>NC_083537.1:22500-689278 GCF_018135715.1 Danaus plexippus | reverse complement strand
TATGTTTAAACAAACGGGATTGAAACCTATCATATTCAGGTCATTGTGTAATTGTCACTTTTTCAACTTAGCTATAAGGTTCTGGTCCTAAAAGAATTTAAGATTGCATTACTCATTCCATTCCAATTTAAATTGATTATAAAAGCCTTTGTTTGATGATAGTTTTTTAACTTAACTATAAAAACCACACATTTGATAAATTTATGTCGCATTTACAGTGGTCGAGTGACTTCACTAATGACTTGGTTTAAGTCACACAATTGTTCCATCTCATACCCAACATATGTCATTAAATGCTAACGGTGCTTCAGATTACATGAAGCTCTCATCTAATATCTACGTGAGGCCAGACAGAAATTAATGAAGCAAAGTCATTACTGCACATTTGTTGATATCAATGCAATTTTTAACATCAAAGCAATTTTGTGGTTATTAATTAAATTAAAAATTCTTCGATGTGTCCAAGTTTCACATTTCATACTTCCGGATGTTTCCTTCCAGTAGCATTTCAATATTGTTCTTTAATAAGGATTTATGGAACAGAAATAAACATCACCATACAAAGCATAGTATACACAGTATACATATGTGTGGTCGTACAAATAAAATATGTCATTGTTCATCTTTGATCTTACATGTACAATCACACCGCTTATATTCTACATTTCAAAATTCGTTTTTCTCGATATAAAAAAATTATTAGCTTTTTATGTCATTTCAATAATAAAAATGCTTTTAAATTGTATTCAATCTCAAAAGGCTTGACTCCAAATCCTACATGGACATGTTTGAAACTTGTATTTCTACACAACTCTTTATAAGATACATTTAACATTGATTTGAACAAAGTCAATATGTTCATTTCAAAGACCATGATCTAAAAAGCTGTCATGGTGATGATGATGCAGTGTAAATAACAGTCGGAACAATTCCTTGCATCAATATATATTAAAGTGTAAGGTAACCTTATGGTGTCAACAGCGTCAGATAAACAAGCGTATGGAGACGGAGGGTCTGGTGGGAATGGCGGTGGCGGGAGGAGCCGTGCTGGCCCTGGGAGGACTCGTGGGCCTCGGCATCGCCCTCGCCTCCAGGAAATAACATCTGGCCTTCCTGTGAGTCAACTTACACTATACATTACATGTATTACACACTTATAACACACTTTCATATTCTTTTGACGACAATTTAATTTTTTTTTTTTACTTTATATGATAGACCTCATAATAACGTCTAGAATGAAATCCAAAGATTATCCTGTCTCTGCTTTCATCGTGGTTTTAAAATATATTTAGTAACTGCCAAAACAATTAATTTTTGTTACATGCTAAAATCTATCATCCTTGGTGATTGCATCTGTATGAAGATATTAACATTTTAATAATTCCATTGGTCTTTATTATCGCCCAGTCATAAAGTACGTCATACGAATTTTGGGACTTTCGACCTCTCCCCCAGTCCTTGTCGTGACGTCGCAAAACTACTGACCCCCACCTGCCCCCATGCCCCTTGCCACACGATGTCAGACTTAGGTGATACCCTCCCTCCCCAATAACGTGTGACGTACTTTATGGATGGCCCCTTAATGAGACAAATCTCGAAGCCTAAAGAGATGGCCGTTAAGAGACAGAGTGCTGATGTATAACAAAGATAGTTAAAGTTAGTTACTCAACAGTAAGACATACAAAACTTTTGTTTTTTCACAGGACATTCTTTAAATAGAAAAGTATATAATAAATTTGATGTTGTAGAATATTTTAAAGTATTTTTATCGTCTATTTTCAGTGTGAACGCGTTGTTCGGCGTTCACTTCCTTCTCACTAAGAAGGGGCCGAGGCGTGACTAGCGCTCACAGCTCTCGACGCCACGAACTTGTTTCCACGTTTAGTTTGTATTCACAGTTATAAACATGTATCGAAGGCTTTAGATGTGATATATTTATTTAATAAATTATATTAAGTCGCCAGCTGTGGTGTGCATATTTCTAGCATCTGTATTTTGTTACTTACTTGTATGTTACTAAAACATTCAAATGTTTTCCTTTTAGACCAAATAAATATTTTTATTATTTTTTTATTTTGCAAAATTATTTGAATTATTTCTTTTGTTTGTATAATGTAGGGTAAGGATATATTTTTGTTTAAGTGAGCTGTTTTCATTGTGAGACATGAAACGTCAACTTCAACAGTATTTCCAAGCACAAAGGGACGTGTCCAGAGAGTGCGGACACGATACAAAGCTAACAATACTATTTCATGTCGGACCATAGATTAGTTATATATAATAAAATGTATTTTGAGAAATACAAACAACAATATTGAAACAATTATTTTTTTATTATCTCGTTTATAATGTAGTGAAGCATACAACTAGTACACTAAAGTACACAGCGAAGGCGTTTCGATCGTGGAAAATAAAAATTATAATTATAATCTGCTTTAAAAAAATTATCGATAAAAATAATATCATAATAGTAGCAATTTAATTTGAAAACGTGGCAACACCGTCGATGACGTCTTATAATATAACAATTATTTAAATAAATGGATACAGTTACAATATAAATAATATATTTCTAACGACACAGGAAAATGTGTTTTTCATTTTTATTATTTTCACTTGATTATTTTACTGTTTAGATTCAAAATAGGAGGTATATGAATAGTATATAGTCTCATATAAAAAAAAATTAAACCAGCTAACAACTAATACGAACATTTCAATAAAACGAATTGTGCATTACAGTAAATATACGGACACTAAGAAATAACATGGTTTAAAAGTCAAAATAATTACAAAATTTAATAAACAATTAGATATTTGAGAATCAAAGAGAATAGTCCTGAAAATGATCTATCCCCACATTAAGAAGGGGTCGATTCATTTATGAGAATAAACGGCGGACGTGTCACGTAATGTCTAGAAAGAGCGAAATAATCTTAAGTGTCTAATGAGGTATAGTCGGGTGACTAAAATATAGATGAGGCGCTAATAAAGAACTTTGAAAGTTCAAAAGGTAACTAAACATACTTTTTACACAATACTAAGAGCGTAATGAACGACTTATAGTCCTAAGTACGATAATATCTTCACTGGTATATAATATAGTATAAACAACAACATCGGGGCGCCGCTACGGCACATGCATCAGCGTCATAACAAGAATAGTGTGGTGGAAACAATATATGTATTAAACTTATTTGTGCTTTCATTTTATATTAGTCTCAACGTCATAGAAAATTTTAAATTGTGCCATGAAGTAACCTTAGCGACACCCTCTCTATTAATATCGTGGTATGCAAAATCGTGTCCTGAAAAAATATATATTTCTTAATCACATTCTGGTAACTGACTATTGTAAAGTGTACCGTGCTTCAACTTCTATGTATCGGTTTATAATCTAAATAAAGAAGTTATTCTTATATAACATAATGACAAAAATAAGCACACATCTCTCTCTAAACAATCAAAACTTATGTACAATCAAAAATTAATAATTATTTACTATGGCAACACCGTTAACTGTCAACGCGGTGACGTAACCTACCACACAGCATTGAATATTGATATAATATCAAACAACCCGTACTTAATATTACATGTCCATCGACGACAAACGCATTCAAGAATCTTCCATAACCGTCTCGCATAAAAAACTTTAAATGCTCCACCTATTGCTCTAAATACTTAAATAAAGTGAAATCTAAGTTTCGGGAAGTAAATATTTTTTGTGACTCGCTTACGATATATCTTACCATACACTAAATAACTATAACATTGTACTCTAAAAAATATGTATAATTATCGAAGGCTAATTTGAGATTGTAATCACAGTATTTGTTATTCGAGTAACGACCGCCGTCTCTTTCTACCGAGCCCTCGCCCTGCACAGGTCTACCGCGACCACAATCAGTTCTAACGCACCTTATATACACTCCGAAGGCAACATCAAGGTATACTTTATTTATTGCTTCTGTTTCTTTTTGTTTATCATTATGTACTTTACATATCACCAAATGTTCATTTTATATACAATGTATCTTTACGATCGATAACACTCGCGAATTGAACTTTACTTCGCGATCTCTGAAATCGCGATCTTTATACCTATCCTTGAAAATTTATATTCAGTCTCAAGGCAGTAGATGTTTGAATTTTAAAATGAATCTTTTATTTATAAAATTATCATCGCTCCTTTCAAAACGATATATAAAATCCGAGATTCTTAAACGCACATCCATAAATATTTATAGGTTTAAGCTCTGTTAAATTTGTTCGTATACAAAGATATTTTGTTTTTTTTTTATTTATTTAATTTTACTTTATCCTCCTAAATATAGGTGCATACCGATTATCGATACATGTTAATATTTTACCCCTACAGTAGTGACAGTCTAATTCTTCTCTAGTGAGTGCGCTATCTATAAAAATAAAAGGTAAAGACATTATCTAGGGGCAGCGCTACGTCGCTCGATGACTTGCACAATAATATTTACCTACGATATACTCTATATAGTATATATAAATGCAATCTGCAAAATGCATAAAACAACAGTTATTATATCTATAAATTGTATAAAATATTAAATAAAATCTATTGAAGTGAGGTAGATGGATGGAATTTCACAATTTGTGTGGATTTTTATTAATAACGTCGCCTTGTTGGCCCGAATGTTGAGGTAGCTGGATGGATTGACTATGTAAGAGGCCCTACTCCGTGTCAGGGACCTTACACATACAATAAAAAGATACTACTCGCTAGTTACATACTACTAAACGATCTCACGAGTGACGAGTCGACGGTAAACTAACGTGTACGCGGCTCTCGCTAGGACTTCGGTTCGACGTGTCGGGACTCCTAGAGGGTTCTATGTATGGAGCGGCGTCTTCCGAAGACGGCGCCCGACTCAGACCCGACCCGGACGATACTTAACCTTAAATATACTTTACATCGGTCAATGGCACCAACGATATTCCACGGGTCAACAATAAAACCGTTTGAAACGAATCAGCTAAAGACATAACATAACACTCAAGCACCGGTTGAAGAACCATCAACGTATGTCGCATCGGTTTCCCTCGAACACTAAGCTAGGCGCGGCCCCTGACGCTTTTCATGAGGCCTTGTTGTCGTCCTCGGCGTACTCGCGCTCGGTCTGGTGTTGATGCTGGGAGCCCGAGCGCTGGTCCTCGCCGCGGCGTTCCTCCTCGTAGTTCTTGCTGTAGAAGTCGCCCGAGTCTTTGTCCAGCGAGTCTTTGTCGTTGTCGTCGCCGGCGCTCTCCGCTCGCTGGCGCTCCTTGCCCAGGTCGAGGGGCTCGTCCGGGTCGCGCGTGATGTCCGGCTTGGCCATGTTGTCGGTATACTGGCGCTGCATCTGTTTGAGGAAGCGCTGGTGCGCTAGAGTCGTCGGCGGTGGCGGCAGAGAGCCCATCTGTGGGGACGGTTCGTCGTACGTCTTCCTATCCATGTGTATGGCGTTCATCTGTTGTAACTTGGCTGCGTTCATTCCTGGAAGATGGTTTTTGATAAGATATACTTTTAGTTTTTATTATTATAACTTATAATTATCGTGAAATAAAATTAAATTACAATACTGCAAACACAGTTTTATTGTAGAAAATGTAATAAAATATGAGAATTTAATAAAATATATTATTGTTTTACCAAAAACATTCTCTCCGATGTACTGAAGGTACGTGTCCAGTATAGCTGACCCTCCTCCGAAGCCTGGCGGGTAGTCGTCGTGTTTCATACCAGAGAGTCCATGCGGCATGTTCTCCACTGTTTTGGCGGTAACGGCTCGCACCGCGGGTACTTTTGTTATTGTCGTGTTCGCCAAGCTGTTTATATCTGTGAAAGATATAGGTTTTATGAGCAAAGTTTCCAACGTGACGACGTGAGCCAACTTTTGATAGACTTAATAGTAGCGGTACATACGCGGTGGTGAATGCGGTAGCGTGTCTTGGTACTTGGACTGCGAGAGGTCGTCGTCGTTGTCTCCGCACAGGGAGCTGTTCTCGGAGGCCGCCGACTTGGCGTCCAGCTTCATGTCGCACCGACGAGCGCCCGTAGGAGATGCGCGGGCACGGAGTTGTTCGGGGGAAACCTTTACACCAGCCTTAGCTAGAAGTCTGGTGACGAACAAAATGTTTTAATAATACAAACTCATAACGTAACGCCTATCATTATTCCCATTTTATTGATATGACGTAATAGTGTACAATTATTTAATTGTAAACTTTTAAGTATGCGCTACTTACTGGCTAGCCAGCTCGGGATCGAAGCGTGTGGGCATTTGCAACACGGGCAGATCCTTGGTAGATATGCCGCGATGTTGGCGTGACATATGAGAGTGTAGAGAGTTCCTGGACTTAGCCACCGTGCCGCAGAGCACGCATCTAAATAGGAACATACGTTGACCGTTATAGAATGGATGTTCAGAGAAATTTAGGATACAGAAAAATGGTTTAGCATTTGATTGTTACCGGTATCCGGGACACACAGTGTGTTTATCTTCAAGATGTGTTCTCAACGTGTGCGCTGATCTGTATATTTTTCCGCATTTTGGACAGGGCCTAGGATCAGTCGCTCTGACGCGCAGCAGATCCTGGGTACGGCGACATCCACCTGACAGACAGAAGGACCTTTCAATGATTCAGTTAAACACTTAGATGTTGGCACGTCTACTATTCATGTTAGGAGCTTACCTGAACGAGGCACAGACAGGCTAAGTTAAAGTCAGTGACGCTTACGTATGAAATAAAATGCAGGGTATCTACTTTGTAGTTTTATTATTTATGTTTCGTATAAGCAGACAACTTCCTTCGGGTAAAAATTAAATTATTACGTATATATTCGTATCACTAATACAATCGCAACTAGAATCCTTTACTCACATTTAACATTTGGTTATTCTGATGACTAATTACATAATTGTATGTACGCTTAAAAATATTTATGTTATAAAGATATACGAGATTGCCTCTGAGGCGCCAGGAACAATTTTAACTACTTGCTAAGTTTTACCAATAGTATATTCGTCTCGGAGTTGTATATAATCGATTCCTATCGCATATATTTCGAAGGCTTGGTTGCGGGCGATACATTCTGAGTTGGAGATTATTGTACACGCTAGCAGTCTTTACGTGAAGGCCCAACGAGCAACTATGACAACTGCACGGACCTCCTATCACTAACTGTTATATAACATTAATGCTACCTCCAGACATGTCTCTGGGGACAAGGCTTGCGACGTAGAATATAAGAATCGTGAAGAAAATCGTTTAGATAGAATCCGTTTAGGAGAAACTTGCTCATAAACATCGAAATGTTCTGTTCTTTTGGGAGCTATAAATAACTGGAAGAGGAAATAGTAAAGACCGTGATCGTTTTAGTCCAAACAATCAGAATAAATGATAAAGAAATGGAAACTTCTTATAAGCTAAAAAAACATTATATACAAATGTTTATTGTACTCTATAACCTAATATTATTTATACATAAACGTATGTCAAAATATCCATAAATCTATTCGACGTATGCATTCCCTTTATCCTTTTAACACGAAAATATATGCGAATGGAAATGCGTTTTATATACAAGTACAATAAAAGCCTCGTAACTCGTCCGCTATGACTAGATATGTTTTAGATTGTGCTCTCTGCCTACAGGGCTAAAAGAATTTTAAAAAATAAACCCTATTCGGTGAATGTATTAACTATTGCGTTTAAAGGCATTCGTTTTCATTATAATCTATTTCGTATTGTCTTATCTATGGTCAAAAATATATAATACAAGTAACAGACCGCGATAGAGAGACTGTCGTATCGAGGCACTTCTGTTTTAGAACTTCTATTTTTGTATATCTTGTATAAAAAAAAAATCATTAAAAACTATTTTATACATATATTATAGAACAACATGTATTATTCGCGAGAACTCATTTTAAGTGGGTGCTCTGTATCGCTGTCTGTTTAGAAGAACGGATTAAGGGTATGTGATTGTTTCACAGTGAACATTTATAAATAATACAAAATAATTGTGCGTCTACGGAGTTTCGCGAACGTAAAAATAAAACACGACGCCTTCTATAATATCAAAATCGACAACTAGGAACGTAATGACGGTTACATGAAACTTAAAGTAGTTGAAGCAACAATGGAAGTTACAGGCACATTCGAGAAGAAAAGAAGGATCGACTAATACTTGCACTTCATAATCTATCAATGGCACCAATCATCACAAGTTATAATGCGCTTTACAAAACTAATTCTCTAGACGACCTGAGACTGACTGGAGACGAATCATAAACTAGAAATATCTATTCACTCCCCTTAGTATACAAAACGCCGACGTTCCTCGTCAACGGTCTCCGCGCATCTACACCACCTGTTCTCATAAACATAGCATCCATCCGTCGCAGGTCATCTCGAGGGAATATACTTAAATGATATCAGTCTATACTACTACAAAAATAATTTTCAGTCGATTTACCCTACTGGTTTATACGTCGTTACCGTACGACCATTACTGCTCAACATGAAAATGCATCGCGGAGATCATCAATTGTGGTTATTCAGTAACATATAAAAAGCCCCACTCGGAGTTCCGATTCACAGCCGTTTTTAGCGAAATTAACCGAAAGAACTCGTCGCGTACCGCGGACCGGCCGGCGACAATTTACGAAAGACGCCACGTCAGTTTGCCCAGCCGCAGCTCCACTTGAGGGTTTTCATTTTCTCCCACTGCCGGCGATGCTTAATGCGCATGTGGTTGCGGACAGAGTTGGGGTGCGCGAAGTAACGAGCGCACTCAGCCACGGGGCACACGGGGCTGTCTCGTGGGTAATGGGCCTCCAGGTGGCGGCGAGCCTGCGCCAGCGACGCGAGTGCGGCGCCACACAGCGGGCACTGGAGCCCGCCCCCCTCCAAGTATTTTAGCAACTCGCTCCCTCCATCCTTCCCATCGCCGAAATCGCCTATCGTCGGCTTTGCCAACGCGTCCCGCGCCGCGGCATCTGCAATGCCGACACCACTTGATTACTTAACGAGAACGGTTGGCAAATCCGACGGTAGACCCTACGACCCTACCCTATTCACGTTCACAATAAACGGTCTAAAAATATCGGGTCATATTAAATGTAATATACGGTGTACAATTCCGGTACGCAGTTTCCTAAACCAAGTCCGTTGGCACACGAGAGTTCACCGCCGAAGGCCGGCGGTGCCGCGAGGGTCGCGAGATTCGAGAGAGGTGCAGGGATATCGACGAGCGCATGAGGCGCGGGCGTGGAGTATGCAGTGGGAGGCGCGGGCGCGGCGAGGGGCGCGTTTGGCGCCCGGAGCAGGCGCTCGGCCACTCGCCTTCTCTAAGAGTTTTGTCGCTGGCGGATACCGTGCGCTTGGAGCTGGTGATTGATCAGGTAGTGCTTCGTTTTGCACTTCTTGCCGCAGTGTTGGCAAGGAAACCACTGGTCGCGGTCGGTCTGCGAGTGCACATTGAGCATATGCTGGCGCAGGTTGGAGGTTGAGGAGTAGACGCGGCCGCAGAGCGGACACTGCGGCCGGTAGCCCATCGCCGCCCCGCCCGCTAGAGCCGCCCCTGTAACACAGAGGCGGCGGTTAGAACATGTCCGCTCGAGGGTCGCTTAAGCGCTACTGTGAGTGTATCGGTCTAGTTCCGCGGACGGGGCGGGCTCGCGCCTCCTCTGCTTGACACCGTGTATGGAGTTCATGTGTATCTGCATGTACTGGCGCGTCTTGAAACCCTTGCCGCAGACGGGACACGAGTGGGACAGCTCGCGCGCCGCGTGCACGTTGAGGATGTGCTGCTTCAGGTTGCTATTGTTGCTGTAGAGCTTGCCGCACTCGGGGCACGCGGGCTTGCTGGGCTCACCGTTAGCGAGGCCGGCCGCGAAGGGGAAGCCGTCCGCCTCGCCGGCCGGCCCGCTCGTCCCGCCCGCCCCGGCCCCGCCGCCCGCCCAGCCCGCTCCTGCCGCAGACCACTCGCTGTCAGTCTCGTCTCGCGAGCCCTATCCCCTCCCTCCCGCCTAGCTCTACTGCTATCTCAACAGAGTCCCTATCTCTCTATTCCGTACTGGGTTTGGTAATTTTATTAAATGCAATAAAATAACTTCCATTGTTGCTATTGACGTTTATTTAAGTCTGGTTCAGAGGTAATTGGTTTTATCTAATGATTCGGTGGACTAATTACTGGATCGGTTAAGTACTCGTTATTTGGTTGTTAGTGTTATTGAAATCGTGCAATACATGACTCAATAATGTACAATTAATGACATACGGCCACTTTAGCAGGTCTTCGATGTAACAAGTTATTAGTTCTGGTCGAATTTAATTGCATTTATATTACTTGCTGGTAATATTTATCATTATTGAGACATGTCATCAGAATATGTTAGTGGGTCTGTTTCGGTACTCACCGAAATTATCCGGTATTCCCGACGGGCCTGGAAGACCCGGGAATCCTGTGAACGTAAGAAATGACATTAGATATTTATATATTGACAGAATAGATTTCTAGCTGAACTGATATAGACCTGGTAGGTTCAAGAGTCCTGGAAAGTTATGTGGGAGTGCACCGTTAGTGTTGGCCATGGTCGCGGGGTCGTCATAATCTATCGGTTCCTGTTTCGCTCTGTTTTCACCTTCGGCGTCACTCGCGCCTGCGTCAGAAGAGGAATCCTCGCCGTCACCAGACTGATGACAAGATAAAAGTTGCATATTTAAAATTGCTTATTTAAAGATACATCTAAAACTATCAATGGTTGATTCGACAAGGGTCCACTAACCAGATTGTTGGATACGTTGGAGAGATGAGGATGGTGTGCGTTGTCGAGCGCGTGACCGAAAAGCGCCAGCTCATGTCCGTTGGCAGCGAGACGCTCGGGACTGCCCTGGGCCAAGAGTTGCTCCGTCCTACACCCGTGGCGACAAACATTGTAAATGACAGGCTCATACATCGCACCAGGCCTTATAAAATCTATGTAACTTGCTTCCATACGAACTACTTTTACCTATAATGTGGGTGAAGTTCAAATTTACATATTTTCATTTATTTTATAAGAATTCTTTTTAATATGTTAGATGCTTGTAAATGTAGCAAAACCAGCAGTAATTGCAACACTCGGCTGCATAAAGAATTTTAAAATATGCTTTAAAAAATCTCGCTTGTAATAAGTGAATCAGCTAAACTATTCGCACATACGTCCGTGGGAGATCGCGCGATGACTAAATTTAGAAACTAAGTGAATTATTAAAGAGTATTATGGAGATGCCAATTTTATTTCCGATTTCTTTCCTTAAAATGGATTCGAGTTATTATTGTACCGTTTCGATGACGCCATTCCTGACCAAACCATCGATTTTTTATTTTCTTTTTCGCGCAACACCTATCAGTATTTTGCGAATACCATTTAAACGCCAAAATAATTACTTAGTAATTGGCCAAACGTTCATGACGCAAGTTCATAAAGCGGAGGCTTGTGGCATTTCTTAAAATGTTACTATCAATGATGTGTTCTAGACACTGTTCGCATATGAGTATCGTCATACCTGGTTTTCATTTGTGCCTGGTACAGGTCAGATGAACGGGCTCTCTTGGGCGGTGGAGTGGCGGGTGCGTCGTCTGGTCGCCGGGCTCGTCTACCTTCTCGGCCGACTGTTCCAGGACCTTCCCGACCCTCGCGACCCTCACGAGACCCTCCGCTGCCCGTCTCCGTCCATGAAGACGCGGACTGAATGTGATGAATGACTGAGTGTGACTGAACATCAATCGCTATTATAATGGCTGTATTCAGAAGCCATAGAACTCTACTCCGGCCAAAAAGTAACGAAGCTTAAAGTCTATTTAACATTATTAACAATGTAAATCTGTCCACTTACTGGCGTCATTAACATAATAAAATAAAATATAAATCAAAGTAAAATAGGGAGTAACTTGTTTCTTACCGGCGACGCTTTCTGGTCGAGTGTTGGAACCGGAGGAGGAACGTCTGTTAAGCCTCTGACCTGCAAAAGCTGGGCGGCCCTTAGGAACTCTTTTAGTTGCTCTTGTCCAATGTGAACTTCCCCCTGGTACATAAACCTGCCAATACTTATTAGATTAATACTCTCGCTTTAAATAAACTTGAACAATTGAAATCACATGTACGGACCTTAGTAAACTTTCCATGTCTTTATCGTGAACATCCCTTAGAATAACGATCGGATGCTGACAGGGATTCGCCTTTAATAATCTTCTAAAATATGGACTGCAGGCTGACAATACCACCTGTCATAGGATCAAATATAAATATAACGAATTCTAATAATGGCCATATCACGACTTCCCCAGCTTTATTCATCCGAATGGCGATATTAGTGTCCCTTACCTTGTGTGCGGTGAATGTAGCCCCGGCGCAGGCCAGTGTGACATCAACAAAGTCTTCCTCGTCTCTTAAACGCCGGAACGACGACACCATCGCCGAGTGGAAGTCGTTCCATCTTAGCGAGTATTGTTGCTCGCCCGCGCCGCCTGCGACGAACAGATTTGCTACATTTCATGCACTCATTTACATTTTATCAAATTCTCTCAGCCCAGATGCGACATATTCCATTCCACACGCTTAGGACGCGTCAAGGACCGTAAAGTGGCTGTTTTTATTCATTTGCGATACGCCGAGTGTTGTTAAAGATATTTCGTCGCAAATCATTGTTGTTATAGCAATGGCAATCGAAAAGATACGCATCTTATTTAAGCCTCGCTTTATCCGGTGACAGAAATGAGATTCTTTTCCTCCGCGATATCTTTACAATTCACTTGAGAGTTTATTGTCCCATAATGTCACCTTCATTGTGCTCCGAACACTTGGTTGACCTTTCGTGTACTTATTCAAATAAATCTAAAGTATCATATAAAAAAAATACGTTATCTAATTTTTGAAATTGAAATAGCTACAGTTATAAATTATTTATATGCTATTCAATTGTTACTATTTTAAGATATTCGTGTTGTCTATTATATAGTGACTAAATATTATACAAATGTATTACCGGATTGTGAACTTTTAAAAAAAAAACATCAGGAACATTTTGAACAATAAATTGGAAGTGGCGAGTTAATTAAAAGATAAAGCCTTTAAAAGCGTCAATGACAATCAAGTCTCCCGACGCGTGTACACGAGCGACAATGGAGTATCATATGCGTAAACATTTTCATTGAAAACACGCTCCCACTACAGGCAAGTCGAGATGATTTAAAGAGACAAATTAACTGAATATTTATAATAATTAAAAACGCGAATGATTCTGTAACATGAAAGCTATTAACTACACTTCGTCGCCTTTATACGAGCCTGTACTGTATTAATAAGTTCGTGTTTACCTAATAATATTATCGACGTTTACTATAAGAAAATCGATTAAGACATAATATTACTTATTCCTTAAAAATATTTTGAATGATTTCTACGGTGATACCCTTCGTAATTTGTTTTCTATAAGATCGACATTCCGTCCTAATCCTCAACCGCATTATAATCTAATCTCTAACACGGTAAATCTTATTATTCTAATACGTTAAAAACACCGCATAGAATCGGATGGGTTTTATAAAGGCGAGCCTTTTAAAAACATTTGTATAGAAAGGAAAATCGTAGTCCCGAATCTTGATATAAATGCGTCATTAAACCACCCCTCGTCCTGGGGGATGACGGGCGGCGGCTATGAACGAACTCACGTACGTTTCACGGCCCTGTAGTCTGGAGTTTGTACCCACACTGTTGGTAAACAATTGCGTATCGTATTAAGATACGCGTCACACGGAAACGGCCGGATTGTTGTACGCTTTGACATGCATGCAAAAATATTTATTTAAAAATACATCTCTGTAGGATTAGTTCTCCTGATTTAAATTTTGCGATAAATTATTATGAATTGAATAATTTGTGTGACCGGCGAATGAATGAATCGCAATTTGAAGGCATAAAAATTTAGTTAGCCGCCCGGCAAAAAACTTACGTATTACGTATTTTTAATCACGCACGAAATATGAATAAAATGTTTGCAAGTAGGAACTGTTAGAACAATTAAGAATAAACAAAAAGCGACTGGCCTACACTAGTAGGAATTAGTTTAAAAGATATGAAACTGTGTATAAAATGTTGTATTTATAATGTGTGTATTTTGCGGAATAATTAAAGTAGAATACGGACTCATTTTAACAGAGACGTAATGCGCTATCAATAATGTGCCCCAGAAGATGTAGTCTCGAGATATAAAAGAGATGATACAAAAATGCAAATGTTTTGCATACAAATAGCGCATACTTTAAACGTGATTCTCTGAAAATTTCTGAGACCAATATTCTTAGATGTCTTGTTGTCTATTAAAATGGACAGGTTCGATCGGTTTTTTGATTGAGTAGATCGTCTTCTACGTTTATAGTCATGGCTATCTATATATGATATATATTTTCTCGTCTCGTCTGCCCGTGATCAAGGTTGCTGCAAAGCAACCGAAACGTCGGGAGTATGCAGTTTTTAAAATAATAAAATAAGCGTAGTAGTCCGAAAAATATTAGTTTCATTAAAATGAATACTCGCGAAAGTCTTAGATATCATTGTATATTTTCTGCCTATCTGTTCGTGACTGTTGCCGTGTGTGTTTGTTTGTGTTTACTAACCGGTGTCGGTGGCCATGGCGTGCTCGGAGGGCGGCACGGCGCTGTCTGCTCGTGGACGCGCGCTATACTCCGCGCCAGCGCATTCCACGCGGGTCGTTATCGACGCCACCTTAGCGACTGTCACTTTATCAGTCGGCTCTATATGGAGATGGAGACTCTCCTCACTCTTCCTCTCTTTCTTTTACTCCTTTTATCACTATATCATATAGAGTTGTTCCTTTTTTAAAGCTGCTTTTGTCTGTAAGAGATGTCGATGTTCGGATTTTTGCTTGTTTTCTTTTTGCGTTATTTTCCGGATGTCAAGCGAAAAGCGACGGTCACGGTTCAGTTTAACATTATTTTAATCGATGAAATTTAAAACTACATAAAACCTTTTATAGAACAATACAAAAACACTCATTAATTACAATTAATGAAAAAGAAGCAAAAAAGAAAATATTTTTTTAAATTAAATATTACACAGCCGCGTTCAATTACACAACTCAAATGCATTGTGATAAGAGTTATGCGCATTTATATATCTAATTGATCGGTAATATGTCGTCGGTTCGCTCAATTAAAATATAATGTTATACCAATTACCGAAAATCATTAAAAAATGAAATCTGAATATCGGTCCACGTGACGCGAGGCGAGTGAAGACGTAAACGATAACAACACGCACTGGGGTCGCCGAAGATCAGGTCCGGACAGCTCGGACTCGGGACACCCCGGGGGGAATGTAGACTCGGTGCAACGACGATCGATGGCGCGCGCCCTGCACCACCACAATAAGGGAGGAGCGGCCAGATAGAAATCAATACGATGTCCATCATTGCTTGCACCCTTCTCGACACCCCCCTCTCCTCACCCTCGGCCCCGCACCCCGCGCACCCCTCGCACACCCCCGGCGACCCCAACACCGCGCCGCACCGCCCCGCCTGCGCCTTGCACCCGGAAAATGCATTTTCCGCGACCGTCGCTCGACACCCGACACACGTCTTTACAAAACACCTTTTAATGCAACAACTCTAATTGTCGTACCGTAATGTATATAAATATATATCTATGTGTATATATTTATTGTAATATATTTCCCGCTGGAGGTCCGTCAGTGAATGCACCGCTCGGAGTGCTGTTTACGTTTGTTTTTGGGTCCGCGCGTGTTATTCGTTGCGCGTCACGCGGGCGACTGTCGCCCCGCCTGCCGCCACCGGTCCGAGAATAACCAGGGGGGACCGGGGCGCGGGGTCCGGGCTGCGGGGGGCACGGTCCGGGGCCGGGGGGAAGGAGGACAGCTGAGGAGAGGAGCGGAGAGGAGAGGAGAGGAGAGCCAGCGGCGGCGGGGCGGTGCAGCCTGCACGCCCACAGCGGCCGGCCTGTCCGCGGACACGAGCGCGGTCAGGCCGGGACCAGCTGGCTCCTGGATCTCGGACACCAGCTCACTCCTCACGCCTCGCGGTAGACTCGACATACACTGTCCACGGAACTATTTATGACACTGTTAAATAAAAGCTCTATTAATTTAATAAACATTTTTTTTTGTTAAGATGAATGTTGAA
The DNA here is from genome assembly GCF_018135715.1 of Danaus plexippus. Taxonomy (NCBI): domain Eukaryota; kingdom Metazoa; phylum Arthropoda; class Insecta; order Lepidoptera; family Nymphalidae; genus Danaus; species Danaus plexippus. The sequence goes on along the minus strand of NC_083537.1, from coordinate 673,057 downwards.
TTAATTTTAGATTATATATTAAGGTATCTATTTGGGATCCGGCTTTTTTAGTTTTTATCAAAAAATATTAATGTCGCAAAAGATTAATAATACCGCTTTAAAACACAATGAATACATTTCTCAGCTACTCTCGTTTAAGTCTTATGATAGACGCTTTAACAAATAAGAACTCAAATAAAAAAAATATACATATATTTTTTTAAAATATTAATTGATTATCAGAAACGCTCTTGTAACTGCACATTATATTTCACTGGAAATAATCTCTTATTCTCATTACAATATAAATACTATCTTTTCTATGGTAATGACGTTTACAATTGCTGTTAGTACACGCAATCCCAAAGTCCGGCCAATCATTCGTCAAACGGGCGTGAATCTCGTGGGGGTGTTGGGGGTGTTTGTGGTGTCGGGGGGCGATCGGCGGAGGGGGAGGGGGTGTTACGTAACATCAGGAAGTGCGGATTAGGAATCAATAGTGGCCGTAATGATAGTTGTAGCGTAATAGATGGTACTGCGGCGTTGTGCGCGCCGAGCGATCGTGAAACACATAAATACGTTGCCGTCTATTGGACGAATCTCAATTATTGTTATTGTGTTTAAATATAAACAGTCAATGACAGAGAGATATGACGAAGAAACATCGAGTCTCTTCATTAATTTTGTGTTCTAATAAATCAAATGCATTAACGAATATAATGTATTACACACAACACAACGTACAAAATGCATTGCAATAGATCACAATGCAGCCGAGTCGTGTACTGATAGAATATTTCTAAGGGTTATATGAAATCTGCATCACCCCTCACCCCCTCACCCTCTCACCCACACCCTCACACCCTGGCTGTCATCGCCCGCGGTCATCTGTCTTCGCCCCCTCGTAGACAATAAACGTATTTGATTTTTGATTTTAATAAATCTATTTTATCGATTAATTATCTTTCTTTACTTTATACCGATATATATATTTATATGACAATTTCTATTAGGTACTAGTGAGTCGGCCGTCACTTCCCGTTCCATTTTCTCTCCCTCGCTATTTTTTTGTTGTTTTAGACATGAACGCCGTCAGTATCCGGACGCCCGTTTAATAAACTTTGATAAGTGAACTTTTTTAAAATTAATTAAAAACTTTCACGACAAAACCTTATAATGAACATATGCTTTATTGAAAAAATAATCATCTTAGATAGTACTGAAGGAACAAATTACTATATACTAGCATACCCGTCCTGGCACCCGTCTCAGTGCACATCAGTTTTGTAAGCCAAGTACTTTATCTTATTGATATATATTTTGTATATAATAATTACATGTAAAACATCGACTACATCTTATATTGCATCGTTTAGCGAAAACAGTTCTTTTAACTCTACGGTACTTGGAATATGATAATAAAAAATTCTAAGTTTCCCTAACTTACCCTGTGCTCACATTAATACGTGTTGACGGAACCTAAAAGGAAAATCGAGGCGGGAACAGTTAAATAGTCCTGAGGGTTGATGCAACTGAGTTTTTATTACAAACTGTTATTATATCTTAACTCCACTCACACGTCTTACATGGTACGAGTATGTGTGAATGAAATAAGACAAGAATTTTCCGTCCGTTGGCTCTTTTTCTTCGTTTAGTTACAATGGAGCTATTCTTTGATAAAATTCTCCTCGTTTCCTACGAAACCTTCAATGTAGGGAGTGCGATTGAAAAGAATTTCGAATGCTTATATAAACTTTGTTCCTCACAAACAGTACATTTCTCTGAAGCCTATTGGCGATGAATCGATGTATCCGTTTGATTCTCACTATTGCACCCTCCTCACGAGTGCCTCCTACAGGCAGGGGAGGGGACCTCTACCCCCCGGGAGGGTAACGGCGGCCGTGGGGGGTGGGGAGTAGAGTGTTAGTTCAGTAGAAGCACCGCTGATGTGTGTGATGTGATATAGTGTATCCGTGATGGTGTCGGAGTTGCTGTTTTTCCTTAAACAGATCCTTGAAGTGCCGCTACACGAAATGCCATTATTCAGTGCTCCCTTTGTCTGGTTGCGCCAATCGATTGATGCGGGCCGTTACACTTGACGGGGTTTATTATACGTGTTAGTTTGTTTGATACTGTCTTCCATCTTTATCGTCTTCGTTGACGTTTTTAAAACCAGAAACGTCATCACGGACCACGGACGACACTGGTCCTGTTTTGTTACCTTTTTACATGAGAACTCTTTACTCTTTACTTTTGAAAATTAATTTTAACGATTCATTACACATTAATTTTAATATTTTTATAGTATTTCTGATGTTGGTAATACTATTCTATTACAACTTTCATTTCTTTATGTCTATTATCATTTTTATTACTTCGGTTTTCGTGTGATTGTTGTTAAAATTATCTGAGTATTAAGAATGAATTATTCGTGATATTGTAACATATATATTCATAAATCAAGGATACTGAAAAAATAACTTTAATGAGAGCAAATAGGATTTCTTTTAATTGAGCAAACTATACATGAAATAAAAATAAAAATAACATATAGGTATTATTATAAACTATTTATATAAAAAGCACCTCAACATTTTTCGATTCAGTAACACTATGAATTGCGGAAAGCGCACGGAGCTGAGGCTTCATTTGAAGCCGCGAATCTTTTGACTGAATCACGTTTGAAAGCAGTGAGTCACTTCAACTGACTCTGTTACTCATTGACTGTAATGAGTAAAACGTACTTAACATTTTGGAAATACCAGTTCCGTAACATTTACGTAATTAACATTACGCTTACTGTATCGTGGAGCTTTTAATTTACGTTCTTATTTTTCTCTTACTGTGTAACTTTTTATTATTTTTTGTTTTTCTCTCGACTCTTCAAAAAGACTTGGAAATCACTTTATATCTAGGTTTTGTTTTTTTCGCGTCGCCGGCCGTCGCCGGCCGTCCTGACCGCGTAAACAAAATAACTAATTCAATACCTTACATAACGTCTTGTATCTATTTTTTGTTACTTATAGTATTCACGAAATATAGGATTTTGGATTTCATCGAGGTGAAGCTACTAAAAGGTGTCGTAAAGGACGGACGGGTCCTTTCATTTGTTATTGAGGGATAAGAGTATTCCGGAACTTAGAAGATTTGACAGACTTATGAGGGATGATGAGGAAGAAGGACCATACGATAGTTTGTTTGTTATATAATGTTTATTACATTATGTGTGAGAGTTGACAGTTCGAACTTTTCAGCAAATCATTTAATATTTTTGTTTTTTTTTTTTTACATTATAATACTGTTCAAAAAGGTCGCAATAAAATTGTTAAACTAATAACTGCATGATAACGTTTAAAGCCTAGTGGCGATTGAACTTAAAGTACGGAGACTCGGAAGGGAAACCGTCCCAATAAATTAACCGGACCAAAGATCAATAACCGTCCAGTCCACTGGATGCGGAAGCAGTGCGTACATCAGCCGTCAAACCTACCCCCCACCACCTCCTCACCTCCACCACCTACCTCCCTCCACCGTCTAAATATAGACAACATACCCCCCACACGTATGTTTTGGTCATCTTTTGCGATCGGGAAAGGGATGGAATTTGATCATTGTGGTGTACTCGACCGGCGGTAGGGTTGACAAATAAAAATATTTTACGAAATTGAAAACATTTTCAATAAAATGTCGATAATGCAGACCATTCATTGATACATAAGATTACACTTAGTCAAAATGTTTACTTGAGAAAAACACACATTCCCAATAATCAGCAAAACAAACAACAGAAAACGGTCGATAGTTTAATTTAGTAAATAATGAGACCAAGTAGAAATTATAATTTAGTTGGTTGGGGTAATTGTGAGCAAGGCACGGGCTTGGGGTCACGCAGTGCGAGTAATTACACGATTTAAGGCACAATAATGTGAGCCTCAGTGTAGTAACGTGGCGTGCGTTCGCTGATGACTCTACCGTCTTGGGTTCTCTTGGATTGCTGATAAAAGGCCTAACAATTTTTATTTCACATAACTTTAAAAAATCCTTAGCTGAAAATATATACAAAACGCTATTATTTACTTAAAAGTCATGAATGCTATGTATTTTTATATCATTCTACTATTTTGTTATTAAAAATTAATATCGTAGCGAATAAATTGAAAAGTTCATAATCAAAGTGTACGGAATACACAAAGTGAGTTCTGAACGCGAGTGCTCGCGTGACCTGCACCGCGTAGCTCCGGATCGTTGCTAGTGTTCGCTTCCGCTACTAAATTGCCCCTGAATTGCCTGCATGTAAACCTCCCCGCTTCCACCCCCATTAATATCATCATACGAGTCGTTGTTTGATGCGTGCTTTCATGCAGTTCACGACTCAATAATCTGACTGATTAAGATAATTGTACATATATGTTCTAAAACTCTTGCCCTGAGTACAAAAATAGATTACTCGTATTTACAATTATGAATATTGCCTTATATCCTATGAATAAAGAGTAATGGACATGTTATGTTCAAAATAAATGAAATTAGAAATGTAAGTATTGGCAAAAAGTTTCACGAATGCCTCACTATTATATCAGATTTTATTTGTTCATCACTAAGGGCATTCATTGAAACCCAAAGGGTAGCACAAATATGAGTTAACGCTATTGGTTAAGTTGTTCACGTTCTTGTTAACTAAAGAGTTAGTGCACCAAAGACAGTGAGTACGTACAGTCATACTATAGAGTGATAGGTGTCCGGATGACTAGTGATTAGTGTCGGTGAGATGGGCGCGGTGCGGTCGATACCCTCACAACTACCCTACAATAAACAGGGGGACGGTCGCCTAAACTTAAGTATTGATTCGCGCGAAACGTGATTTGTACGCGTTCATCCAAAGTGCAAATTCGACTGCATCTCGCCGCACGAGATAACTCGCTGCGACGACTCCGACGTCTACGACGGAAATCAAACTAAACGAGAAATGTACACCGAACCGGGGATAGGTTTTCGCTAGTTGTGATCGTTTGTCCTCTGCTGAGTCGTGAACTATGGTCAATAGGCTGAACGCGGACGCACCTTCTTCCAGTAACGCGGCGCGGACACGACACCTGGCGAGTTATGACGACCTGTTTTATTTAGTGAGTGCTGGTGTTGGGCGCTGCCTTCGTAGCCGATACATTATTCGAACGGCAGCGGTTATTACTGTCTCGTGGCTCTGATTTATGGTATGGACTTACCTATTTCTCATTAAATGCCAATTAATTATTCCTAATAACATTGCGTTAGTCATCTTTTAGTGGCAATCAAAGTTTTACTGCATATAAACGAAACGGAGTATAGTGAAAACTAATTCACATAAATCGAAAGGAGGAATAAATTGTTAGGTCGCTCAATAATAATATCCGCGGCGACAGTAAGTAGGACGGTATGTTATAAGTTACACGGATTCGTTAGAAGTATTTCACAACCAGTTATATTATTATGTATGGAAATAAACCTCCGAAATAATTACCTCGTTAATGAGTCGGAGACGTTCGGATTCGCGGACACTCCGAGATTACTGTACCTAATGGAATGCGGCTCAAATTAGTGACCGATCTACAAATAGTTTTATAGATTGTCTCTAGAATCTATTAAATATATTTTTTCTAACGGCCATAAAGTGCTAATATGAACGCCGGCGAAACAATCTAGATATCTGTTATCAATCGTGAACGACTCGCTGGGAAACGTAATTTGACCGAAGAGCTTTTATTTTAATCTCTTTATTTTATCATAACGGTGTACGAATAGTGTAGACGAAATGAGACGGAATTAAATCAATAATTTACTGCGATCATATAAATATATGCGTTTGGAGATGTGAAGCCTATTATAAATTTAACGGAATCTGGACAAAGAAGTTATAAAATACGGAATTTTTTTCTAATGACATTAGCAATTTAAATATTAGAAGAGATATGTTTTTATAGCACCGGAAATGATTTGGTTCAGTACAAGTAATCCGAAGACTACGGCGGCGCACATAACGCGTGGGCTCGACTTGACGTGGGACTGAGTTTAACCAGATCGACATAAAATACAGTCAATTCAATAAATTCTAAATATTAAGTTAAGCAAGCATTTGCTATACTTGGAGTACCGTTAACAAAAAAAAACATTCTCGACAGCCGCTTACGGCAAGCCAGACTGCTAGTAAACGATATGAATAAGTTAACTTCATTAACTGGGATTGTTAAAATTAGCTTCATTAAAACACTCTCATGGCTGCGGAGGCTGGGACGAAACCGTGATACTGATGCTGTGTACTCAACAGATCGATTGTCTTAAATTATATTTTATTATTGACCACAACTATGTTCGGTAGTTATTATTGCAACATCAGATTAGACTTGTGAAAACATACGGCCGCAATAGAACCGCATGCTTTGCTATCTCTCATATATCACTAATATATTTCTCAAATATTCAATAAGGTTAAAGACATTTTTTTTCGCGGACACGCTAGAAGAGATTTAAGGTAAATAACAATAGAGGAACGAAACAAATATTACGAAGGTAGTTCGAAAAAACATCGGTACATATCTAAAACACGAATTGTGTTGCATATATTAAATAAGATGTTTATATTTAATGTGTGATACATGGAGAAACTTTCACTTTACTTCACTTCACTCGGTAGCTCACTAGACAACACCAGCTCACACACAATAATGAACTTGCTTTAATTCATACTAATTGTCGCAAACCGAATCATTCTCCCCGTTTATGTGATTTTGGATGTTTATATAACCCTGTAAGTCCGAGTGCATTTTCTTATTCATAATTTACTTAAATAAAATAAATATATTAATAATATAAGTGATTGTTACACATTTATTGTGTTTATATTTTTCGTGTGTTGAAAACGGTATTCATATACAGAGGCAGCACTTACATTGTTTGGTTATGAATTAAATGTAATTATATTAAGTTTACCTCAGCATATATTCTACAAACCGCTATTATTTAATCTAAATTATGTATTACAGATGCTTTATATGTAACTGTAACGATATATAACGTAATATTAATGTGAAATTTTATTTAAGATGACCTATCCTCGTTCGCTGTCCATCATACGTCCTAAATATTTTCCTTACTAGACTGTTTTAATTACTCAGTATGTGTTAGATATTCATTAGATTTTTAAACGGGTTTGTTTTTAAGTTAAGAAATTTATAAATACATACGAATTTAAATTGCAAAACACGAAGATGACGCGGAATCCCAATAGAAGTGATTGTAATGGCTTCAAACGAATACGTAGCGAGGAAATCAAAATATATTTTAAACTGGTGTGTGACATACTGAGTGTGTGTGAGTTTAGTCGCTTGTCGAATATAAATAACGTGTATTGTAGAATTATTAGAATATATTTAATAACAATTACAATAATGATATCATTAAGAGAAGTCACCGAGTCGGTCTGTTAAATATTTGTCTTAATTAGTTACACGCAATGCGTTCCTTTGTTACGAAATGTATAACGGGATTTTTGATACTAGAAGCTTTTTAACACTACCTTACATATATGTGATATGTAATTTCATATCTTTCATATACTTTCTATAAGTAATAATATGGAAATATATCACTAATGATCGTAGAGTTAGCAAATATAAACAGTGCTCTGAAAATATGATTAATCTAGATAGCGGTCGGTTTTATTAAGTACTAAATAGATTTATTAAAACATTTCCTTAAATGAGTAATATTTCTCGTATTTATTGCATAACAATGAATTTTTTTGACTTAGTGTAGATCACCTCCCGCGACTGTGACATGTAACGCCCTCAGTATAAACTAACACTTGATATTTCTATGCGGGATATTCTCCTTTTAAATGTTGGATATTTATTTGTATCAAGATTGTATGAATTTATAATTACCACAAATTTAAACATTGCAACTATTATAAATATCGATATACTTTCACTTCAATTCAAGTACATTTTCCGTATATTTCGACAGTGTCTCCCCCTGTTCAAACTTAGTGTTATGATCTTAATTTCCACTTCAATATGTCAAATGTCAGTGTAACATGAATTCCTTCTGTCAAAAAATATATTAAAATTTTTCGCGTCTTCGAAACGGGTCATCGGGATGAAAATCGCGATTCTGAAATGTTGAGAACTACCCACTCATAAATACTTCTTTGTCAAACTCTCTTCTGGCTCTATATTTTAAATCTTATATTTTTTCCTCAATGAAAATTATATTAAGGAATTTGATTGTTTTTAAAGATTCACCGATGAATGTGGTTGACGAATATGAATAAGGGATAAAATAGCTTTCAGTAGCTAAATGTATTTAAAAAAACGTTTCGCGCGAAGTTTTAAAGAGCTCATAATGTAATGTTTTAAGTGTTGTGAGATCTTTCTAATTGTTAGCTCAGCTGTAACTTAGTTGGTGAAATTAAACAATAACAATACTGATTTAACATGATTCTTAATTCACTACTAAACAATGATATCGCAAAGATTTAAACTGATCTTAATACGGACGGCGCTATTGTAATTATCATTGTAAGCCTAACAGAATATTGTCAAAACGTTCCTTAAGGGTTCTCCGTATCGTAACCGCATCTATTGTTATTAGAACACAATCATCACAAACATACAAACAGTGTATGGAGTAATGGGTAGCCATTGATAATTATATTATTTTCTGTCAGCAAAATGCAGCGCCATCTTTCTGGTGTAATAAGTAATACTTGTCACTCCAACAAGACGGAGGAACCCCAGGACGAAGGGCCCAAGAAAAATGACATCATTAGTCAGGGACAGTGAAAAACAGCGACCTGCCCCCAGCTGATTGGAAACCTATTAGCCCGAACAACATATACATAGGTATACTGGTACACTATCAACATACTATATTAACGTAAATGATTGTTACAAGTAAAATATATTTAAAACAAATCATATATTTTATATAAATACAATGTTTTTAATTATAGCTTTATTCCACACATATTGAAAAGAGTTTATATATCAATTGCCAATCAATTTCTTTTTACGTTGAATTAAACGATATACAGCGACATCTAGTAACAGTCTTTCCGCAACTATTTTTAATTCAATACAATTTTTAAGTACCAGTGTGTTTATCATTTTTCTTGAATTCGATAAAATTGGAATCTTTACTCTGATAGTAACAAAGTTCGTATGAACTAATGTTTTTGAAGAATTCAATTTGTGTATGATTGGACTTGGATTTCTTTTGATATTTATTTCATTAATTATTAGACACTTGCTCATTGAACAGTATCATAATGTTTGCTTGACATTGTCTACAAAAAGTAATGCCACTTACCCGAATAACGGGTATTGTGGCAACACAGGAGCCGCGCGCTACTTAGGAGGTTTCATAGCTTTCTTGCATTAAATGACTTCGCCACCGTACTTCAATAGCAGGAGACACCGGAATTAATCATTATTCTCCTTTCAATAAATCAATAAAACGACCATTAATTTTAGCATAGAGTCGGAGGCTGCTAAGTAATAGAGATCCATCAGGTCTCATTAGTAGCGGACGGGGGCGCCACCGGCGGCCGGCGGCCGGGCGCCTACATCTAGATCAATACGACCGCCGGCCCGAGCTCACCCGACATCCGCCGAAGGTTGCCGAAGGTCCGCCAGCCGTATGACAAATGTCACGGCGAAAGAGCCTGCAGTGTTCAGGCTCCGTGGAAATTCAGTAAAAAGTGCATCAACTGACTCAGTGAAAACTGCAGTGAAGTGAACGTTCGGTTGTAACAGTCCTGCGAACAGTGCTCAGTGTAAGTAACTCGTGTCGACCATTCAATGTATGCATGTGTTTATGATCTGACATACCGAGTAAATATTTATGAAAGTTAACAGAATTTGAGGTGAGTTAACAAAAGTAGAGGTTCGAATCGTAGCGGCTATTAGTAAACATTGTATTTGTCTTGGATATTGTCTCTTGTAAGGAGAATATTGATTTGGGAGGAGCATGTTTAAAAAAACTGAGACAGATTTAAAGTCTTGGCATTTGTTTACAGTGGCGACTCTGCTAAAGTGTGCATTACTAAAACAGAATTGAACCTGCCTTCGATTTAATATTAAGGTTGCCTTAAATTTATATCAGTAAGGTTTTTTTAATAATACTATGGTTATGGATAGTGCGCATGTGCCAAGCTGATGCTTTGCGTCATGTTTTGTTGAATAAACATTTTATAAATAAAAATACTTTAAAAATAATAAAATATAAGTATAATAATTATCACATATATTCTTTCTATATATTCTTTCTTAAATTATTATCTTATTTGTTTGCTCGAAAATAATAATAGACATTTTTTTTTATTTTAACCTATTTTTTATTATATGTTTTATTCGTCCATTAATTAAATACTTCTTTTGTATATAATTCAGCGATGCTTTCAGTATTTTTATCGTTGCGGATTGCAGTTGTTTCTGCAGGTATATCGACCTTGACCTACATGTGTGTTCTCTACAAGATGCAGTGACATTTATAATAAACGAAGCCTCCTGACATATTTATTTTCCATTTATTCAATGATAATAACTATATGTGACCGAATTTAATTAATTTTAACTGTCACTGTCACTTTGACAGCTAAATGTCACGTTGCGAGAAAGAGTCGGAGATAAGTTTTTGTTTTGTTTTTCCTTCGATGCCTTAAAAGGAAAGTTTCTACGGGGCTTAATTCATTAAACTTTGTATAACATTAATGTGGATCTTCGTTCTAAGAGCCTCATTTACGAAACCAACCGTGACCTCCATTAAAACATTATAGTTGTTTTGGTACATTTCACCAAAATTATTTTGATATTCATAGGTCAGAGTGACAAAACTTCATATTAACTTGTTTCTTAGTCGGAATAATCTACCTCTATCCACAATCTAGTTAATTGTATTTTCAAACCGTGACGCCATCTTGAATACTGTATAAACATATTAATTACTCGGCTAACAAGACCGTAGCGTGTGTCACCTTAGACCCCAACGGTATTTGTCAAACAAGGACGTTATTAAATGAGAATAACTTTTACGTGCAATTTTTTTTCTATTATTCGATCAAGTATTTACAGTATACAAAGTTGTTTGTTAAATAGATATAAAAAAAATATCTGGACGGTAATGAAACTGAGCATTTCCATTTGTCAGTAGACAGCATTTAATTCTGTATCGTTTATAATTTATTTTCTGGTTTAAACATACTAATTAGAGGTACAGTTATTTAAAAGGAAAGTTGTATTAGGTTTGTATGTAAACAGTCCACGATATCTGCTATTATGTATGAGTCATTTTCTTAAAATGAGCGAAGTCAGATGAAGACGTTAGTCGTATGAAGTACATCACAGTATTGCCGTGTTAAATCACACCGGTCCGTCTGTAACGCGATCTCGTTGACATCAGCGGACAAACAACTTTCAAACGCTATTAACCTTTACTCCCTGTTCGATGCCCGTTTTCTAATACTACCTTTATAAATTATTTTTAAGCATTCTTGCCATCTTGTGATGTATTCTTCGTTATATGTTGTGAAAGTTTTTATTCTCGTGTATTTGTTACGGAGACATTAGTTTAATTTATTTATGTATGGTCCTTGAAACGTTCATATTATTGTGAAATTTATAAAATGTGAATACAAAAATGTTTCTGTTAAATTGTGTAGCGAATGACCCGGGCTTATTTTCGTTAAGATTAATCTAATATATAAATACATGTTTACATGTTTATATGTATATTCCTTATGTATTATATAATAAACGGTCGTCCATACTGTGTGTGTATGTGTGTGTTACAGCGCGGCGCTGAAACAGGCGCAGGGGCATGCGTCGCGTAGCATGAGCGGTGCGCGCGCGCACGAGCCCCGCGAGCCGCGCCACCACCGCTCACACCCGCACCACCACCAGGTACGGTACAGCCAGATAAAACCTACGACCTACCACCAAGACCAGCGAGGCACAGGCCGGCGAGTGGGGACATCGATTCATCGATGTTATCTCAAACCTCTGTCGTTATTATTATAAGTCGTTTGCGCACAGGTGGAACAGGTAACGATGACCCCATAGTAAATACTCTAAGATCTAATTAGATGCTATAAAACAATTGCACTTTCAGCCGAAGCGTTTGAATTATACTAATATCTGTAGGGTATTGTATGTGAAGTTGTTTTGTTTGGAGTAACGAAACAGGAAAAATGTGTTAAAATATATAGAAAGCGATTATTAAAGAGAAATGAACGATCTCCTGCAGACCATTCATTAGACGTACGAGTGTGAAGTTTATCTCCTTCTCAGACGGTGGGGTGTCGACTCATCCGTTATTCTGATTCCGTTATTCGGAAAACAAAGTAATCTTAGCGAAGTTAATAAATGTCTTGCAAAGACAATTAGTCGGCGAGGCGAGGAACAACTAACACCACATTATATAAACGTACGGCTTGCACCACCCACACGCGACACTCAGTTAAGGTGACGACTTTTATGTCACGCGTCGTTTTCATATTAAAACTTAGAAAAAATACATAAATCAATAACTTACGTAACGATGTTCGATAACTATTTTTTAATTTTATTCTTGTGAAATTTTAAAATAAGAAGTGAAAAAATGGTTGTCGAAACTATTCAATACCAGTCTTTTAGAATATCGACGATTGTAAAGGCTTCGCCTTAAAATGTTTTTCTTGTAACAATTAAATCGTTTTCAATTTGCAAATTTCTGTAATTATTACTACAATTAGAGGTCGCCGTTTATGTGCTCCACTCCAAAAAAGACGGACACTTTTTCTACGAATTCTCGTTCCTAAATTTTAATACTTCGTTCCAAGTTTACCGTATACTTTTATTTATTTAACTCTTAATAATAGCATATCTTTTGCATGTAAAAAAAATTCTTATACTGGTCATAAATAAATATCCATTAATTGTTCCAGCGAATGCAATGGTGACATTTGAATCGGTGATTACGTTTGGTAAAAGTAGGCTTAGCAGAAGTTAGCACCCTCACATTCAATAACCTACATTAATACTATAGTGTGCCAAGGTTTGTGAATGAAAATCTTTTTTCGTGCCGTGTGTAATGTGGCTATGAACACTTGGGCTAAGCCTACTAATGTGAAATGTTACTTTAATTTTAATTACGTACTGGGTAGGTGTAATCGATTAAACGGAACGTAAACAACATCTATTGCCTCTTAAACGAAGGCTATTGGTTTTTTAAATTTTCTACACCACCTTCTTCTTTATTTTATTTTAAGGTTGTGTATAGAATATTATAAACTAATCGATTAAGATAAATAAATACATATAATTTAAAATATATATTTTCTTGACAATATTGGTATCATAAAGGGAGGAGGCACACACAGTTGGTATCGATACTTGAGTATTGTTATTGGTATTATTTGATCATCGCCCACGTAACACTTAGAGGGAGCGCTTGATTTACGATCCAACCGACGCTGTCATTGAAGTGTTTTAATGAAATGTTGATAGTTACAACTATAGAGTCTGCTTAGGAAATTTTTCGTTTCAAATTAAAATATGCTAATACTGATCAATAAGAAGTAATCGAAAAAAATATTAAAACAAACATGTTGATATTAATTTAAGTCGCCTCTCTGTTTATCTTTTTATGTCTGTTTGTCTTCATATTATAATATTTTATGAATGGAGTGACGTGAGCGGTCCGATGACTCGTCTCGTGACGATCTCTGATTGAGGTTTGATCGCATTGAGTGATTTTTCATTGGTCTTCTATGCTACTGTCGGCGTGAGGGGCTGCGGTTATGATGTCACAGTATTGGTAGTGAAAGATGTTACGTTCTATCAATGAAGAGGAGCGGGAACTTGTTAAAAGGCTTTCCCGTGATAAGCTACTAATATGTATTTCTCAGTGGATCAGTCTCGTTGACAGCGAGGTCGTGAACATACAAACAGTAACCTTTACGTCTCCAAACTTGTAAGTGAAAACAATTAGATATTGATCTCATGAAGTTTAGTTGAAGTCGGCGTCAGGAATCTTTCAACGATTTTCGTTTCTGTTTTTCTGAATAATTAATACTTTGTTTTTTTTTTAGAACTTTGACTTTTTTAAGAACATAAAGTAAGATCTGTTAGTTCCCACATTGCGTGTGTGTGTGTGCGATGGGCGTGCCTTCGGCGTTCCATGAAGCGAGCAAGGTCGTCTCGTCCGACGCCGGTGTTATGCGATTTGTGCATACACAAATAAACATACACTACACAGATTAACTAGACTAGGTCTTTGATCCATCGCTAGCTTTGTTTAGCTATTATATTAAAATACCGCGTCTCATGATGAACCTTTTAAATAACGTGTGACAATATTGTTGAATACTAAATACATTGCAAAACTCTGTTAGTCAGTTGCAGTAAATAAAAGTAGCTAAGGGTCTATGAAAAGTTGCTGTAGATGACATCATAGTTATTATAATTCTTAAAACAATGAGTTACATGTGTAGATAGAGCTAATTCACGAACAAGGTATGTCAGGACACCAGCACATGCGCACGTCTGTATAAATAGCTGAGGGTTTATAATGCTGGAGCTCGTCGGACCCGTTACAAGTTGAAACAATAACCCTATGGGAGTTAGTTTTTTCGTGTTACGTAAGAATAGCGAACATAACTGTGCTGGTCGGGAACAGAATCCGCATACCGCGGCGGCGTCGTATTATTCAGTAGTTTCCGAGAAAGATCCAGAGAGATCGGCATAATATATTTGGGCGGCCACGGCTGGCTCATTATGCGGTAAGGCCTACATTCCGCCGGCTTACAATTTGCCGAATAAAAAGTTCGCTTTGTTTTGACTATTGTTTTGGACGACGCTGTGTCCTGAACGTGTAGAGGGGCCGGACAAAAAAGTTGATTCAATTAAATCTGTCTAACATACGACCTACGTCGATAATTTATTTTTGTGGCTTCTCTTTATTACTTTTATTTTATTGCAATTAATTTTCTTCTTGCCTATGAGATGTTTAAGCAAAGCTGTCTATTTTCTTGTATACTCCTGTACAGCATCACTCCCAACCATATATCACTTTGTCTCATCTGACTGATTGTTATTCCCGCATCACTACCCTTTTAAATAAAATTCTTTAAAATTTTTACGTGTTTTAAATATTTATTGTCGTGCCACTTCTGAACTGTTCGTTGTCTTCGTATGTAACGCGGAACCTCTATCTTTTTAAGAACATATTTCTTGGCTAATTAAATGCTCCCCTAAATAGCGGCCGTTATTCGGTTTTTTGGTAGCGATTTAAATATTTCACTGTTATTAGTTGTTATATGTTGCGAGATCCTTGGGATTCTATTGGAGCGGTATAATAACTACTTCACTACATTTTGATATATTGTCTTCGGAGTTCGGGCGCTTTAGAATAAGACAGTTAATAATAAATGTTGAGATTGCGATTTGATAATTGTTTACGTAAATATCGATTTCAATGAGTAAAGTGAACTTCTGTTTCATTGTTATTTGAGTTTTTAAAAGCTTAACATATATTAGTAAACAGCGAAACAATATAATACAGAGCTCTTTTTATATTTGTTTTCCGAATTGAAGCAAAAAAATTTATGTATAAACAAATCTTAAAAACATACTTGTCTAGAAAGGAATCAGTTTGATGTTTTTTATTATTAATTTAGGAACCCACCGCTGCAAAGACAAGTTTAAGGTTGTCTAATTTGTCGAAATTGGTCAACAAGATAAGAGGGAACGCGACATACGCACACACATGAAGCATAAAAAACCTTTTTTTAGCAATAGGATAAAACCTCTTCCGTTAAAATTAATGTTTTAATTTTATTTTTACAAAAACACTTATCGCTCTCGTCCCAATCTGTGTTTTAAATAACAACAACAGCCGTTTGTTTTGCTTATAAAAACCTTCTAATATTTTACGACTGTCACAAATAGACCCTCAAATGTCGCTATTACATTGAACTCGACCAAAATGGCCGCGAAAATGACAAGAGAACTGACGCGTCTGGGTTAAGATTGTAAAGGTGCCCACACACGCTCTAATGAACCGTCGAAGATTTACTGCCCTGGTACACGCAATAACTGCAAATGTGTGGAACCTAACTCATACAAGTACATGAGTTGGACAACACTTAGTTTTTGTTGTTTACTATCTGTGGCGGAGACTTCCACCAACATTTTACACAGACGGATATACCAAGAAAAAAGGTCTCGCAGAATTATTTATACTTAAATGTGTGGATTTAAAAGTTGAATATTGGTAGTATGTTTGAACTTTTAAAATGAAAAAGAACATATACGACAACAGCGTTTTTATAAATCTATCACTAACAGATGATCACAAAAACTGTATTAATTTTTTCCTTAATATCGTTATAGTTTAAGAAGTTATAATCATTATAATTCAGTTGAATTATAATATCACAGTGAATACACAGGCCCCTTGTATATATATAAGTTCATTCAGAAATGATTACTTTGAAATACTTAGAAATTTGATTTCTATAACGCAATATTTAGCTAGAATAAAAACATCCATTTGGTCTGTTGAAAATGAGAACTACAAAACAGTTGGTAATTTAAACCAGGTAATGTATTAATATTCACAAAAAAAAACCTATACAAATAGCTAATGACACAAGGAGATATAAATCCAAGTCCCACATACAAATGGATTTCAAAAAGTAGAGTAATTGATTCAAATGGCGACATTTTAAGACTCCCCACATAAATTAGCATTTACGTTCTAAGGCGTGCATTAAAATCTAATATGGCGCTGTACGAAGCGGCCCGTGTAAGGACAGGTCTACGAACTAACATTTACGAGTGCCCAATTCATCGCATCCGCGAACTAATGACTCATGTTTGTATATTGTGATATAAAGATTTCCTCAATATATCAAACATTAGACAATCTAAACGACTCGTAATTAATAAATTGTAAATATTCAATGTTCCTCTCGTACCTTGCGATGCGAGTTTTTAAACGAGAATTCAAATACCCGCTTCCTTCATTGTGCTAATCGCTTGAATCACGCTCTCGTGTTGGAACTATAATGTCATATTTATATTAATTAATAATTTTTATGTGTATATTTCTTATAATTAAATGTAGCTTCTTTAAATTCCTCGTTTGTCTTGTTGGTTACAGCTACTGCGTAATAGTTCAAGTTATTTCGCAAGTTCCATGAATCAAGACCGCAACACAAACTTCAATATTTCTAGCACAGTTCTATATTTTTGTTTAAGTTAAATATCTCTTCTCAAACTTAGAACTTCATATTATGAGTCATCGATTCCGTAGTTCCTTTTTCTTCAACATTGTCATTTTCTGTTCGTCTAATGTCGTTAATCGACTTTCGCTGTAAACACAACACATTATTCTCTAACTAAACTAATACCACGGCCTCGCTTCCGTATCATCGACCTGCGTTACTTAAGACTGTCTCTGTCTGACTATGAATTTCATTCCTATAAAGATCAATTCTGTTACTTCTACATATAAAAATATGTTTCTGATCTTTCACTAAAGACATTTTCACGTCCAAGCACTGCAACTGTCATATATATATGTATTTTATCACTCGTAAGTATTGTATCGTCATAGTATTCGTCGCCCGCCGACGCTATTATACATTAATGCTGTAAATCCTCCCGAGTCCGTGCCAGAGGTAGCTCGTTTTGGTCGATCTATTTCCGCTGCACTCCCAGCGTCTGACACAAGTCACCACACGTGCGACTCTCTTTGATGTCGTCTGAACAAGTGAGCCCTTAATGAACGCTGCAATTGCTTTTACTTTTAACTAACTCAAGTACTCGTCGCGTGTTCCGACGGTTTTGCAATTATCCACAATAATTATATACATACATGTCTTATCTGCAAATCTTTTAATGGCGTTTAAGTGAATTTAATTCAAAAAATTAAGTCAACGAAAAGGTTTTCCATTAATGAATTTGTTTACTAAGGGTTTTTATATTTCTCAAACGTGGTTTTATATGTTCTAAAAGTCCAATATCATTTCATTTGTCACATTACCGTTTTCACTGTCACACGTTTTTTTGTACTTCTGTATAAAATCAACAAGTTGTAGAGTCAAAACAGAATGAGCACATATGTTTATATACTAGGACGCATTCTATCTCGTGTTTCGGAACGTGTGGCGAGCAATTTTTACTTTCATGGCAGTTACAAAATGCCTAATAGTACTATGAAATGTGATGTCTCTGATGTCACGACATGTATATCTAAACCTTTTCCAAGCGACGGATTATTTGTATTTAATAAATCTGCTCTTTGCTTTGTTTATTAATAAATATTTTTAAATAAATACGTATTGTTTCGTCTATTAATACTTCATCTTCCTTTCGTTACTTTTTAAAAACAAGTAAGATGTATATCATTTATAATGACCGCTTATTTTTATTATGAAGTTGTTATATTTATCTGTGTTATATAATCTAAAAGATGTATGTAACATATTGTAGATATCAATTAATTGGGTAATATATATACACATATATATTATTGATAAATCTAATGGAAGAGCATTGTGTCGTACCACAAGCAGTTTCTGCTTAAAAGAATGCCCTGGTCACTTATTTGGTAAACAAAAAATATATTGAAACAATAAACTAATATATGTATATATATATGCATATAGTGTGTTTCCATGCTTTTTATTTGTGTTAATAAATTCTGAAGTCTCAATTTATTAGCATAACATAAATCTCAACACATCATGTGATCATGTCACCTGGCGTCTGTCCGTCTGGTGTGTGTTCTGGCGTGTTCTTTAAAATGCAAATGCATTTCCATCATGAATCAAATTAAGTAAATGGAGTAAAAAATATACGAAGAATATTTTATATTTCCTTTATATTTGTTTCCACTTTGTTTGTTTTAATTACCGAGTCGGCGATAAGTTAAAGTAATGATTGTTTAGATCAGAGAGAGACGGTTTCACTAAAAGTAACCTGAACACGGAGCGTATATTCCCTGTCGCTGAGAGACTGTTTCACAATTGTATAGATACTATATTTGCAAAGACTCACCAAAATTTTCTCTCTCAATCTCCCAACATGAATAATTCATACTAGCTATCGATAGCGACGGACGCTAAGCGATTGTGTCCGTTCCAAACTTTGCTGCGATCACTTTTACAATCGTATAATGTTTTTGCAAAAACTTCATTTAATTAAAACTGTGCTGTAATGAGTTACGTAACATGTTAGAACGGTATCACTGTCGCCGTGGAGATGTGTTCGATATTTATTAATAAAAACAGATTTAATGTTTCGCAAACAATGTGTGACCGTTCCTCTTGTATATTTGAACCAGCTTTTAGAGCGGATTCAACAATGTTATTATTACGGTTTTAATATTTAGAGATTTAATTAATATTCATGAATAAGACGGACAAAGGAACTTTTATATTCTTAATGAATAGGCTAATCTGCGTATACGTAATTCACTTACAGCGTATTTATAGCCCGGTAAGAATCTGTAGAGCATATCAAAGCTCCTGGCAGCATTTCGGCGCCGCACTTTTATTAGTAGGTGTGATATTTACGTGTACAATTCAATATGAAGAGCGTTTAGTGCTCTGCGTGTTATATGATACGTTAAAAACTTTTATTGTTATATTGCGGACGTTACTCGCCGGTTGGACTCAATATGGCGACGCATGTTCGTGTTTACTTATAAATGATATAAGTTAAATATAAACGTCGTTGTAACTGCGTACGAGCACGTGCTGATGGTTCGAGGGCTGGTTGGGAAGTGGGTCAGCGTACCCTTGACTGACCGCGGGCGGCGCGCGCGCAGCGGCCTTCGACGGCAGGGGTGTCAGGCTGCACTTGAAACGAGATGAGTTTAGGGCGGGAGGAGATGGGAAAATGATATCACAATATATGGTGACCAGTTAGCTGTCTGTATATATACGAAGCCATCCCATGTCTTGTTAATGTCAGTGTTAATATTATGTATCGCTAATATTATCACGCCACTATAATGTGTATAACTGAAGAAATTAAATATATGTCATTAATTATTGCTTGTGTATTTTTATATAATTTAATTTCTGCTCTATACTTAACTGATATATCATGATTATTTATTATTGTAAGCGAGGGTCAGATTCCTTAATTAATACGATTCCATATATTTGCTGCACCGTTCCATCCCTGTGTTGAAGGTGACCCGCCGTCCCCGGCACGCGAGGCCCCTTATTACCCGACAGGTGCTCCGCGTGTTCGCAGGCCCGGGTAAACCAACACTCGCAGACATCATAACGGTTATCCTGCAAACGATACTATACCACTGTGAGGTTTAACAAACTTACAAGGAATTAAAATTATTAAAAAATGATTACATTTATTACACATGTGTAGGAAACAGAGGATTTTTTTTAAAGAGAGTCTTAAATATAAACTTAACAAAGAAAAATGTCCTGAAATGAAATACAAATAAATATTGCATACAATTTTGCAAACCATTGTATGACTAATTGCACCATTCGTATGTGTCGTGTAAAATTTTATTCCTTAAAAGGTAGATATATCGAGGAGTGAGTAACAGTCGAGTTACCGGCGAGTAACAAATGAGTTACTCACTGCGTGTCATGTAATTATTACTCAGTACGCGCTTTTAATTCCATAACATTTATTGCTGTCTGGTGTTAATATTTGCTTCAATTCATAAATATGTCACAAAATTATTATTTTTTTTATATTTCGATGTAGCCTTTATCCTAAAAATACTTTTTTTTGTTATTTAGCCGTTTACTTTTAGTAAAAGAAAATATGTTAACTTTGTTTATAATAATCTTTGTAATATATATTAAGATGTATTCGTAATCTTACAACGGTCAAACCTTTATGGAAGCAAACATTTATTTTGGATGTCGCGTTGAACGCTAACAAATTATGATATTAAAGGAATAAACGCCATTTGTTAAGACCTACACATTATTGTTAATGTATACTCATATACAGAGCGTATCAGGTTGTTTGTACTAAACTATCACTGACAGACAAACATTTGAAGTGAAAGTCGAACAATATTTCTTTGAGCTTTAAAGCCACGAGACAAAATACATAAAAACGCAGACAAACCTTAATAAGTTAATCTAAGGTAACGAAATATCACGCGGGGACAAAGACGAACACTCAGACGACAACAAACTGAATTTACTGAGGTTCAGTCGTTAATGTGTTGTAATAGAGTCTAAAGTCCTCCGGCTGAGCTGCTGATGGCAGTGTTTGTTGGGAGGAAATAAATAATTTGGGTGGAGAGATGGCGCGATAAGAGGTACCTGAGATTCGAGTACTGATCAGGGCTGGCAAAAATGTTTTTAATTAATCAAAACGAATTAAGGTGCCTTTATAATAATTAACGGCTTTTCTTAAGTTGAAGATAAATTTTATCCGGGAATATAATACTTTTCTTACTTTTGCACTCATTAATATCTTTTATGTTGTATAATTTCTAAATATTGAGGCATTTAAACAAAAAAATATAATCGTCAAACTGCATACCACATTAAACTTATCTCTTACTGTAATATATAAATTTAATCTCTAACAAGTCTGTGTGTCTTAAGCAGCGAGACGGCGAGATGGATCTTAATGAGATCTATCTATTAATTCGATGACATCCCTAATGCAAAAAAGTGTTGCGGGTACTGAATGCACATTAAGATTCCTCTCGCAGCCTCCGCGTGTCTCTGATTGTAATGTTTCACCTGGTATCTGTCTTCGCCCACGGCCCCGGCCTGCCTGCAGACGTCACCGCCTCGACGTGTACTTACAGACATATTTACATACAGTTTTAGTTTTTATAACTTAACAAAATGACTCACATGTAAAAACAAACGAATTTGAATATAACCTTATTCGTTATAGTTGTTTTTTATGAACCTCAATAATATTTTGTTTTGCGCATAGCTGATAGCGAGATTTATGAACAGTAGTTTCTGTTATGACCAGCGTCTATACGCTCAACCATCGGAGTTATACTTTTCATTTCGATATCATTGGCTTCGTAAAATTTATATCTATAAATAAAAATTAATTGATAACTGGGAATTTCTCTGGGAAGATCACGGGTTTTCCTGAATCAAAGAATATGTTAAACTGAGCTGAACAGAACACATGATGTGAGGCAATTTTTGTGCCTTTCTTAATTTAATGATGCACTTATTTTTAATACGTATGCCAATTTTTTGTCAATAGAAAAGTCACATCTCCAAGGAACGCCCTCCCCGTCCCCCCAACCCCTCGACCCGCGGCCACCCTGATGAAGGTCCGCAAAATAAAATAATATAATATCTCTTAACCGAATCTATCTTTTGTTAAAATGGATTCATGGATGTGAGAATATTAGAGCTGTTATTGAAAAATTATTTTTATTCAAGGAAAAATAATTAAATAAATTAACTGTCAATTTAAGGAGTACTTTTATTGTATTTGTTAAAGTTAGTATATTTTTTTTTTGTCACAATAACTCTAAGGATGGTGCTAGAGAAATGTCCTGAATGTATAAAAAATTGCCTCATCCAAAGTATCTTACATCCGACAATGCATATCACCGCACTTTCGTTTTTATGCTGTTAAAATGTCCCTTTTTTAGAACATTTATCATGCGGTCAGTGTTTCCTTGTATTGTTGTCAAAAAACGAACCAAACGAAATATTTGTGGCGGAGAAAAATATAGAAATGCTCACTTGTTTCGCATATTGTGGTTTAGACAGAGCTCGGAATAGAAGCTGAGTTGCTTCAATTAAATTATTTCACTTTATTTGAGCGTTATATTTTATTACGTAGATTTCTTAAGTTGCAAACACTTATATAATCTGTAGCTGATTTATATACAAGTGAATGAGATGTGCAACATCTAATCTCATCGCTCCCAATCTGGACCGCGGAGGCACATAACGCTCAAAGTGAAATTCAAATACCTCCGCAGACATTGTCTTATCAAGCTCAAATTAGTGTTATTAGCAATCTCGTTACCTATCAGATATGTTATCGGTGATATTATTTTGTTTATTTGTATATCAAATATCGAACCTGAGGATAAATTACGATAAACATATTAAAATCTAATTAAACTTGTCATTGGTTCCGTATAACTGACTATTAATATGGTGGTAATGTAATGAGTGGTTCGTGTAATTTACTCCATAAACATAGTATTGGGTAAACTCGGAGCCAGTCTCCGGTAATGCACGCACACAGACAACTCGGTATCTTCATAAATTACGGATATTCAAATGATTTCGATACTCCCGCAATTAACACCGACTGGTTTTTAGTGCTGCCTCTTCCTTACATATCGATAATTTATTGCCCTCGATATTATACTCGTTCACGTTTAGAAGGATTGATTCTTAATTTAAATAATGTATAAAGGTTTGTGACAGACTTCGTTTTATTGTTTGCTGTTTTGTACTTATCTCTGTTTCGTCTTAATTATATAGGTCTTAATATTAAGGACCAATTTTTAATTAAATTATCGTCATTAGATTTTTGTGATATGTGTGTCGTAAAATAATCAATAATATTAAAATACGATATAACGATATCAAAACATAATCGAATAAAATCGATACCTCGATGAATCATACGAGATAGGATCCCGTCCCTAGTTCAACAAAAATAGTTTCACCCGATAGCCAATAGTGTAATGAATCTTTTGAGTACAGAATAAGATAATAACGTTTTCATCTAAGTGTGTTCAAGTGTGGCCTGTTTTTACAAAATTCAAATTCTCAATACCGGTTTCCGTGTTCCGTGTCACCGCACTCAGCACTTATATACTTTATTCACTCGTCCTTAAGTGTTTTATTGTCTGACTCGGTTTTCATACAACTATCATAAAGATGACTTTTGCTATTAAAATATTCGGATGACCTTACTGATAGATCTCGGTACGTTACTCTCTGGTTAGAGACAGTAACATGTCAATAAATTTTAAAGTGAAAATTCTCATATCACCGAGAGCTATTGAATATTTTTCTATTTTGACAAGAATAATATATATATACGACTGTACAGATAAGTAATTAAAATTGCGTAAGTAAATATTAGATTGTGATATAATTAATTATTATAATGACCTTTAATTATTCTCGTCATTAAAAAGCATGTGATGGTATTATGAAATCCAATAAATATATCAATTTCAGTTGCATAATATGAGAGGAAAAAACAATAACTAAGTTTTAAGATGATCTTTTTTATTTTAGAGAACACGTTTTTTGTTTGTTTGTAAGCCGTGTGTACATTTCTGAATCGATTTAATTATGACTTTATTTCATTAGAATAATGTTTTATGAAATGATCTTATTAAGTCCAAAGGATTTTTCTTATTAACGTTACATATAGAAACGTTCCATGAAAAGCAGTTCGAGCGCATGTATACTTAGTGTAAGTTGCCGTCGTCACACATACAGAGAGTTAAGAGTTTTTCATTCATATATCCTCGCAAATTATAATACTAACGTAGGTTATTGAATGAAAAACGGGAACTTTCGTATCCAGTATAACAAAACGTACTTGTACTAAGCATACTCTTATAAAACTATAGATTATAAAATAACCTTGTATATTTTAAGGCGGCTAATATTTTCAGTCGATCAACTTCTAGATAATACAAGGGCTTCATTTACATTTAGTGTGTTAACTACTAAAACGTTAGAGCTTTAAGACAAGACAGAGAAGTCTAATTGAAAAAGCGTCAAGAGACCAACGTCACTTACGATACCAGTGAATAATTCGGTCCGAAATATTAAATAGAATATGAATGTATTATACGGTGTGTCGGAACAAAGTCACCCACACGTCCATACATCATAAACACCGGACGAATATATCAAAACTATATGCTGACCGACATCAGGATTTACCGGCCGTCTGTCACTCGCCTTACAACCGCTTTGTGAACATATAGATTTATGAGATTTATTTAATGAAATGCCATTTGTAAATAAATTGAGGCAACGTCAAATATTGCTATTTTAATGTAATTATTGAATTCACATCATAAAAGACGATCGGAACGAATCGGATCGCCGGCACCGGCCTGTTGGGAGACTAAGAATAACATATACGACTTTCTAAAACATCTCGAATAATGAGCGATCTTTCATAGAGGATACGCGGGTAGAATTACTTTGAGGATATAATATTATGTGTAGAATTTTGCTAATTAAGTAGTTCGTTCTATTACTCGCTATTTTTGATAATTTGAGGAGCTCTTGCTAACAGTTTGGAATCACTTAAACGTCTCAGAACCGTCCGGAATGACCGAATCTGCGTCTGCGGACAGCTGTGAACGATTCATTTCATAAAACAAAGCGTACCGAAGCGTCAATTGAGCTATTGTACGAAGTAATGGCCGCCGTAAATCTCCAACGTTAACTGCCATTGGCGATCCTTTAGTGACCGTTAAACTTACATGCAAATAAATAGTGTTCCTCAGTTTTAGGTGAATTTGATGTTTTAAGTTACTAGGTGGTCGTGTCTGAAACTGTTAACAGATCTGTGTGAGGTGTGAGATAAGATCACGTCTCCTAGTCTAGATTCGACACTAATGAGCGTGATTAAATGCCAATATTTCTACTTATGAGGGATTGTAATGTAGAACAATATCAAATATCATAATAATAATATAAGACATATTTACAAGGAGACGTTATTGTTACTTCTTAAGTTATCCTGAGTTGGAATGTCTTGTCCAGCTCCCTGTTTTCTCTACTTCTTTAAAGGATACAAACACTTCACATAACATCATTCCTGTCTTACTTTAACTTACTTACTGTACGTCTTACTGTATTTCTTAGTTTTATTGCTTCTAGTGGCCACACGATCACACACTCTGGTGCTTCATCTTCTGTTCAGTCTACACTTTAGAGGCTTCATAGACCTAGCAATGTTGTAGATTTCCTGCTATCTAGACTCCTCATTAAACTCCTTCAGACACAGACTTCAGTGGAGACCTACATCTGATTACAACATTGTCGCAGATTTTTACTTAAATACTACAACTGAGAAAAATATAAATGCTACTAAGATTTTGTACAAATATCTCGACCAATTAAATGTTTGTCTCCCTGAACTTTATCATATATTACAGTGCTAAGGGAACATCAGCTATTATAGTGTCCTAGATGTCAAAAATACTGTTACATCGCGGGGGTAAGGCTAAGGGAATATTGAAAAGTGTGCCAGACAGTCGGAATGTGGGCATTGCAGTGTGTGATCAGGGGTGGAGAGCGGGTGGCGGCTGGTGAGGGTGACTGTTGTCTCAGGGTGGCGCGGGAGGCCGGCGGCGCTCCGGAGGCAGGCTGGCTCGCGGCGCGCGCTCCGACCCCGACCTGCAGACTCGTCTGCAGCCCAACCTCGACACCTTCTGGGTTTGTACATGCTATCAGCTGTTGGAACTGCTGTCTCACCTAGGCGACGTTCCTCCATACGACCAGGGTATAAAGCAATTCCAACAACTGTTACACAACCATTATACGAGACACACACATCCATAACTCACAGTCACGTGAGGAAAGAACGCGGAGTATAATTAGTAATTAAATAACATTACAAATGTAAAATAATGTATAATTTATGATGATTAAAATGTGAAACTTGGAAACCAGATTCAGAGAGACCCGTGTCATTTCGTCATCATTAGTAGCGCTCGGTAGATAGCTTTGTTTGTCATTACATGCAACATACATACATACACACAGACTTAAAGATACGAACACCAAACAGATGTGTTATTGGAGCCAGCAAAGGACATCACTATATATAATATATGAAAACAATCTCCGCTTTCACTTTCTATACATTTTCTAAATGCGATGACGCGATTTAAACTCAATCATCCGCCATTTTCTTCATTAGAATTGAACCTAAATTGAATATTGAATTACAAGTGAATCAAGTGATGTGACAACAGCAAGCGTGGCTCGGTATAACTAAAATAAAATAAAAACTTATAGTAGAGGAAAAATTATCAACGATTCTGTTTCGTTAACAATAATCAATATGTATGAAGATTTTATTCTCCCCGACATTAAAACCTCTTTAGACGAGCAATAAATGACGCAACTGATCGGACTTGCGTCTCGGTCAAAAAAAAAATTAGAAACATTAAAATGGCAAAATAAAAACTAAACCTCAACGTCCTCCGTCTACTTACAGTCATTAATTCCAAACGAGACTGTAGGTGTCTTCAATCGTCCTTAAACTTTTAGACAAAGAGGTTCATCTACCAAAAATTACATATTTTATTACCGATACTTACCGAACGAACGCCGTAGTTGTAAAACGATCTCTATTCCTACAGCCGTAGAGTCGACCCGGTCGCGAGCGCCGCCTGACCCTCCTTCTGTTATTTATTGCACATTGCGTGGATACTCGTTCCCAGACATTATTCTAATATAATTCGTATATCGAAATGCCGAATGTTTTAATAGAAATCACTGACATTGTTTATTACTAACAGTACCGTCCGCCGCGTGTTCCCAAACTTTTATATATATCATTATTATTTTATATGTTTCTTTATATTACTATGACTTTCTTTTTATTTTTCTAATATCTGTCGTTGTACTAAAACTGTATTCTCTACAAATATGAAGAGGAGTTATGATATTTCATATACATACATATGATAATTATTCGTAGTAATTCATTTATAACTAGGAGCTTGAGTGAATCCTTCTCAGATTTCCATCTAGTTGAATCTGAACTAGTTCAGTTCACGCGGCATCGCCTGTGCCTGTGGTGAAAGCGTGCGATAGCTTCCCTTGCTACGTGCTGTAGAGGTACTACGCAGGCCGCTACGTCCGTAGCCTCAAGTTTGGGAAGCGCTACCGTCGGTCGGCGCTGTCGTGTTTTATGGCGTATTATGCTATAATAATATTTTTTACTTAGCACGTTTGTTTACAACCTGTCTGTGTGTGTGTCTGTGTATGTCTGTATGTGTGTGCGTGTGCGTGTGTGAGTATCTGTGTGTGCGTGAACACCGCTCACTTTAGATATTTAAAACATAATAAAATTATAAAGAATATGTTCCTTTGATTTACACTGGTGAAGTAATTAGATACGAGACGTGGTTTACGACCCACTAGCCACTATGGAACGATACAATAGATAACATATTATACAAATAATTTACTTGACAAATATTATTATAGGTAGGTGTATTAGGAATTGTGGAGAAACGAATGTTGTGTAATGTTTTTAAATGTTTTTTCGAATTCTTAGTACGAGTACAGTCAGTGAGTGAAACACTCTCTGTTCCGTGCTCGGCGTCACTCAACTCAGCTATGTAACTATTCCTTTGTTATATTCATTTATGTTTGCACTCTCACATCTTAGAGCTTTCAGGTTTTTGTTGTGAAACATTCACAATAATTTTATATATTAAATATTAATTAATATTTAGACGTGTTTTATAATGTGTTGAATGTTTACACGAGAGAAATGAAATGAGTCATAAAGTCTGAGTAGTGGGACGTAATGACGAACAAACAGACAAACTGATCAGTTCAATTGTAACATGTATTGTAAAATAAAAATATAGATAACATAGAAGTAATTGATTTCTGTCATAACAATCTCCCATTCAATGACACGTGAACAGTTTTTCTTGTTCTTAATATATTAATAAGTTAAATAAATATGACCATTAATAATCTCATTTATTATATATAATAAAATATATATTTAATGTATTTTAAGGAATTTCTTTAATTTTCTTTTATATATACATATATACGTAATAAAAATTATCGTTATCTGTAGTAGGACAGCCAGTACTAAGTGTAAACGTCCGTCTGTCCGTCCACTCACAGAACATATATCAGATCCACAGATATCAATTAAAAATGTAATCTCAGTTATTAAGACGATTAATAGTCGGACCACACGCGTTCAGGTTACACTGCACTCTTGTTAGACAAACAGACCTACATACATATAGTATATTTAGAGTTTTATAACATTTCGTGTCTTCCATTGACCTTTGATAGTGTTTTTCTGTGTTCAAACCACTATTCACATACACAGATACCCACATATATCCATTCTTATATATTATGGCCCTAATGTGTACGGAATAAGATTAATCTCATTATATAACGACGAGTTGTTTTATTTCACATAAAATTCATGAACTATTAACGTCAAATATTATCGCGTATCGGAGATGGAACTTGGAAAATGTGTCAAAGTTTTTAGAATCCATAAAGCGCGTCCCGCGGCCCAGGACGGCGAGCTCTGACGCTGCGAGGATTTATAAGAACATTACAACTCACCGGAGTTTTTATTGAACGTTTTAACGATCCTTATTTTACTATCAAAATTTTATACTTACTTCTAGTTAGTTTAATTAGTTTCGACGATTAAGTATTTGATCGTCGGCGATGCGTTCGGAGGCGGCAGGGCGTGGTATGTCGCTGTACGAGGCTGGTTCCGGATATATTATTTAAAAATCCCTTACTCAGTCACTTGAATGGATTCATTTTTCTGAAAAAACTAAACATTTGTCTTTAACTACCCTCATATCAAAGTAAATGACACCATGCTGGCATTTCAAAATAATACTGTGAAACAACAAACAGCGAGGAGATGTTTGTTAGTAAATAGTTTTTAACTATCTCAATATAATCAATAATATCTCGAATCCTGTTAATTCGAGTCCAGCAACATAAAACGTATCTCTGATAGCCTTGCGGTAAACAGTTTTAATATCTCGGCCATGATCAGATTGTCTTGAGCCTCGTAAACGATGTTTATTGTACAATAACCGAATGATCTCTGTTCGTCTCGACGCCGGCCATGTGAGTATTGTGAACGCATTTTTATGAACCGGCATTAACTCCCTTTTATATGAATCTATATCTGTTCCGATGTTATTGGGTTCATTTGTAGCTACTTAATGTATTACACGCTTCTAGTTCGGTTTTATTCGCCATCAATTCGTTTAGGGGACTCCATTATATTTAAGGCTTCGGACTGGTCTGTGTGGATATGGTTTCGCTCATTAAAATATATATAAAATTTCACCGATAGTCAGGCATCACAAACAAAGCGTCGATGCGACTGGTTTCCGAGTTTAGTCTCTGTTTCAAAAAGGAACGTGTTTCACTAGGCTCCCAGTACACCGAGACCGCCGTCTCCGTTTATTTCGGGTCACATCTCGTTATTTCTATTTTATTGTATGAATACATAATGTTATGGCCGCCGTAGAGTTGCGACACACCGCCAATTGCCGAACTTACTACGGTAAATTGTCAAAGATTAACATTCCACTAATTGGATGTAGAGGAGTGACCTGTTGTCGCCCGGACTACAGGATTATAAAACAACTTCATAGTGTTAATAGTTTGATAGAAGAAAGGATTTTAAAGTGTTGTCCTACCGCACTCTCCGTCTCGTTGTCTCTCCCTAATGTAACAAAGTCCTCTCGTCCTCTTAGCGACAAGTTAATAAAGATCCGTAAAGATTTCCATCCATAAATAAGTACGTTTCAAACTTCAATGATAGATTAATAAACAATAGCGTTTCCTGCCACTTTGCATATGGCCGTGACCACGTCGGTCCTCCTCTTCATGGACCACAATATATACTGATTGATGGAAATTATATGTCGGATTACAGCAGCTATACAAATGTCTCTTCATTAACCAATTCATGTATAGTGGTTCGAATTGAATTCGTATCGGCCATGAATATAGACAGTGCTATTTATGTCATGTATCTGGCGACATGTTAAAAAGAGATGTATGTAGTTCCTTTCGCCGTGTAGGTAGAATACTGCATCCGTCCCTTCTGCGATAATACTGATCTCTAGCGCCATTAGAATTGAATTTGATAAGTAGGTATGTGGCATATGCTTGTTTATGAGAATCCCATATCTTTATTATTCAAATTGGTGGCCAAACCGGTCCGCGTTAAAAATAATTGCGTCGGTGTACTATATAATATACCTGTATGCTTTAATGTTTCGATTCACGAATATTTTATTTTATATCGGACCTCTTAGAATGTGATTATACAAAAACAATGCACGCTAGCAATAAAATTGACGCGGATATTAAATTTATTGAATTCGTGCGAAATATTTGGCGAGGCGATTTCCTCTTGGAGATGATGTGTTTTATTCCGTTTACGTCGGGTGCGTAATGTCTTCCGCTCGTCTCGACTGTGACGAATTATACATTATTTTTATGTTTCTCCTTGTACGTACTCAGCTCCCGTCTGCCGCTAGGCTGTTGGCGCTCCACGGAACGAGGTCTCTTACCGCGCATTAAATAATCCGATTCCATTCCATCGCGTCCCATTATCAAACGTTACACACATTATTAATGAATTATGTATACGATAAGCAATAAACATCTCAGAGACGTTTACGAGGAACAACTCTAATTAAAACGGTTTAGAAAGAAAATTTCGATTATGGAACTATAATTGGTGAGAGACCTGTTGGCTGTCGTCTGAGAAACGTTACCATGAGGTCTGAACACCAGGCCATAAAAATAAAATTCAGACAGCTCGTCATACACTTAGATATAAATAGCTGACGTGGGTCAAAGGCCTTATGCCTATTGAAAGAAATTTGATAGCAGGTCGAAGTGAGGCTGTACGGCTAAAAACGTTAAATTATGTTGAATATTTTAGCATCACAAACTAGATTAAAGATTGATGTCTCCAGATACAAGCAAATTAGCGAACCGCTGTTGTGTCGTCATACGGACATTACCGATATTCAATATATAAAACAAGTTTAAATTCTTACAGAATAGAACATTATTATAGTTATGAAATGAAATAAAGAATTATGTATTGCGTGGGAGCAGAGAAGTCCATCGACCCGCTGCAGTACAAAGCGTTATAGGCACAGCTCAAATAAATATATACTTATATACGTGGAGCTAGCTGAGAGTCTAAGAAATACAAAAACTTTCTACGTGATTTACATTTCAAAAGATATTGAATATTAAAATACAGCGCATTGTACATGACCTACCAACACCTTGCAGGACGATCGGCTATCATAATACGTTGTAATGATTAAATTAATCGTTAGAAATAAAAGTCAATGGTCAATTAGTCATAGGAGTTAGTTTAAATAGATCGAAGCAGTTAATTATATCCAGACCCGTTTGAACTCGCCTTTCACCAGCCTCGTGTTTTATCGTTCAAGATATAATGTATTGTAAAATGTCCACCGTTCTTCCAATGACCCTTGTAATTATTAACAGCCTTTATCTTCTACGGAATGAGAACGTATTTTATGGTTTCTAGCAACACGAACAACGAGCACTATTCAAGTAATGGCTTACAAAAAAAAATTTAATACTTGAACACACCGTTTACAATTTTTATGATTTTTCGTACTATTTGCCATAAAAATATGATTGATTCAAAAGGTTATTACCTAAAAAATATTGTAGAGATTTCCGATACAAGATCAATAAGACGCCTGAATAATACAGTAATGATCAGCCCTCTGTTAATAGTCTAAGTGTAACAGACCAGTGAAGCCGAGACGGTCGCTCGTGAAACTGTATCTATGGACGAATTAGTTGGCCAAGTAAAATATATCAAATCCATCGTCTCTAAGTCCGGCTCCACACATGAACGTCTATTTAATTCACTTCCAACAACATGTTAGTTATTATTGTCCTAACAACAATAATACATATAACTATTTGATGGTTGTATTCTCCTGTCTCACACTACCTTTATCTTATCTTAATTAGACATTTCCAATTAAATTAGTACTGAAATTTTAATATCACTGCCGACTCACGTTGACAAAGTTATTTTCTTATTACAAGGCTTCTATTATGCTAATGGCTTTATATTTTTACAAGTGACATAACGTTTACATGTATTTCGTAGTAACTTGGTATCTCAGCACTTAATACTTAATTCCCATACAGCTTTCAAATTTCACTGCTGACTCTAATCAAGCTACAATTGTGCTTTCAATTATAACTCTTATTGCCGTGATATAGAGTCGAATTGTTTTTAATTAGCTATAACTGTGGTGGGGACCGAACATATCGTTTTGAAATTCCGATTTTGTAGATATAATATCTGTTAGCGGAAACATTTGGCCATTACCAGCATGTTACCAATATAGAAGATTATAAACTCACGGGATAACTTTGTCTCCGCGAACGCTGCGTTTTCTTATCACTTAAAATACACTATAAAAATACAAATCTTATATCTTAAAAATAAAGATGATGGGTCAAATCTAAAGTCATCTGTGGTATCACTCGTTTTAGTCGAGTGTAACCTACAGCTGTAACGTTAAAGTGACGACGCCACGTTTTAGTTTTACGTTTTAGAGCCCCGTGTTGTCTCGCCCAGAGCGTGCTTTATTGGCTGCGATCCGATGTAATATATTCAGATGGCAGATCAAATGATTTTAATTAAGCAAAGATAGTTAGATCCAGCGCTCTGCATAACGGTCACTGGAGATATATTAATGCATGAGAATAAACATTATTTAAATAAGCTTTGTTATTAACAATTCAAGTTGTGTCTCTTTATACTGGATACTTTATAACATTATTCATGTTTATACGATACTATGCTGTACGACATTTTTTTTAATTTAATTTAATAAATGACGTTTCTTATCACATACATATTTTCGAGGCTTATTTAGCATAAAAGCATTTAAAGTCTGTCCGCAACAGACATTATAAACGGACACGTACCACAAGCTTATTTTTATTACGACTAAAATCGGTTTGTATGAACAGACACATGTGCATTGCTAGTTACAGAGCTGAGGACATAATTTTTTTGCGCACAGATGTACAGGCGCGGATGTAAGCAAATGCTCGTCATGTGCACTCTTACAGGTCCAGTGCGATACTTGTGGAGTTCTGTGAGAAAATGTGAAAACCTTCAGACTAAAGAGCGACCTTTCCTGTAGAACTCATCCAACAGATTTCTTATTCGACCAAAGAACATTATTTCTATTGAATTTCATAAAAGACTTATTCATTAAAAAATACTTAAATAATTTAATACACGACACGTATTTCACTCGAACAATTTCTTTTAATATTAAACGCTGTGCGGAACTCTCCTTGTATTTCGTACCCGCCATACACAACTTGAAGTTAGTTTATTTTTTGCGGCACTTTTCGGAAGTGCAAGGAGCGTGCCATCTGTCGTCTCGGATTACAAACTATTTGACCCCCGTCTCACCCCGCGCGACTCTACCACCGACCCTCAACCCTCAACTCTCACCCCACACCCCTCACCCCGCTTAAATGTGCCATCAAACTGTGCCAGTTAGACTAAAATTTATATTTTATATAAATTTATGACCTTTATAATTGAATTATTCTTATAATCGTAATTCTGCAACACCAAAATCTATGCCTCGATATAATCTGCAACTTCCTACACAACAATATACAAATAGGTTTCTATAAATCGGTTCTAATCGGTTCTATAACAGACGAGCCGACGTTTCAATACATTTGGCAAATGCTATTTGTAGCGAAATAGAATCCAGAACTACGTGAGATTCTTTTCATCGAAGTTCACCTAAAAATATTTATTCATTCTAAGGATTTTAAGCAAGTAATTCGCATTATCATCACAATACGAGATGATAAATCTGAATGATAATCTTATAAGTATCATCGAGCAAAACTGCAGGAAGAGACTAGTCATGACATAATATACAAAAATATATCACCTATGATTAGCTGTCAGTGTCGTGAACAGTAAAAACAGAACGTCAATTAACGGAGTCGGTTAAAGGATTTTTGATGTTTTATGATAGACAACAATCACAGCCAAAACATTGAACCGAACATCCGATAAATGACATTTAGATTACTGCGCTTGTTAAATTTTATATACGTTATTAAAGTGTCTTAGCTACACGTACTTTTGTGTTTTTATGTTGTTGCGAATGTTGTAAGATTGGAAGTAATTATAGCGTTTAGGAATTATTCCGATGTTTTGATTCTTCACAGATAACTATAAAAAAAATTTTTTTTTTCGCTTTCGATGTCAAATAATCATTACTTATAAGAATATTAGTAATAATGAAAAGTCGACGCGTTTGGATCAATCTCAATAAATTACAATCCGCGAAACTTTTCCTCTTATGACTTAATTCCATTACTTTTAATATAATATTTTTTTAAATCAAATTCTTTAAATATGTCAGTAAAATGGCGAAGCACAATGAAGGTTTTAAATAAGGCTACCATTACCTGAGGTTATATTATTTTATATTGACCTTCATTAATCATATTTTTTGTATGGATGTACCTGCCTGTACCCTGTACCCTGTAATGCTTTTAGATTTAAGTCCTTTAGATATGACCCTGATAGGGATTGTCTCTTATTTGTAGAGTATGGACAGTGTTCCGTACATAACGACGTTTCTCTGATGTTACGTTATGATATAGGATTGTATTTCATTTATTTCGATATTCAAATTTATTTAGTGATATAATCAATCAGTGCGCCATCAATACGCGGACACCTGGACACCTGGAGATGTGAACTGTTTTTTTCTATACAATAATAATGAAGGTTACGAACTCTTATTTGTAGCTGCGGAACTCTAAAGGATCTTTTTGTCAAGTAACTCCTAACTATAAAACAGTTAGACCCACCAGCGTTATCCTTTTAATAATATAACCGATTGTCTCTCGTTTTTGTAACGGATCGTGTGCACAATATTATATTACGACTTACGTCAAATCCTGTACCTGTTTCTAACTTCAGCTGGCACGTTGTATTACTATCTTTATATCGTTTATGATAAAGTTCAATTTCGATCGCAGCCAATTCGTATGTCAAGTCAATCGTAGATAATTTGCTATCAGTTTTAAACTCTATGCCATAGAATTTATTTTGGGAATTGTTTGCAGCATATGTAATTTATGTAGCGGCGGGCAAGCTATACTGAGCTTTACTGGTACATGATTAAGTCTATGTTACAATGGCATAGTCGACATGTGTTATGTTTAAAGCACAATTTAATTCCGACCAGTTGACAGGTAGGATTTTTTTAATATTTACGGATATCAGACGGGGGTCGTTACAACCATTATCTTCGCACTAAGCAGGTAGAATTATAGAAATATAATACACGGGAAATTAAATTAATGATAAGAATGCTCTAGGAATTTGTAATATCTTAGTCTCACATCACCTTGAGTATTAAGTATTGAGGATCGGAAGAATCAAGTACCTTGCTCTTTCCTTAAAGTAAACGTTGAAAATGGCAAGTTAACAATTCAAATAATGTACACAACACTCGGTCATGTACAATCTTCAATTATTCTACAAAAATCTAGACACATATTTTTACATAGCTTCATAGTCTTCATCTCTTAAGGAGATTGCTGTCAGTAGCTTGGAATACATAAAGGTAACTTCAGACAAATATGTTTTACTTTGTTGTCACAATACGACCGCATTGATGTGCTTACATGTTCATTATACTTCTATCACCATTGAGCGTTGTTTAATTTTTTGAGAACAAAAGCTAATCTCATGAAGTTATATTCTGATATCGTGAGATGAAACGGAATATCATCATCGACCACACCGCGCTTCTTTTAGTAGTATTCAGGGCATCGTCAGCCTTAGGCTAACTTTCATTGCCTTTTCTTCGTCATAGGATCTCTCAAGCGTGTTTAGAGCGCAGCGTTAAAGTCTTCACTTAAACTCCTGAGAAAATCTTCAATTAGAGTCCTGTATCCTGTTCTTGGCAGTCAATAAGAAAGAGTTCCTTAGTATTACGGGTAACTGAAGCTATACATTTTCTCCACGCCACAGAAACTTTGAATTAACCTAAGAATATTGTACCACTGCTGGTAATTCTGTTAAGATTCCAGATCACAACTATGATCTCAAATTTCATTTCCAAGCTTCTTTAAAACATATTACTATCGTTGTTAGAAGTTCTCATTGATCCAGAACATATCGGACATCAGAATGATTTATAGATATCGCTGGAAACGCCTAGAATCTGAAATATATAAAAAAGCCATAGCCATTATATGTGATAAGACAAGAAGAAGTCTAGAGCGAAAACTAAGGAACAAAGCACGTGTCTGTAATGCTGACAATAAATTAGGTAAAAGGTAAATACATCCTTTTAATTATAAACAATTCTCATTCAAATCTCTAAGACGCATCACCACAAGCTTCCGAGACACATCTCCCACTCAATATCTTTTTCGTAGCTAGTAGAATCTGTTAGACATAAGAAACGCGATAAAAGTTTAAATTTGATTAAATACTCTAATGAATTAATTCGATTCCAAGCCAATAAATTGCGTTAACCAATCTCGCTAACTAGCTGATAATTACAAAACCTGTGAGAACTTCTGCGAGGTATCGTAATGGCTAATTTTATTGATCTATTTTATTGAATTGATGAAGATGGCTTCCTCGACTTGACCCAAGCCTGCTGTTATAATTTATATTACGAATTATTATTGCTTAATGTTATTTAATATCTGCGTTTTTTTTCTAAATCTAAGTAATTTATTCTTGTTAAATGGCATTTATGTATACCAGAAATACTATGTATATTACAAGTAAAGAAGCAGAACTATTGTACGGTTAGTTGTGTATTTACTAAGTGACAGCCATTTATTCAGCACTACATCAGGCGATGCGATTAAATGATTATTGATGAACCACTTTGTCTTACTTATTGAAAAAATCTATGTATTAAATATTAATTCTTGAAATAGACACCGAAATAATCAAATATTTAAATGGGGACAGCGATATATGTGACATAATGAAGTGAATTCCGATGTGGAAATCTCTGTATCATGTAAAATATTCAGTTAATGCAGAATTCCATTTTAAAAATGGCACTATTGTGCATTTGAAGTGCACTCCAACACTATGCCTACTCGTGGAGTGATAGCGAGTGAACAATCCCAATACAGAGGGTGGCTGGAGCGGCTCGGGGCGAGCGAGGGCGATTCGCACCAGTCGCGGCGATAAATCACGTACGGTTTTTGTGACGGACGTGAGAATATACAAGCTCTGGCGATCGCATGCAATATAATGCACGTGTGACATGGACATTGAGACTTTTTGTTGCATTGTGCAATATTCGCTATTAGTTTTTGTATCTGTTATATATAGCCCGGGGTGAATGGAGATTGTTACAGGTCCCGTACAGGTCCTCCCTTCACGACATTCATCCTGATCATTGTGAACATTGTTGGTGCACTTGATGACAATTAAAATAGTTTTTAGCTTTGATTTTCAGATTCAATGCAAAATATTACACCTAATATTTCAGCAGCTGTCTTAAGCTATGATGAGTGTTATATTCTGCACTCACCCGATACCTGTGAATGGAACTATTTGCACGTTTTTCATCCACTATATTTGTTTGAGTAATAATTCTAATCTTTCGTACCTGCAATGTGGCGTATAGTTGCTATTTGATAAAAAAAAAATGTATGCATTATAGTTTTAACTACGAGTATAATAATTGGGATAAATAAGGCATTGGCATCAAAGTCGGTCCTAAACAAACAGAGCTTGCGAGAAATGTTTGTATAGTACAAGGATGCCTTCATTTGGTAATTGTCACATGATCCTGGCATTGTATGATGTATGTGAAACGGATATCCCTTACTTAAATAATAACATTTATTTAAAATTCATTAATTCACATTAGGCGCAGTGCTACCTAAATACTCAATCAGTAATGCAAGGCATATGGCCTTGATAACAAGACTTTTCTCTTACATGATTATTTTTCTGCTGTCCGTCATCTATACGACGCGGCCTGTATCTGTAGGTGATAATCCTATTTCCTCGAGTATCTCCGTCGCCGTATAACCTTCAGCGTGTTGTACTCGCCGCCATGGTCCATTGTGCTGAACTGGGTCGCTCTCGTACTGAGGTGGTTTCACTTCACTCTGCCTTGAGGATGCTTCACTACTGAATCTAGTTAATTTTCTCTCAACTCTTTGATGAGTTCCGTTGTTAGTGGTATGAACGTTTATGAACGTATTGTTTTTTTATCGATTAGTTTTTTTAGATGTCTAGTTTTTTCTTTTATTCACGAAATGCCTTGTAATGTGTGAGTCGATTTAAATTTAATTTTTTCAGCTATAAACAATGTCTACCTAATTATATATTATAATTTGTTATATAAATCATATTTAGTTGCGAAATAGGTACATTGGCAGATTACATATCTGTATGTTTATATAAATGAGCGTTTCCTATAGGGCAGTTTGTCAGTCGATCAGTGTTCATCATCAGAACGGTTTGGTTGGCAACACTCAAATACAATATTATGAATTGAAATAAAAATTCATTGACCTCAGAACCCACATCTGCTCTTTGACTATCAAATAAGACTTCAGAGGTAAATGTACTGAAAATTTTAAATTATAAAACGTTTTCTGTATATATTACCACACATTATACTAAATACGAAAACTCCCTGCGGTATTGAACGTAGAGAGACATCTGTATTGTTCCGAATCCTTCATTAAGACATTTACAATAAACGCACAGCTCTATAAGAAGAACGTCTTTATAATCATATAGAATTATTTCGTAGATTTTTCATTTTTGCAATATTCTTGACTTACTTTTCATTCATCTATATTTCAGGTACATAATGCTTCACCGTTTTTGTTGTCGTTTTATCAGACTTCATTACATATGGACCACGTCTTTGACAGACAGTCTGTTACTGTCCAAACTCATGTTTTATAATTTATAAACATTTCATAGGAAGTTTAAGACATTTTGTTTTTATTCAACATTAACTATAGAAGTCGATTATATTTTAACTATTTCAATACTAATAATAAAAATAATTAAACCCGCTTAAGCTCCTATTTAACCCTAAAACAACACATTATTCATAGACACAGTGTAAATTTGGAAGTCTGTCAATACATTTAAAGCATCTTTTTACATATTTGAAAGCTTTAGCCGGAGGCATATTTTTAAAAGAATCTCAAATAAGCCAAGTGCAATAGGTTGCATTGCTTATATAATCTGTATCTGAATCCAGAGCATTTAGCTTAAAGCAGGTCAGGTATAGTCAGACTCCGTGTGACCTAGATCTTTTTATAACCAGTCGGGACGTTGAAGAAGCGAGGCTTTCAATGTATTTTCGACTTTATATATTCAGATGGTTTAGGAAACGGCTTTAAACACTAATATCGGTATAGTCTGTAGGTCATATATTTTAGTCTCCATTCATCAGGGTATTAAGAGTAACAGTGCCTCTTTAACAGTATCGAGAACATGATTTCCTGCTTTAAATATTCATTTGAATAAAGTTAATGTTATACAGAGATTATTATTTTTTAAGTTATGCAGAACTGTAACGACAGATTCATTATAATAATTTTACGCGCATGTGAGTCGAACCATCCGTCTGCGAGTTGGTAAAGGATGCTACTGAATGATGTCTTCAACACGGAACTGAACGGGAAAACAGTTACTTACAAGAAATAAGAAATGCAATTATTTAAATTATAACAAGAATATAAAATTATCAACAAATGTATCTAAATATACAGAATATTGAATTGAAATTAAATTATATTTTGTCATATAGTTCGTATTTATATGTTAACGTTAACGAGTGTAAACATAAAATTATTTTTATTTAAACGTGATCTCGTGGAAATCTTTGGAATTGTTTTGATACCTTTCATAGTCACCCGCATTAAGCATTTGAATGTATTTTTTAATGTCATAGTTGGGAAGCGAAACTTTGACCTAAAAAGTTTTAGGAAAATAAAGTAAATTTTGCATAAAAACTAATACCTGCGCGATGCTCGGTCATTTATATAGTATATATCTGTGCAGAGTATTTTACATGCATGAGAGGATATAGCGGAGCAAAAGAAAGTCTATCGGAGCCTACATCTAAGGGAGAGGACTTCAAAGGCCGGCTGCAGTGCAATGCGCTTCGATAGATTCTTTGATCACATTAGACGTAAGAACTACACATTCAATATATTTATTAATTGTCATCAAATACTTTAAAGGAGTGAAGAAATCACAAAATTTTTTAGTTTCTTTAAGATTTAGATAAAATACTTTTCACATTCTTTTTAAAACTATTCACAATTTTCCTTTACTTCATTACATTCTTAGTTCAAAATGATGGCCGTATTCTCGTATGTCAGATTGAAATCTAAGAAAATGTGATTACTTACAAAAAATAACAATTAATTAGGAATGTTTATATAGAACCATAGAAAGCGACTAGTTCTATGAAGTATTGAAGCGTTACTGTCTTCAAGCAGATGTGATGCAGCTGTCGGAGTGGATCTACAGCTTAGCTAGGGATTCAAAGACTAGGTCTTATACTGACGATCAAAGTCTTCATCCGAGTGCATACGATTTCACGTGCAGATGCATTCACAAAGGGACTCGTATAATTTATCTCATCGGACACTGATAATTTTATATATTATTAAGGGAATGTTTCCATTTCAGTGGAACAACTCTCAGGTACATCCCGAGCTCATTTAGAACAACAAATGATACGTTCATGTACCACAGAATGCCATTAACATCGCCTCATGATGACTAACACCAGTATCTCGCAAACTTTCCCTTTATTTTTTTCATTTGACTGTGATACAATTGTTTTTATTTTATTACTCAGAAATTTGCAGCCGATATGGGGAATTCGTTATTGATGATTTCTTCAAACAAAAAAGTGCTTTAACGATGTTGAATAAGTTTGGTTTCGCATTTAAACTAGTTGTACTCGTGGGACGTTTCAAAACGTTACATGTATGAGGAAAATTCAGGTGCGATGAATGAACCAGAGGACTCGTCTCACGGGGATCTAACATTCAACTTATGTACTATTGAACTTACATAAGTCCGCTACAGTCAACAGAAAGAGTATCTGTGAAACTAATGTATAAAAGTTTCTTAACGGAACAAATAATGATAGTGTTTTAATCCGAGTGTTCATTAAGATCGTATAAAACAAGGTTCGAGTGCATCGGCAATATAAGGTTATAAAACAAACGAGCTACACGCCGCCGTTACCAAACACTATTGCCCTTAATCGCTCCATTTAGTTGTAGCCGGAGTCGCTCGCCATATGTAAATGCATCGGATCCTTCTGAGAACGCTCCAACTCGCTCCCTAATTATTTTTAATTGCCGCGATCGTGTACGGCCTTCGAGGATGAAGTTCTTAGCATTTTTTTCGCGTCTAGTCACTGAATCGACGATTACTATAAATGAGTCATGTCTTCAAAGGCAACATGCGCTAAAACAACTAGTGTTTTTTACCTGACGTTCTTAGAACGCGAGGGTACTCGTAAATCAGAGACGGCGCCCTGTTATTTGGTTTCGTTCATAAAGCGAGTT
The DNA here is from genome assembly GCF_018135715.1 of Danaus plexippus. Lineage (NCBI taxonomy): Eukaryota > Metazoa > Arthropoda > Insecta > Lepidoptera > Nymphalidae > Danaus > Danaus plexippus. The sequence goes on along the minus strand of NC_083537.1, from coordinate 630,636 downwards.
AGGGCGCGGTAATTGCAACATCGGCCTCAAGCCGCGGGTGCTGCCATCGCGCCCTCTTGATTACTGTAAAATCTGTACTATTATTTTTAGCGCCATATTAACGGTATCCCTTGCTCCCTCGCTTAACATTTCTGATGTGATTTTCCTGTTACTCGACCAGTTTACCGCTCTGAATGAACGATACGAGAGGAAACATCGGGATGGTCAGAACGCGTCGGCGTCTTCAACATTATGAAGGACCGCTTCAAGTTTCTAATTCATAAATGATCGGTGATACGATGATGCATGACTGAAAAACCACAAAAAATAAGTTACTAGCTTCATAGTTTTCACATTTACCTTAGTTCTTATTCTTCGTTTTACAAACGTAATATTTCCGGTTTCTTTCAAAAACATTCAATAACAACAACCTAACTATAATTATTCAATAACGTACCTATTATTTCCTTAAGTCTGTTTTGTACATACTGTGACCTAGCGTCGACTCCCAAAGACCTTGTCCAAATTATACATCGGATTCTTTAAGATTTTAAGTTGCTAATCTTGAGTGGCGTTTTGTAAACTCGTAATGCAACCAAGAACAGCGCCGGAGGATATTGTTTACCGTCTTGTGGATCTACTTCGATGTCTTATAATACCTACTAGGTCACCAGACTAGTTAGGTCTCTGCTAATATGATCACGTTTTAGACATATACCTACTATAAATATATAATGTTTTAATTCAGTTCAGCCGTATGTCCTGGGACGATGGTGTCACTAGTTGAGGCTTTGTCCATTTTTTTTTTCTATTCCATTGTGTAACGAGAATTCTCTTGCGGGCAATTTAACAATTGCTTTTAAATAGATTTAGGACAAGTGTAATGGACTATATTCAATAAAGTATTGTAATTTTTCCATATCTATAAAATATATTGACCACATTATAAATATGCATATTCGTATTTAATGCGCCGTAAGTACATATGTAAATATATTATAGAGAATTTAAATGGACGGATGCATCAAAAATATTAGTCGAAGGGTAAAAATGATAAAAAATATAAAGCTACATATAAATTCTGAACTCCATTAAAAGGCGAAAAGATTTATCTGAGAGACCTCACCGATATACTTTATAATATTGTTTGCGCAAGCGCAAGTGCTGTCTTCAATATGAGTATCCTTACCCAGCCATGTATCACACGCTTTGATATACATTGCTCTTTATGGGTGAGCTTATATGTGTTTCGTATGGATAAAATCGGCAATGTATCGTATGTATTACGATGCGATTCCTTTAAGGTCGCCACTCACACATGTAGAGGTAAGTAGCAGTCCACACACGAGTAGTCGCAGGTACCAAAAGTTAATTGCCTTTGTATGTAAGTGAAGTCTCTACCTGTGATGGTCGGTTTAAGTGCGGACAGCTCTCGGATAGTTTTTTTTACATTACTTAGTGATTATTTTATTAACGCTCTGAATATTACATAGTAATATTCTCATTATATAAATACATAAATACATATAATATCATGTCATATGTGAAATTCACGTAAAATATATTTGTTTTCATTTTAATTTGCTCAAAAATATAAAAAAAAAAACAAAAAAAAAGTCATATTTTATTTATCCGGAATATAATAAGGTTGTAAATATTTTTTTGATGTCATATATATTCAAATTAGTTATAAAATGCAATAATGCCGATGAATTTAGCTTTTACGGCAGAAACATTGACTTGTTATTTTAGCGCCATCTCATAAACTTAGCGGACACGTCTCATAGACTATATAATTACTATCTACAGCAATAATTATAAGAGCTGAACTGGTCAATCGCTGTTTAATTCATAATAACTATAGTAATATATATAATAATTACAACACATAAAGCTCGCCTTCAAATCCTCGTATATATTTTTTTGGGTCAATACCGTGTACCTGCGTTATAGATCCGTAATTTTTAATTGACAAAAAAAAACGTATTGGAACGTTTTAAAGAGGAATTCATTTTTATTAGTCATATAAGATATGAGTACGGCGGCGTGGGCTCGACAGAAAATGTTTGAATCCACATTGTCATTTCAATATGGATCTTAAACCCATTGTATTTTAAAAAATGCAAAATACGGTAATGTTTGTAAACTTTTCTATTATAAGCCTTTGGTCCTCTTTTATTATTCCAGCTTTACATTATTCGATTTACACAATGGCGTATCAACTTGTGTCTTCTGCTCGAAAGGCGTATATAGATTTTTTTGAAGTACTGTCACAATAGCATCTGCGACTCTCATAATCGTTTTACAAAAATCCCACAGACAATTTTAGAATCAATCACTGTAGCGTAGAGAATAATTCGGTTCAAATGTAACTCAAAGGTAAACCATGGAGGTGTCGGCTGTACAATTTTGATCTCGATAGTACAGGTAGACGCGCCCGAACAATACCTGTTCGAAATTCAAACGCAAAAACGCGGTAATGAGCGCACTGTCAAGGGATAATGGCTTTCCATTGTCTATGCGGCCAGCATCGCTCCTGAAAAAAAAATGTAGTTAGGGTGAGGTTTTTTTTGGCAAATAGTTATAGCAAAAAGTTTTGCTTTATTCGGATGAGAAAGTGATATATTTTTTGTTATTTATAAATCATCTTGCATTTATGTTTTATGATCGCCATTCTATTTGATATATTTTTGTGAGACAATCGTTCGGAATGAACGGAAAGGCGCGGCTGGATATAAAAATTATTTAAATATGCTAATATATAGGAAAAGATGAATGAATTTATTTATAAACTAGTTTGATTGCAGACACATCATGGAGAAAGGTTTCGAAGTAACCATTTAAATATTGGTGAAAAATATATTTTTTATGTTTTTATTATGGAATTTTGATAGTTTAAGACATGAGCTTATTAAATTTATTCAACTTAAACCTGAGACGTAAAACTGACGCCTGACATCAATAAATATATTACAAATATTGAATTTAATATTAATTTATGAATAATTTGTAATCAATCCTATATATTTTTTCTTCGGAATTAACTTGCTTGCTTTTAGATACATTTGTAGTAACTACGATTAATTGTGTACAATTTGTTGAAAAGCTTAGAACTCAAATTTGTTAATGATTTTGATAATTGTGATGTATTTTTAAATAAATTGAAGAGCAAAACTCTAACTATACCTGTTTATTGATATAAATGAGAAAGGCCTAAAATGTGTCTGCTTACATAAACTATATTGTACGAGTATGCTAATGTGACTCAATCATTCCACTTTTTAATCAAAACAACTTCTAATAAAGCACCGGAAGCGAACGGATTTGATCAATACACAACGTCTCGCGGTAAATAACCAATTATTGGATTTTTAATACAGGTATTTATAAAATTAACTGTATTCTAAATTTTTATTTATGTTATTTTATTATTTCTCTAAATGTCACTTTGTATATTGATATTAACTAACTTGACGACTTTTTAGGTTCGTATTTGATGAACTCGACAACACCGTAGAACTTTCTAGCGTTTATATATCTCAAAACATATCCTTACTTTTATTTACTTCTAAATAAAAACAACACGAGATGTAATTTAGTTACAAAAATAAAATGTCGCGCCACGATCATCTCAATAAACTACCGAGTAATACTTGTATGCTAATTTGTAAATTAGACGAAATCTTAACTAAAATTTCCATTGGTGGACATTTTGATCGCTATGCCCGCAATTGTAGGAATATTATCGTCATTTTATGCTAATACGACCGTCTTCGGCCATTAGGTGAGCGCGCACAGATAAATTATGTGATGCGCGGGCGCAAATTTAGTATTATTTCTAAGCTCTTGATTCTCATAACGGTTGTATGTCGTGTATCGTAGAAAGTATGTTATGTATCAATATCCGGAAAGTTCTTATGCTATCCTTTTGTTGTTTTTTTTTTTCTTAACGACTCTTAATTCTCGATTGTTTTAGAAATAATTAAGAATGCCAATTATTAAATTCCCGAATGATTTTGTGTTGATTAACCGTAATGAAATAATAGCATTCTCGATTTCGAATTTCTAAAACGGAGACTCATCTGTCAAAACTGTTTAATGTTTCTAAAAAGGTTTCAAGTCGACCGGAGCCGACTCGTTATTGTTATTTATATTAAGACTGGCCGAATTGCTTCGACCCCGCACTTATTAAAAAAAATAAAACTATAAGTTAAAGGCGGGAACATTCGATTCTAAGCGTGATCCGGCGTAGGTCGACTTTGGATCGCTCCGGGTTTCTGGTAATTTTGTGTCCAAGTATACGGAATGCTGGGATTGCGATGTTTAGGTACGTGTTTTTTGTTTGTGTGCGAGCGGGACGGACGTATAAATAAGGGTCGTTTGCGAAGTGCACTAATGGTGTTATATTATACTGTACTGGCTTGCGGGTTACCTTTTTGTATGATGTATTCATTAGATAACACGATTACTTCGTGAAGTCCGTATTGTCTCTCCGAGGAGGTTTTTGTTTCACGTCAGCGTCATCCGACTTTTTTTTCAACCATAGCTACATACAGGTCATGAATTTAAGCTACATGTATCGTCATATACTCAGAATAACAATGATTCACTTACCTTCAAATTTCTACATTTAAAATGGAAATTCCACGTCATAAATAAAATAAACATGTACGGTTTTTTTAAAGACAAATTTGAGCATTTTCTAGAAAAAACATTTTTTTTATTCTTCCTTCTATTTAAGGATAATATATACGGGTATATACAATCCAAGCCAAATATCAATTCCGAGGTTTCAAAATAAAAACTAATTATAATGAATGTGAGCAATACAAAAACCGTATAAGATATAGCGGTTCTCGGAACAATAGTGATTTGCGCTGAACTAATCCAGAGATGTAGCGCAATGGGTCACATTGAGAGCTGGCGTCCTTGGACCCTCCGACCATCCGCAGGCAGAACATCGTAACTTGAGTTTTTATATATTTTGAACAATACTCAATTATATCATTGATACATTAAAGTTTGAAGGATGTTTCATGAAAATAAATCTTAGTAACATTAAGTTTGAAATAACTCACGTGGACATTTTAAATCAAGGTTTTGTAGAGTACTTCCATAAATATACAAAGATCTTATAAAATACACGATTATTTTTATCCTTTCAAGTCTTTAGCGTCGACGGCAGATACAAATCGAGAGACATCCGACTCTTCTATAATAAAATATTATATACATATAAATTTCACAAATAAAACTACGATTACGTGTAGATTTCATAAATAGATATACTATATTGAATTTCGTAAAAGGCTGGTCTGTGACGAAAATAGTTACAGATGACGCTCCGCATGTAGGGTAGTCGATGATACGCGGATCGAGGCCACGTGATAAATGGCAAGCTCTAAATATACTATTAACATACGAATGCTGAATGGTAATGTCCATTTATAACACCGATCGATATTATATTTATTGATTATTTGTACCGATAACAAATATATATAAAGCGTGTTTTATTGTTAGAAAACGGTTTAACCCCCTTCGCTCTGTCGGCGACGCGTCCGATCCCGTAACCTTTGCAGTTAGCTGCACTGTGCCTGAGTTATTATTACTAATTTCGTTACAGACCACAGAGCATCAGTTCACAGAGACTGACCTACGCTAGTTACACGAATTTTAGTTAAAAATAAAGAGCATGAAGACAGTTAAAGTATGCAGGTCTGTCTACAAATTTTATTATTGAACCTATGATCAGAGTAATCTGGATGAAGTTCCTTGTTTTCCATGTAATCTCGTCTCGTGAGTTCTCTACACCGGTTTACAACCCATCAAACCGTACAATAACAGCCATCGAACTGTCATTTAATTTATAAAACAATATTGTTTTATGGTGTTTTTATGCGAATTTTTTATTCCCTCTACCGGTATAGTATCTATGTTACAATTTTAGAAGGTTGTAAACATTTAATGGGGTAAGTTTTACGACTGACGGCTTAGGTATAGGGGCAAGTTGTGAGGTATTCGGATTTACGTTTAATGATCGGAGCCTTACGCCTCGGCGGCTTAGATCGATGCTATGCTGGAGTCCATAATTCTTACATATATATGGACTCTACGAGCTACTTCGAGGTTTAAACTTGTAGGCTTATAATGTTCGGAATGGTACTGGTAGGATAGTTTATTCCTTTTTCGTAGTGTTTGAGTTCTTTTTAAAATTATATTCTGAATCAGCACCTGATGATGCAGTCGCGGACCAGCGGACTGTATGATTTATGATAACACACGGCATCACAGCAACGGACATGACGCAGGAGCATCTGGCTCCAACCACCTGACCTGATCTTTATGCATAGTCTAAGTCTGCATCTTCACGTAACCTAGGAAACGTTTCTCGTTTCTTATTCCATAACCTATACGTACGTTATAATTATAATTTTCCAATATTTATGGATAAAAACTGCTAACACTTCGTATGTAGTGTGACAATGTCAGTTGAGACTAAGCGTACAGACTACACCGCGAAACACATTAAGAATACAGGTGTATCGGTACTGGAGATCTGGAGGGAGTCTTCTGAGTAGATAGAAATATAAGAGAGAGAAGAAGAATATATATAGTGTTGTGTATTACCATGTGAATAAAGTACATAGAAAGTAGGTCAAAACATCTGCTGAAATGTAAACTTGGAGTCAGCTCATGATCGACGACCTGACATTAGAGATTTAACGAATTGCTAAAATAGTTCCAAATTAAATATTCATGCAGATTGTCAAGTACAGCATCTTTTGAAATTATCTCGTTAGAAATTTCTTACTTGAACACATCTTACACGAAAATCTTATCGAATAAATATCAAATAACCGTAATAAATTCTGCGAAGTATTAAATTGAAAATGAGAAAGTGGATTGGGAAGAGAAAAGCTTCGAATCCGAAGCGATCGAGTTAGTGGAGACAAAGCCTCCATCCGGCGCGCACCCTCCAGCGAGGCCGGAAGTGCAACTGGGTCACTCCGCATTCTATTCACTTTTACCTGAATTTCAAAGGACTTTATATACTTTCCAGCCTTTTAGTGTCGGAGATAATGGCGAGCCAACAGCTCTAAAGAACCTAATTTCGCTGACGGCCGACATTACACCAGACCATTCCTCAATATTTATGGCCAATTATTTAAAATCAATTATCTTTATACATATGCAATTTCACAACAAAACCAAGGGCGAGACGTTGGAGTAGTTGTGGTAAGAGTGAAAGTAATTTCACAGATCACATGACGAGGACATGCCATCGCTAGGGAATCCTAGGTTCAGAAACACGACCAGAGCACTCGTTGTAACTATACACTGAGGTACCAGGGAGACGCGACTACACTTCAACAGGCCCACCGCTGAACATAAACGATCTCATTAGTGCCCACATAATACTTTATTGTATCGACGTGAAACATAAATAACCGTTTTTAAAAACCTAAATGCAAAAATATTGAACAAATGTCGGCAAATATTTTGACGACTCATCGCACCTGCCACCGAGACCTTCGATATTAAAGACTTGTTATATACAAGCTATAAGAATATTGAAGGCATTCATTATATTATATTATAGTAGCATAGTAGTATATAATATTATGGTATGTAGACAAACATTGCCATACATTTCTCTATTTTAGCTAACTTACGATACGCGGCAATTTGGCTATAGCGTGTCGGGACACGTATGTGGCCAAAGGGAATAAGGTCCTCGGGGGTGAGGAAGGAGAAGGAGGGGGTCAGAGACGACGCCCGGGGGCTGGTCGGGGTAGGGGGGCCAGGCCAGCCTCGTGCCCTTCGCCGGGTCACCTTGCCCAGGTACATGCGCGTGCGTCTATTGTGCAATCTGACACTCGATATAAACCCATAATAACATCGCCAAATTACATGCACCCTATGGCGAGGCACGAAGGACGATATTCCGCCACGCCGCGCCGTCAGACCGATACTTTATTCTAACGAGTTTGATTTTTTCAAAACCAATTGCATTTTATAGTTGAGCGTGACAGGATAATTTAGGAAAGGAAGAGTTCAGACTTTTTGCCGTTCCCAAACTGTCTTGCTCATGCGATTTTATTCGTGTATGTAATTTTTTTGTCGGCTCGTTTTGTTTTTGTTAAGTTTCGTGTAATTATCACGAGCGATTGATATTCATAATATGGGCAATTGTTTATAATGTTAAACACTCCTTGCCGGTACTTAATTGCGCCGGCCACGTTTTTGCCGGTCTGCGTTCGACTAACAGCCGTCGCCGAGCACTCTCAGCGTATCATTACACATCGTTCCTTCCTCCTTGAAGATCTCGCCGGTTGTGACACGAAGGCTTCCTCATAGCTAACGCCAGACGCCTCGCCCGGTCGGACACTTCTTTGTCTCTCACAACATTTTTTATACTCGGACGTCTAGTGTGTCGAATTGTTTGATTATTTCGCGATGCGAACTGTAATGCATTAAGATATAATGGCTACCAATTAAAAAATATATATTTCAATTATAAAACAAAACGTAACAACTGAAATAAATAATAATCGAAGCAATAAAATGTTACATAAAAATTATTTCGCAAGCAACTAACATCGCATCGCTGTTTCTGCTCAGGAATCCTTACAAGTATGTAAATTATATTTTGGACACTATGTTACGATTATACCGAGAACTGGGTCGTTCATTATACAACACATGTTGTTTTTGTCAATCAGTATTAAAACTAGATAACGGATCCGTCCTATACCTATGTCACAGATATACAATACTGTACGTTACACAAACATTAATAATTCCCTCGGATAGGTTCCAGTCAACAAATTGTTGTAACTCTGATGACGTGTCAACTTAATATAATCTGACCGTCAGTACTTCTCGGTATTGTCATGCTCCGAAGATTCTGATTCATACTTAAGATTGCAATTACGATTGTAATTCGCTATTCGGAAATAGTATATGATACATATTATAGTAACAGAAATACTCTAAAATAAAACAAAATTAAAGAAATATTTATAAATAGATTTTTATTTTTTTTTTGTTGTACTACCGTTGTGCCGTTTTGTAGTTATAAGAAGCGTTCATAGACAAAAGCGTTTGGACAAAAGTCCACCATATAATTTTAAAGTCATTCTAGATTTCAATACAAAAATTACTCAGATGATTTAAATACATAACTGTTAAGTGAATGCAATCAATGTTGATAGATAAAGATTTAAATTATGTTCTTTAATTGGAATAGATCTCAGCGGATAAGTCGGTTAATGTGTAAGTTTGTATGTGATGCAGCATTACGTAAACATGGACATAACTTTAGTACATAACACGCTCAAAGCTTCAAGGTCCATATCATTCCCATCGATATTTTTGGTCCTCTTCAGCGTTATCTGTGTTTTGTGTCACTCTTTTCAAATATCAATTAAACCGGGACACTTGTCTTTTGTTCCACAGGAGTCTTCGCCCACCTTGACGCTTATATCGTCCAAGGTAAGTGACACAATGTTAATCGAGCTGATGCATTATCATACCGCCAATAAGCATCATCATATCACGGCATTACGGGACAGGTTCCCCGGATTCAGTTCCGACGTTCTGTAAAAAATATGTACGTGTGGAATGTAAATCATAATCCGTGCCTCCATCCAGCGGACGGTTCATCATCACCGCTTACTTATATCGTTAACAACAACTGTTTACTGTTGTGAAGCGCTTCTGCTGGCTTACAAAACATGTTTACTCAATGTGATGTATTATTGTAAGGATCTATTGAAACAATTCAACATGGTTCTTTATCAAACCAATGCCCTCATTGATTCCATGTTAGAGGTTCTATATTCGGTGATTGTATTTATCGACATTCCAAACGATAGTCGTAGTATCGCTCGACAATCTTCAGTATCCATTAATTAGTAATTATCTTCTTTCATTCTTCCAAAGGTCCGTCGGGACAAATTGTGTGCTAATGAGTTTGCTTTTTATTACATAAGGTACCTCGTTATAACAAAATTGTCTGTGCGTTTCATTCTTCATAAAAATATTTGCTCTATCAGAGACGGACCACACAGACACTTCACTGGCACTGAAGTTGTCAGTCTCCTTAATATACTGATGTTTTTGTTACGTGTCTGACATAAAACAGTGTGGTAGGAATACATAAATATATAGCATATTAATTAATCTCAAGTGTGTTATTGAAAACTTAATGATAATGTTGAATTGATTCTACTCATATGTAATAAATATAACTGTTATTAAAGAAATCTGCCTTCATCAAAAAACAACAAACAAAACATTCTATTGACCCGAGGAGGTTCGATCTTCTGAGAGAGATATAGAGAGGGACACGTGGCGGAACTGTCTAATATTTTGGACAATTATTATTAAATAATAAATCTCCACATAGCTCCTCTCCCGCCAGACACGTTAGGATGTGTTCAGATCTGAAGCAGGCTGTCATCGGCGGATGATTGTCTTAATTTATTTTAATTAAAACTGGTCGGTAGGCTGAAGGCTCGGAGCGCGCTCGTGGGTGGTGTCTTATGACTTTTTTCGTCGTGATATATTACACGGAGACTTAATTAGACGGAAAATAATTAATGAAATTACTCTATGAGTAACAGAACGGTCCGAAACCTGATCCCAACGTTTACTGGAAATATATTTGGGTAATAGAATTAATGGTCAAAGACCTTGTGACTAGTCGCCGGCGTGGAATTGGAAATTTTGTAAGAAGTAACAATTCCACTTCAATAAATAAAATATATTTAGACGACTACTCTAGGACCGCTCTACATTCAATGTTAACTCGCGACAAATCTTAATGTTACTTCTATTAATATGTCCCCGTATATATAATATGTGAGGTCTTTTCTGTTAGTTATGTCTTAGGTTAAAAGTTATAGCTCCGACTTTTACAGAGGAACTCAGTACCTAATGTTATATCTTTAAATTAATTATATATAAAATTAGTCTTAAATTTATATAATCAAGTTACTGTTGATAAGTTCAAGATTTTCGTTGTCACTCCAAACGGACAGTCACTCGGTAGGAGCAAAGTAGTAAGGTTGGTGAACGCCGACGGGCGTCCGGTTACAACGGCCGGGTCACTTTACATTACCGGTTCACTCGGTATTTAGTTATTTGTAATATTTATAGACGATTAACTCACAAAAAACACAACGAACAAAGAAATATAAACAAAATTATGTCGTAAAAAAAAATCAAACTCGATTAAAGATTCGTTTAGAGATAATTCAATTTTAATCGTTAACTTCCCAATAGCCTTATGAATGCTTACATTTTTTGCACTCTGTACTTTTTGCAACAAATTTATTAAATTTTTTTGCAATTAAATTCATACTCAAAGTATCGCTCTTCCGTCGAACCGACGTCTCTTATTATGGAGTTGATCTTACGTGTTATTAATACACATTAATATAACCCGAACGGTACATTTAACTCGGACCTTTGACCTTTACATAAAAATATCTTATTTATTGGCGATATCCCGTTAGTTCGCCGCGGAATGTTTTCTATCAACGTTCCCAGTAATGCGTCCGAATATTATTACCTTTAATATCGAATAACTCTTAACTTTTCTGCTTTACAACTCACTGTCGCCTCTTATTCGTGCACTGTAAGATATGTATCTTATTCAGTACATATAATTTTCTCATTTGAAGTAAGGATCTATTCTGGTCTCGGATCGTCGTTGTGCACGTGAATAATCTCCATGTCTGATTTATAGGAGCTCAGGAAACAGCAGAATGAGATGTTATAATGAAAATAAGTCTGTGTATATAAAGGTAATGTTGTGAGAGACGCGCGCCTCATACCGACACACGCCGCGGATGCTACTTATTGGTAGAACTGTTTTAACGGCTGTATATTAATGTATCTACATACTCGTATATAATCGCTACCCAATAAAAAAAACATAAAAACACGCAAGTAAAATTTAGATGTGAAATGTTTCAGTATAAACTTTCCGAATAAATTTGATCAAAGCTGCTGAGATTTTTTGGAGTATCGTGATAAATAAACTATCGATTATCTCAAAATGACCGGCTCTGGATTATTTTAACTCTGTGGTTGTACAAAACTGACTAAGTACGAAGTGTCTCTGTCACCAGAAATAGCCAGTGCACTAAGTCGGTAGTGCTGCGGGGGGGTCGAGAGGAGCTCGAGGGGTGACTGAAGGGGGGAGGAGGGTGCGGGGGACGGGGAGTCATTACAAGCTTCCGCCGCCAGCACGTGGCGCTTGCGGTTTTTTTTTACTACGGAGCGGAGTTAGGAGATTTAAAGACAATTATAAGAGTAAAGTGCTCTTTGATTTTTCTATCTTTTGAATGAGTCGGATGTTCATTTATCATATTATAACCGCTCAAAGTTGAGGAATTATTTCAAAATAGATCTGAGATATACTCTTCATTGGGACTTACATTTCTAGTTAAGACTTTAAGAGGGTTTATACTGATTCAGACTAAACAGCTCCAATGTAAATAGCGTTCAGTCACTTTGGCTCGAGGGACCTAAAAATATAATTGTAACGCTGTTTTAAAGATGTTTCATGTTCTGAACAATCAACATCATCACTGACTGATTGTAATCACTCACTTAATTGTTGGGCATTCATTTGGCAACACGTGTATAGAAAAAGAACTGGACATTGCCAAAATAGTTCCGTTAAAATTGTGGTACCGTGCTGTAGAACAGCGATCCGTTATTTTATAACCAATAAAGTACTGCGACCCTAGTCCATAATCTTTATAAAGTAGAGGCGGAGCTATTCCACTGTGTGGCAATACCACCGAAATAATACACGCTGACTGTGGCCTGTGGGCGGGATGCACTCCGCACTCGGATAATTGAAACTCGGATGAGGCATTTGGGGCTGGACAGAGTTAGCAGTCTATCATCTAATGTACACACTAACAGACATACCCACGAGCTTGAAGTAACTTTGGATATAGCAAATAGGTATATCTTTTACTTAATATACATGACCTTTAACGATTTTTGCTTTCAGTATTCAGTTGACATAAATATAATTCTGTTGTCTTTGTAACTGAGCTCCTCCGATTGAATCGTTCTATTGGACGCCAGCACCACTTACCTCATCCATACAAGTGTCACGCGATAGGTTAATCCGTGTACATTTTATATGTCCCCGCAGTTTATCTCGCTTCTAATATTATTCACGGGCCGTTCAACGATATATTTACACTTTTTAACTTGTTTTCCTCTCCAGCGTCACGTTCCCACTTACTACTATCAATTGATATTTTTAGCTTTCGAATGTGATGGTTTGTTTTCTATATTTAATGTACGACATATATATTTTCAATACACATAGTTCCAACGGCATTCTCAACATATTACTACCGGTCGACGTCTACATCACAGACAGAATACTGTTGCCATTTTGTTATTATGCCCTTAAAAGTATTCTATTATGGGGAAAGCTATAAATTATTAATATTTTCTTGCGTTACTGTCACACTGTCCGTGTGTCCGTCTGGCCTTCTGTCTATTTGCTTATTGTAAACTAATATTAAACATTTGCAGTCGTTAATCTACCCTCCTCCGCTTGACTCACGTTCACGTCTTACTGTTCTTTTGAACGTGTCTTATGAATGTTATCTTTTACTCGCTCTGTTATAATTAAATATTAATCATTCTGCAGAATCACAAATATATTAATAACGAGTAATCCACGTGTTATTTATCATAGTAATTTAACGAGAATTCTTGTATTATCGCCTAGTTAACTACACGATACCTACGTATATAAATTGTCACTGAACACGGAACAGAAATATAATTTGATATCATACATCATCATACGTGGAAAATATCACCGAAAGACTGTCTGCAAAAATAAGTAACCTGTAGGTAGGTATATTTTAATTTCAATCTCAGATCACAAATTAAACTTAACATATGATATAAATTGTCATTAAATCCTGGTCATATGGATGATTAAAGTCAGTACATTTATTAAGTTTAATATACTTATATATATAATCTACTCTGAATGTTATATAGTGTTCTCAGTTAGTTTAGAAACTAGACATCGTCGATCACCACGATATGTTTTAAAACACAAAATCATCAAAACTAAAATCAACTACTTCCCATTTAATTTGTATATATCGGATTTATTACAAATTCATTATTTTAAAGACAGGACGCCAGCCTCGCTGACGTCTCTAATGTCACTTGTTTCAGTAAGTTCCAGATATTTTAAAATGAAACTTCAATTCTTCTAAATGTTCTTGTATTTCTCGAAGGTTCTTTATGCTCCGCACTCGCTGAACTCTGCAGTCCCCTGTCGTGCGTCCAGACGTCATATTTAAACCAGAATTCAAACATAGTTCTATTCTCTTTGATTTCGTTTTACTTTTAACAATAGTAACGACGACCAATAAGTTGTTATAATAATTGATGCCAGTTATTTTCATGTTGCATCCGTCATTGAAGCTGCTTGCGCCGATATATATGTACAGCACAATTCAATTCCATTCTCAACAAATAATACATTACTGAGGTCTAAAGAAAATATTCAATTTCACTAGTTTTTATCAAACTTCTGCATCATATAGGTCACAGTACCCCGGCTCGTGTACAACAGTGCATGTTCTGTGTTCTGGGGAACCGTACCCCTCATAGTCTCCTTCTAGCAGACCACCAGCGTGAGTGGTACCACCGATATAAACTTTTCAAACATTAAAGTATAGCGTGTCGCTCTGAACACTAAAGCCTGTCGGGGAACGATTCAACTTCACAACTAATGGGACTAGTTGCGGACGTCTCTTGATAAGTAATTAATATTTATGCTCGTTTTCACGACGACGCTTTAATTTAAACTATTTGTATGGAATATATTAAAAATATTTTCACCAGTCAATGAAAGTTTTACCGTTGCAGCGTATCTTCTCAAGGAATGCTGTCTTCTAGCCACGTGGATGTTTTTCAGTTGTTTACGTTTCAATACCGTGATGTCATTAAACAGTTACTCAATCTACTATTTTTATTCTCCGTGCTCCGCCGTGTAGCGTGGGTATATTTCGTAATGCTTTCATATAACACAACCCTGATGACATTATTATATAGAGACATCTATTTAAAGTGACTACTGAAAATGCCAAAGGAATCTCTCGCCGCCATCGCTTATCTGTTCCTGATTATTTTTTTCTAATCTAACGTGTACCCGCTAAGTGTTATATATATAATTCCCGTATCAGTGTATCGTAAACACTAATTCTAATCAATACCCCTCGGCGGGCGGAGATGTCGGCGCCTCGCGTGCCCTCCTAATTGTACAAGTTTGTTTCACTCCGATGCTGCCTTCACTACGACCAGCTACTCGCTCCAGTCTCGTTATATTTTACAAAGTGGAAAAAAAAAATATTGAAATAAAGGTTTTATTGAAAAGAATTTCTTCTCACTAAGGTGAATGTAGAATTGTATTACTGATGAATTAATCGAGATATACGGATTATTTTATTCTAATGAATATAATTTTAATAAAATAATCTGTTCAATAAATCCACATCACTCTTGCCGAGTAACAGTTTGTACATTCAAGTCGTTGCTGTTAGTTGCCGGTGTGAAGACATCACGGTCCGTGCGTGTCGGCCACACTTACACCTGACTTGTAAGTGTGCGGACTGCGTGAAATAGATGTCTCGTCGCACCTCTGACTCACACCGACACCCTCCGACACCCCCGGCACCCTCGACACCCTCACACACCCTCACACCCCTCGACCTCACCAGCCCCTTGATTTATTTTCAACTATTTGTAAGTTTCACGCAGCTTTTGACTTTTATATTCGTCATTATAATGTTCTAGTTGTAATTAGTTATCGCTTGTTTCGACTTTTGTCTTTGAAACATTTTTTAAAGGTTAAATTAGAATAAATTTTTACATTACTATTAATTTTATTATAATTTATCGGGTTTATAAGCGAGTCAGCCTCCACTGAACGTCACATGAGGTTCGAATCACAATTTAAAATGTACAAATGTCTCCGAGACGTTTCCCCGCCTTCCGTCCGTCTGAAGACTGGCGATTGATATCTGATAGCTTACAGATCAGCTTCAGAACAGACGACTTAACTCGGAAAGTCCGTGAGAAAAACAGAAAAATATAGAAGTAGTAAGTACCATACCTAAAAGTGATTCGGGTTTTTCAACAGCATTGTTTAAACTCACAAGTGACAACAGTATTCCCATCTCTCATACATCCCGACACATTATATATTAACGGTCGTTTCTTTAACAATAAACGTCTTGTAATTCAGACTATAAATTCGTACCTTTAATAGTCAGCTGAAGCGTTGTTCTGAAGTCATTTAGTGTTTCACGCGAACCATAAACGACACGAATGAATTACAACGACGCCATCGAAAACTTTGTTAAGCATTTTAAAGGGGACTTCTTTGATGGAGGGGTAATGTATCATGATGGAAATGAGGTTTGGTTATGCCTTCATGTTACAAAGCTCTATTAAAATTCACGCGAGCACAATGACGGAAATTTATATTTAAAATTTTTCTTTAACTGAAATTGATTTAGCAGAAGTGTTGTAGTTTTATTGTATAGTTATGTTACAGAATGATATTATACATTTACTGTGTGTCATTCGTCTGTAAGCGTCGCCTCAGCGGTCGTTATAGCGAGTGTTAACCCAACATTCCGTCACATGAATCATTATTATTGTACTTCTATTGACTATTATATTTTAAGAGCTATTTTAATCTTGTTTTCGGTATCTTTTGTTTATCACTATTTTTATTGTATTCTATATTAGCACACACTAAAACTCTTTTCTCTGCCTTCCTGAATGTTGTCTGGTGCGGAATGCATAGCATGAATCGCTTTTATGCATAACATTAATATACACGTGCCATGAAGAAATGAATAGGTAAAGTTTTTTCAACGTTGCTGTGCTCGTTAAAGTATCGCTTTTCAACTTTATATAACAAAAATTAAATCTTATGAGAAATTTAATCTCTATTTTATAGTTTAACTTTATATTAGTTTGTGTGAAACATTGAAATATGTTTATAATTTATTTTAAAATACTTAATTTTTACATACGTTTGTTAACAGTGGTCAGCAGCAAGATAATACACGTAATTATTTAGAATATTGACATTAATTAAAATTAATTTATCATTGCTTCATTACCTACTTCTCGTTTCTACGATATCTTCTATCAATCAGTTTTGGTAAAGAAATCGCTTTATTGAAATACCATTGGTTTATTTAGAGACAGTTTTAATAAATTAATGCTATTTAATATGTCTGTAAGATGGAAGTGTCTCGAGTCCGAGTCGTAGTTGTATTACTCGTTATATAAATATCACCCTTTCCTGGTGATGTGAAGTGACTGCCGCCGAATGGAGACACGGAAATATCTCTTTTCCGAAACGCACTACATTTTAAATAAGAGGGGCCGATGAACTCTCATTAAAGGTTTGAAGAAATCTCACTAATTTCAATATCCATCGCCGGTTTAGTTCCCTAAGCGAGGACTGCTCCCCAACTAGTACCGTAATGAATTCCATGTCGATCGCAATATAATTGCCTAGTGTTGGGAAACGTTTTAACTTTAATTGAGAGCTTTTCTTAACATGTAACGAATACATAATAATTTTTTTATTTAATCTTAGAGTCGTTATACTAAATATCAACAAAGGTTTTCATTTGAGATGTACTTTATTATCATTTAACTCTTTGTATTATACTATATTTACCCACAAGCAAATACAAAATTAAAGACTTAACATAATACAACATAGACGTATATTTAAAAAAAAATTACAAGTTATAATTGGTATAATCGAAAGTATCCATTGGACTGAAATGTCGACTATCGATATATAATATTATCGTGATGGCTCATCCCTCCAAGTGTCACATTACACACCACTCGCGCCTTATTTTTATTCTGTCAAATAGCAACTGAAATAAAACCGGCCATAATAAAAATACCATCAGTACTGTTATTGCAGGAAGACGGGAATAGAGTCGTCCGCTCACGACACGTCACGTTAACGAATACTGCTCTATACAGGTAATTAATATATACTATGTACTATACGAGCGTTTATTAAGAAACAGTTTTATATTAAATTCGAGACTCGTAGGATTTGAGAGTGTTTAGTACGGAGTATACCGGCCGAATGCGCTATAAAATATGTCAAATCTTTTCACTTACAAGCAATGTTTCCAATATACGTTTATCATTTTGCATTTTATCGTCTCTGTCACTTCTCTCAAGCTACGCGACTTTCCTCATATTTGATCTGCCCCATCCGCCACTAGCGCCCTATCGCCTCTCCTGAGACATGTTTGATCTTATTTACCTGATTTGAGAAGATATCACTCAGTTGATAACCTATTCAGAACATACGAACTATTGATATGATTGTAAAATTGACTAATTCAATCGCTTCTTGGGTATCTTCTCTTAATGTGAGTGGAACACCATTTTGATCGTCTTTATTTTTTTACTATATAAGGAGGTGATATATGTTTGTACTGAAACTATTGAGAAATGCTTTCCAAAGTACTGTTCTGCCGAGGCTCGTATGAGTCACATTAATGATTTGAACGAAGTGTTCGTTCATTTCTTGAATCTGTTTATAGAAAACGCTTTACATGCGAGCTTACTTACAATTTATTAGAACAAAAAAAAATCTGAACATCTCATTTATATAAATATATAATTTTAAGAATACGTATATTACTAACGAGATTGTATTAAAGTTTGTGATTGTTACACAAATTTTACGAACCTTCCAATTGGCGTCAAAAATATTCAGCGTCTTCAGTACTGATTACAACACTAATGAGTGACAACTGTATAATATATTTGCCGTTTTTGAATTTTCTCGACTACGAAAGAAATAGCGGAAGATATATACACTACCGTCCAAAAGTCTGGAAACGCCCTGGTAATTGACTAATTGAAATAAAAACAACAATAAAACACATAAGTCATGATTTATTACTATGATTTCTTAATCACACGTAAGATTAACATTAAGTAAGAAATATTCAGTACAATTAAGTGCACAAATTATGTAATTTTCATTAAATTTGGGCCTCATCACAATGACCACTCTTGATTTTAATTATTTCTTCACAAATTTCATTCATTCATTTGTTTATTTTAGCGAATTATTCGGAGTCCAGTGACTTCCACTCATTTTGTAAATGTTGCCACAACTGTCTACATAGTATGTGTGTGTGTGTGTGTTCCGGAAGCTGTTATCGTTTTCATTTCGACAAACTCCTGGAGGCTTTGATTACAAAAACATTTTTAAAGCCAGCACATAATTTCATTTCATGAGCAACACCATCAGTACACAAAATAGGACTTCATCGAGTTACAGGCATCATATTGTTCGGTGGTCAAACCGTTGCCAGGCGTGCCAACACCTCAGCCATGGATCTAGTCTCTAGGAGTCGTGGAAGAACACACACTATATTACCTACATAACCTCCTCACCATACTCAAGAATGAATGCGTTAACATTCAAATACCTTCTGCAGTAGCTTTCATATTGGACTTGCACCGCCCTCCGAAGAGTTGTTGTCGTTTTATTTACTCTCAGAAATTCTAGATGTCATCATAAAAATATAAAATATAACCACAGAAAAGTTGCCAATCCAAAGTAAAGCCTTCTTAACGTTGATGAACGTTGAATCCGCAACAGTTGAAACACAAAAATATGTGAAATGCCTTTTAATTAATTCCTTGAATATCTCTTATAACTTGTGTCGAAGTTCAATGTTCAGGAATTTAAAAGTTTGAAGTAAACTCGATACAGATGAAAGGGAAAATCTACAAAATTTATCAGAGAACCTGTTAAATAGCGTTTAGTATTCAAAATATTTTATAGATTAAACCGAAGGGCGAGATTAAAGGCCGAGGAATAGAAAAACTCGCTTCGAACATAGCTGGAGTTAGATACATCCGCATAATGCACACTTCTTACTTCGTATCTAAATGTAGTATTCAAAGTCTTTAAAAACTATATAAAGTCGGTTAAATCTCGTAAGCCGCTACTGAAAAAAAAATCATTTATCACCTCACTATTTATTTAAATACTTGCTGAAAATAAACAAACTTCCTGAACAAAGCGAAATAGGACTTAACTGTGTCAAGTTAAGGTCGATTTCGTCGCCGCCGCGGTCACTGCGGAGCGACATCAGAGACATATCAAATGTAAGTGTTACTTATACCGTAGTTAGCTGTTAACCAAATATGTCGCCGGGTGAACGACCAGTCTATTTCAGTTCTTAATTATATGTAGAAATGGGAATGTCTACTGAACTTGTTGCCTCGGCAATATTTACTTATATGAGATCCGTGTGCATTAACATCGGATGCTGGAGTGATAGAACACGAGTTGCATTCCGATGAGATGTTTTATTATATTAAATTCACGTTAGCTATACGTATATAAGTTTGAAAAAACCTAAACGTTTAGATAAAGTGGAAAGACGGTGGACTATTTCGTGCATATTTTTATTCTATCAATAGTTCCAACATTAAAAAAACAGGAGTTCACTTAGTGGAATTACATAAATTGACATTGAATAAAATATTATATTAGGAACAGTAATAGTAGTAATATACTTAATACAAACAAAAGACTAACTGAAATAGTAAGCAATACTGAGTCGTAAATAACTTCTACAATTGCAAATTATAATACGCGGGTATCGGACAGCAACGGCTTTAATATTGCAACGCATCCGACATACTATGTACATACATTAATGTTCCTCGATCTATTTCGTTTCACATGTTATGTTGTCATATATTCCTTGCTCCGTTGTTTAATATCTCACAAACAATACGATCCAATATGTAACAATTCCTTTACATGTGTTTGTATCAAAGCTTGGAATCATTGACATTATAAAAGCGTGTTTATATCAACTATATGTTATATTGTGAAACTCACCGCGTATTTGTGACGCTAAAATCTGTTATAAAGTATCAGTCTATTTATTTTAAGAACAATAAAATTAGTTCTCCGATTCACAAACTTCGCGCATTTCAGTGATTTTATGACGTCTTGATAGTGTTACTAACACATTTACTGGACTTGGAGGACGAACCGACATTTTTGTTTAAGCACTGAGGTCGTAATTCATTCATAATCACTGAATATTTTACAGACCATTTTCATATAAATATTCTTAATTACATCGTGGCATATTTATAATGCTTACTATTTTGCTTAAAGTCCTGGTAATTTGTAGTTTTATTTATTCTCTGACTTGTGCTGCCATCTGTCTATAAATGTCTTAACTATACTAGCGCCATCTCTTAGGTACGTACAGAATTAACGAACATGACATATGATACAACTCTCAGAGACTGCAGTTTGTTAACTTTCCTACAGATGGCAAGAGTGAGGCTTTCAACAAAATTTTCATGAAGAGGTATATTTTTATAATTAATCTTTCCTCCTTTAATATTAATACTAATAGAAGATCAAGGTATTGTACGACTTTTGTGACACTTTGTGATCTTTGTATGATAAATTCATACGTAAAGAAAAATAAAAAAACTGTACCCGACTATCTGAACATACCCTCCATATAGATGATAATAAAGATGTTTTTGGAAATGTTTATCATGAAATCTAGACATATTTCAATACTTTTGGATCAGAAAAATCATAGTACTTAAACTTGGCAAACAAAAATCTGACAGGTCAATGTCGGTAAAGACGGAACCACTGATTCCTGAATTAATTTTATCGAATCGTTGTAGTCAAAGAGATCTTAAACTTGCGTACATTAAGATACACATTAGCATGCAAACACTAATCTATTGGAGGGTACCACGTGGTTCGACATTAATGAATTTATGCGTTTATCAATAACGTTTGTTATACATTGAAGAATAATAGATAATAATAGACCCACTCGGAGGGAGACGCATTAGTCACAGATGACATGGCGTAGTGACAACGATAGATTAACACAAAATATAACAACAAGTATAGTGTTGTAATGTAATGACTTGGTACTTGTGGGCGAACTAACGTTGTACGGCCAGCGTGACACAAGTGTCCCGCCTCTCGCCACTCGCCAGCGACTCCGAGATGTGATCTGAAGTACGCTGAGTCTGTATTTTTAGCTCGCGACGGCTGCTCGCGCGGCGCTCGCCTCAGGCGAATAATATAAAATGTGTAACTTCGAACGTTCATAGTGTTAGTGAAGTGAAGTGAACCGTGACATGTGTGCATTATGACGAAGGCTATGGAACACTTTAGGAGGCAGCGGCTGAGACTCGGCAGGAGGAGGGTACGTTACTGGCGCGCCGCTTGCTCGTTGTATAATGACTTCCCTTAAGATTATATTGTTACCTCACTGACGATCATCGCGAACATGACTACTAAAAAATGTGACGAGCTCTGGACGTTAGGAACTTATTGGACGGTAGAAATCTGTTAGCACCGACCGAGACCGTAGTAGGGTGTGGAGTTAGTTGATTGAGTTAGATCTCTTCTCACAATACTGTAAAAATCTTTGTTTAGATGTAGTCAATGAGCGGTGTGATGTATCGCGATGGTCAAGTTTATAGTCCACGCTGAGTCCCGGCTTCATGAATGAGGCGTGACTCAGTCCGCGGCCGAGCACGGTGCTGGCATCGTACTATATACATCACGGGTATCACGGTGACTGGGCTACACGGGGCATTACTCAAATGTTAAGCGACCTTTAACAGTAAATACCTATATTAAATGTGTTTTTCTGTTTAGATACAGCAACATTACTATCGATAAATAATAAAACTATGTTTTTTATCATAGTTTTCTCAGTCGTTATTTACTTACGGTATATTTTAACTACAATGAATATCTACTATATAAATAATACTCTTCGACTAAAAAATGTCTGGCGATCGATCCAAATATTCTGTTGTTCATAATAGTTCTTTGGTGTGTCATGTACATTCCTTTCGAGTTTGTGTTTTTCGTGGAAGCAGATGGAAGCGACATCAGCTTCATGCCAGTACATAAGTGTGATGACTTCCTCCGTCATAGAGCTATGGTGAAGATGTCCAGACCTGTTGGCATCACACCCGTAACATCAATGATCAATGTCATTGATCATGCTGTCAGTGAGCCTCGTTCATCGCCCTGTCATTCACTGACTCGCCCTCACCGCCCGTATATTTCTGCGCCGACACTCCATCTTCCTCCTCTAAGCCGTGTGAGCTGGTCAATGGGCCTGTCTCTGGTCTCCGTGGCAGAGACGTCTCGTGTCGGCTGGTCTACGTCACATGTAGGTCAACGACGTCTCCGGCGCGGCGGATTTCATCGATCTATGGTCCGCGCATGCGTCGCCCGTCCATTCAACAGTCGACCCTAACCTCCATCTAATAGACCTCAAATTACCTCACCGGGAATTTAATTTTCCGTATACTGCAATTTGATTTGCAATGAAATATATTTTATGTTTTGTATCGTATAACTCTCGCATACGGCTCTTATTCGCATGTACTCCAACTAATTCGTATACAAAAGCTCGTAATTCCTTTGAATCTTATCACGTGGTAGTAAAGTCGATATTGTTATTAATTGTATTTTCGTTTGTAGGCGGCTAGTTCGGACACGGCTGACATTTATTTCCGGATCCCCGAGGCCCATGAAACTAATGAAGGGTATCATTATTTGAACACTTCGTAGTTTATAGAGAAGCTAAGTTTTTTACAATTAACAAACTCATCTGGTTTGTGATATGAGAGACAAAAAATGAATGAAACGCAGGACAGTACTGTTATTAAATGTGAAGGGTGAAGGTATATAAGGCACTAGACAGTAGTAGGAAATCCTTCAGCTATAACAGATTGGTTATTTCCCTCCGAGTGATGTCAGGGTTATTAATGTCAGATACAATATTTACATAAGACACGTTACAACAAAAATTACAATAAAGTTTACATACTGATAGACTTGGAGTCAGCTAAAACATTTGATTTGCATTTCTCTGATAATAAATAATAAAAAAAGGCAAATAGAAGAGACCGAAAAGTAAAATACTTAAACGATATTACATAAAAAAATATTCTTTCGTAATGAATCATAGTCAATACATTATTGTAGTGTATCTAGAACCAATAGTAGCATAGTTGATAGTAGGGTAGCACGCGTCGCGTTACAAGGATCCCGGGTCATGTAGTTAGTCAGGAGTCGGACGGCGGACGGCGGGCCCGCTGTGAAGTGTGTGTGTGCTGCGCGCGCACCTCATTCAAGGTTCGGCTACGGCGAAGGAGGGGGAACGGGGGGCGGGGAGCTGGAGCGGTCAGAGCCGAGCGGGGCTCGCGAGCGGTCGGGTGTGTGTGTGAGTGAGTGACCCCCCCGGCGTGGCCGATGCGTGGCCACCACGGCAGACCACGACGGAATACCGCTGGTGGTCCAGAGCGGCCACCACCTTCCGCTGCCGCCATGCCGTAACATGATGGGGTACAACAGCCACGAACAAGGACACGGCCACGGGTACAACAAACTATTCACGCAGGTGCGCAGTCATGGCGATACGGTCGGTTTGGTGACGATCAAGAGTGTTGTGATGGTTGTGATGGGGAGTTGATACCGCCGGGGAGCATTGGATGTAAATCTTTGACCGAGGACTTACATCGGTACAGTGTATGACGGTTCGCGGGTGGTTCTGAACGATGATCGATCTGTATCAGACTCAAATCTTAACGCACAGAGTTCGCGTTACACTATTCTGTTAGGTATATCCTCGTACGGAATTTTCTCGGATATGTTTCTCTCTATTTTATTTCCGTTATTTTTGATGCTAGTTCTAGTTCAAATAATGCGATTTCGGTTCAAATGTTCCGGGAGCACTTCAGTTCACAGTAAATAATCACAATAAAGATGTAAATAATGTACTTGTAGCTTCTCGATGAAATAATATTTGCCACTTGTTACCTTTAGTTAGTGTAGTCCCTGATAACAATAATTACGTCAAAATAGTATTCAATTCCTAGATATCTTTTAAATGCTGTTTCTATGTAATATTTAACTCGATTACGTATATGTTAAGCGGTTGATCAGTTTGTAAGTCGTTTTATTCCTGCCAGAGCATCTGTGTCGTGTCCGTCGACAGCTCGGTTAATAAAACATAATGTTTAGATAACAGTGAAAGCCGATTACCTTTATTACACTTCGACGTGTTATTTTTAAAAGATAACTTAGAAAGATAATATATACAAAATAAATGACCTAACTTTACAAATGACATATGTAGTTAAGAAAACATATTAACATTCCCAGACAGGCCGATTTTCCATAAGGCATAAAGTATAATTCTCCATTTGCAATTTTCTTACGAATTTTTCTTATTATCTTGTGGGTGTAATCTGTAGTTTTTGTATTTAAATCTAGTGTATATATAAAGATAGTGTGTTATAATTAAATGAAGTATCATTGGATACTTTAACATTCAAGTCTCTCGCGGTAACATTTACACATACAAGATATACACAAAAGCGATTAATCATTGCGTTGTGTATCATAGCTGTCGATCTAGTTTGATATGAATCCTAATAATAAATGTTTGAAGTAGAGTGCTCCGAGGGCATCACACGAATACGGTACTGACGCTCAGCTACAAACCGCTCTACGTTGCATACGGCTTGTATCATTCCAATAGAAATCTTGAATGATTCATAACTGGAAAATGGGAATAAGTTTATCAACAGTAAATTGTTTTATGACGCCTTTGTAACGTATCGTATGGACAAAAGGACTGTTCGTTCGTTTGTAATATTTACTTTATTTGACTGAATGATATGTATTATATGAACAGTACATCGATAATCTGTTACCGAGATGGAAACCGTCCAGTCGCTTCGAGGAGGTTGAATGACGTCACCGTTTCGATCCACACTCTGGAACACAGCCTTATTTATATCCGCCCCGATCCGTACAACACTGTTTTTATTTAGCTTTTGTATGTACTGTTTTGTTAACCGCAGCTGAGCAAGTTAATTTCTAAACATTGGATGAACGGGTTGCTTATAAGCCACCTCGAGATCTATACGCGATGTAGTTTTAAAAACACTATCTAGTCTGTAATCCGTACCAGACTTTACAGCACGCTTTATAGCACACATCACCCCCGCGTTGTGACATCCGAGTGGATCTTTATACATGCATGTGTCTATATACTGTATATGTCTATATTTTGATCCTGCATGTCTGTATGTACGGGTACTTGTTGAATATTTATTTCATTATGTTTTCAGATGTTTTAGTACATATCGAGCATGTTTGTCTGATTTGTTGTTTGTGTGTGTTGTCCGTTGCATGCAGGCGCCAGGTCACCTCGACTGCCTCCAATGAAACACTACAGGCCGCTGGTAAGGTTGTCGTTTGTATAATATTGTAAACTTTATTGCGAACGCATGTTTTTCTGCAACGTTTGTTTTGTTTTATCGTTAGTGAAAGCTTTGAATGTCGAGTTCTGATAAATTAAGTAAAAAATTCGAGCATAAATACTGAGTTTATTTTTTAAATTTTGCTATATTTTTCCCTAATACATAGTGATCTGGTCGCATTATAAACTAGAAGATCCGCTAACTCGATTAGCGAGAGAGTGACGTCACGCCTGTATCACACGCACAGGGCTGTTCTGTATGGCTAACGAGATTAAACGAATAGTCGAGAAAATAAGACGCAGACGCACAGATTGTTACAGTCGATAGTTGTGGAGTACTAGAGACGAAGACAACGAGACGCTGTTCACTTTCCAACACACAAGAATAATTTTTCTACATCCCATTAATATATTGTAAAATTTTTATCTAGATACTTGTAAGTTGATATACTTTGGACTTAGGACTAACTTAAACCAAGGACCGTAACGACATTGTGAGACGAGATAACATGTACTTTAAATTATTCGTTAAATGAGTACATAGTTTATCGTTTCAACGTAATAAATATTAAATGTAATACATCTAGAGCTGTTCTGGTTATTAAATAAACTCGAGATTTAATAATAATTTTGCAGACAAAGAAACGTTGTAGGAAGCGAGTAATGTCGATTTTGTGAATTTTATAAAAAAAAAAAGTTATTCCTTCAATTACTGCTACTGGATATAAGACCAATATAAATGTATATCTCAAACTAAGTAGAAATAATTTAAGAACCCAAACACTGGAATGTATTATAATATGCTAATGATGAACCACTTCCAGGGCTCGGCGGATTCGAACTACTCGCAGCCTTCATCGGAACTATCTTTGGACGAGGGGAAGGAGGCCCAGCGACGGGAGAAGGAAGCACAGGCCATATCACAGCTCGATAAGGCACGGGTGAGTCTGAGAGAGGGGGAGCCGGGAGCAATGCTGTGGGGCTTAGGCATATGGGACTTGGTTACATTAAACTGCCACTGAAATATTAAAAAAATCTCGTCACTCGCCGTTTGCAAAATTCAAAATATTATAAATGCAAAAGTATGTCACGCAAAAGCTACTGAACTTATTAGGGGGGAACATTACAGTAATGTAGCGCAGATATCAGATTTCCGTGTTTTCCGAGGAACCACAGCAAAACAGTTATTTTTCGTCCAAGGTCACGTGACATAGAGTATAGACGTCGCTGACGTTTTGGGGCAGTAAGTAACTCTATGATGTCATCAGCCACAACTAGTAGGTAACACATTTGAAGTATTTAAAAAACTGTTTCAGTCCAAGCCGGTAGCGTTCGCAGTCCGCACAAACGTCGCCTACGATGGTACCGCGGACGACGACTCCCCGGTCCACGGCAGCGCCATCTCCTTCGACGTACGAGACTTCCTCCACATCAAGGTGCTGTTCCCATTCCATGATACGCTCTGTGTGATTCACCGCCATTAACGAAGCGCTACTAAACTCTAACTGAAATCCATCTCAAGTTATACAATCTGAGTCTCCAGACTAACCTTTCCCCATCTTTCTCAAGGTCACAGCCTACACAGATTACATTACTAATTATTCAGATCAGGTTTGGCTTATGAGAAGTCAGTGTAGTCAACGCTGAACGTCGGCCGTGTGATGTTCCAGGAGAAGTATGACAACAACTGGTGGATCGGCCGCCTGGTGAGGGAGGGCTGCGACGTGGGCTTCATCCCGTCCCCCGTCAAGCTGGAGGCGGTCCGCGCGGGGCTCGCGGCCCGACGCTACCCCCGCCCGCCCTCCGCCGGCGCCCCCCTCCCCAGCAGAGGTAGCACACCCCCCACGCCCGGTACGTCACCTCGCCACACTTCGCCACACGTCGCCACACTTCGCCACACATCGCCACTATACACTCGGTTACTATTCCTAAAACCAGCCAGTCCAATCGGTGCCTTTCTACTGCTTTTCTATCCTCAGCGACATATTTTATGAAGCTAGGTCGCTACTCAATGAGCTGTCTTCTCTGGATGTCTTTAGGAATGATAACCAAAGGAAATATATTTATCATTCCATCCTGACAAACAATTGTACGATAAAACTAGTGAGCTGTCTATTATCAAGCGCTGTTGTTTCTTGGATGTTGTTCCGGTTTCACTAATCAGTGTAACGTTATAATAAGAATATTAAAAACGAATGCTTGTAACGGTTCATACACTTATTGACACTGACGCCTCTTTGGCACAAGATGATGTCACAGTAGTGAGAGATCCTCCTGCTGTGGACCAACCGACACGCAAAAAAATATTATATATGACTGTACTGTATTATAAAGTTATAATTGCATTTCCTCCGCCTTATTTTGTCAAAG
The DNA here is from genome assembly GCF_018135715.1 of Danaus plexippus. NCBI lineage: Eukaryota > Metazoa > Arthropoda > Insecta > Lepidoptera > Nymphalidae > Danaus > Danaus plexippus. The sequence continues at coordinate 601,843 of NC_083537.1, read as the reverse complement.
TTCTAAGAGGAACAATAAAAATCATCTCGTGCCAAACACGTGCAGAGCAGTTCATGCCATCTCTATTGCTGTCGTATGTTAACAAGGCGGTCGCTCGCGCCGCTTGCCGCTGCGCGACCGTCCCTAACCACCTAACGACCTACCAACTTTCATACATGAATCTGGTCTCCGAGCAGCTCCCACAGCGCGTGGGGGCTGTCTCGCTCACTGCCACCGCCCGAACTCATCATTCATCGGTGAAAGTTGTGTATTTCCTTGGTCTGTCGCACTCATAGTTGACGTATTTTCAGATGTCCCCACCATCGACCGAGGTAAGCTCACCGTCGACCAGGAAATCTTTCCAATTTTCACCCACAGTTAATTTGGCCTTTTATGATTGATTGTTAACTCAGTGTAATATTCTGTTTTGTTTATTCTTGGTTCGCTCTTCCATCTCATGCTCCATGTCTCCTACTTCCCAGGATCGTTGTCTTTCCATCTCTTGGGAACACAATGAAATCCTTTTGAATATATTTTTTTGGTGATATCTCAATAGATTGTCCGCTGAGAGCGTTTTGTACTCTATTGAGCTGTCACTCCCGGCACGTGAATGTCTTCGTTGTGAAGTGTGTAATGTTTTCTTTAGTTTTCTTGTGCCCGGTGCCGTACTGAGGTCACGGTATGAGCCCGCCCTGTATGTCGTGTCGTATGTATGTATGTGTAGTTGGTTCCTACGCGAACACTTATAGTAGGCTTTTTGAATTCGTAACTGGTCCTGATTTATTTGGGCATGTTTTATGTTCTATCAGATCCTGCCGATATGACTTTTATTTTTACGTCTTTTTTTTTCTTGGAATACTTATTGAGAGCGTTCGAAATAAATTCAAAACTATCAATACCGTAGATGGGCAATGAAAATAATACTGAATGGATTTTTAGACAGACTTATTAATTTATATTTGATGAACTAGAGGAAACCTTCCCTTAGTATTGTTCTATGAAGTGTCCCAACAAGTCGGTCTCACAGGCGAAGACTCGGACTCGGCGGGGCGCGGCCGCGGTGCGCCGCCCGCCGGGAAGGAGAAAAGGAAGCCGTTCTTCAAGAAACAGGAGGCCTGCACGCCCTACGACGTGGTGCCCTCTATGAGGCCCGTCGTACTCGTGGGGCCCTCGCTCAAGGGCTACGAGGTCACGGACATGATGCAGAAGGCCCTGTTCGACTTCCTGAAGAGAAGGTTCGAGGGCAGGTTGGTTCGTTGCATGATCTCGAAGTTACAGGTTGATTAGTAAGACTACTCTCAATGTCATTGATAGCATTAAGGTCGCGCCCGGGAACCCCTCGGCCACGGTCCGTGAGCTCTGCGATTGATATAAAAGTGCAACTCGTGGGTTTCAGGATAATAATAACCCGTGTGATGGCGGACATATCGCTAGCGAAGCGGTCGCTTCTGAACAACGCCTCGAAGCGGGCGATCGTGGAGCGTTCCAACTCCCGCTCCACTTGCCTCGCGGAAGTCCAGGTACTCGACTCATCAATGGCCTGTTTCCAGGATCATCATCACCCGGGTGACCGCGGACATATCTCTGGCGAAGCGTTCCTTGCTCAATAACCCGCCAAAGAAACCGATCATGGACAGAACTAATTCGAGAACCAATTGCTTGGCCGAAGTTCAGGTTCGGTGCACCAGTGTTCTGTGCGAGCTGATCCTTTAACACGTAACGCCGCGCTCCTGTGACTATTTTAAATGACTTTAATAACATCACTTCGTCCAGTGTTCATAACATATTTTTGAGTTTCTCGACTTAACCGATATAGTTGCATGAGGATTTTGCTGATTTTTGTTGAACCGCGTTTAAACTAACAGCACCTCTCCATGATGATGCATACCGTCGCCTCAGAGTACCCGCACTGACCGAGCCACCGGAACTCACAGTAACGGAGCATTTAAATCGACGGCACGAACCGCATCAACCGCATGCTCCCATCACCGAGGGTGCAATGAGAGAACTGATCTGTGAGGCGAATGTTCCAGACGGAGATCGAGCGGATCTTCGACCTGGCGCGGACCCTGCAGCTGGTGGTGCTGGACTGCGACACCATCAACCATCCGTCGCAGCTCGCCAAGACCTCGCTCGCACCCATCATAGTCTACCTCAAGATCACCAGTCCCAAGGTCACGACCACCTCTCAATGTGACTCAGATAATCTTATATTACTAGATGCATCGTTTAAGGACGTTTTTTTTCACCACAAACCCTATTGGTTGTCCGTTATGAAACATTTACGTTAATCAGTGAACCGCGTGTCTGCAGGTCCTCCAGCGGTTAATAAAGTCCCGAGGGAAGGGTCAGAGCAAGAACCTGTCGGTCCAGATGGTGGCGGCGGAGAAGTTGTCTCAGTGTCCGTCAGAGATGTTCGACGTCACGCTGGACGAGAACCAGCTCGAGGACGCCTGCGACCACATCGCCGAGTACCTGGAGGTGACTCACCACACTAGACACTAAGGACAGACAACAGACACTAGATCGTGAATACTTTATAAAACAACCATTTTAAGAGAATCTTAGGACGAGCATTAAAGTAGACTATTCGGTTTTCACATAACAATAGTTAAACGATGAGCCGTGTCGTGGCCGCGGTTATGATTGTAACGATACACCCTGTAGCGAGCGCCGGCTGCTGATTACAACATGTGTGTCATACTTCCAGGGTTACTGGGCGGACACCCACCCGCCCGTCGTGGAGCCGACCGCCAGAGCTCCGCACGCCTCACACGCGCCCCTACCGCACCCGCACTCGCACACTCACGCGCACGCGCACACACACCATGCGCAACCTGGTGAGTACAGACACACGGACACCGACATCCACGCACATGCACACGCACACACACACGGACACACATACACACATACATACATACACTCACACGCAAAAACAATTTCAGTATAAGTGTTTAAACAATCCCTCGCCTTACAAAAACTGATAAAGAAGTGAAATGAATGATCCCACCACACAGAGACCTCGCCACAACACACTCCGTCAGAAACAGATTAGTTAACTCTGAGGACCGTCTCTTACACGATCCCTGGCGCGAGCGGCTCGCACGAGCGCGCGTGTATGTGTGTAGGGCAGCGATGCGCGAGGGTGGTGGGCCGTGATCTGATGCTATGTTTATTAAACGGTGATATTTACCTAGGTTATACAAGCCGAGGCCAAACGCTGTCTGAGTACTCCTCAGGTACATTCGACCAGTACTAGATGTCGTGTCTCGTGTCGTGTACCACTAACGCCCTCTACACTCGCAAATATCAATTAATCGCTTTAAATGTTCAGTTGTCTCATACTGTTTGTGAAGTCGAGAACTCTCTCTCAAGCCAGAACTAAATTAAGAAGCTCTCTGTTATCAAGCGAGGACACTATTCTTTATCTGTGAACTGTGTGTAACTGGAATTATAGTTGCAATGATAGTTTCCGAGACTCTGTTTCCATCAGACCCTACTAACATGTAACGTGCAACACATATTACTCTCCATTACTAACGACCAGCTTCCGTCCATGGTCTCTTTGGGTCTCCGTCAAGTCTCTACATAAATCACTTCATTACAACTCATCGGTTTCTATAATAAAATTTAATGTCAAAGATATAAAAGGTTGGGGAAAAAGAAATCCACTATTATCCGCTAGATGGCAGTTTCAGATTTAGGCTCATTGGCATTGGAGAGGTGACATTTGTAGTATTAAAGTGCTATGTCTGGATGCCACAACAATTTGCAGAAAAATAATGAGAGACCGAATTGCCACCAGCGAAGAGTCGCGACGACAGAAAGGAGCTCGATGAATTTCTTAAATACACGATAATTGGAGATGAGACCCGGCTCACACGCGACCTGGACCTGCTGAAGCTGGTCACAAACGGTCAGCAGTCGCAACCAGGAGAGGTCTTGTGCGATCGACACGACGCTGGGTCACGCGTCCTCAGCGACTGCGTGAGGGAAGGGAAGTTTTAATGCATCCGCCATACAGTCCGGACTCGGCAACAAGCGATTGTCAGCTTTTTCTACAATGCAAAATTTTCTTTATTGGAAAAAAGTTGGCAACTGGGGAAGATTGTGAAAATCAAGTACTAGAATTTTTGGCACATTGAGATCAGGGAAACTCTGAGAGATGAGAAATGATGATGAAGTTGTTTTTGATACGCCAACAAACTTTATAACAAAAAGTTGCATATTCCAATATCTCAAATTTAAAATCGAACCATCCGAAGCATGTTAGGTGAGGCTAAGGTTGCCGAAAACCTTAGTGTCATATAAATGACCGCGCAGGAATCTTCTTTTTTCCCAGCCTCAGTACCTCAGCGTTTATGATATCCCTTTAGTATGTATGTAACTAACCAACTAACCGTTCTGTGCGTGTGTTGATCCCCCCGCTCACTCCGGCGGACATCGAGAGAGGTCCGACTCCTACAGTTACGAGAGGGGAAGAGGTAACGAATTAATACTACTAACTGCGCCCTGCTTTACTCTGAAACTGACGTTCCTGTAGTTTTTCTTAGCATTCATTTAATTTCCTAGCGAGTTTGTATTAGAACGATCTATAATCATCTCTCCTATCATTACCGGACGCCCGCAGCACCTCCTCAGCCTCCCTTCTGAACTATATCTCTTTAAAACTTATTTGTGTCCATGTTTCCCTTACACCTGGAGGTTGAACCGTTGTTTGTGGTGACGTCGCTTGTTGCTTGAAGTAGTTCACGTTAGTAGTTTGGAAACGAATCAGATCGATCCTAGTCTGTAGATGATACAGACTACGGTGACACGCAAATATCACTAGTAGTTGTATATATGACGGCGCTGTACAGTTTTAGCGTAGAGGACACGTCGCCGTCATCACGGTCATGTCACGCTGCACTGACGTCATCTGTTCATTTCAGTACAAGCCTCTGGACAAGCGCATTAGCCTCGCAGGACCATCTCCAGCCCATTACATAGCCGTCTCCGACGAAGCCTTTCCAGGTTGAACCATTTGAATCGTTACCAGCTTGTCTAACCGGGGTGGGGGGCAATACTAACAGCCCTATCGTCCACTTCGACGGCATTCTGTCGCTTTTCCGTCCGCTAACCTCCTCCAGACCATCACACGTGCCGCTCACACCGCGCCGAGCCGGCCCGACTCCGGCCTCCAATGTATCGGAGATCTGATAACGTCAACGATTCCAGAAGTATCGATGTTCGCTTCTGCAGCAGCTTTAGTAGGTGTGCTTTTCCGCAGCAGAGGCGACCGGTGGCGTGCTGCCCAGTCCGGGCCGAGTGCGGAGAGAGCTTCACCTGGAGCCGTGAGTGTGGCGTGACTCCCTCGCCATAACGAGCCCCCGCGTGCATACTAACCCTAACAACCTTCTCACTCCCCGCGTCTAACTTTCCGTGTCTGATACAGGGCGAGCCCGCGTGCCGAGGCCCGAGAGGCTAGAGGAGGAGTACTACCCTCGTGAACACTACCAGCGCTACCCGCGGGACTACTCCAGAGACTACCACGAGGGCTACTCGCACGACTACCCGCACGGCGAGCCCTACGACCGCGAGGCCTACGGCCACGACTACACGCGGGACTACGGCCGGGAGCCCTACGGCCGGGAGTCCTACGGCGGCGGGCGGGAGGAGCGCCCCGGCCGGCCCAGGGAGCGCGAGCCCTCCGACGAGTACGGAGCATCTCGCCGCGCGCTCAACGCGGTCTAGCGCCCCCCTCCCTTCCTCCCCCGCCCCGTATCCGCACCTCTGACATTTCAACTCCTGACCGTTCGCATGTGGGTAGGAGTCAGCCGCGTGTCCGCCAGTGAAGCTAGTGAGAGGCCGCGGCGCGTCCCCCTTATTGTTTAGTTCGGACGTCGCCGGCCACATTAGTATCGTTTTAGTAACTGGCGCCACCTCCAAGTTCCTCGGCCGGAGTCGGTCGCTGGATACGTTAGTGCTTAAGATTCGATAAGTCTGATACTGTACGACCCGCGCGTCTGTGCCGGGTGCGGGTGCGGGTGCGGGTGCGGGTGCGTGCGGGTGCGTCCGGTTCTTGTTTCGCTGAGCTTGTGGCACGCTTCCTTCCGCGAGAGTGCAGTGAGGACGGTCGGCTTGTGTTTCTCTCACACTCCAGTTCCACAGCAATCAAATAAGTTAAGTCCAATAGACACGCTCCCGGCTGCCGGGACGCCTCCGGTCGGTTCCCTTCAGGGTGTGATCTTCGTATGTCTGAGTTACTGAGCACGAGTTGCCCGCGGGCCTCGCGGCCCACGAGTTCCGTTTGAGGTTCTATATACTGCGTTGTGTTTTTCGCCCTTCGTTATATTTAATATGCTTCTATGGGGTTTCTCGATGTTTTGTGTTCGCTGAAGTTTGTGAGCCGTCTCCGTCGCCTCTGTGCGTTCGAGCGGAGTTACCCTGAGAGCGTTTTTATTAAAGAAATATTTATAGATTTATAACGACCGAGGAGTTAGTGTAAGGAGTAATTAACTCGAAATGCCTTGAGTCCTGGTCCAAGAATCCCGAGATTCTTTATTCGGCTGTCTCGTTCGATCCCTATTTATTTTTCGAAGTGTGATCGTAAATGATTAGTTAGCACTGTATAGCTTTCGATCGTCTAGTTAAGTTAGGTAAGCCACGGCGCTGTTTTGCGTGAAATGTATAAAATTTAAATATAATTTAAGTGCCGTGAGATATTATCTGTTTCCCATTTTTTGGACATACTCTTGTAATTATAATGCATCGTCTGTACTTCATTGTTGCAATCATTTGTAAATAAAATACTTTATATCGACTGACGTGTTTTTCTTACATTCTAATATCCCACAGGACCTGACGCAAAACTTGTTAAATAAGCTCTGATGGCAAATCAGCCTCAGTCAAGACCTCACGTCATAACCTTAATTTTTTTTCTCTACCTATCGCATGTAGCGTTACAGCCGGCCGTCAGATGACATAAAGGCAAAGGCTCCAGTGTTTGGTATTTACGTTTCATGTACCAGTCACCTGGGGTGTGTCAGCGTCAGGGCAACGAGGAATACGCATGTTAATTGCAAGCTTTCAATTGTTCAGGCCGGCTTGTTCCTGACACACAAGATGTATAAATCCTAAGATGTGTCCGACAATACCACGAAGAGTGATAAATACTATTTATGACTTACATCGACTTCTTCCAAACGGAGAGTCGCATCGGCCACACAGAACACGACTAGCATTAGTGCGAGGACTATAGGACAAATAACACTCACAAGAAATGAACGAAGGCTGTCTGGTCATGTTCCTGTTCAGGTAGTAAAGTCCAACGCTCATTACTCTCAGTAATGTATCTGTCATCATAGTTACTGACTGACAGTTTTCTGTCCTAAATAATAACACGGTGGAATTAATTTTACAGTTTTTATATTATTGCTAATTTAAAAAAAATGCAACAAGAAATCATTTCAATAATACCTTCATTTGCTTTCTGCGTTCCTAGTATTAAGCCACATACAGCTCTGTCATGTAGTGTTACATCGGTGAGCTCTAAAGACTCAGGTACAAAAATTAGATAAAAACATATTCAATCATCTTGTTCGATTCTGATGGCGCCATTGTTTTTGTCTGTGTGTTGCACGCCAGGCTTTTTATAATAAGAATCATACATTGTCGCGTAAATTATATGACAATATGCTGCCAGTTTGAGAATATTCAAAGTAACAGTAGGTATATCTACGTAAGGTTTTTTGTCTTAAGTATCTGTGATAGGTGGAGCGCAGCAACAACGAAATAAAACAAGAGTTAGAAGAAAACAATATATTCTATGACGTCCTTGATAGATCCCCTCCGCGGCGGCCCGCCGGGAGCCGCGCCGGCGCTTCAATAAATAAACATCACAATACGTAACAGATAAATAATTCTTATTTCATTTACTCGCTTGCCTCTTTGGTCTCTACTAGCTAGTTACAATTACCTATTTACATAATTTAACGCTGTCCATGTTAAAACACACAGTAATCACCTCTAACGTCATGCAATACTGTCTACAATACCGTGCGCTTTGAGCATGGTCGATACAATTTTGATTTCTCATAAGATTCCGTGGTTGCAAGGCAACTTAGACTAGATACAAAACAAACAGGGTTTCAATTAATGGACGATTACAATAATCCCAAGACTTTATAGTGTGCATACATTCAGTGCAGTAAACCGCCTTAAGAACAGACTCGTAGGACCGTCTCCGTCTCCCACTCTCGGTTCCTCCCACGTGTTCCTCGCCGTACACCTCTTTGGTTCCTCTGCGCCCGGACCGACCGGCTATACATTACTTTACACTATACACAGTCACCTATTTACAATTCACTTGAGTCTCTTTCTCGCAGTTCTCTTGTCTTTCTCCAAGTATCTTCTCATTCTGACTAGGTTCGTCGCTAGTCAGATGTAAAGATAGTCATTTTTTGTTTCCCTGCAGTAACTTATGCTGGGAAACTTGTACACGGGACTGTATCTCTTGTCTCCTTCCGACTCGAGAGACAGGGCTGATAGTGCTCTGGAGGGCTCGTCGTCCTCTTGCACGGGTTCCGGTGAAGGGGCAGGAAGAGAGAGGGAAGGTATGGGGAGGGTTCGCGGCGGGAGCGGTGGCGCCCGAGGGTTTCTTCTCACTCTGAAGTGACAGTCGCTGTCTTGGGGCCAAGCGCGCTGCACCATCAGCGGTAAGTCGTCTGGATGTAACTTCCGTTCGTATTCTTGAGATGGCGACACCTGGAATGAACAAAATTTTATTGAATAAATAAAAAATTGAGAAATTGATTAAAAATTCTGAAGTCAGCATTTTGACGTCATCGTGACGCTAACCTCATAGAGCGAAAATCGTTCTACACCCTCCGTTGAATCATAACAATGTAGTAATATGGCGAGGAGCTCGTCGGCCGTGGTCCTCTCACTGGCCAGGATACACTTGTATTGAGAGGAAGACATCAGCGCCGAGTCGTATATCTTCACGAGACCTCCTGGACGCATCTGAAGGGAGAACCTGCAATGAGTACAAAATATATTAAAAAAAAAGTATACATCATTCGGTACAAATTTGAGATTTAACCAACGGCTACTTATAAAGTAATAAAATACATATAGTTTTAACTAAAACTAGTTCAATAGTACATATCACTCGTACGGCGACCAATCAACGAGTCAAGTATTTTCCTTCCCTAAATTACTATACATGTGCTAAGCTATTTACTTGTATCTGTCAGAAACTATAAATTTTTATGAGAACAGTAGCTTACTTAAGAATCGTATGTATGTACATAATATTTTAAATGATTCCCTGAGCGGACCCTGTGTAGTTAGGTATATGTTACCGACCTGCTACCTTACAGCACTAGTTCATACTAGAGTCCTGAGTAAACAATACCATCCACCGTATGTTGTTATCCGTAACGCGATACACTCGCTCAATAAAGTATGGGATTTTTAAAGTTTTTTATTACTGTTTCTATCCAGAAATAGAGCGGCCGGAAGGGGACGGGAAAGAGACAAAAATACCGACATTTTGGGAACGCTAGCCGGTGGTCTGCTTCAGGGAATCAAAGGGTTTTATATTGTTGACAATTGTTACTTATAAATACTGATTTAAATACCTTTTGTTTTAGCGAGAAGGTACTACTCGATAATGTAACGCGTAAATACTTTCAACATGCAATCAAAAAGGCCGTGACATCTTATAGATACTATACTGAATAGTTATTTAATTAGGACCATAATTATGATTGTATTGTTGATTACAATTTTTAAATAAGTTGATAATTAAAACAGTGACCGGAATACGCTGTCTAAGAACATCTGTATTATATAACTATCCTTACTGGAACTAATATGAAATCACTTTTGATTTACTCATGAAATATTTTATTGTTTTCGAAAAGTATGTTTGAAGCCATCCAAGAGGATTAAATTTAAATGAATCTTCCGATTTTCGTTTCGGAGAATAGTGGAGACTCACTTGGAATATCCCTTAGGATGACAGGCCTGCAGTGCGGCGGGGCGCGCGTCGTCATCTAGCAGTAGAGTAGTCCTCAGGCCCGCGGCCCTCACTCGAACCTCCATACTAAGATAGAACAGCCTCGGGTCCCGGTGCCTCATCCGGAACTTCCCCAGCAGGGTCGCCACCACCTCCTTGGCGCGAGTGCCCCACGTCACCGACAAGGTCTTGTACTCGATGTCCGGACGGAGACATCGGGCGTACACTTTGATTGTGGTCTGCAAAACACTTCCTTGGTTAGGTTGCTTGGATTTTCCAAAAAATACACAACTTTTTAGCAGAAGTTAATAAAATTGCCTTATTAGCTTGATACAGGAAATATCTTTTATAAAATCACCGTCGAACAGAATGTTTCCAATGAACAGTAAGGTTTCAGAGTGGAAGGGAACTTAATTGAGAATAGTTTTTACACACATTGATAAACCTCGCAAAAACATGAAGATTCTTTAGAGAGATAAAAGGAAACAGGACATTGAGAAAAAAAACAGGAAAGAACAGCTGTGTGTGTGCTTTAGTGACGCACTTACATGTGTAACATATAATGCGCTGACGTCTATGGGGATACGAGTTCACATAAAGATGGTCAGCTCTTTAAAAACTGCTATAAGAAATAGTAGTTACAACTATAAATAAGAAATTATATAATAAAGCACGCGTCAAAGTATTTTAGATAAAAACGAAACGTTACATAGTAAAAGACTTTTTTTGTAATATTTCTGTTAGCCCTGCGGCTAAGACAGCGTCACCGGGAGAGTGGAGCAGCAATGAGACCGGCCCGAAGTAATAAATGTATTTCACAATGCAAATGAATATTACAAGTTTTAAGTTGTTGGTACCTGTTGTTATTAAAGTCAAAGCAGATCTCCTTACATCTGACATCCTGTACACTGCTATGTAGCCGCAGACTTACCGCGACGAGGATGCAATCACAAATCAATATAACGTTTAATAAACTAAAAATTGTAAAATATCCCTCACTCAGTTCGACATTTTAGATCAAGTTTGTGTTATTGTAATGCTATGCAAAAATATTTTTAATTTTGCAAACCAATACAAATTAGTTGCCGTTTTTGAACACAAAATTAGGCGTCCTCGGAATATCCTGTCATCTAGCAAACAGATTGCGCAAGTAGGTTAATATATTATATTAGGCTTTAGAGGAAATGCCGCAAAAATTGCAGCAAACGTTCATCGAGCTTATAAAATTATTAGTCAACGTATCAGAATGCAAGGATTGTGGCAAATCAGGTTCCCACGGCCGCTGCGCGAACTTCAAAATATACAATCGTAATACGGAAAAAATATATATTACTGTTAAAGTTATTATATTGTCAATAACTAATGCGTAATGAACGCTAACTCACGTGGATATTATCCGGATGGAAAGCTAATCGCATCCGAGGAGCGGGCAGCGGAGCTCGCCGCTCCATGACACTCGCGTTCAGCGGCGGCACGGACTATACTGAGGAAGGGAGCTAAGCGCGCACGAGGAAGGGCAGCCCTGAGGACACGCAGGGCTCCGACGGGGTAAACTGATACACCTGCTCCCCTTACAGGAAGTCACGGGGAGTATCGTAACAAGCGATCCATACACACTTCATTGTGCAACTCAATGAAAACATGTAAAATGTTACAAGTGGAACATGTTTCCTTCAATAAAAAGAAAGCGCCGGTAAAAGCGCATCTTTTATTTCTATACCCGTCCTAGAGGAAATTGAAAAGTGTCGCCGGACACGGCGGGCTCGTGTCATCATTATTATAACATTTACTTATAATTGGATGCACAGAAACTACTTCTAATTATTTTAAATTAAAACGCCAGAACAGAACAGAAGCGGAGAAATGAATCAAATGAGTTCATCAATACCGCGTCCCACGCTGAACTCAGTATATCTGATTGCATTCATATCGCCATGTGACCGTAAAAATATGCGCTTGCGCAGTTAATGTATTGTTGTTTTAATGTAAGGGGGAAACATATACGTGGCGGTGAACAGAGTAGTATTATATGTAGATATTATTAAAGCAATTAAATATTTTCGCCGTGGTATTTTCTATCTTTTTGCACGAGGTAAGTCATATCTTCTATCCGATCACGTGTCAAGTAATAAGTATTAACAGACCGTTAAATTGAAAACAATTTTAATGCTTAGGTCAGAAGGTTAGATAAAGTGGAACCGTGACTTAACCGTCGCTTGAAAGTGATTTCAATTTTATATTTGGATCATTTCCTTAACCCTTAACTGTCATTAAGCCCCTGAACATCCATCGGCCATACTACATCGATTATCATCACGTCATCGCGATTATGAATGTCGATTATGGTAACTTGGACCTTATTATAATGTAATAAAGTTCATACCAGCCTTATTAATTACATAACTCGCTTTGATTAAATACAGCTGAGGTTAGAAGTCGGATGTTCCGTTTCATGAACTAAATAATCCGTCATTATTCGAGTATCAGCAATAACAAGAATACTAACTTTTTTCTGTCATTACTTAATTTTCATTCTATTTCCGGCCAAAAGCTGCAGGTTCCGGTTCCCGTCACATTAAAAATATGAAATCTAATAAAGTGTATTTATAATAATCCTAATTCTAATCGGACACAGGACGCCACGAATTGTACGAATGAGGTGTGACGCCACTCCAGGAAATTAAGCAACGCGTCATTTTGATCTCTATAGGGGCGTGTTAGGGGCGATAATTGACTTAGCGTTTTTAATAGAGCTCCCGAACAGTTAATTTGTGCATCCGCCGGGACTCGAACCGTGGTCAATGATTCGTGATCACCGCCCGCTATTGAACTATAACGTAGCAAACGACGTACACATTTCCTACGTTTCTTTTCATCTTGTTTAGAAACTAATCATACACACGATAGATATATTCCTTCAAACAGCCCCCTAAGATGTATGTGTATAAAGCGTGATGTATAAGATCCTTCTAGGATCATATTTACGAAAATATTGTATCCACGTTAATGTGCGTAATAGGCTTGCCGAACATTTGTCATCAAAATATGTACCTCTTTTTATTGTTTGTTACTTCACTGTAAGTTTGTGTGTGTATTATTAATAATAGTTTGTGTGTGTGTGAGTGTGTTCCTGTTGTTCCTCAATTTCAAACTACTTCTATTGTATTCCCATTACTTCCTTCAATAGTAATGTTATGGCTTTTTCATACGTTTAATATTAACATAATTGGGGATGTATATATATGAATTATATCGATATGAAAATATTAGTAACGAATGTAACTTTACTATAAACCCTCATATATTTTTAGTAAGAATATATTAGACAGCGACGAGTCTTATTTTTGTAAATAAGTTGTTTATTTAAACCACACTTTCCTCGGTAAGCTCCGCCAGTCGCCAGTCGCCAGTCGCCAGTTGCCTACACTTGCTACTCGGTAGTAAAACACTTTTAGATTTTTTATTTCAACTGTCTCTAATTTTAATTGTTTCCAAGGACTGTTCGTTTATTATCTTTCTTAAATAGATTTAATATATAATTAATAAGTAAACAGAGACGGAGTGTGGTTGAATAATGTTCTCGTTGATATATCAGAGCACTTTGTATTTATTGAAATTCAATTCCAACATTTCACTCAAAATAAAAACTGACATATTGACAAAAAAAATATGTTTTTGAATGATTTAAACAAATACATAATGTTGTATGTGCCGAGGGACGAGCACGTGTTTCAAGTGGCCGTACTACACTCGCGTGTAATTTGTTTGGATAGAACGAGTTTAATTAAGACAAAAGCGACTGAGACTATCCAGCTGTCAGCTGGCAGCCGTCTCTACACCTGGAGTCTGGACTGAACTCTCACACGGAAATAGACTTCATTGTGACCAGATTAGATTTGTATTAGATTTATATATATGTAACCGTCTCAGATTAGGAGACGCTTTTTTTGGAACTTTTATGGAACAGATAAATTAATATCACGGATAGGTCTGAACAAAAAACTGTTTTTAATATACGATCAAATATTAAAAAATCACCAATGAAATAATAAAACACACAGTCATGTGAAAGGGGATACGTTATTAACTGGTTTTTGTGTCTCAGAATATATTTATAAATAGAAGTAAAGAGGACAAAAACTGTACCAGACTGTCGTGAGCACGTGTCGTTGTCGTGTCGCCTGCTAGGCGTCCAGGTGGCAGGATGTCAGGACGTCTCCAAGTTAGAGGATTCATCTGAGGGACGGTTGTGACGTCACAAAACCACAGACTACTATGACGACGGTGAGAATATTACTTCACAAACATTTGCCGCATGAAAGTTAATCGTTTAAGTCGTAGAATATGCCTACATTCCTGTTAGGTCATCAACTATTTACGGGAGGAGGATAACCGCGGATAATACTATAAAACTTACATCAAACGACTGGACGGCGATTATAAAATTCTGTAGGCGTCATAACTTCCTTGCACGGAGATCTTTTATTGAATGCATTAACATATATTTATGGCGAGAAGGAAATGCAGACATTCCCGGCGGTGTTGCGGCGACCGTGAACTTTACGAGTTATGTCATGCTGGGTTAAGTTGTGTCATATTACACAATAGTAGTTAATGAAACAAATCTTTAACACAAACCCGCCAATAGATCTCTGTAGCGATGACATCACTGAGCATGCACTGAGCTTCAATATTAGACATTGACTTATTTTTCTGGCTGTTGTATTTAATGATTGTAACTAATCCTAGTCCAGTCATAAGTTAACCAAAAAACTGGGGACTTACGAAGATATTTCTGTATATTTTCCTGTAATTATTTCATACCGACTAATATGAGAAAATCGGTAATTAGGAATAGCTAATATTGAAATATTTCAATGTCAGTTTTATATATATTTGTTTTTCCGATTCCTGTATACCAACTATGTAACAACGCTAAATGAGTTGTAAAATTATATAGTTTTATATTAGTGTCACAACTGAAGACTGTCCCTTCATACATTATAAGTGAAAATGTCTATCTGATGCAGTTTAGAAATCATTATTTAGACAGTATGTAATGTAAACACGCGATGTTCTAAGTTAACACGTGGTTATATTCATTGATTCCGTCCGCTTATATTCTTCCGTCTTGTACAAACTACTGCAAAATGCAATCAAAATTTTGTAAATAAAATGTTTTAAAAATATTTCCACTAAACCCAAAGATCATCCACACACGCCAATTCTTATCAGCGGATGTTTCCTATCAGTGACCTTCAGGCGGCCGCGGCGCCGCGTTACCGGGAACTAGGATTATAGCACTTACTGTTGTGTACAGTGGTCTAATTGTGTCTAATACAAACATAGTAAGAACTCGGAAAAAATAGCTTTAAGCGGACGTTGATAATAAGATAAAATGTATACGAAAAAACATAAGCCCGAGTAAAAATTTAAAAAAAAAGAAATTAAAATAGCGCGCAGATTAGAATGACACGTTGACAGATGGAATCGTCGGAGGTCACCAGATGCGACGTTATCTGACACTGATGTTAGTAGGTTTAGTGTTTTAAGAAGCAAAGGTTCACTTAGCGCGAGGAAACTTGAGCTCGTTGATCGCACGCGGAAAATAGTCTGTTACTGATTGAGGGCTAGTAATATCCCAACACTAGCATAAAGATATACTTTACATAAATTTGGATACTAAAATAAAACCAATAATGCTTTTTTTGTTTTTCAATAATATTTCACACCTATTTGAGATATCAACATTAAGGTGATCAAAAGTGTCGTATGTCATTTAAATACTATATCGATAAAAATTTGAAACATCGATAAGTATAAACACTATGGTATAGAGACGCCGCAATTAGTGAGGAGCTGAAAAAAAAAAATAAGACAAACTAAACGAAGTGGACCCAGGATGGCGTCTTCCGAGAAGACATCAGCGGGGACTTTATAGTTTTATTTATGAAGAAAAAAAATACGTCCATATGCTATGCAATATTAATCGTTTTATGCACCTCATGTGCACATAACCCTTTATATACACCGCGTCACGACATATGTGCACTGTGAATGTGATTATTGTAATATAAAAGTATCATAACGCAGCACGTAGCATCGCCGAGATCTGGAGCGCCGGCGAGATGCAAGAAATCTGTGACCTAAATAAAAAATGATTACTGCACATGACAGACGTACCTACCTACTGTATGCGCAGGGTCACTTAAACTATCACATTATTTAATATTAAATGGTATAGTAAATTGTAATATTTTTTAAATTCAAAAATGTACAGTTAGCAAGAAGTAGCAGACATATACATACATTTAAAAAGATTTATTGAGGTAATTAATTTTAATTCAACCTTAATGTTTCGTATTCCGAAGTTTAAGCTCTCTTTATGGAAAATCTCAATTCGTGGAGGCTTGAAGGTGATGTCGTAGGTTTGTGTTAGAGGTTGAAATGAATTAACACGTCTATGTTAATTTGGTTAGTTTATAATAAAGGTATTATATTTTATATATATAAGTTTTATAGTATAGGCACAGAGACCAACATAAACTGTTAAGGTTTAAAGATGAGAAGGGATTCGTCACAGCCGATTGGAAACATTCCCGTCACTAGTCCGTGTCGACTTCCCTACCGGTTGGACGATCACCGAATACTATACGTATAACAGTTTTGGACGAATGTAAATTAAGATGCCATTAAATATTTACTTATTTTATGAATCATATAATTTAAAATGTACCTCGATTTCAGTTACTAACATTTCTCATCTTATTCTTATTTTAAACTGTTAAAAACGCTTTAACGCAACTGTCATATCTGTCGAAAAAATGTCTTACGATAAAATACTGTCATAATACAAAGTAAAGGGAGTTGCAATTGATTGTGTTAATGTTTTTATAGTACCTTTCAAATCATTACGCGCTGAGAAATGGTTTTTAAGTAAAAAAAATGTAAGATTACTTTTTCGTTGATATGAGATTAAATTGTCAATGTAAATTTTCGATTTCGTATTGTTAAAAAAAACTTGTTGAAATATATTGTATCCGTATCATGTGAATACAAATTCAAAATACATGTAAACAAGCTTTACTTCAAAGCCTTTTAATATTATCAATGTAAATAATAGCTATAGTTAAATTTAACATAATTTCAACTTCTTGTCCTTGTGTCACATCTGAAATATTCTCTTTAGCGATTTTTGTTGTTTTGTTTGTTTTAATAATTTCTAATAAATTGTCCAATCATTTTCCAAATAAATTTCGGTTTATATCGGTGTCACTTATTGAGCAACGTTTCAACAAAGTTCCAGACAAATAGAGAGAAATAAAATTTATTCTACAGGGACGTCGTTACCGTATGATATATGGGACAATAATAATGTTTAAACAGTCAAATTTTCTCACAACAGCGCACTAAACTTATTTTATTACATTATCATAAATAAAGGCTGTTTATAAATTAATTTTAAAAACCACATTACAATCAAAGTGTACTGCAGTGAAACAAGGCTCAAGGAACACGGCCGTATAAAATATTTATTACATGAAGTTACCATCAACACACGAATTAAGAAATCAAACGTGTACATTACTCACTCATATTATCCTTATAAAGTACGCCCAGTAGAGTTTAACAGGAGCGTTACAAACCAGAAGATTATTATCTATGATGCTGGACTTAAAAAGACATCACTTGGACCAGCTTTATATCCTAAACGATCCTGTCGGCTTGTTTTTAATTGCCAAATGTGTAGCTCACTAAGCAACTCGCTACAGTAATGGACGGCTATATTTAGGGCTAATCAACATAGAAATCTCTTTTTATATCCGTAACAAGTACAAAAACTAATCCTGACTAAGCACTGCACTAGAGATAGCAAGGTCGTACTACATTGACGTACTTAGACAGTTGTCGACTGATACGAACTGGTAAGTACGCACTTGCTTCTTAAAATATCCAATGACGTTCATGCCCAGTGTGTGTTCTCATTAACCAATATATATAAATATGAACTAGTAAAACTAAAACATTACTTATACGATTTAAAAAGACTTCATCATAATTCTCCGGTTGCTATGAATACGTTGTTAGGAAGTGTCAGGACAGGTTGCAATATTTCTGAATGTCGCAGGTAGATCCGTGATTTGTGCAATATCAAAACTCCGGGGCCGGGCATTTCCTAGAATGTCGAGGTCGTTCGCGGTCCGCGTCGCGTGCCTTCACTTAAACGCCACTTGAGTGACTTATTTGTTTTTCAAGCACACTTAGTTTTTGTTTCACTAAATGCACGTTAATCTGTTAGACTAATATAAATGTTCTAAGTAAGTCTTACGAAGAACAAACCTCATTGTGGTTTTAAGACGTTAAAAAAGCTATTAAGTCTAAAATTGGAATTGATTGTGAATGTCTTAATGTACATAATATTGCATTAAGTTTCCTCAAAGATTTTTTACATTTGAATTTTAAATTGAACGTACTTCTTACTTTCCGGGTTACGATTAAAACATGAGATAAAAATTTTAAAAAAAGCAGTTTACCAACAGCTCCAAAACACATTTAATAGTAAACATGGGCCGGTGGAAACATTATTGTTTTCTGATCCGCCGACTGCCGACACCATGACGTCTGTATATCCGGGCGGGATGACAATGGGCCTTCCGGTGGACAACTCGTCTAAATTGACCCCCAATAAGGGCCGGGGACTAGCATCCGGGTTAAGGAAGATCACAACGCATATCGACAGATTAAAATTTAGATATATGCAGAAATATTATTATATTAAAAATTGATCAAGTAATCTGCAGAAACAAAACAACACGCGTTTTACTTTGTCTTACTGAACTAAAATCATCTACCATTCTTATATACAGTTGAAATTTTTTTGTATGCAAAACGTCAGCAAAAAAAAAATCTGTCGTAAAAATCGAAAGCCAACATTCCGTACTACATGTCAGAAGCTTTTATCGTAACGCGTTATCGATTATGGATTTTCACCACAGAAATGAGTTAAAAACTAAAGAAAGGAATAACTAACGTAGTATTAAGGAATGTGTCAAAGCTTTGAATAAAAATTTTATGGAAACTAATTCAAACACAACTGATAAATATGTCCAAATATAAGCGCTTAATATCCGTGTACAAAATTTTATATGGATAGTGCATGAAATTTAAAATAATAAAACATAATAACAAGACTGAAGAGGAAAAATTATCCTAAAATTAGAATTGTTGAGATAAGTTAACCCTAGCCCAGTTCGCTTCACTAAACATAATATAGATGAACTACTTTCCAAAAAAATACCTTCCTGTTTGCGTTTCTTGCGATCGATATTTTAAAGGACATCACTAATATCATGATATACTTTCGATAATGTATTGAAGTGCGTACGTCGCGCCGATTTAAGGGTTATCCTGAGGTCAATTAGGATGGCGACGGGGTCACCGATATCAACTATTACAACATAATTATACGTGTAATTAATATAATAATAAAACTTATAAAATAACCTATAACATTAATGACTAGTTTTTGTCCTCGACTCGCTACAAGTTATCTTATATTGTGCATGGAGAGAAATAAGTAGTTTGCTCCTAAGGTACGTCAACCAGATGTTAGTGACATCTTTATTCCGTGTCAGGTTGGTTCACGCTAAGCGCGATTGTTAAGACGTGTTCCCGCGCCAACTTCACAGATTCAAATTATAAATTATAGCCTGTATCTTACTCAGATATCCAAGCTACGTTATCGGAAAATTTCATCAAAATACTTTCATCAATTTTGACGTAAACGAGGAACAGACATTTATAATATCAATAGGAAGCTGGTTTAGAGGTTTGTGAATGTGACGAAAGTATATTTATGAAAGAGGAGAGTCGAGGTTTCGGTCAGCGTGGAACGAATCTACCACAAACGTGTATTTTTAGAAGATAATGTAACAATATTGTATGTTAAAAAGTAAAAACCGGCGCTACTGCATCCATGCATTACATCTCGATAAGTTTCTCAGAAACTTCAGTGCACCGATTAGATAAGTCGCTCCATTTACTAATATTATTGATGAACTCAAAACGTTCCGAATCTATTTCGATGTCGTTAAAGTGACGAACGTTCACGTCCCCAGTCTGTCACACTTGATACTGAGATATAATGTTTTAACATATTATAAGTGTTGTTTACGCTAGACGGAATGTATTAGATAAATTTGTTATTCGTATATTACAAGAGAAGACAAGAAAATGATACATAAATGATTTAATAGATGATGCTGTCGAATATAATGCAACATTAAGGTTATGCGGCCTAGATAACTCAATTACTAACTAAATTATTTTGTTTAGACTTATTTAACATCCAGGGAGGCGGGTGAAGCTGCGGGCATTGTCTTGTATGACACGAAATGATTGATGTTTGTAGTTGCTTTTTTTACAATCACGTATTGTCGTATACAGATGTGTAATATGTTGTCACATTTAGACTCTGGAGCTTGAAAATCTTTACTAAATTCAAAGGATGTTAATAAAGTAATGGTCCACAGCCTACCGCCTTCCATCCACCTGTTGTATCCGTGAAATATTACAGTCGGAGCACGCGCCGACGGGACACGCAACACCCGCTGGAGGTGTTCGACAAATGTTTCTTTATCAGACCATTGATGGCCGACATTTATCAATACTCATGTAATAAATATGACTTTGAAGAACAATTATTCATGATGGTCTCTGTAATATTTGTTTGGTTAAACACAACGAAACATTGACAATTTTATATTTGTCTTCTCTCAATGTTTCTTAATACAACAATTCCTTTATGTAACATGCAATGTTTTTGCAAGTTACACCTAATCTAATTCATTTCGCCGGAGGTTGTATGAATATTATATTTATATTATTCACGTGCAGCGGAAGTGACGACGCTTCCGTGTTTCATTGTACGGGAACGTGCTCCCTCACGCACAACCACCCACCCTAACATTATACTAACTGTTTAAGTGTACTTACTACTTGATTAGTACAAATTTGGACATCTTAGTACAGAAAACACTGATACCTTTAAGAAATCGAATAATATTGAACAATACGTTCGTTTGAAACAGCTTGAAAATTGAGACATCACAAGATAATGCCTCAATAAAATAAAAACTTACAAGATGCAAAAATTATGACACAGCATGTGAATCCGTCCGAACAGTTAGCAAACGAATAATTGTTTCTGAGAAATAGTAGCGCTCTCTAGTAAACGCTGGGAGAGATTGGATTCTGTGATCTGAGTGGTAGAGTTCGAGATGCGATGTACTTTACAATGTAATCTATTGCACTGAGACAAAAGAAGCCTCATTAATATAATAGCGGAGAACAATACAATATGTTGGGTGCAGATGTCAACGCGGTCGTGGGAAATGAGCTCTAGACCGTCGGCCGCACTAATACGTCACGTATAATGCGTCTTGACTTGTGTTGGAATGTATATGTTAAAATCACCTTTATTAACTGACGCTAAATAATATTACATTTCCTTAATCATTTTTTATCAGAAGCATTGAAATCACGAAAATGAACGGTTTCTCTGTGCTTCGAATAGAGTTATTAAATGTTGTCGCTGACGTTAAGGTTGTTAACTCTTTCAAATATTACAAAACAGTTCGCGATATTAAAGTTTTTTCTATATATAATAACTGTAGTATAATTAAATTTCTGCTCTGACAGTCTTTTCTTCAAGTCTGGATCGCCGTTACTTTCATTATAATAGAAGTGTACCACTTCTTGTAGACTCCCAGCCTTTACAGAACTGTGTTATTTCCATAACGCTAACATTTTTTATCACGTTTTCTTATTTCGTACGAAGAAAAGGACAAAATTACCGCAGTAGAAAGCCGTGATAAATATAATACGATATCAATGACACATTATACAGAGCGGTTCTGAACCTGATTTCAGGAAATATATAATGTTGTGTAGATTATACAAGTCCTTCTGCAACCATTAACTCGTGGCGGCCGGCGCAGAATGATGACTTCAGACAATGACAGCAGTTGTATCAGCTAACAACACATCTGCGGTTAGTAACACTAACGAACCATGCCAGTAGAGTTCACATCACTCGAGTCAGTCAGATTGCGGTCCGAGAGAACAGCTTGATTGTGAATAGAGGACAAAGATCGAAAAAATTTCGAACAGACGGAGACGTTCTAACTGTCTGAAGTTATTGAAACAAAAAACATGTATTTTGTACGATAATATAAATTTCCTAGGCAAATATACAATCACAATTCGTGATTATCATCATTATCTTAACTTTTATATTATAAGTTAATGTACTTCAACGGACAGACATTTTTCTTATGATATTCACTTCTTCATTTATATACAACACGTTGAGTAAAACACAAACAATATTCCTTATTGTTAATTACATGTATAAAAGCTGTCAATGCTTTTTCATTGTCTTTTATCTTAAGAATATAAAAATAAATATAATAAAATTTAATTGCGTTTTTAGCAATAACATCTTTTTATTGTTTTCGCTATAACTTAAATCTCAACAGTTTATTCGGCGTGACCGTGACTTGTTCTACCTCAGACAATATTAATGAACCATCTGACAATGACGCGATTTCAGCATTGTTCCTCATTTTTTAAAAACACCTTATTAATTAAAGATGGCCGACTCAGATAGACGACGATTTCTCAATTGTTTGGCACATGGGAACCGTACCGGTCGGCATTGTGAACGAAAGTTAGCAAAAACTTTAAATAAAACAAGACCAGCGACCGCAAGAGATATGACACCTTACCAGTAACCTTTATTGTTAGATTGACGTGTTAGTAAAGCCAACATTGCAAGTTAAAAATGGCGGGATCTGTCAAGCGGGAATAAAAAAAAATAAACATCGGCATAAAATGAAGTCTATTGAATAGATTACTGTATGCCCCTGACCTGTGAAATCTAACAAACACACGGAGACTCCTCGAACTGGTACATCACAGCCATACCGGTAGGTAAGGTTGGACACCAGCAATGTACACACTCCCTTATAATGAAGACTAACATCGTTACTTGATACTATATGCAAACTATTGATAACATGTTATTTGATAAGTACACAGACGCTTCCTGCCACTCACCGGGCTTGGAAAAAATATTCTGTTATTCATTATATTCAATGCATTAAAATGTATATATATAAAATATATTCAATATTATATAATAATTTTTAACAACAAATGACCTTAAAGATATATTATTCATTGCTGTTAAGTAAGCGAAACGTTAAAATAATTAAAATCGCGTAGTGCGTCCGAAAATAATAGTTTTGTTTTAAAGAATATTTGCGAAAGCCTTTGATCTCATTAAAGAAATATTCGAATATAATCTCTCTGGTGAAAGGCAATTACGTCGAGGACCGGTAGCACATGATGACAGTTGAACACGGAGGTTGGAGGTCAGAGGTCAGATCAGATGAGACACATTAGGATACTAGTACAACATTTATACACACATCCTTACAATAACTATAGTATAGTATCTTCGTCGAGTAAATCAGAACCGATCTAAAACTCCATCAAGCAACGGAAGCGGAAACGAATAGAAAAAGTGACTTATTGAAAGGATGCGGCGGCAGACGATAAATGAGATTCAATGTTAATTTTGCACAGAGACCACCCGCCCGGCGGCGCTACCATCAGCGCTGGTCGCGGATATGAAGTAGTCATTGGTGACATCAACGAAACAAAATAACACACTAACCGTCATATTAACTTTCTAAATTGATATTGCGTGAACCTCCCAAGACCGTGGGTTATACGAAACATGAATACACAGAATAACTAACATTTATACAAATGACAGTAAATGGAGCTGACCACTTGCTTAATCTATTGTTACACTGTTGTAAGGCTTTTGTAGTTCTGAACTCGCAACTTAGACGTAATTATAATGCACTGTTGTATCGCTCGATTCTTACCAATAACACTGTATTGTGTTCAAACTTTTAATAAGGTAAATGACTAGAGACGACCCATGCCCTAATCTTTAGTTGTCTTGGAGCTTTCTATGAAGGAAAGTTAAGTGTGTATTATATACTTACAGTGCGATGTGATAAGTCTGTGACGGAGTCGTGCCTGTTGTCCAGACTGCCGAGACTGCAGCAGGAGGCGGAGGAGGCGAGGCTGACGGAGTCAGCGCGGGCGCGGTGAGGAGACACGGCCACGTGCTTCAACATACCTCACTGATGACGCCGCTGCTGGAACAACAACTAATGTTCATTTGTCTGAATTAACAGTATTTAATGTGACATATTTAGTAATACTAGACCATCTTATATCAGTCACTAAACTATTGACAGTCTAAGATCTTGCAGCTTTTCAATCACTGTCTTCTTATGAACAATAAAACGTTCTCATTTTTATCTTGAAAAAATCGATTGTAAAGTGTATTGACTGTAAGGATAGTGTTAGAGTTAAACAAACGAAACGCTCAGAACAAATAACCTTCTCTCAGCGGCGGACACGGCCGCCCGGAGCACGTGCTTTATGTTATTTAGCGACCACATGTTGGAGACGAACGCGTCTTCTTAGAAGGCGCTACCTGAGCTAGCCCGCGCTCCCGACGACATCACACATTTAACCGACCAAATTAAGGGTTGAGAAAAATTACGATGGAATTTAATAAACGATGATAAATCTTTAAACGGATAATCTTCTCGTCACATAAATAATGTCGTTGTTATTCAAGCTAATCGTTGTGTTCCAATCATCTTGACAACCGTCTATTAGACAATCAAGAAGCTTCCTCTGTGGTAACACGTATTCATTTTGTCGTCTATTTTGTAATGTATAATTACTCGTGGTTAATACCAGGTGACGTCACGCAGTTGATAGTGAATACTCGCTCATCGTTAAAGAAGACCTTCACAGTTCACCTCACCTGTATTAATGTCGTACTATTTTAATGAAGGAATATGGTGTGGTAGGTTATCTTAAAAAACGCTTCAGGCCGATCTTCTGGGAGGGTGATTCGATTCTAGTAAAACAAACGAATTGAGATACCTAGGCAGCATTCCATACACTTGACAACTACATAATATAATGTAATAATTTTTCTATTCCAGTAACCACACTGTTAAATGAGTTTTAATACTTTTTAAATACTAGTAAGAAGAAAACTTCTAATCATTCAATGAATTCACCGTGCGGGCCGGGTCCGTCGCGTTGCAGGGAGTGGAGCTTCAACAGTGCCTGGGACTTGCGACCCAGGTGTAGGTTTAAGGGGCCCCTATCTAACGCGCGTTAAACGCTCATCTCCACCGTCCAAGCTCCTCTCTATACATAATGCAATTTGAAACGAACCTACTAGGGTTACCTTCGAAGTACGATCTAGAATGGATTATGTTAGTTCTGGACAGGCTCAAGTCTTTTAGTAGGTTGTAGAGAGATTTAGCTGTTATACCTCTCGCTCCCACTACTTACGCGTAGAACTTTACGAATGTTTTCAAATTACTGCTTTTAAATATATACCAGCATAAATTAGAATTTAGTTACAACGAATTAGCATTAACATTAGCATTTGTTTCACGACGTCCTTATATCAACATGTATGAATTCCCTCTAACTTGATAAACGTATACAATTTGTAATAATAAAGACACACTAACTATAAAATTATCGATAGTATATTTTATTACACAGCTTAACTTTTTTCGCCCATCTATCACATGTCGAATTACAATCGGCTGTGGAGTAGGGGTAAAGTCAAATACGATTAGAAACACTGTTTTGATAATTTAAATGGGAAATTGTAAAAGAAAATTACTTTCTTAGAGATTTTATAAAGATACATAACACTCGTTCCTAAATAGTCTCAGCTATGTATACGAGGCCCCAGATGACGTTCCATGTTTTTGATCTATAATTTACTGGGAACTCCATTTTCTCAGTATACAGTTATGAACACGTGATTAGTTCTCACGCTCGCGTCTGATGCTGTTTGGAATCAGATACATTAACATTACGTTCAACGGATCCACGGGACGCAGTCAATAAGAGACGTTTAAAAATCATTATCAGAGATCACGCGAATATAGTTTCCACTTAAAATACAATTATTTTTAATTGGTTATAAGAACTTCTTTTCGCCCTTATACAGAAAGATATATCTCATTTCGTTTCAGCCTCCAAGAGATGCAGCGAGGCAAAGTTCAAGGACTATATATCACAATATTAATTAATTTAGCGATGGGCTGAATACATTTAAATATTAAATAATAATACCCTTATAAGAGGTTACCTCTTTGATTGTCCAATGATTTTGTTCTTCTTGATAGATAAATATTATATATGATATATGTAGTTCTTGATTGAAAATTACATGGTGCATTTTTATAGTAAGTTTAACTAAAAGTTATTAAATGTCTGCTCTATAAGGGAAGTTCAAGGCGGTATCTTGTACACACGTCTATAGTTCGTAAAGCACTTCATATATATTTATGTAAGTATCGTGTTGTTAACGAGTCGTTAACATTTAAACTGAAGTCGTTTTTGGTAACATTGACTCCGCCCACGGAATAAACTCTCGATTGTTAGTCCGCAGTCACAACACGATCCGATACCCATTGAAATTAACAATTGATATCACCGTATGGTAATACGAGATTGCTTATGAATAATAATATTTTCTCCGGCGTTTTAATAGAGAATATTTATTATTTAGCATCATTTGGATAATAAGTACATTTAAAATAAAGGCTGAGCATATGTGAGCTCGTAAACAGAACTTAGCTAAATACATTGTATATAAATAAAAAAAGGTCTTAATTTAAAATGTAAATAATAAATACTGTAAAGTTATATTTTTTTTTGTAGGCAAGTAAACCGCTAACCAAATACGGTTAATTCAAACACAATTTGCAATAACAGGGAATGCATTAGCAGTGAACTGAAAGGAGCATTGCACAGACGTCACATAAATCCACATTGGAGTTGTTTCAAAACAATAAAGGTTGAATCAGACCCGCTGGGTTGAGGAGCTAAATCTGGACACGTGCAAACATACAAATGGAAATCGAGTTTCGGAAACACAAATCAAAATATTAACACTTAGATTCCGAACGAATGAACCGAGAACACTGTTTCTTGATTAGCTATATTACTATTTATATACAAAATAGTAGCACAATAAATAAGGGATTAAAAAATATTACATACGTTATATTATATACTTATAGGAAGAAATACACGGACTTCCTCTGTGCGAGTGATGTAAGCACGCACAACACGCATCGCATTTCCCAAGGAAATATATCATTAAAATTGAAAATACATCACACTTTGTACACGAACATACGAACATACAACATGTACATAGTTACGACAGTAACATCATATCACGTTATAAACCGAAGTCGCCTTGTGGAGTTAGCTCGACTTTGTGACGTATACCTACTCATGGAACTTTATTATCGGATCAATTTACAATCGATTGAATTCGCGTAGATTTCTACAAAATTTTAACATTAAAAGTTATACGAGCAAGTTCCAGATTTATACTAATAATTAAAAAAAAAACAATTTTATTTCAAAGCTATACCGAAGTGAACAAACTTAAACTGAATAATAATATCCTTATTCCTTCCAAGCCTGAAAGAACTAGTTAACTCCCTCTTTTTTAAATCATTTTTATACCTTCAGATGTAGTGTTTGAACATTTTCCAAAACCAAGAACAGTGTGTAATCATTTTTATAACATTAAATACAATATGAAATAAGTTATACGTGATAATTAAGAGTAGAAAAAAAACTAATTGTTATAAGAAATAAATAATAATTTAAATTTAACAACTTCCTATATTCCTATATATAGTAGGAACTAGATACATACAAAAGAACATCAGCATTATGGAAATTAATAGTTTAATGATACAATAACTATTAATAGTATGTTAGCGGCCATTTTATATTCTACATGGCTATAAAAGCAATGACTAGAAAAATGTACGTGAAAAGACAGACATAAACATATTAATTAAGGTATTTATGAAGGAAGCCGTAAACGGAGACGGGAAGTGGGAGGTGTTTACGAAATTATAAATAACATGAATTAAACATTATGATATTCACGATCAACCGCCGTCTAATGTCGACCATGGTCTACTTGGGTCTACTGTGGTCTACTATAGTCTACTGCTATCTAATATTGCAGGTATTCATTATTTATCGTGATCATGCCTTGTTGGTAGTCTCGTTATAACCATTCGACATAACTTAATTATTATTTAAGACTAGCTTTGAGTTACACTAACGATCTTGCTAAATTCCTAAACCATAAACATAAATCCAATCAGTAATCTATATGTCTTCGTAACATCATTTCAAAAAAGCTATCAAACATATATCTCCAGCACATATAGATCTGTATAGACAGTAACGGATGTGTCACAATAAAGATTAAGACAGAGAACTGTCAGTGGAGTGGCTGTTCCTTGATGAAGGCATCCAGGTCAGGCAATTGATAAATACGGAATAAACCACTACAGCATTAATCATAGACGGAGACAATTACACTGAATACCCGCCTTCTACTGCTCACAGTGAACTACAATACTACATACAGATGTTTGATTACAGTTCACTATACATGCAAGTAATTCTAGAATCTAGATAATTTAAAGAGAAAGTCTGACATATTGTAACCAAACTTAATTTTAAATATGTCATAAAGAAATTCAATTAAAAGAAAACACTTTTGTTCCTTTTTTCGTTTATATTAGTTAAAATAGTATTGTTTATATCGAAAAAAAATTATTATCAATATTCTTAAAAACTCTTTTTTAACAGCAACTTTAATAGTTTAAAGATCAGTCAACCTGTAACATTGGTGGAGTGAAACTCGACTGAGACGTAATGGGTGTCGCCTTACACGTCGGTGTAAATCAAGAAGTGTCCGTCACCAGAACATCTCAATATCATATAAAACTGTCATTGTAACTCAATAAAGACACACTAGACGACCAGGCGACGCCCCACGGTCGGACACAGCCTAACCAGACTCGAACACTGACAGGCCTTAAGGCGCACACAACGTAAACTAACTTAAAAATACCAACATGAGATTTAATTCATCTAATACGAAACATCGAAACAGTCGGTAATAGATGCGTGTTGTGTATAAGCAGTACTAAATCAAGCCGGTGAGCGGAAATGAGGTCCGAGCGATCGCAAAAAACATTGAAACAAGTGTAACATACTAATGAAAACGGGACTTGATTGTTAAATGTGTTCTGATATTAAATAGAGACGCCGCTTAAATAATAATTACTTTGGAATTGAAGTTTTCTTTCATACGACGGTGAATATGTCTCTGGTAAATGACGGACATCATTTGTTCAGCTTAATACTCAAATATTCAAACATTCCCTGGTTCGATAAGTCTACAGGCTTAATTTTAATAGTTCTTGCCAAAGGCTTTACTCGTGTAAATTGTTACTTGTTTGTGTCCAATCTCTCCACCACGGTGAACACAATATTTACCCAACAAGTGAATTAAATATAACATGGTTAGCTATCAACTTCTGCGGGAGTATCACTATCAGCTACAAGACAATTATAGTTTTACGGTTAATTTAAACGTTAACTTTTACCTTCCCTCAAAAACCTGCACTTCAGTGACAAACTTTATTATTTATAGGATTAGAACGTATTAGGTACATGAGATCATAAAAAACAATACCTCTTAGATCGATACATACTTGTGACTTTATAATTTTCGACATGGATTTATACATAACAAGGGAAAATATATTAATATTAATACAGCGAGCACATATCACGTGTTAAATATAAATAAACATAATTGAACAAAACGTAATTAATGTGACGGACTTAGTGACAGTCACACATACAAATGAATTGAAGGAGAGCAGCAGAATACATCGTGAAGATATTATACAGAGGAGGAGTTCCACGAGGGAGTCGTGATGATGCCTGATTTATAAAAAAGCTTTCAGAAGATTTTTACCCAAAAGTCCGCTGTATTCTGTTTATTTATTAAAATGTACGTAGAAAAAGTGTATTAGTGGAAAACAAAAAAGACATGAAGACAAAAAGATACACATTTAGAAATAAACTTAAAAATACATCTTACAATGGATTATAAGTTTTAAATCTCTGAACGACGTTATTATTCGTGGCGCGCGCAAATATGTTAAGCACTCGTCACAGCCGCATGGGAATTTGATCCTTTTTTCCTTTGCACTTGAAGGTCGTTATTGTATAAAAATATAAAGGACGAAGCCTACAATGTCACCGATGTATGATATATTAATACTTTTTGCATCGGTTTCTTGGAAGGCGTTTTATTTTTATTACAACGGAGGTCAGTGGCTTCTATTGTTGAATTAACTGTTGATATGAATTCATGGGCGGTAGAGACTATCAGGTGCTTCGATATTTTATAAAAATGATCACGTCCCTTGGAGCCCCGGTGACGTCCCGCTGTAGGATATGAATTCGGATTCGTTTATTAAAACCACAAAACCTTAGAGAAACGCACTAAACCTTCCCGCGACTGCGACCGTCTTGCAAACCATACTTTAATATTAAAGTGTTTTACATCAAACAAACCTAACTCGTTACGTTCGCTAACTTGATAAAAACTGTCGCAAAACTCTCAGCGACTTGTTAACCAATGATTAAAAATAGATGAGCGGTTACGAGTGCGTGTGAACGAGCCATACAATAACTGGTTATTATTAAGCAATTACCAGATATCATCTATATGTATTTATTTTCAGATTTATTTTCTTTACTTTCTTTTTTTCACGTACTGTATTTATTTATGTTACGAACCGCTGACTTCTCAACCTCTGTTATTGTTTCGATTATCTTCCTTCATATCTAAACGCAGTATTTGAATTTTCGACCACTTCGGTTGACTAATGCCATGGACCCGTCACGCGCACGATGAATCCGTGGAATGCTGTGAAGTTTCGTCTCACAAACCATCAGTGAGATCCACTGTCCGACTGCCGGTCTATACATTTACTTTAAAACAATTAAAATTCTTAATAACTCTCAAAGAAGCGTTCTATATAGAAGGAGCAAAATAAAAATTGTTTTGTATCCAATCTTTTTAATTCTACGTCTTTATATGGCAGGAGTATATACAATTACATTTTTACGACTTTCCCAGCCGCGAGACCAGAGAAGATCTTACAAACTCGCTATTAAAAATGACTTAAAACTAGTTTTATATTATTAGCAAAATAACAATTATTATTTATAATGGGAAACAACTTTTTATGACGTCATTAGAACACAGTTTACAGGGATCCGGTCTAGACTTGATTCAGCTCTCAATGGTTTATTAAACTCTGATTACTTGATTCTGGTCCATATTTTTGATGGACGATCTTTCACAACATTAATAAATAAATGTCATACATTAAAGTGAATTTTCTCACGGACGCAATACTATAAACATATCAGAATATTAGAAAGGTTAAGATTTAACGAGTAATAAATAACTATAAGGCAACAATAAGATAACAATCAAGATGTCTGCGGAGACAGGAGAGTCTCGTTCCTCCTACCGGAGTTCGTAAAAATAACAAAACTACACCAAGATTTAAAGACACAGATTTTTGGAACACAAACAATATATTTCTTTTAAATAATTGCGTGTGAAAATTTTAATAATTCGTGGAACATTGTAAAAGGCGTAATTTTGACTTTCTAAAATATAAAGAGACGAATGTTTACACGCGATGTACCTCGGAGTGAGTGTTGACAATAGTTTATTGATATAATAAATGAAACGACTCAGTTGTTCATACAAATGTTCTGAATCCGATAACAAGATACTCTTATGGTGATAATACTTCGTGTTTATTGTTTTATATGCGTTTTGAACAGTGGCTCCAAATGTCGCAATTTCCTCAATCATGTTAAGTTCCCAACGGAAAACTGACTCGAGCACCTAATTAACGGAATCCAGAATTAAACTCGCAATCTTTATATAACTAAATTTTTACAACAATTAATGTTACCGTTTCATAGATATATTGAAATGTCTATAAATAAGTTATCCATATTTTTATATCAATACTCAGACGATTCTGAGAGCATGATTCAATATATCATAACAAATGTTGATAGTAAAACGCTTCTAGCGATCTGACGACTGTTACTACTAAGCGTAAGAGATATTTAACTTATTCCATGAGGAGGATTAAATGAAACATTAAGTAAAATAGCACTAAAGACAACAAAACATGTGTACATATATTGTTGGAGCTATTTATAACAATCGTGACTTTATTTATGTACAAGTGGATTAATGAGTATTAAGAAATGACCACTATAAAGTGATTCTCACCGCAGCTCCGTAACTTGACCTTAATATTATATTTTATGTAATCAATACAGTAATATTTAGTTTAATAAAAATTTTGTTCATCGTGTTCATTTCTAAAGTACAATATATTATAATACAAAAAGAAATAAATTGCCGGTAGAATTAAAAGAAAACTGTCGTATAACTATTTTTAGTATTATGCTATACATTAACATAAAACTCTCTTATTAGGAACGAATATATAAATGCGGTTCAAATCAGTGTTTCGTTTCAGTTTATCTTGATAGGTTGTTCATCTCCTTACAGTTATCGTACGTATCTGCTTTTAATTACAATCGCGCCGGTGTGCAGAAACAATGAGCTGTCAGAGACTCGAACAGACTCCTTTTGAGACGTATCTGGAGCGAGACTTGCAACACACCTCACTGGTACAATGTTTTAATTACACTCATATTAAACATCGACAAAATATATAAATTTAAATCAAACTCAATATGAAACAGGTTGATGTTAAAAGTAACCAATTCCCTACAGTTGCCTTCCTTATCAAAACAATTTATTCAGTTTAAATGTTGTAAAACTTAAGGCTTACTGAGAACCTCTTAAGAGAGACATCCAAGTTCTCCGATCTTGCAGCGATTCCAGAACGCTAAACCAAGCCTCGTTAGATATAAAAGGTTCTCTCGACTGCTGAGTTTCCGAGTCTTAATTCCATCCTACACGTCGTTAACACAAGGCCGTCAAATTGCATCAATTTTGTAGTTTCGGAGTTATTCGCAATGGAGCCGCTGTAGGAAGACGCCGTTAATTGGTCTCTAATTGAATGGAATGACTCTAGCGTTCAACGAGCTGCCCTCTGATAGGCTCGGACACTTGCGCGCTGTTTCGTAACTCGAAAGCATAAAATATGTTATAAAAAATATCTATTTAACCGAATATTCTGCAAACGCATTAAATAAATCATTCATTGAAATATTTTCACTTTGGTATTAGATTACAATATAATCAATAAACAGTTCGTCTAAATCTAGTAATAACTCATTGTACGCTCGCTCCTCCTGCGCACGCGCACCGATAATGTTCCCTATTTGTTTGTAACGATAAACTATACATAGGATAGTAAAAACGTTCCCGTAACTCACAACACCATAGTTTATAGCACAAATAAACATTAAATTTAATCGAACCTAATTTGGGAGGTGCTGGGGTTTGGACAGTTAATAAATATTTTTATTCACGTAACATAAAAATGGTTAATACTATCAAAATATTTGAGATTTTTTTTTAAATTATTTTACAGACAAATCAATAAAAAGTATAAAGTTTAAAAAATGGTAATATTTGTTTCCTCGGTACAACCCTTAGGCCATTATTTATAGTTCGTAAATTTCTCTCGTCACTTTTATAAATCCATCACTATACTAACATTTTCTATTTAAGATAAAGTTAAATGTATCTTTTGTAGGTAAAACATTGCTATATGTATATATATATATAATT
This sequence comes from Danaus plexippus, assembly GCF_018135715.1. Taxonomy (NCBI): domain Eukaryota; kingdom Metazoa; phylum Arthropoda; class Insecta; order Lepidoptera; family Nymphalidae; genus Danaus; species Danaus plexippus. The sequence continues at coordinate 568,016 of NC_083537.1, read as the reverse complement.
TTAATTTAATTTATACGCCGACTAAGATCATAAGAACAAGTTTCATAGGGTGACAAACCACGGTCACTAATAAATACGTAAACATATTTAAAGCAATAAATTAACTTTTAATGTGTGAGTAAGGCAGATGGCGGTAAGTGGAGGTAATTGGAGCAATGAAGACGGCGCCGAGACTTCATCTGTTTGGATAACACGTACATACATACATAATAGATTATATATATATGCATATATGTAGTACATAATATATTCAGTCCGTCCCATGTGTGTCTGCTATCGTTGTACATATTTAAGCAAATAGCAAAACATTTCTAACCTCATTCCAAGTGGACGTTATCTCCTTCAAATGTAAACAGCAGACTTACAGAGCTTAGCCCGCATACATTGATTGAGTTTTATCGCGAATCGTGAATTATTAACTAGTGTTGATATATCGACCTTTATAACTAATAGATCAATATAAAAAATATATTATTTTGATTAATTTTCTATACATAAATATGTACTTAATTGTTATTTAAATTAAATTTGATGAATCCGCGGGAACTGTTAAAGACCCTAGGTATTGTGTATGTCCAGAAAATAATAAGTCCGCAATCCGCAGGGCAACGTCCAAGAGGAATGCTGAGTGATTTGAACAACGGCCGAGAGAAAAACACGGCAAAAGCTCGATAGAAACGACATCACCGATTAAATGAAATTTTAATATAATCGTAGTCGATCAATGAACAACTGGACTGAGAATTATTTATTTGAATTAAATACTACTAAAATAACATAGAATTCTAAATGACATACGCGTAACATTTTCTATACATGGAAACGATACTAAATTCGGCTTCTCATACATTTTAAACCGAGCACTAGTTTATCTTATAGCGATATTTGATATAATAAATATCAATACTATAATTGGTAAATGTTCAATAACCGCTGAACCAAGACCTCCCAACACATAATGTGTATGCCTCGCACGCGACGCGTTGTTTTCTACGGACAGTTTTGAGCCACTTTCGCTACCAAACAACGCTGCAACAGTAATTGAAAACATTCCTCAGCACTGACACCTGTGTTAAAAAATAATGAATACAACTTCGATACTAGTATTGTAGTAGACAGTAGTAATATAGCGGAATTATTGTAACGCGGAACACGAACAACTGTGTCAGAATTCGATTTATATCAAAGGTCGAGCTGATTCACAAATCACAAGTGAATCATCAGTGACGCCGTGACACCGTAACTTCTCGGAAAACTATCCAATAATTAGACATGAATTATGGAAACGTTAGAGACGTATCTGGCTTAGAAATAAATGTGTTCAGTAACGTGAGAGTATATGGTATGTTTAAATTTACATTTCATTATGTAGTGAAAGAATAAAAGTCTTTATACATTGAAAATATCAACCTTATTGACGTTCATTAAGGAAATTAATAAAGTATGCGAATCAAGAATATAGTTTAGAAGCAAACACTCCGCAATAAGTCATACCAATAACGTGAGTACCATCAGCCGTTCTATTATGTCACTCAAATTTTTATTAAATTCTAAAGAACGAGCGTCAGTTAACCATCAACTTGTAAATAACGTGAACATTAATATCAAATAAAAGGGGATCGAACTTGCTACTGCTCAAAAATAAAACCGCAAAGGACTCGAATAACTGAAATAAAAATGTCGCAAGTAAAGCCGAGAGCGTGGGAGAGGGCTCCATTGTACAGAGATCTCAACAAAAAAAACAGGTCTGCAAGAGTGAAGCAGAATGAAGAAATCGCGGGAATATAGCGCTGAGTATGAAACAGTTAATGTTAATGATGCCATTGAAAATATAGACTATAAAAGACTGACTTAAAGAATATATGTACGAGATAAAATAAAATTACTAACCTGGAATGAGATATGAAGTGTTCAATGTTCACTTTAATAAACATAAATATATGAAAATGTAGTGGAGCGACTGTTACAAAGCACCCCGACTTTAAAAGCGTGAAATGGAATTCCGTGATGGGACGTGATAATATTGACCTTGCACAGAACGAGCTGGAGAACACTCGCTCGTAGATAGAAACTATCCTAATCAAACAGTCTTATCCGAAAAGGACTATTTATAATTTAACTTACAATATACTCCTATATAAATAAACAGCATATTTTGTATAGAATCGTTTTAAAAATGGAAATTAACACAGCAACTGACTCAGAGGGACGGACTTGTCGCACGTTTCGCGTTATCATAGAACAAAACAGTGTCTCATGAACAAGCACAACAGTAGGAATTACTCTTTCTTATCAGCTATTTTCTTCGCTCCCACAGAAAATGGAACGCCCATTACAATCACAGTTGCGACACTAGCTCGCGTAATTAAAATATTGATGAATATTCAATCTATAAATGCTATGTTTGTATTGATTTCTTAATTGAGTTCCAATTACAGCGCTCTCGAGTCACGCGCGTGTAATGTACCATTTCACGCACCTTACTCGTGTGCCATAAACCGAAATCCGTGCGATATAAGAGTTTTTAACCAATATTTACTCTTCATCAAATATCATTTCATTAAAATATATAATATTTATATACAAAAACATACTCAGTAAACTGTAATCTGTATCGGTTTTTCCCGTCAGGAGATTTATATCAATCATTAAGTTACTTTATTTCGTGTAATTTAATCGAAGTCATCAGAGTTAATTTGATTACATCTTAACTTATCGCCCGCCATCACAACCATCAAAGATGCTATTGAAATATTTCTTCATTATTTTTTATTTAATTATCTATAAAACAAAAATAAAACAGTTTTCTTCTCGAAAGATATATTGTGAACCATGCTGTGAGTGTATTCAGTCTGATACAAAAGTTTTAATGCCCAAAGCAGAGACAGTTTCTCGATTAAGATCATTGGCCTCCAAGCCTTGTGTCTCTATTGTTTTAAAAAAGTGTCAATTAGAACATTATGACGGAATAGAAATTTCGAGAACTATTCAAGAATTGATGTTATATCAAACTTAAAGCAGATTCTATTTTCAAAAATCTTAAATCAATAAATATCTTAAAAGGCGATTTCATTTGTAATATGTATTTTTTCACATACGACTACATTAAACATTCCAAGCTATGAATAAATCGGAATGCATTTAAATGTTCACAGTTCGCAGGCCATTCCTCATATGAAGGAGGTTGGACGCTTCCTCACTTAGCAGATCAAACAAAGATCGTCCAAGTAATTTAAGATAAACTTCTATTCTTTTCATGCTAACTGCAGTAATGTATCGAAGTAACTTTTTCAGCGAGTATTTAGAAATCAAGATATTTAAATTTATGTAAATATAGGCTCAATATTAATGTTACTTTTACAAGACGATCGTTACATAGTAGATAGGTGACAAGAATCGATCGGTTATTTTCATAAATAATTACTTCCGACAACGTACAGACTTCAAGAAAAGCAAAGTGACTCACAAAAAGAAAACAAGCTGGCTTAAAGTCCGCCTGCTATATCATGATTCACACACAGATGACATTCAGGCCTTCCTCGACACCTCGACACTTCAGAATCATTACATTTTACTACTTAATATTAAGAAGTACATCTATACTATATAACTATTCAATAATCTTAAATCTCATTACTGGCTGCTGTAAAGTACAAACCTTTTTTTGTAATTTGTAATGGAATGCGAGCCCGCGGTGTTCAACAATACTATTTAACTAAGCCAAGTACAGACGGACGGAAGCGTCTTGAACGGATACAGCAAGGCTTTATTAATAATACTGATCCATTATCAAGACTGTTAACATATTACTTGATTACAATTGTTAATATTTCGGAAACTACGAGCAACGAGTTACATTGTTAGAAAATTACTAAAAGAAAAATTACTAAAGAAAGTCATACGTAATTACCGGCTTCTTCAAAAGTAAACAAGTATTACCACTGCGCGTGTGGGCTCGTGTACAAGAAATACTTCGAAATAACAATGAAACATACAACAAATCCAAGAAGAACACTCACCGGGGACAGCGGCTCCAGTGAGATGGAACGAGCACTGTATACAGCCCTTCAGGGCTCGCACTGGTTAGGAAACTTCATAACACAGACACATAAGAGTCAGTCATAAAGAACTGCACCAAGAAACATCGACGGCGCGCTTCACTGCAACGCGCGACACGACCCTCGCGCGCGAACTCTCGGCGCCAAGTGAGGAGCCGCCGACAGCCGCTGGAGGCTGCGCCCCGACCTCCGCCCTCCGCCCGCTTCGGACAAACAAACACTACAATATGGACGTGTCACGTGGATACCTTACTATAACTTGGATTTCATCAGACACGATTACTAACAAAACCGATATCCTCGTGGTAATGTCCCGCGTGTGGTCGTGACGCAGTCGTATGGACGACGACCTTGAAGGACGGAAATGTTCAACCAGCTACAGGAATCTAGACGAAGGGAAAGGCAGGAGTATATACAAATAATACATTCATAGCTATTTAATACACTTCCTCAACTTGTTGCATAATTATTGAACACGGCGCTCAATAACCGGTGTAAATGGCACCGATGAATTTGTAACGCCGCTTCAATATTCAAATATTGTAACTACAGTAGCCGCGTTAACTAGACTGTTGTATAACTGTTGTTAACCTATTTAGAGGCCTCCATAAGAATTAATCTCGGATCTCTACGGTAGAGCTGCAACCTTTAATTAAATTAACGAACTCTTTAAGTAGAGATATCGGATTCTATCTATCAGTTTACATTTCTGTATTGGATCTGGATTTTTTTTTTGATAAAACATATATGCGGTCGACATTAACACCTGGAGTGTGTCGTTTAAAACAGAAACCTTGTGATTATATTAGTGTTGAAGCATGCGATACATCCTCAGTCCGCTGGACACAATAATAGCTGGTTACGGCGAGCGGTCACGTCACGTGTGCTGTACACTGCGGACTCGTGTCGCGAGCCCATTGCGATATATTAATTAATAACTAAACAACAGCGTTTGTACTGATAACAGTTCACACACGTGCGACAACCTGCATGGTTGATACCTACATTCTGCTGCTTACTGAGAACAGCCCCAAAAACGCTATGAAGAACCATTGTCAAATGACACGACTTCAAAGATGAGTAGATGACTCTTTACTATCTACAAACTTCACACGACCGAGATCATATTAGTTACAATTAAATATGAATCTGTTATAAGCATACATTTTATGAGAATTCAATGGAATTCGTATTATAAGTGAACAGATATTAAGTAATAAGACTTATTGAAGCGGTTTGAAAAATTTATTTCACCTTAACTTTACAATGGTGTCACAGCATATTTAAATTAGGTCTTATCACATACACATTTCTGTAAATTTTCGTAATAACTTTTCAAATAAAATGTATGTTTCGTCAAATCAATTGTCAACTACTATCAGTATTCATTATAATAGTTTTTTTTGGTTTCGTGATACCACCATTGACACAGGCAGTAGACAGTAACACACCGACCGCTTTATTATATACAAAATCATTCATTTGTAAAAAAAAAAACAAGAAAATATATTTAAATTAGTGTTATCCTAACATTCACATTGCTTAAGATAAGAAGCTGTTAACCAGGAAATAAATTCCTGTTTTTATTGAATTATCGTGTCTCGATACATCACTTTGTATATATTTTCAGTAACACATGTGTCATAACTACGAAGGACTTACTGGAGACCATGTATGTTGAGTAATCACCTCACAGTTGGCGTCAAGTTCGCCGGCCTTGTGATTTACTCAAACAACATTTTTTCCGTCTTGAATACAATAAAATTGCAGTTTTTTTTTACGGCTCGCGCTAAAGACGCAATTTAAATTTATTTCAAGAAACCTCTCAATATAAGTACAATATAATTTAAAGTAATGACGTTGAGCATTGACCACAGATTTATGAAATAAAACATTTCGTAGTGAACTATTTTCAAAACCTATCAATAAAGGTATTACGCACTCAATACACAATACGAATTGCATTGTAATCATCGTGGTGTGAGTACGAATGGAATATACAAGGAAAATAATTCAGGGCTCGGCGACGAATGGTTCGTACAGCTTACGATACCTTCAGAAACAATGAGTAGCTAAACGATAGGATAAATCATGGAAAAAACAACGCATTACACGTATTACGTTTATATATATATTTGTAATACATAGATCCTTAATGTTACTCAAGATAATGGATAGGTTAATAAATTTACTAATACTTAATATTATTATATTAACTATATTTAAATTTGCAATTGTTTTTCCTTTTACATATTTGAAGGCACAATCCAAAACAAAGGGCCGCTCCAAACGAGAACCTCACTACGCCTCGATAGATTAGATATAACGATAAGTCGGTCATTAGTCGGTGAAGTGTTTCATATAAACATTGATTCTACTCCATAAACAACATCGTTACACAATACTAGGTAAATTTACTGTCTTTGTTGACTAAATATGTTAAGCGCTCCATGCGGGCGACGTTACATTTGGCCCCGTTTCTGAAACTTAACGTTCGTAATGATTCATAACTTTCCAAAACAGTTGACTTATATAATATTATAATTAAAATACGATTAAGGAGACAACTTATTATATGGTTTAAATTAAAAATATACGGTTAATTTGTCACAAAATGTTTATTTACCTTGTCCGTTGTCTGCCCCAAAAAAAGTTATCATTACATACTTATATTCTATAGAACGTTCTACATTTTTAACACCGGTTACTGTGTATTAAACCTTGAATAAAGATGTTAAATGAAAAAAAAATGATACAATTATAATATTTCGGTCATAGCTTTGTTAGCGACGTAACAAAGGAGTAACAAAGAGTTGTGTCTCAAACACATGTGTATCATACAGTCGTGTATTATAAACGGACATCTGATTAAATGTAGGTCATCGGTGGAGATGGTCTGTTACAGATATGCATCTTGAAACTATAAACAAGGGCGGGCGAGGCTGGCTCTGGCACACGTGAGAAGGATTCTCTTCTTCACCAGAATAATGACATATTCAATATATTTATCATATATATGGACACTAAACAAAATCTCTAGCTATTGTAAACGGGGCAGGCCCTAGGAAAGATTATTAAGAAAAAAACCGTCCGCAGCTTATATGGAGGTAATTGGTATGTAATTATCTTGATATTTTTAATACGTTTTTCTGTTCCTTTCTCCTTAAACTTTAATAGAGTCGTTTCTGATGTAAAGGTATCTAGAATGAAGTGCTCTATAAACGTAAGATGACATTGATTGAGGAAAAAAAGTATTTTTTACTTTGAATAAAATATATTATCATAATAGTGAATTATAAAAACAAAGGTTTTTAATAAAAAAAAATAATAATGTTTAGGATAACTATACAATTAAGTTAACCTTATTCGTCCGTTTCAGTTCAAGTAATCACTACAAGCTAAATAAATAAAACCTCTTTCAAAGTCAGTATATTATCAAATACATAGTTCAACTTCAGCTGGTTGCTACCCAGACTGAACCTAACAATCGCAGTAGAACTTGTGTAGTTTTGGACCTCGCGCCATATATTTATATTCCAGGTGTTATACAAGAAGAGCCCTCAGGAGGTCTCCATCCAGACCATGTGATGTTTGATATGTTAAGGCGTAGTGTCTGAAATCCTTCCAATAATGTTCGTCAGAATAGTACAATTAGAGTGTTCGTGAAGCGTGTCGGGAGCGGCTCTGCCCCCGCGCTGTGTTCCGTGACGATGGCTTGTTTTACATCGACGCCCGCGCATCCAGTACGGACTACGGCTTGCTTTTATTACAAGAACAAAATCTATTTGATTCTGATTTAAAATACTTACGATTATTTTAATTAGAATTTTTTACCCTGTTGACATTCATCGCTCTGTTCTTCTAAATATATAAATCCGTATTCAAAATATATAAGGTTGAATATCTGTTACCGTTAAACATGATAAACATACAAAAAAATATGTCCATGTTGACTTCTGAAGATAGTTAATTGACATTAACCATGATACAATGAGAGTTATCTATTTTATTAGTTTTATACTGAACAGTATTAATGTCTAAAAAACGATTTTCCAGCAGCACGCCATTATCATACACGAACACAATAACATTAAACTCGTGGCAGCTCGCGCTGTTAATATTTATTGCTAGAAATCTTCAATATCGTGCGTTACGGATTATAAATACAGAGGAATTCGTAAACAAACTGACGAACAGAAGTACTATATTACAATAAAGACACGGGAACTTAGATTGTTGTTTAAAGAAATGTTTGTCTGTATCAATACTATAGGTTGTTTATTAAGCAGTGAATTTGCAAACCGAGTAATGAACTGAGAATCGAGTAGAAACAGAATCGATCCAACCGAATGTATCACTGATAATGAGATCACAGATATTTGTTGTTCCAAATGATTGCTTACACACATCGATGCTTAGGCAACATTCTTTCAAAAAGTAAAACTCAGCTGTAATTATAACAATTCAAAGAAAGCAATCGATATATATTTTCTTTTATTCCACCAGAAACTTGCACACCACAATCCTAAACAGCACCCAAAAGACGAATATAGAATACTTGGGAAACATAAAACCAATCCGCATCACACCTGCGGGGAACGTTCTGGCGGAGTCAAAGGATTAAACGTGCAATTCGATGAAGGAAGTTTTGTTCCACTGAGCATTCCCATACAGTGTACGAGTATACTCTGATTGTTTTGCTAACACTTCCCGTGTTAACCCTTCCGTGGAAACGGGACTCGCCGCTGACTATTAATACCCTTTGAACCTTCGATACAACAAGTCATATATACTAATAGTATGGAGTATTAAGAACATGTTTCGCAACATCTAAATACAACATCCATCAAGAGTCTCCTACATCTGACACTCCTGAGTTCCGTAGGCGACCGCCTCGCGTGGGTGAACCCTTCACTGTGATACCTTCTTTTATCACTCCAAAGGTTAAACTACAAACAATCTGTGGGCGTTCCTCTTAAACAGTAATCTCGTTACGTGTTGCAATCGATTCAGTTTTATTAGATTCCTGACATCATTTTTACAAAGTGCGAAATCGCTGCTTCCGTGTAAGTTTTATAAATGGCTACCGGAACTGACAAAATAAACTGGGAGCGATATATAAATTAGTTACGCGATTCCGGAGCTGCATGTTGGCGTTAAATATTCAATATTTGAAATACGGCCCGTTTGAAACTCGAGTAGAGCGCGCCTTTTTCTAATTGAGCTGAAAATAGACGCGCGCGCGACGCAGTACTCTGCGACACCTGGACTAGGGCCGCCATGTCACAACTAATCTTGAAGACTTACATTCAAAACTGTTCTTTACCGTGGCAAAAATCATACAAAATATTTGTTCTGTTTAATAATTTTTCGCTGTATAATAAGTACATCTTTTGATGTCCTACATCATCGACAGTTCATGGCTACAAATTCATAACAACAATTCCTCCCCGGAGTGTTTGCACCCCCTGTACTGAATACTCCTCCATTAAACGCTCCTATTCAAATCTATTTACAGACACATCGGTAATTGGTATAGCATTATAGTCAAAATTATTGCTGATCGTAAATCACTGGCTCGTCTTACAAAGGATTTAAAATTTATTATCTTTATGACGCTACTAACGCGTTGTATATTCCAGATAATATGATCTTAAAAATTATTTGTATATTATAGTATATATTCTGCGTTATATTGTAGCGGAGGACAAGTGAATCAATACTGACCTGCCTGGATTTAAACATATTCCTGTTCGTAAGACTTGATTTTAATGTCGATTCTCTTTATTATTAAGAAATGCATCTACTTGACGAGAACATGAAATGTGGGGTAGTAGAATGTTGTCAATTTGATAGAATAATGTAAGTGGGTATTTCATCTGGCTCGATCAGACCACCATCACAACCTGATGGAAAACAAAGTCAGCTGGCTTTTATTACGGGTTGGGTCACTACAATGAGTACTGCAACTGGAAGGTCTCGGTCAACTTCCTTAAATCTCATTTCTGAAGATCTGGGACATTTGCTAATGAGTATAACTTTCCGTCGGCAGGTTCCAAAAACAAATATGAAGAACATCGATTGTGAAATAATTGTCATACAACTAGTCCATACAATTATAATGAGAGGAGTCTGCAGTGTAGGCGAATCGTGACATTACTACTGAATAGATTTCAGTACATATATTTTTCTAAGTTTTATTTCTTAGACAAATCACTTTCATATAAAAATGGGATAATTTCAATAAATAAAAATCCATTTAAGTAAAAAAAAGACGATATTTTTAAAACAACTCGTGCTGTGTGATGCGTTATTTTCTTGCACTGTATACTAAAACCACAAATATATCAAACAATACGTATGGATGCAGGGATCGAATAGTCATAATTTAAAACATACTTCCAGAGATCTTTGGTTCCCCAGACAGCGGCGGTAATGTTACTCTGCCGGTTCATGGAAGCACACATTCCTCGCCATATAAATCATTTAACTGTAAATATAACTCCGTAGTAGATGTTTCAATGAACCAATTGATATAGTAGAGGGTGAATGTTGAGGGTGGGTTGCCTGGCGCTGGCCCGTGGGAGAACAACACCGCAGACACGGACGAACAGTCACACCGCGGCTTCACACACCTTCCCTTAGGAACTCGCTAAAGACATCCACGTATGTATTATCACTTTCATTAATACAATGGTTTTACTTAATATAAAACATCCAACTTATCCATAGCCAAAAATATTTATTTTATTTTTCTAAACTAAAACAAATATTTAGCTGAAACTTAAATTACCTTAGCCTTAAATATAAGGCCAAACATAAAAAAACTGAGCCAATCTTTAATACTTTTTTTGGCAATAAAGTATTAATTTAACATACATATATCATAATAGTGCCAAGTGGAGTGTATCGTTTCCCACGGACGGGAATGTGTACAGCTACACCTGTGGGAGGCTTCACCGCTCACTGTCACACGGCGAAGCCTTGTTGACGGACTACTGCTACACTGTTTGGAACCGCGGCTCTATATAACGAACTGGATATGGGACTGAACAACGAACTAATGATTGGTGTTTAATTACATTGAAAAAACAAGGATTTATGGAATGTCTCAGTGACGTCAAAAAAATTTCGCATAAAAATATATACCTAATTCAGATCATAATGATTTTAAAGCATTTTAATAAAGAACCTGCAAGGGACTTCCATTTAAATATTACGATATTGATGATTAATGTAGTAGTTAACTCTTACGTAATATTTTCCCTCCATTATTACATTCATTATATTTATTTATCCATATATGATTGTTTACTCCGACCTTCAAATTTTAAACTGTCATTAATTAATTTTAATAAATGAAACATTGAAATAATTTACTTAATTGCCGTCACGAGCCAAATTGTGCCGTAGACAGTAATAATTGTATGTACACGTAATGTAATTTTTAAATAAAATGTACACTTCACTCTTTAAAACAAACTAAAGTCGTGACTATTCTCTTCGTCACTTTCTGTCATTGATTTTGTCAATTTTTGTACAAATTCGATCCTTCTAAAATTGTTCCTCGTAATTTACAAATCCTCGCCATATCTATTACCTCCATGAAAGATATGTGTGCTTAGTCTGAGTCTTCACACTAAATTCGCGTTTTCCAATTTTCACTCAATAACCTATCTTAATACGACAGGATGTGAAATGTATGAATTAAAAAGTGAAAGAGCATCGTATGCGGAATGACGATTCAGTCTTGGACTAAGCTAAGTGACCGATACTTTCCTTACCTCTCCTGCTTAACATAGCTTGATAATTGAATATCCCCAAAAGTTATACAATCTTCTCAATACCGCTCTTTTCACTCCACGATATGATATATGTAAGGTCTGAACACTGAACGCATTTCTCACTAGCGTCATAGTCGACATACTCGTATCTTAGCCGACCTTGTCTTAATACCTCATTACTGCCGCGACTAATTCACCCATTGTCCGTTTGTTTGTCCAAAATGTGTTGTGGGAAAAGATGGAGGAGATAAAGAGAATTATATTCAACATTAATTTATTATTTTATATTATTTCATGGACACGACTCATGAGAGCCGTCGTCGTCTAACGTAGAACACAATTGACGCCACTACGACAATACTATTATAAAATATATGTGTAAATGTTACTGATATGAAAGGACTAATGTTGGGTAGTCAAAACAAAGCAAACAATATATATACAGTAAAAGTACTGACGAAGTTTTACATTTAAAGTCCACAGTCTGATCCTTCCGAGGATTTCGCAGGAAACTCCAATCAGTCAACATTCTAAATATACTCGTACGTGCAACTTCCAACGGTACCGTCCACCGACGACTCCTTATAACTGGCGACGTCTCCGCTACTCACATCCTGTCATTTTTAAGGGACTTTATTGTAATGGACTCCTCTTAGTATTGCGCCGCTCCCGGTTTTTTCAAGAATCAATCGATTCGTAGAAGATGCACAGTCAGATACCTCTGCGAGAAGACTCTACTTTTAAGAGTAACATAATACTTGTCTTCTTGTTTGTGACTACTTCCCTAGCTGCTTTAATACCATTGACACTAGAACCTCCATGCTGGTAGCGATCAGTTAAGCCCAATGTCTCTTTCTTTATAACTATATTTCTCTGCGGTATTTTTTCTTCAAGTTCACGCATTCGGCGCTCGGATTACGTTTCGTTATTCTCTGACCCAGTGGTTTCCAGTTTCTGCGAAGGTTAATCGATTGTGTTCCAATAATTATTATGGTCATCGCTGTAATATCGAGGTTGGAATATTTCGCAAAACCTTCATAGTACCCATATAATTGTTTTGCTATTAAAATTGGATTTAATTTAAATTATATTTTGACACGGCTGTAGTGAAATACAGTCTTATATACGAAATATCCCTTGCTCGACCAAGTCTCAGTCCCATGGAAAGAATATTTATAAAGAAGAAAAAAATGTGTCGCCGCGATAGACCAGCGACGGGTGACTCCGACGTGATTAATGACGGATTAATGCCACTTCATATTCTTCATATACTATCATTTTCTTAATAATACTCATTTCTCAGTATTTTTTGTCTTTAATACCAATAAAAATTATAAAAACAGTCGCAGCATTTAGGTATTCGTAAAACCTCAGTAGGGCCTTTCATTATCAGCACAAATCGTAGGACTGGGTGATGTATCAATTTATTCAGTACTATTTAATTATAGCTTCGCATATATTATATATATACCTCCATTCGCATACATTATACTAATCGCGCGTCTTTTACATTTTTCCCACGGAAAGTTTGTTATGTTTATTATCTCTGATACTAATGAACGTATCGGCCTTATCAAATACTTGACACATCCTGGCTGACAGTCAATTAATACAAGGTCGTCGGACTTTGCTGTTTTTAAATAGAATATTCTTAATAACAAAAGCAAACTCTACGAGGAACGTGTTGTGTGATTTAACAATGATTTTTTAATTAAATATCTCGAATCATAACAACATTATAGTTTCAAAGCTAGCTCAATATTGTAATATATGTTAAATATAATTGGATTTATACGTAATAATTAATGGTATGTTACTTAAAAACACGGCCTCGTGATAGAAATGAATGTCGGATACAATAAAGTATTCCCGCTATCTGGAATGTTTAAAAAAACCGCTCTAAAAACAAGGCGCTACGTATTCAGTGCCGAGCCGTCCTTGTGAGGTCGTTCGTCTCCTGCCACACCGCACATAACATTCAATGTCAATATTGAAATCACAGTTTGATTCCTATAAAAGTTTCTATATACATAATGAGACGATAAAATATATTTTTATAAACATAAATATGTCAAGTTTCTAATTGAAATACAATAAATACCACATTAATTTCCGAATCCACCACTCGCGTTCGAACAATAAGTTTTATTGGACTCCCACAATTAATAAATATAATTTTTCTCATATAACATGAACGTTGTGAGTGTACTGTTGTGATCCCGGTAGACCGTACGCGGTGCGCCGATCCGAGTGTCCCGTTGTATGTTTGTACGTCACTATAACTAACGTCTACTAAACTCAAACTCGTCATTATTCTGAGACGTCTATTACACGTTACGTAACTTCACACGCCACAAATATCCGCTAGCATATTATAATATGTAATCTATTTCTTCTAGAAGTTATTGTTAATAAACTTTTTGAATCCCATCCACGTTGTTTATGTCCATGTTTAATTATTATTCATCCTAAACAGTCTCAGACTCAGTCTCAGACGTCTCAACTATAAATGGTTTTAATGTCTGCGATAGTATCATTTGCGTTATTTGAGACAGCGCGGGTCATGGCGGCCGGACATCAGCGGCCATTAGCTGCAAAAATGTCGCTATAAAATTTGTAACGGAATCTTTATAAACATTCCAACTTGCATGTTAATATGTACTCGTGTTACTCGGGGAATTAGAAGTAAATATTATATTAATTGAAATACATAAACTGTATACATATACAAAATAACACTTTAAAAAACATCCAAAACCAACTCTCGTGAAGTAAAAATACACTTCAATAATATTTAAGCATTTTAATCACTTGAGACTGAACATTTTTTCTTTAATTTTTGTTTTTATATCAAGATCGAGGTGCTCTGAGTCGACTGTGTCCTGCACTTCATAGCTCGCTGCTCGCTCCGCTACACACAGCACCGTTATAACTAATACAATACTGTTTCAAATTACACTTTCCTTGATTTCAGTATACAATGAGATATATACATGTCCACATCTCGTCTGCCCGTGATCGCGGTTGCTGCAAAGTAACCGAAACATCGGGACTACGTAGTATAAAAATAATAAAAAAAACGCGTAGTAATCTGAAAATATTAGTCTCATTTAAATATATATTATTTTTTTTCCTTAATAATCATAAGTGCAAGAATTTGGAAGAACTCTTGGCTTAAAGTTATGCAGTTGTTTATAGAATTTAGTAATCTTACGGTCGTTGAAAAGGATTTTTAGATAATTACTTAAATTCCTTTAAAATCTTTGAAATGTTTGAAATACTTGTGCTCGGATTTTGTTTCCTATCAAACACTCGGATATATTTGAAAGGAAACCTCCGTTGCTTTTTTTAAGCTATGGCTTCATTCGCACTAGAATCGTGGAATATTTTGCCAATGTCAACTTTTTTTTTTGTTGGACGAATTATAATATTAAATACTGCATGGAGAAAACACGAAGGACTTTGTCGAATAGAATAAAGGCGCTTTTACATATGTTTTTTATATAGAAAGTTTCTTTTAAAAACACACACAAATATAATGTAATGCCAACCTCAATCAATTAAATATTACTGAGAAACGTCTAACAGAGAATAAGTGTAACGATGATCGTGCAGCAGTAATATGAATTGACACAAAATAACAAACGAACCCACATTACGTATATCTCTGGTTCATCGACACGGACGGTCAACTTTCAAGATTGAATTTAATAATACAGTATAGAGGAATTCACACCGCTCGTGGTCGCTGGCGCTCATAACTAGGTGAAGACGATGAGGTTCGCCAACTCTTTTCTTCTCTTTTTTTCAATAGTCTATTTCGTTTTTCATAATTTACGACGTTCTCAATAACGTAATATGCTTGAAAAAAATTAATTGAAATTTGAATTCCTATCAATGTCTCTGAACTCTGTTAAAATTTGAAAAATCATAGAGTATGCTCTATAAAATATGGCGCACGTATTACTATTATTTAAGCTAATACTTTTAAGTAAATTAAATTACTTACTTTCCGTACTTATGTAATATTTTGTTGACATCGCTGAGGAAAATGCAATCATGTCATGCGGCGTAGACGTCCGTTCCAATTTGGCAATTTGACTATTTCGATATAATATTATTTTTACATAACGCCCGCATGTAATAGGTAAGAGAGGTAATGGGTGTGATGAGGCCACATCCTCTACACAATCCATATACTAGTTTCAATAATCTCAATTGATATGTGCCATAATTATTCTTATTTAGTCATGATACACAAACGGGCTTTGTACAAGACATTACCCCAAAACTGGTATTGGTTATTAAGAAATTGATAGTAGTAGTTAATCATATCGCGTTTATTCTCAATCGATACCACCTTAGGAACTCCTGTAGTAAGATAAAAATTCTCTTAAAATCAGTTCAATGGTAAATTGGAACATCAAAAACACACAGAGAGAAATAATATATAGGGAAACTCGAACATACACATGTGTGTATATAATGTACATATTCCTAATATATAAAACCTCGTGATCTTGCAATAGTCATCAAGACAGAGCCTTGTTTGGGAGATAAGTTGTAACCCTAAACGTAAACGGAGGCGTTACATTACAACATATGATGTGTGAGAGCGGTGTCAGGTTCGAGTCCCGGTAGTCGTGTTGACGAGATTGCGCCATCTTGATGAACCTCTAGTGTTACACGAGATAAACTGATTGTTGTGTTCATTGTTATTCAGTCTGTGATGATGCATCGCCAACAGAAAGAAATATAGATCCTCCTTAAACTCAAACTCAGACTGATTACCGCGAGTAAATACTAATAATTTTTTTAAGTGGTAGAGCCTAGCTGTGGTCAACTGTAGCTCGAAGATGGGCTGGCTCGACCGGAGAAGTGCCACCCTCTCAAAGAAGATCGGCGTGAAGTAGTCTTATACGGCTGCGTTTCGTCCGATGAATGAGAGAGCCGGTTGCCCTTTCCCTTTTCCCAGCCTTTCTTTTTTCCTATCCTTTCCTCTCCTTCTTCCACAAATTAGGGTGGCAACGCATCCGCAATTTTTATGTACTACCTCTATTAGGTAGGTCGTCTGCTCGTTTGCCCCTTTCACATAAAAAAACGGATAATTGCCAGTTTTCCATTCATAAGCCTACGTACATTGATACTGTCAAGCGTATGTGTATAATGGAGAAGAGCTTTGAAAGACGGTATCATATTATATATTTTATAATTTATAGTAACAATTAATAACAAACTACAGATCACCGTTTTAAAAATCATTATTTATAACGATCAATATAGCTCTATGTGTGGCAACAACTTGGCATATAATGTATCAATATCTTGTTAAAACACTTGAAAAAAAACGTATTGTGGGCGATGTTTACACTCACGTGTCCCCGAGAATAGAGAAATATCCAAATATGTCTTATGTTTCATAATACGATCGGTTTGGAAGTCAACACGATCAATGTAGTATATTAAGTTACGTTAGCGTAACTTATTCTGTTTGCTGCCTACCAAATATGACATAAATAGATTCAACGTCTCGTTGACCGCCTGTCACATTAACCATGATAATATTTATAACATAATAATAATTAAAACTAACATTCGCGCCCACTTTCTGTGGGTTGATATTTCGTAAAGCCTCGCACGTTTATAGCTTTAACGCCTACTACGATACTAATATGGTCAATCACCAACATTGTTAAAACAGAGGTTACTATATCGATAAGTAATAAAGTACAAAACAAGCCTAGAGTTCAAGGCGACCACCCGTACAGCCAAAGACAATGTTCAAAAGTACTTCTGTTTAGTAAACACGCATCAAATATAACGCTAATTACCCTTGAAGCGTTTACAGCGCTGTTTGAAGTCAACTGAACAGTTCCAGAATGTTCTATTCCACCGCTGTCAACTGACAAATAAATAATTCTCTGTGGCAGAAACTGAACATATCATTTAATTAACCTTTTAATATAATATCAGTGTTACATGGTTATCAAAAGTTAAGTTTAAGATATAAAATAAAATATATTATAGTAAAAAAAATAGTTCCTCATCATAATAAAGTTCGCGAAAATTAGTAATTTTTGATAAATATAATATATATAAATGTTACTGTCCTAAAGTTTAGTTGTAAACATCACGTGCGAGTCAAAGACACGGACGGGATCGTGAACTTGACATCGCGGCAGGAAGTTGCCGGAGAGGAAGCGAGGAAGGGTTAGTGTGGTCCGGAGAAGGGACGAGTGGAGTGCTTACAACCCGCCAGTACTGGAGACAGTGACCAGGGAGGCGAGAGCGATGTTTACAGGGAGAGGTCTGAAATTACAGACTAGGAATATTATGAGAAATTTTGAGATTTATGAAAATAAAACAGTTTTTTTTTTGCAATAGAACAGATATTAAGGATTCGTCAACACAGAAGCCTTAAAGCCGTTATTGATGTTTAATATAATAGCTATTTGGTACTTTAAATATATAGTTTCAAAGCCAGCAGCTGGTTGTGAACGCTCCACAGGAATCGAATGCCTCGTAAACGATCTAATTTTGTAGCGGCACAGATTTGTTTGTTAAAACCTACAACTTTGTAGAGCGAGCGCGCGCCGTGTTAGAAACAAACAACTAAACTTTTAGGAATAAAAAAAAATACCCATTAATTTTTTAAATTACCGCGTCTTTTCATATTTCGAACCGAAATCTTTCAAAATTTGAATAAAGGTGCGTTACGAAAATTCCACTAAAGTGAAAATGCTGACTGACCGCTACATATATTTACTTATTTCGATAAATCATTGTTAATAATTTAATATAATTTTTCTCTTTTGTCTTATTGTTAGATTTAGTTTGGAAAAATCTTTTTAAAAATATTGCAATAATAAATAAATAATAAAAAAAAACATACTCTATCATCCCAAGATGACTGGTGTTGCCAATATTTTGTCAGAAATAAAGTTCGTCTTAAGTCAAAAGGGGGTAGTATTTTGAAGTTACATTTAGATATTTCTATGAGGCATATTTGTAACTAAAAAATAAAAATGAATGAAAGTCGGGAGCAAATTAATATAATAAATTTTATATAGGAGAGATATGACTACAGTTAACAACAGAGAAAGATATTTACAATTAAAAAACAAGTAAGTTATTGACGGAGTTGCCACCATACCGACATACTGATCGCTTTACCAAGAGATTATAAAAGATGATTGATCATAGCAAAGAGTTACAGAACTTAACTATTAGTAGCCTATTAGGAATTAATATTCTAAGCGATTCATAAACATCAATAAGAACGTGACTATCCACGTCGTCAGGGATACCGACTATAGATTTATGTATAAACTAACAATATTGAAACAGGGCGATATTTCGCAGACATCTTTGCTAAGACATTGTTAAATCGTAAATCGTGAGATGAACGCAATATGTATAATCATCCTCTACAGATGCCGGAGATCCGGCTACAAGACAGCATCTGTCCGATCTTCCCACACTTTTTGTTGGATCTGTCTTCGTCTAACATTCGGAAGTATTTTAATAATAAAACTCTTACACTAGAGCATTTTTAATTAGCACACAGCGTCGCAGCGACTCCCACGTCAATAAGAAATAAATGGAAATTAAATTATATTGATTTGATAAGAATGATAACAACACACTCCACTCATTCATTGCCGAGGAGTTTGTTGGTCATTACTGCTGTATACAATACTGAAGTATCGAGGTCATTATGTTTGTACACAAAACGTTCTGTTTTAATACAATGTTAAGAATTTCGAAACAAATCCACCAAATTTGGCAACGTAGGCGTAATGTGTTGGAAGTTGTTTGTATAAGTCACACACTAACATTATATTTATTATCATAGATTTAAGGTTTAATTTCTTTTGCAACAATAAACAGTGATTTATGGAAGCACCCGGAGACAGGTGGCAAATTTCTAGTTCCCACATCATACAATAGATATTTTTTTCACTAACAAGTGGCGACGGATCACAGACCCGCTATGAATATGTTAAAGAGATTACAGTATCTTAAGCGATATGCAAAAATTATGATATGTATAATTTTTCACACACGTACAAATATTTTCAGAAGGGCAATCGCTTATAATCTTGTAAAAAAGTGAAAGTAGGCGAAAATATTTTTGTATAAAAAATGTCACGCGCCATTAGCACAAGAAGCGTTCAAGCGACGTCAGATGGTTCGAGATCATGAAACTGAGAGCTGGACACATTATATCGCACTTTCATTACAGTTCATTGACTTGAGATTGAACGATAAAAGATTTATGGACTCGTAAGGATTATAGACTATTTTTATTCTACAAATGGTATATCGATAACAATTGCTGTACATCACTCAGTTTCTACGATAGACTTCCGTTCTCCCTTGCATTATGGCGCCCGTAAGAGTACTCACACGGAACAATACAGAGAAAACAAGCGGTTACAGTAATTAGATAAATCTAAAGAAAGTTAAAGAAAACGAATGTAAAAAAAGATATTATATTATATCTGAATATAATTATAAAAATAATATGAAATGATGAAGGAAACCGCGGAAAAAACCGCGCTCTCACTGCCGGTCCAAAATGAAATCTTCAAAAAGATTCCTTTGGTTATACTTTTCACGAGAATGTGTAGATTGATCATTGAAGTATCCGTTCTGTTCTGTCTCCTCTGGGCTGATACGACAGCTACTGGCACTATACGACTTTACAACTGTGTAACTGGGAATGTCTGGACGCCGTTAAAGACTCGACTAAGCCTCAATATACCACCGCATCTATGATATTGTGCAGTAGACTACAATATATTTTTTTTCAGTGTATAGATAGTGCATTTTCATTACATACGTTATGGGTTCTCGGATCTCTAGAAGTAATTAAATGGATCATAAATCACAATCTACACACACAGTAGACACCACTTACCTTGTAAACACATTGTTCCGAGGCTGTTCTTCGAAATTTTGTATGTTTTTCTCATATAACTGTTCACACGCGATGCTCTTGGAATATGAAGTTGATTCTAATTACTTATTATACTGTGGGCTTGCAGACTCGCCACTAACTCGGAAAGTCGTAACCATTGACTTTCAGAACAGGTGGTTCTGATACTTCGTATGATTTTGACTGTATTTCATGCAAAAACAAACACACTTTGCCCGCTTACCATTTTGACTGTAAAAAAGACAATATAACCCTCGTATTGATTCATAAATGACACCATTATTTTTTGGAAATATAACTTTTAAACTGCAGAGCATAATAATTAATGTCAATGCTATAAACAACTGCGATTTATAATGTGCGTAACTATGACTCAAGAACAAAAAATAGTAGCTGACATAACTCTTGTGTCAATTAGGACCGAATCGGTCCAAACTTCCGCTTATTGTCGTTAGTAATATTTACCCTAACGTTTGACGTCTACGACAGATAATTAATTAACAAGATCCTTGGTGATAGAATAATTTTAATTCCTTGAGTATTTCTAACGTTCAGAATATTTGCTTACAATTTTATGATTCATAATTGAAAGTAAATATTTTATCTTTTTTTTTGCACTTATGTGTAATCTTTAAATAAACATTAAGTATAATATTAAGAGGGTCACAGTTTTATTTGTATATAAATTAGATAAATAAGCATTCGTTAGTAAGACAATGCCAAAGTGGTAGCTAATCACGTCTCGCGTCAGGCTGAGTCATCTGCCTTTAATGCCCTATTGTTTAGTAATGCCTAGATTGAGTCTAAAGACCTATCTCGTTGAGGTCATCACTAGTAATATTGATCTTAATTAGGCCCTCGAGTTAATCGTTCAATTCGTTTGACACTATAAGTGCAGCCATTGCCTCGTGTGTAATGTGAATTAGGAAATGTATTCAAAGCATTTTTCAACACAATAATGTTTATGAATTAAATAAGTTGTTTTGTAAAAATTTCAAATTTTCTTTGTTTTAGTTTCCCACGTCGGATTTTCTAAACAAATATACATATGTCGTAATATTTTTTAATCATTAAATCTTGTTAAATCCTGGGAATTGGCTTTAAACGATTTTTCTTAACCCCTTAATTAACGGACCATTAAATAAGTCTTCGAATGTGAACCTTATGGGTGATCTGTTTCAAAACAAATCCTATAACTATATTATCTATAATAGTTATTAGTCATAAATAAAATATTTTTATATAACACTGACACAGTCATCTTCAGTGTAACTATACTTTACCTTTAAGTGGATAAAACTGTAATTCTGTCAACCGCTTCCTCTATTGTAGGTTGTAGACGATGTAATTGGGTAATTTGTATGTAATGAAAGAAAATAACCGGCATCTTAAAAAAACCCGGTTTTGGGGAATCATGTCTCACACGAACGATTATTGTGTCAATAATTTAATATAAAAAATCGACACTAAAAATTTACCGAAATAGTAAATTCTTTATATTAACTTATACTACTTGCAAACTTTTATAAATCAGAAAATTAATTTGGAAAATCAGTATTGACTCATTTAAACAGAATACAAAATGTACTTTATTTGTCAATGAAATTGTAACAATAAGTTACTTTATCATAAGATTGTTTAGTGTCATTTGAATGAACTATGCGTTATATTCAGTCAAGATCATACGATACGGTCATTGCGCATTCTTTTAAATTTAAATCTTTGATAAATTGAACATTTTAAATCCGTCTAATGCACATACAAAGCAGCGACATCTGGTTGGCAGTGTTTGTAACTACATCACAAGAATGAACAACAGATGGCGCTATTACTAATATCGATTTTTAATTGAACAATCTTAATCGCTTTGTTGCGATTTAGTAAGTAGACGTTGATTGTTATAACTTATTTATCTTGTGTCAAATATCTGATCAAATTAAGTAATGAAAAAAAAAAAACAAAAATAAAAAATGCATTTACCTTGGGAAACATGTACATTGATATTCATTTTACATAATACATTTTATGAAACAGAAATATAATATACGATTGTAATAAATGCTTTCTTAACAAAAACAGTTTGTCTTGAATATACTATATATATACATTAAGGAATCTACCATATTAATGTTTAAAAAAAAAAAGTAACTTGCACTTCAGATGAAGTGTTACCTGATCTTTAAATACATTATTATAAATAATAATGATAATGTTGTATCTTACTGAGTATATATACAGAGGCTTCTGTGTGTCAAAAAAGCCATCAAATCACTGGTAAAAGTTGGAGTGAAAACTATTTGGACGTAGAGAGGTAAGTGGCACTATTTATATCGACTTATCAATATCTTTACTATTAGATTTTTTACAATTTGATCCTACGTAGTAGCATTAATGGTAAGTATTTCTTTGTTCTCCTTAAATAACTCATACAGCACAGAACACAGCCTGTACAAAGGTAGTCCCACCACAGTGAAATAGTCTCCATTAATCTTCTCTACAAATGTCCCTCCGACACCTTGTATACCATATCCTCCTGCTTTATCCCTGCAAAATATATTACCTAACAATTAAAAACCTTTTCCGAATATAAATACTATGTGTAATGTAACAAGGAACACAAATCTTTTAATCTCAAACACTTATAACAATAGTAAAGATGAAATTAGTAATTTAAATGTTTTTTTTCTAATTCCTGGCTAGATAGAGCGAGTTGTAACCCTGAATGATGGGTGGCCACTTGTCTTGTCTTGAAGGCATTCAAGTTGTGAGTTCACAGTTCACATTAATTATTACAAGCCCTTTGCTCAATTAAAAAATAAACAACTTTCAAGCCACAATAACATAATAAGATTGAGGCGTTTGGTCCCTTTGGTCATGCTAAGATTCTGGTATTAATGTTTGTTATCAAACTAAAATTATATAAAAATCTTACATAGGCTCCCCTGTTGCAATGTATCCTTTGATCTGCTCATCGTCCAGAGCACCGAACACCACATCCGTCTTTTCGGTGAACTTCACCACATCATCCAAAGCCTTCACAACCACCCCTGTGTACACAGTGTGACTCCTGCCTGATAAACTGTTGCAAAACCTGAATTAATTTCTAACATAAATACATTTAAATTATAGTAAAGCCAAATTCTCAAAATTGGTTCACACATACTTAATTCACATTATGACAATTAATCTAAAATCTAAAAAGTTACTAAGCTTTTTGTTTCTTATTATTCAAGAAGTTTCGTATTCAAGAATTTTCGGTATGTCGTATGAAAAGCCAATATGTCTTGGCGCTGACATAAAAAAATTATTCTAAGAGCTGCTGCAATAACTAATTATGAAATTCAACGAGCCCAAATTACAAATGTTTTGTGGCTTGTCACATTTTCTCCTAAAAGTGTATTGTCAAATTTATTTTAAAACTAACCTTTTTAACATGTCATAAGCTTCTTGCTCAGAAGTTGGTTTTCCAAACATTTTACCATCTAGAGTGACCATAGTATCAGCGCCAATTACTACATCTGGATTATTTCCATTTTCTTTCAGTCTTTTCTCGACTTCTAAAACTTTGTGGAGGGCTGTTTCTTCTACAAAATCGGAAAAATTATCGAACGCTTTTGGATCCAAATTTTCTTCAAAAAGCGATGGGCAAAGAGCGACTTTTAAACCCTGGAATAGAAAAAATAAAAAAAATAGAAGAAATATGGATAGATCCATATAAGGAAAATAAAGAACTATGTAATAATTACAATATTTTCAATTAATTCTTTTCTTCTTGGTGAACCACTTGCTAAAATTATATTTTTATGTTTTAATAAATGCATCACAGGTTGCAACATATTTTATGATTTTTGAAGGGGTTACGTCTTGGTGTTATTGGTAATTTTTTAATAGGTTAGCATAGATATCGATAAAATTCAATGATAAGGCAATTCAAAATCGTGTCAATTTTGCCGCAAACAGTGAGTTAGATCCCGATACAAGAACACAGATATTTTCCTACTTTACAACTATATTACAATTGTCACTTGTCACATTTGTTCTTGATATTAAAAGGTTTGATTCTATTGTGAAATATTAAAGACGTTATTCGGTATCCATTTACATTTTTTAAGTTTATATAATCTTAAAATTCCTCTTATAACATGTTCGAAATACATAAATATTAAATACAACATTTTTTATTGCTTTTACGAAATGTTGTTTTAGAAGTGTTTGGAAAAGTACAACTCATCTTCATTAAAAAATACATAAATGAACAGAAAAATTAATTCATACTTATTTTTACAAGTATTTTAAAATAGAATAAACTCGCTTAATCACCATAAAAACTTTAGTTTAAAGGTCAATGCGATTTATTATCTATGGTTATGTTTCACCGCTAAGTTGTGTGCTGGATCTAGTGCTGTCGATGCGGCCGAAATTATTTTATGATTTTTCTAATTTTAATGCCTTTTTAACAATAGGAAAGGTAATGGAAACATAATTAACTGAAAATGCAGTCCATAGTGGCTTATGTGCGTACATTACTTGGTTGGTGCGACGATAATCCTATAGTCAGGACAAGCTTCAAAAGAGACAGGTATGGCTTTGACATTTCTTGTTTACAACATTAGAAATTCGTTATGGCGGCAAAGTCACTAATATATTGTAACATAAAAAAGTACAATTTGTAAATGATGATTAAAATACCCATTAGAGTTGCCTCAAAGTTCTTCAAGTGAGTAAGAAGCACCTTTGAACTGTAAAACATTTTATTCAGTTTTCATATCGTTCATTGTTTCTAGGAACGACGATGATTTCTCCTCAGATGAGGAATCTCCCGTTTTGAAGAGATTAAAAAAATTGCCTAGAACATCATTCCCCGATGTCATGGATTCCAAAGGTAGAGTTTCGGTTTAATGTGTAAAGTTATTGTCTTTCCTACATTATTTAAAATATTTTTTTTTTTACAGATATGTGGAGTGAAGAAAAACAAAACAAGAATGTTAGGTATATACCAATTCAAATCGAATCTGACCACCCGAGCACCTCAACGCCTATTGATGTAACATCTAAGTTGGGGAGCCGGTTTCGGACGGTCCCAATGAGGTTAACATCAAATGGACCTTCACCCGTTCAAAGACCCAGGAAACACACCCCAGTGAGACCTGTCACTCAACCTGTGATAGACGATGAGGATGATCAGCAAGAGGTATATTCCTTAGACTTAAATGCAACACTTACACTGAACCACATCCTACTAACCACTTACTACTTATAGGTGACATGGGTTGAAGCTAAACCTGAAACTAAGAAGCCCTCAAAGGTTTACATAAATATTGATGATGAAGATGAAGACTATGAAAATCAAGATGATGATGTGATATTTGTTAAAGCGGTGTCATCACCACCACCCGTCAGACCGTATAAATTCTTTGTCAGTAAAAATAACAATGAATCAAATTCTAAAGACGATGAATATGTTAAGTTCATAAAAGTAGGTTCCAAGTTAAATGATAGAAGTTCTTTATCTCCTAGAGCATACACTAAGTTTAAAGCCCCGGCTGGAATCACTAAAGTATATAAAAAAGCCCCCACTCCTGTACCGAGATGGATGCAAGCACACAAACAAACCTTCAACAATCTAGAAGTAAACTCACCAATGGTAACGGAAAATCTGCAATGGCAGAAGTATTCAATTTAGACGAAAAAAGAAATTATCAGGAGCTCATCAGGAGAGTGACTGGAAATATAAAACCATCGTCGATAGGCAAACCTTTGGATATCAAGAACTTGGCAGATGAGTCCGCTGCTTTCAGATCAACTCTCAGGTCACAGAAGAGTGCGTTAAATGAATTGAAACTGGTGGAACAAGGACTCAGTAGCATTAAAGACAATGAATCCACTCAAGAATATGATCCCATCACGGTAGCATCCATCAACTCCTCCGACTCAGAAGTGGAAATCATCACATCGGATGCTTCTACATCATCATCCGTCAAAATCGATCCCATCAATACACTCAAAGATTCGTACAGAGACAGAGCCATAACATCCACGGACTGGCTCTCTAAACTGGACAGTAAATATAGGAAAAAGAGGCAGGAGACACAGGAGAAGCTGAAAGATGCACGGCGGGAGTCAGATATAATATCTAAGGTTAACTATGAACAAAAATTAGCACATCTGGAGCACAAGCTCAAGTATGAGTTGAGCATACCGGAGAGTCTCATAGAGGAGGTCCAGCCCACTGTGGAGTTACCACCTCTGACGCCAGAACAAGAGAAACTAGTCAACAGAGCTCTGGGACCTGGACCACCTGGGCAGTTGCTGGTAGAGAAATTTAACTTAAGGATACACAGGTTGGTTCTTATAATATTTGCAGCAAGATATTTCAAAATCCTTATAAAGATCACTTATTACATCACATAGGACAATGACTATCTCCTCTGAGGTCTGTGCTCTCGCCGACCTGTTCATGCAGTGCTCCAAAAACAAATTAATGTATTATGAAAAGTCCTCCAAACAAATTACTAAATTAATCATTTATAGCCCATGGGTACATCGTTTGGACCGACTCTAAATGAGGTTCATGTGTTTTTGTTTGTTAAATTCTCTCCTTATGGATTAGTTTAGAAAATTTGTTCACACAATCATATTGTTGTGGACTCGGTTCTAAGGACACTGTGTTAACATCGGCTCCAGGAGTTCACACCGCATGAGAAGCAGTCTCCTTCACTCAATGGTTGTCATTTTATTTTCTACAGCATTATTTATTACATAAAAGATTTGTTTTAATAAAGTCTACAGAGGGACGAAACTGCTCCGCATTCCATGCATTCACCGCGCGGTGCCGGGCCCATCGCGGACCTGCGAGCCGGGTGTAGGTTTATGGAGCTCCTTAAAATATTTCTAAATTCATGTTTAATATTTCAGGCGGGATCTCCAAACTCTGGCGGGTTTGAATTGGCTCAACGACGAGGTGATCAATTTCTACATGAACCTGCTGATGCAGAGGAGCGAGGAGCGCAAGGAGCTGCCGCGGGTGTACGCCACCAACACCTTCTTCTACCCTAAGCTGATGCAGAGCGGACAGGCGGGCCTCAGGAGGTGGACGAGGAAGGTTAGTATTTGTGATGGAATGTTTTATTATTTTGGAGCGGCTCTCTCGGCCAGCTCCGTTAAGGGCGCACTAGTACTACGCCAAATTGACCTTCCAAGTAAAGGCCCAACCTCGTAAACATCGATAGAAAATTAATATTTATTTAAACCATATATATTTATTTATGATTCCAATTGATGTTCACACTGTGTGTGCTGAGATGCGGCGTTTTAGCCTGACGGTGTTTCAACCTGATGATTTCGTCCCAGGTGGACATCTTCGGCCACGACTTGATGGTGGTCCCGGTCCACCTTGGCGTCCACTGGTGCCTCAGTCTCATCGACTTCCGGGAGAAGAAGATCTCGTACCTGGACAGCATGGGCGCGAGGAACGAGCCGTGCCTCGCCGCGCTCCTACAGTATCTGAGGGACGAGCACCAGGACAAGAAGGGACAGGCCTTCGACGACGCGGGCTGGAAGACGGAGAACATGAAGGTACGGGAGACACCGAAGGCGCGTACCGGAATATTACTCAACCCGGATCGGCCCCAGGGCCAGGATTCCGAAAATACTTCTCATGCTTTTGGGTCATATTTTCATCAATGATTTTGAGAGTTGGAGAAAGAAAGAGGAAAGAAGAGTTTGGTACACGCTTAGTATTACTTGTTTCTTCTTCTCACCTCAACTCCACCCCATCCTTTGCGATGCCTTCACTCCCCAACTTGCTTCTACTCAGCTTCCTTTGCTGACCTCTGTGACAATTCCTCTCATCCCAATAAAATTTTTGTTCCATGGTCATCGCCGTTTGTAACAAAAATCCGAAACAAAGCAGAAGGCGAATTTAAAGGACACATTAATTAATGAAATAAGTAGAGATATATCGCTGCCAACGCGTGTGTGGGAACGCGCGTGTCCCTACACCTATGTATCGGTTTTTGCAACTTGTGAGTGATGACGTCACCGTGTTGCAGGACATCCCCCAGCAGATGAACGGCAGCGACTGCGGCATGTTCGCGTGCACGTTCGCCGAGTTCAGCTCGCGAGGGGCGCGGTACACCTTCAGCCAGGCGCACATGCCCTACCTGCGGAGGAAGGCCGCCCTGGAGATCCTGCAGGCGCGTCTGCTGCTCTAGACACTGGCCGTCCGCGGGCCGTCAACTGCATTTCCATTCAGAATCTACCGAGAAAGCCGGCGAGCCAGCCTCGGCGGCGACTCGTCCGCATCACTTCTAGGAATGTTCGGATCTTGTAACTGTAGATGTATGATTTAGGTGTACATAGTCCCCGGGCGGGCGGGGCGGGCCGCTGCGCGCTCGCGCCCGTCGATATTATATGCGGTAGAGGAGGGAGACACGTCTCATCGACCGAGTGCTCGGGATTGTAAATATTATCTAAGTGTATAGTGTGAGGAGCGTCTGAAGTGTTCCGGGTTATTTATCATTGAATACGTTTATTTGTCGCCGTCTGCGCGGAGAGTCCTCGGCCTCGTCCGATGTCACATTATTTTTGTATTGCGCTAGGTCGCGTCTCTTCTGACTTGGTGTATAAAAAAATTAATCTCAGTTCATTTTTTCTAAATGATGAAATAAAAGAGTATCAAGCATACGTTGTTTCTTTCCCTCTCCAGACCGTCGACGAAAATGAAACGCAACTTTGACTGGTATATATATTTTCTAAAACAAGTCGTTCGCTCGTCACTGTCATTTGTTATCTACGTGATCAGTGTGAGGGTTCGCGGGTGAGGAGCAAAGCTGGAGTCACGTGTGTGTGTGTGTGTTTCGGTCAGTCTTCGACCTGCAGAAGTCGCAGCACGGACCGCTGGAGGAGCGCCACCCCCGAGGAGTTGTTCCCGCCGCAGTAGTGAGACGACGAGAACACCGACACCAGCCGCCCGCCCAACTGGATCTGGTCATATACACTACACTGACTTACTCCGCCATTATAGGAATGATCATTCAGAGCGTCTTTGTTACCATGAATCCCCTGGAGTGTAGCTGGTGCGCCCTCAGCACGGCGCTGAGCCGGTTGTGTTTGAGGAACCGCCGCAGAGCTCGCGCACTGAACACGTGGCCGACTCCTCGCCGCCAGTTGCGCGCGAAGCCTTCCGACGAGTTCAGCTCCAGCACCACGGCCGCCGGCGCCTTGGACTCGCTGGCACAAATATATAAATAACATAAAGAACAGGCCTGACAGGGTCGGTTCTTAGTCGCTCAATATTAAGAATGACCTCCGTCTGTCAGCGATCCCTCACCTGTCTCAATGCTAACCTCCCACACAGTACAATGGTTTTCAGATTCGACGCCAGGACCAGGTTTTGTGTTTACTTACATATCACTAACTTAACGTTCATATGTAGAGGGACTAGAACTGCTGAGATACCTACATATTTCAGGAGGACATCAAAAATATCACATTGTAGGCTCGATCTCTCATAGCTAGCACTCGACTAACGGTTACACGACAGACACTTGAAGATAAGTCAGCAATAAATATATTGCGGAAAACGTCTTAACAAATTCAATTCATTGTAAAAACTTAATTTCTACTGCAAAGAATTATATATATTTTTATTTAATTCAAATCCTGAAAGTTAAGTATAGCCATTTGAGAAGATATTATAACTATTCCTATCCGACGCTTAACCCGAGCCGATTTGCTATTTTTCTGGCAAGTAAACAATATCGCTTAATACTTCACTACGCTTGATAAATTCTGACAACATGTAAAGAATTCAATTGGTGTCCACGGCAACTGACTCGACGGGATCATTCCACAAGAGTTCCCAGGCCAGGGCGCTCTGCTCGGCGGGTCGCGGCAGGGGCGCCGGCACACGACTCACGCCGGCCGCCAGAGGACACACCCAGGGCGGGGGGATGCCGCCGTGACAACAGAACACCTGCACACATCACCAGCACCGCCACCACACGCATAAAATCATTCGTGATCATCATTAAGTCTATGTATACACTTTTGACAACCCTTGGGGATAGTTTCAAGGTCTTCACTCTACAACTTAAAGAACCTTTCAAAATGAATATGTTTTATGGAGCAAATCTAACATTAACTTTGATGTAAGCCTACTCCAGATTTGATACAATACAAGCACATCCTAACCTTCCCGTCGACGATGGCCGCCAGTGGTAGAACGTCAAACACGTCGTTCACAGCGTTCCAGACCCGCAAGCCTTCGACTTCGCCATATTTTTCAATACATTCACTAGAAATATCCCTTGAAAACCTCCAGCAAAGACATACTTTTATTCATCAGGTACACGATACTCACTTATAAAAAGTAAACATTTTCTGTATTTCTCTAGTTTCGTGATTTCCTCTTAACAAATGTATCGCGTCTGGTCTTTGTACTTTTGCGGCAAACAAGTAAGTCAATAGTTCTGTACCGTGCGGACCTCTATCGACATAGTCCCCCAAGAACAACAAGCCGCCCGGCATCAGAGCCGTGCCGTTGGGCCAAAGGACTGCTTCCATGGCCAGAAGAGCGGCGAGGTTCCCGTGTAAATCTCCTGGATGAAACAGAAAAAACAGAGTATGTGATACGAGTGCTAACTTCATGGATACCTTTCTCTCTGAAGTTTCAACGGCTCCCACTCACCTATAGCGTAAACAGGTGAGCTGAGTGACAGTAGCCTCGGTTCTTTGAGACACAGCGGCCGGACGCGCTCCGCGAGCCGCAGCAGCCTCGCGCCCAGCGCCGCTCCCTCGCCCGCCTCCACCCACGAGAACGCTGACTTAGTGACCGCCACTGACCCGCCGCCCGACACGCGCCTCTACATACAGGAAAGGGTTAGACACTGGTTTAAGGATTCTTTATAGGAAACTAAGTATAAAGATAATTTGGAACAACAAGAAGCTCCCATATAGTTGGTTCATAAGAAGTCGAATTGATTAACATATGCTAACGTTGGCAGGCTTGTCGATGGCGGAGGCGAAGTAATGCACTGCCGCGAAGGCCTCTGTCGGGGCAGTGCCGTCTCCGAGGAGGTCGAGAGAGTTACTGTACAGAGATACTAGGCGGGCTGTTGATGAGCTCACTGCATCCTCTTAGGGAACAGAAACAAAAGTTGTTCGTCAAATAATATTTGTCTCCAAGTTTGTCAAAACAATTATAATAATGACGATCTGCTCGAAGGGTTTTTTTAAATAACAATATTCGTCAACAAAACACAGCCTTCCCACCCTCAAAACTGTTGAGATGCTGTATCTCAGGCCCAGCTTCTCTTCTGAGGTGCACTACGCACGTGGCCAATGAATATTCTCCACTCGCAGCCGTCACAGGCGCCGTGGGCTCGGACGATTCGATCGCAACGTTTGAGTTGCCCGTAACATCTTCATCTGTATGAAATATTCTCATAGTTAATGAAATAATATAAGATTTTTATATGAATAATATATGAATTTTCTTACCCGGTTCCAAAGTCTCCTTAGACGTAGGCACCGGACTTTGTATCTGTTCTCTAAAACATACATACGTAAATAAAAGGTCGATCGTCTCTTAAACAGACTATATCTCGTCACTCACTGTAGATAGTGTAGATCCCGGAGACGCGCGATGCAGGAGACGGGAGCCCTCAGCAGAGAGGCTGCACCGGGACAGTCACTGACCGCCCACCGCAGGTACTCCTCGAGGGGGAGCAGCGCGGCTCCGGACAGACACAACTCTCTGTAAGGAACTCTCCTCGCGTTGGAACATATTACAGAGGCAAAGAAACTAATAATTTATCTGACCATCCTTACATTAACAACTATATACCTACACGGCAATTGTCACGGAACGTCTATGCGTGGTGCCTCGTGTGTCACGCAGACGAGTCAATAACGAAGTTGAGTTCGATGGGAATTTTTGCACGTGATATTAACGTCGTACCTAAGACAATGGTCGGCTTCTTTGGCCACACTGAGCGAGTCGGCGATGAGACCGCACGCCGTCCGCGCGGCCGCGATCAACTCCTTCAGTTCTACATATTCCAGTTGGCAGTCGCGGTTTCCGTCGAAGTATCTTTAAGAAGATAACGTAGTTAGCGTTACTAAGGAAGAAGATGTAAACCTTTAATGGTTGGAAATATTGAAGAATATTGTCCAAGGCAGCAAGCGAGTGTCATTGAGCAAGATAAGAATGAGCATCGGCCTGCGACATTGCATACAAATTTTCACCTGAATATATATTTGCAGCGCATCTCCGCGGCTACCTCCTCGTGCGTCGTCTCGGGCTCCACTGCCGCCGTCCACAGCAACATCTCCATGAACGACAAGCCACCGCGGTTACTTATATCCGCCGCCCTAAGAAATATACCTTTTTGTACTTCAAATAGAAAAATTTATATCCGTCAGACACAATAATATAACCCAGTGTAACCTGAACAGACTGAGACAATTGGCTCTCTGCCAGCCTCCGTCGACCATGAATCTCGTGAATATTTTGGGGCTCATGTATAACGCAGGAAATACCAACGATAAGAATTCACGATACAAAAGCACTTGGTCTGTGAAAACATAAGTCAGGTTATTGAACACACATGTACACGTGTATTCATGCCGGTGAATGTTAGGTTCTTTAAATAAGACTCCAACTTGTAAAGGTTTTGTCGGCGTACCATCTCTGGTGTAGTTCGCGGCTTGTATTAGTTTGCAGTACGGTGTGGACAGTGCGACGGCACCACCCGCCACGTCACAGCCTACCACGACGTTTTCTTCGCAGATTTCCACTATCATTCCGGTGTCCATCTCCTACACATTTTAAATTGATAACAAAACGATCCACGTAAGTTCCAAGTTATGTTGCAAACGATCACGTTATATTCCGACGAACATTATGGGTTCCCTCACATTGCCTCTGAGGACATCTCCACTGGCTAGCTGAGCAAACAGCGATAGCTCAGGGCTCCGCAAGGTGGCATGTGCTCGCTGGCGCTCCAGCTCAGACGACGTCAACCACTGAAGTCGATTCCGGTTACTCTGATGATGATTATTATTACTGAGCAAGCATGTGACCATACGATACGAAAGCTTTTTACTGATAAATGCCCGACTATGATACCATATTGATATTTGATACACTAAACATTGAAATATATATTTAGCAATTATAAAACGAAACTAAGCAATGGAGACAAGCGTAATGGCATATGGCGCTATCATAAAAAACTTGAATGGGAAAAACAAATGAAAGTCATATAACTAACTGGTCGCAGTTTAGCTCTCTTCTTTACATCAGCTTTGATGGCCACTTTGTAAACCGCGTGGTAGACACATCTCTTCCGATGTTTTGGGAGCCAAATCTTGTAAATTCTTAAAGGACTGCATTCCGACGACGTGTCCATACCAAGAATCTGTTTAACATCTTTCTTGAAAACACATAATTTTAATATAAATTAAAATGTGAGTGAAGGAAAAATTTAAAAAGTCTTTGTAAATGTGTGAGCTCTTTTTGTGTTTTATTATTACTAGCAATTAAACATTAATTTATTTAATATAGCAACATACAAACAGCCGCCCTTAATATTTGTACCTCAAAATGGATCTTATGCGCGGTAAATTTCCAGCAATTTTTCTCGCTCTTGCTACAAGGTATCCAGAACTCGCCGTTACTTTCTTTAGTGACCAAATACGATCGTTCTGTGGGACAGTAAATAAGAAGAGACACAACATCGCATATATCTGTGTAGTTTTTAAACATCATTAACAATTTTCATTAAATTTCCCACAATATATCTATGTATACCGAACTATAAACGTTACGAAGCTGTCATCGAAAATGATAGATATTTACTAGAAGTCTATCTGCATAAATTTTGACAAATTTAACTTTAGAATGTTTTTGACGACTTATCGATGGTTTATCGATAACTGTAAAGTAAATAGAAACCATTCCATAAATTAAATATGACGAATAGTATACTTTAGATAGAAAGTTGTGGTCCAATTTTTAAATTTTACTACAGTCACAAAGTTCCTCGACCAACTAGGTCTATGATACACGGCAACTCTATATAATATAATACTTTGCGAAATACATAAAATTTTAACTCTTGCCACGCTTTTTATCTTCAAACTTTTGCCAAGTTTTTTTAATCTCAATATGCACCTTTTAGCGAAGACCTTGAAATTAAGAATATTGATAATTTTAACTGGATATTATGTAAGAAGAGAGGGACAACATCGTATTATGTGAGTCAGTTCACCTTAAGGCTTCAGGTATGGATGCAGATATATCTTTCTATAATTAACATATTGTGTTTATAAACGAATTTTATTTTTAGTAATTATTTACTTGTTGTAATAACCTCATTAAGATACGTCTATGATTTTTATCTTCCTACGGCATGAGCACGTGATAGACTAATTATAGAAGTTAATACACCTACATTTTCTGATAACGGCAAAGGATAGGAATAATTGTCAGGTTACTGAAAATTAAGTAGTTTTCTGTTGCAATTTATATTGCTTTCTATTGCAATTTATATTGGAATTCGATTACGATACTAACGACTATAATTTTATTAATTTTGTTTTTGTTACTCTTAATATTGAACCTAAATATATTAATTTTTTTTAGCTAATTTGTTTTAATAATTAAGTTTTGTAAATTGATATATATCCTATACATATATAAAAATAAGCAAGATTTTCCTTTCTACTAATATAATCATTCAAACTTTAATGATTAAAAGCCTATCATTTATAAGAGACGTTGAATGAAAATTTGTCGAACACGTCTATCTAGTACTATTGATCTTGCCCACAGAACTGCCCTAGGTTGTAGGTTCTATACATCTATATACGAATGTGACGTTCTGATCACGCCACCTTTTCAGTACGCTTGCAGGCCGCTGATTGGACAGATTCCCCACCCCAAAGAAAAATACGACACATTCAACACGTTCAGTGATGCACCATCAAGTCGATCTATTCGAATTTGACATATCGATATCACAGAAATAGTTTCGTTGTAAAGTCACCGTGCGGACATTTAATTCACATGAAATTAATTCAAAAATAATCATATTTTTTTATTTCATATTAGGATCCCAAAATAACACTATATTCCTTAATAAAATGTTGAATTGTCTTTACATAGTGAAAAGTCGATTCTGAAGTATCGAGTTTCTTGACATTTGTCAAAAATATGACATTTCAATTGTACAACACTAATTCATCCAGGTTTGCAGACGGTTTGTAGGTTCTGCTAGTGTTTATTAAGTATTCGTTTGAAAATCAGTGATAATTTACAAGTGTTATTTTTCCCGTGAAAACGAAAACCTGAAAAATTCTGGGGTATGTTTGTAAAATACAATTTATAGCCAAATAGTGTAATACTTAAGGTAATCGTATAATTCATAACCTACAATGCTGTAGGCGAATATGTTATTATTTTTACATTATAATTCTATTTCTGTTTATTTCATGGGATTAAAATTACAATGAACCAAATAGGAGAGGAAAAAAAATCGGTGCAAACTTTTGTTTCGACTTGCATGATCATAAAATTATATTTTTAATAATGCGGCGCGATGTTTCGCAAAGCTACCTTCATTTTATAATAAATTAACGTGGTTCGATTAATATCACCGACCAATTATAAAACTCATCATAACATATACCCATTAAAATCTAACTAGATCGACAATTTTTTTCAATAAAAGTATAAAGTAAGTGTTATCAAACAGTTTCTCTTTAGAAAGTCCATAATATTTGTCATTCCGTCCGTTTAATGTTAACGTTATTTGTATCGCGGTGTTATCGTTTCTCTGGATGACTGTGAAGTATGAAAGTTAAATTATACATAAAAATATTAACTTCATAAATGTTGTGTGCTTAAATTGGATAACTTATTCCATTGCCTACTCATTAACTCTCTGTATATAAGTCAATATCAGTTTTCCCTTGTTTGGTAAGGGCCAGCATTAATTATAAACATTAATGATACTAATATGTCAATACTATAATAAATCTGTTCCACCACTGATGGTAGTTACTAGTTAACTGTCTTGCATTTTCATGAAACATTTTTAAAGGATGTTCATGTTTGTTAATACCTAATATAACTGTAGCATTAATTTAGGTTGTTGTGTTAACTAAGTAAAATTACAGACAGACAGTTTCAATTAGTTTCATTTTATTTCGATGGTAATCTCAGGTATTTTATTGGAATTTGAAATAATCAATTAAATATGTAAAAAAAAACAATAGTCAAGAAATTATTTTTTTGAAGATACATGAAACACTAATTTATTTTGGAGTTAATATTGATTTGTGTGTGAAAATGATGGATGTCCGTCGTTGCCCGTCGCTCCGTGTGAACACACATGTGACCGTAGGCAGTTGGCATCAGGCGAACCTTCGGCTTCTTTGTTGTACTTGTGTAACTGCCTTGAACAAATTCTTCCATGTTGAGTTGTATTTGCATCGAAATTTAAAAAAGCATCTCACAGGAACAGTATAGCAACAATTATTATATTCATCTTAATTGAATGAAGATCAATAATTTTCCTAAAGAATAATTAAATTGTAGTAAAATAATGCAAAATAAATAAAGTGCTCATAGAGAGCAGACGAGACAGACGACAGATGAAGTGTCTCCTCGTGTCTGCAATAAATCTTAATTCTATGTGTAGTTCTCATAATTATTCCTAATTAACTCCGAGGTCGCCACGGTGCGGGTGTAAAAACATAAAAATGTGTTTTGATGCATTATAATGATTATGACTTATTTAATATTAATTGAGAAAATATAATGAGCACGTTTGTTGGAACTACATTTTGTTACTTCATAGTCGTCGGGAGTGATTCGTCTCTTGGTTTGTGTTATTTTTAAAACGCGTCACTCGTAGCGTTAGTTTTGAGACGGAACGTACCACATTCGCACAACGCTAACATAATGTTTGTTTTAAATTTAATTTTACTTTAAACATACATTAAACTTATTACTACGTGACGTAGGTACGGTCTGTTACTAAGTCATTTATCATTTATATTATTATAAAACAATATCTCCGAGTCATTTCATTTTCTGATCCGGTGTCAGTGAAATAACTTTCAATTATATTTTTTTTTATTGATAACTTCATATATCTGTTATCGTGGCGAGCCACCCTCGAACCTTTCCCGATTAGATATGTGTGACCTTTCGCACCGGCAGAGCATCCAGGGCCACGGAGCATGCTTACTGGCACACCACACTACAATCATAACACTTTAATTCTACGCATAACAGGAATGACACTAGTAACATAATAAGATAATTAAAACAAAAAATTAATTGCTTAATATTCACGACAGCGCGGGCGACGTTGTTAATATGGCGTCCGATAAATAATTATCGTTTTTTATTAAATTAATCATTTATTTTTGAATATTAAATCTGACTCTCTACAGCGGATTACCAAGTTCTACATCGGAGAATAAATTTATTATAATCCCTTAGCGTTGAAAAGGCGTTTTTGTTCTGTGTCGTACATTGCATTTAAAGTTAAACTATTATTAAGATAAACTTAGTTCAAACCCGGTCGTATAGAACTAACTTGGCATGATTCCATTTGAGTTAGTGATATAATATTTTTAACTATAAACACTAAATTTCCTCTAATTTCAGTGGAAATTTAGTAATTTTGCTATGTCATATCTATGTGTATTGTTCTTGTATAAGGATATTCGTTCGTTGGTTGTAGTATGTCTGTGGTTCACGATAAGCGGAGGTCATGTCTGCTGGTCGACCTTATTGCCTTATCATTAATCTGAGATGCACTTGCACCAGGTCCTAGGTCCGGGCCCTCGGACTTCGCCCCCCATTATCCGCCGAGTGTCGTCTTCCGCTATCTGCTACCATCATCCGCCCGTACTGTCGCCATGCGGCGACTCTGACCGGATTCTCTGGATTGTTCTTAAAAGAATGATTATTTTTTATTATGTTTAAGTAATAGGAATAATCACACAAAATATATTTTTTAATTCTTGGTATAGTTAAGGGTCTTCATGTTTGTTAAACACATAATATGGAGACAATTTAAGGGGAAGTAAAATACATCGTTGGCAAAATAAATTTTTACTTAAGGGCGATTAACCTTTACCACTAAATAAAGCCACCCATGGCCGGCGACGAGGTTGCCTTCCGTTGCTACATGTTTAATGTTACATCGCTCTTTCACATTTTTTTTGGATCAGAATGTCTGCTAAATAATATTTTTCAAGTTAACCGTCCGCCGTCGTCGTGTGTTTGCATCGAGAAGTCGTGACCAGTTGTCGATCATTACAGTTGTTAGTTGTTAATCATTGACTATTATTAGTTTTTTTTTAAATATACACTGTTAAATTTATGTAATATTTTTTAAAGTTTTTAGCGAAGTAGAATTAACACTCGAATTATTATACAAATACAACATCTGCTATGTTTGCGTCTATTATTATTTATTTCACATTCAGCGCGTCGAGCCTTGGCTAAAGAGTCCCTATACATGATATTTAACCATCCAAGTTATTTGTTTATTATTATAATAATGGTGTCTCTACACGGATCCTTGGTGACGTCACCGTCTTGTGTGTAGGAGTATATGAACGGTATCGCTAATTGTCTAAACTATGTTACCACATATAGGAAGCTCCAAAGTCCATGTATTAAGGTCTATTTTGGAGCAGTCCGGATCCTGCCGGTTGTACTAGCGGTTGGAGTTGTGTCACTCCAGTAGTCCGTCCCGCCACTCGAACCCACGTGCTTGTTCTGATTACATGACTACTGATATCCTTATATAAAGACTAATGTATGAGACACTGATCTAAAAGGATGGCTTAAAATTATATACGGAAGTTTTTTTATCGCACGAAGATGCTACTTCACAAAGTTCTGCAGGACTGTTCGTCATCCTTTTCTATCTTAAAAATATGAATAGACCTCTTTATCTTCATCTTTATATCTCCAGCTTTTCCTTCCTCGATCATAAAATTTTCAATCTCAAGTATTCTCTGTATCTTTCTGACATCCTATTAGCCAAAATTTGATTTATTCTACTGCACCATGACCTTCCGTAACAACGTGAAGGTCTCACTTCCCGTCGCCCGGCCTTCGCCCCCGCCCCCCGCCCCCAATACGAATTTTGTATCCCGGAGGAAGCAGCGTGTCGCTTTCGCTCGGTCAGATGAGTGCGAGCGAACCGGCCATGAACTGTATGTAACAGATAACAGGATTGCTATTGAATATCTCACAGAGAATACATGTAGGGTGTGTATTTACAAACATTTGGAACCTCTTAATATTATTATCGTTCGTCTCCTTACCGTGTGACTCCTATCCCCATGTTGTCGTATTCTCCCTGGTGTCTCCCGTGTCCCGCCCTGAGCCGGTCCTCATCTCGTGATCTCTCCGCGACTCCTCATCATATGGCGCGAACCTATCTCTAGTCAGTCGACGAGCGAGCGTCGCCACGGACGGACGTGTCTCACGTGCCGTTCACATAACGTTTTTATAATAATATTATTTTTATATTTCCAGTGGCTGTGATACAAGTGATAAATTAGTTTACAATTAGCGACTTGTCGAGGTAAGTCGTTTATTACGCCATCAACATCCAAAGTCCGTATCATCTCTAGTACGTAGTCATTTTCTAATTGCATTAAATTCGTGTCGATGTTGTTTAAATATATTTTTTTGCATCAAAATAAATGAACCGTTCATTTTATTATTTATTATTACGAACTGGTTAATTTCGTTGTCGACATCGCACTAACCTAGTTTCGTTATAATCAAATTAAAACATATTTTCACCTCGCAGTTATTCCAAATGTAACTATTACCTAAGTTATGTGACTGAGGCACTCTAATCGTGTGATTAGAATTTCCAATTTGCGTCGGAGTTCGTGAAACAGAGGAATCTTGGTAATAATGAAACTCGCTTAAAGAGAGGCTTTTAAAAAGCTATAATTAAAATTTTAAACTGCGACAAATAGTAACGGCCCCGATGTTATGAGCGAGTGTTCTCATTACGAACTTATCATCTAGACTCTAGAAGACGGACCAATGTCTGAATTAATTAATATTTTTTCAAGAACTCTAATATTGATTTTAATACATTTTATATATCACCTATTATTTATGAACTTTACGCGTCAAGTTATAGCTATGTCATGATATTTTTACTCTAACATCAAACCAGTCTTCACGGTCATTATCAAACGTGTTATATTTGTGTCCAAAGTATCGCTTGTTGTGAACCCGGCTTTATCTTCGTGCGTATTTTTCCTAAATCCGTCCAAATATCGGATAATATTTATTCCTAGTGACGTCACTCACAGCTGAGTCGGGTCAACGACTTCCTCATACGGCATGCAAATTATATTCCTTATTTGACAGAGCGTTCTAAGATCGATGTTCGCAAATATTTTCAATACACTCGGTTAAAGTGAGTATTACTATGATATAAAATTAATTTTAAAAGAAATGTAAAATACTTTACGAGACCCTGCGACCTAACCTGTCAACGATATTATCTCGGCGAAGTTTGTAAGTTGATCAAAATACATTCGGAGATCGCTTCTAAATTGTCTCGAATATTTTTCTAACTATTTAAAAAATAAATCAATGAGCGGATCTATCAAGTTTATTGTACGTTGGTACGTTAGCTGGCTGGCTGGCCGGGTCTGTCTTCTGTGTACTTTGTACAAGAATGCTGTAACAGTTTCACATAGTATTGAGTACGAGTGGTCACGCTCGTGTGCCGATCGACATTCGCTTAAACGCCGTGCGATACTACACTGATATCAATTCTAATGTAATATTTGCTTTTGACTCTAGCTTTTTATTACTATGTGCTATAAAACGATCTCAAAATATCGTTACGAATATTTTATCTTAAATAATGTAACGTGTGTAATGAAATGTTTAATTCCATCAATGTTTGTACGCTGACAGCACCAGCGTACAAACATTTGTTTTAAACTTGATTGTAGTAATCGCAAAATTTACAAGTGTTTTTTTTTACGACGCGACGCGGAAGCGACGGGCTTACATTATATCTGACATTGAACAAAGTGCAAAACTTATTTATGAATTACGATACCCGCTTCCTACACCGCGAGCGTATCACACGAATGTATGCGAACACACACACCTCACGTCACATGCGTCACACGCGGTGTGATTTATACATTTCCAAACACCAGTAAAAGCTGTTGACTGGGTAACTAACTGGACTCTCAACCGTGCTGGTCAAAATGAAATATCGTTTATAGATATTTTTGAATAATCTGATTAAATGTAAAATTCGATAGATGTAACAGAAACGAACCCAAATCATCCTTACACTCGAACGTCGTTCTTGATAATGTATGTGAGAGCAGAAAACATCTTCAATGTACACGATCAGAGTCCTTTGATGAATCACAGAACAAACTAAAACCCTTTCTGATATTCCTCGCGTCATAAACGTTCCGAGTAAGTTCAGCATCTTCAGCAGTTATTATATCTGTTACGAACCGCGTTCGTTATTTAGTTATTTCACTTAATGGGCTGATCACAGATACTAGGATCACATGTATTAAAAGGCACAATTTTGTTTCGTGAGGTCTGAACAGAAACGGGTAGTTTTGTATTTATTCAGAATTCTTGTCTCTCGTCTGCTGCGACACTTAAAAGGCATGATCCATAGTTTTCTGTAAAAACTACCTATTTTAATATTGTTATAAAGACAGGTGCCATAATTTATCAGAAGGTGCAGCAGGTGGATGCTATAAAAGAACAAAGACATTACATCTGGCGCCGTTGATAGTATTATATAATTAAATACATAGGAATTATAGAAAAAATAAAATAAAATTGAAAACTCACAGAATTTACTGTCCTATAGACTTGTTCTGGTTGTATTTTTCATGATGATGTGAAAATAACATTTAAACTGTTACAATTTGGCTTTATTTTACGAATTATTATTAATTTTATTATTTTCTCGTATCGATTCTCCAGTCGAATCAATTTTCATAGAATTTGTATTTAAAAACAATGATGATATATCCTATACGCAGCGTCACTTCTCTAACCGGTGACAGAGAGAGAGCGAGAGAAGTCAACATCGGAGGCTTGTATAGTACTTGTATCATGAGGACTGTAGGGCTGAACATCCCGGCAACAGAATGATCGAGCATCGATTCAGACGCTTAATTAAAATTAATTAGTCCACGCAGGTACATGCCGTCACTTAGACAGCAACGTAGCGCTCTGCATGTCCAGTAAAACTATCGAATCGTGTTTTACTGAAGGGTTGTTTGTTATTACATCAACATGTGCTCAGCGGGGTGACGCACTGTGAGCTGCATCCATAATAAAACATTTCAGAAAGATCCAGGGTTTGGTCCGAAGGTCGTGGGTAATCCTCTGCCTGAACGAATATATTTCCTCTGTCTTAGAGAGCTATGTCGTGTAATATTGTATACCTAGTGTTTTATATTAGTTGAGTATGAGTCAGTTCGACGGAAGCCCCAGGTTCCCCTACTCCTAGGTTACCTCTCTTGTCCCAAATCCAAATAGTCCCCGAGAACGTAAGACAACTGCAGCGGCTTTTTACACATGAGAGTGTCCACGATGGGTCGGTTATCCTTTTTAAGTAAAGTAACCACAAACACAAATATTTACTAATATAAAACAAACTGTATGCAACTGTACGATCTTATATTTTCACTACACCGCCGCTGGCCGTCTGTTTTTGTGTCAAGTGATTTTTTTCTCTTGTTTATTTTTGTTCTCTTCATAAAAACCAACGCTACAGACCGCGACCATTATAACGGTCTTAGTACTCGTCATACTGTCGTTTATGTAGTTAACGGATACTTTTATAGTATTAGTTTTCATTCATTCATAGGTATTACATGCACGGTCAGACGAGGTCTATGTTGCGGTTGGGACTTGAAGAATTTGAAACGCTTTTGATATTTCTTTTTCTATTCTATCAACAGCGATTCGTAAATATAATACTTTAGGTATCGAGTCGAGAACAGTAATCCAATTAACCTCTAATTAACCGTCAAGTTAGACACAACAGTCGGGATGCGCGCATCGCAACATGGTAAACAAACAGTCGACGTGCGTTCATATATGTATGGGGTTATCAGTCACAAGTGATAACGGCCGCCCGGGATCGGACGGGTCACCGAAGGTCACACATACAAATACAAATACTCTCGATACAGAAAACGATGCATGGAAATATTATCGATATATCCACTAACAACATCTATATCGACTATTAATAGTGTTGTTCTCACCTGAATCTGGTCTCTGATTAGAACGGACGCGACGGCCGACCTAAAGAATTATGTCAAGTTTAATATGATTAATGTAATGAGACGTCACATGTTAACAAAGAATATGTACGGTATACACGTAAACGTTTTAACAGACAGTATGGAAGTTAAAAATGTGTACATTACAAGTATTTCTACAATTTTTTGTGTAAAACCGTTCGTTATAACAATTAATTTTGCAACAACTAATAAAAGTATCTTGTTATACATGATATTGTGTTTTAAAAACAACCGTTGTTTATCATGTGTCAGTGTTATTAACTAATTCCTTAATGTAGTTGACAGACTGACCCACTGGTGCGAGCAGCGGTCGCCGGTCGGTCAAAGTCCAAAGCGTTGTTGAGATATATTGAGATCACGACAAACATTGTGATTTCATAAATAAACCGCACAAAGAAAATATTTGACATTATTGAAAACGAGCGCTCAGCGATTTATACAGTTGAAATATTGTCGCATATTATCATTAAGTTATATTTATTATAAATACATTTTATTATTTATTATTCCCTAGTTGGAAACTGGAATATTCATTATAAACGCTGCTTTGGAATCGTTTGCCATAAGATTGTCACAAATGTGTAGTCTCGTAACGTAATCTTAATCGATATTCTTAATTGTATGAAAATACTCAACATGAACTCGTTTCCTAACCACCACATGAAAACATTTCAAGATCTCGCTTTAGAAAAAAAGATTCAGAATTTATCTGTTCAGACGTTTAAGTGGAACATTACACTGGAACAAAGCCA
Organism: Danaus plexippus; assembly: GCF_018135715.1. NCBI lineage: Eukaryota > Metazoa > Arthropoda > Insecta > Lepidoptera > Nymphalidae > Danaus > Danaus plexippus. Next base: position 523,105 of record NC_083537.1, on the reverse strand, counting down.
GCGATCGGGCGTGACTCACGACCGACAAACTTACAAAGGAATTATGATATTTAAAACGTTTACTGACTGAACTCGCTCACTCACACATACGAGTGAGAACGTCCCCTGCGACACTAGGGCGCTTCATGAATGACAACCTCACATCACACGGCGAGCAGATTGAGATTGAATCGCTGTACAAATCGGAGTCGAACCCAACGTCCCTGAAGTGCTCCATCTGAACCGTCTCCAAGTTTATCAACACGCGTACAGTTTGTAATCAAACCGTTCATGTCCGTAACACACGGTCTCCTCATTAACACGACCAATGCTCCGAAGTCCAGGTCGTGATGCCATCAACATCCTGTGCGTGTGTGTGTTTCGCGGACTTTGGATGTCACTCTTGAATTGTCTCTTATCTGGATCTAATCTATTCATTATTCACTTAATAAATCAGTGTTGATAGATTTTAAAATAATTACGACTATCTTTATACGTCGATACCCTGTTATATTAATAAATATATATCATAGTATGTATCTTTTAATTTGATTATGTACTTTTTTATGACTCCTACAAGTGCTGTTCACACTGAGACAAAAAAAGATTTAATTTGTAGGAGGAATTTAAATATCCTTACCAATCATCAAATACGTGCCATGCTCTGTGGGAACAGAACACTATTACCAATTTTTTAGCCTAATAATATGTTCTAGAACATAGACGATTATACAAATTGATTGATTTAGTATCACTCATAAATTATTGCGATGTTTTTACTAAATCTAAAGAACTTTTTATTACACGCATGACATGTGATAGATAAACATTATTTAAATCCTCGTTATTAGGGACGAGGAGGAACTCGAACATTAAAATGTTCATATTGTTGAATTAAATGTGGTATGATACATAACAGGAAAGTGATCGATGTATGACACCCGACCTTTGAAGTGTTGTCGACGTGACTGAATCTAAGTTACCTTCCCTCTACGCGACTCGCTTTGGTTTTTCCATAATTCAGTCGGACTTTTAATTGAATCAGTGTTTTCATTATGAATCGTTTATAATTAATGGAGTCTCCGTCGACTCGTCATGTGACGGAGAACCAAGTGCAAACACTGCCGTGTTATTAGATACACACCAGACCAGAGACGGCAGTGACGCCGAGTCAACAAGAGCGGCTCCAGTTTAGCAATTAACAACACATGAATATAATATAAATTAATGGTATTAGTTGTCTCAGAGCTATATATATATATATATACATATACATATATAACAATTATCATCATGTAGCATTCAGTTTTTAATTCTTCTTGCACATGAGCCGCAGCCTGTCTGTATGCTGATTGCTATTTGTATATATTTGTTTAATATGACTACTGAACCTAAGCATCTCAATGTTCCGTACTAACAAAGAGGGTCGTCCTCGTCTCAAGCCTCGCTATCAGTCATCTGTTATCGTCCAGATATAACTGTGCTCATTCGTTTGTGTTTATTCTATTGTTCTTTTCAGTTTGTTTTATGTAAACCCTAAATTAATTTCTACGGCAGAATATAAATAACTTCTCCCAACATCCGCAAAGAAACGCGTCCTATTGATTAATAGTCATATATAACAATGATTTTTCGAAGGTATCAACACTCCTACCACGAGTCTTCACCGCTTTATAAACAAACCAAGTTTAGTAACAGTTTTTCACCCATTTGAGACGTAGGTACTGTCACGTGCGAAGATTTATAATTGAAGCATTTCTAACTGTCCGTGTGTGACTTTCAGTGTGACGAACCCGTGGTATAGTCATAGTACATCGATTTAATACAACAATATTATATTTATCTAATGTTTTGTCTTTTGTAACATTTTTGCGTTCTATTTAAAGTAAATTTGCAATTCTAAATGTTTTTTTTATACTTTTGACACCACAACCGGGTGTAGTGTCTGTGTTATTAAAACGACTTTGAACTATCGAGTATCTTGTTTATTATTCAATATAATATGATTAGAGACAACTTTTTTAAAAATTTATAGTAAAGTATCTTCATACGTAACAAATAACAACAAAGTATTTACGAACTGTGCATTTATTTCTATTATAAGTTAGTTTCGATCTTAATATTTCCGAGGGTCTCGTCACTATAACTCAGCTTATTCCATAGAGTTGCTTCCTCTCCGATGATGGACAGCCTGTTCCTGTTCGAGCCTCTGTCGAACCGGTCGCTTGTGTTGTTTCTAGTAGTGTACAGTTCGTTGGTGGTCTCTGATATATATAAACGTGTGACGTCAGTGTGTTTATAATTAACGCGGGGGCTCGGCGAGGAGCTCCTGCACTGCCAAGTGGCATCGCCCTCGGCGGACTGCGACTGATGCGTGACACAGACCTTCTGTACAACAAGATCGCAAGTGTAGTATACGACACACGTCTCTCTGTACGACTGTCTGTTGATGCTATACGATGAAACACTATCATGACTGTGTATTACGATCTGTTATATTTTTAATGATAACTTAAACGTTACTCTTTTTTGGCGAAACGTTAAAACTACCAGTATTAAGGTATACGGTGTAGGTACTGCTCATATTAAGGGTACAGAGATACTGATACGTTTGTAATGAAAAATATGTTTTAACAAAGACGTATCTATTTCGCGGTTCGACTTATAACGTCGACATTATGTTTGTTTATTTGTTATTAATGTTTTTATTTGTCACTAAACGTGTAATCTTGTTTCAGGTTGAAGGTGTACAGACATGTTTATAGACGAGAATGAGACGTGAGTAGCTTACCCTTATGTACCTATTATAATTTGGAAGATGACGAACTCGTCGGTGAGACAGACAGATAAACAGACGGGAGACAAGGGATGACATGTACATATAGATAGCCCACTGTGAAGTAAACCAAGATCTTTTTAAATTGCATCGTAACGAAAGACACTTAACTTTTTATTTTTGCTCTAGAGCGAGATTTAACACCAATCGTAAATGCAGCCAGCGTTTCTGTTATGTAAGACTTAAAAACATGTCATATAATATTTGTTATTTATAACTTATATATAATTCTTTTATTTATTACTGTTTATGTAACAACATATATATAAATAATTGTTATCAATTAACAGCCTCGCTATTATTCCACGAGTGATATTAAAGCCGGATTATCAGAACACTTCTACACTGATAGGTTATCCATCAATTTCATCATTTTAAAATAATATTGTGTCGAACGTCTTCTATACGAAATTAACAAAAAAAAATTTTTTTTACGATTCTCCGAAAATCCTACATTACTGTTAACATAAATGAGGTTCCGTAAAAAAATTAGCGAACAATTTTTTTTATTTATATATTTTCTGTTCCGTCATAAATCGTAACACACATACACACAATCACACAAAACCCATTCGCGTGTAATCTGTTGTAATCATTCGGTTATCAGTGAGTGTCGCCTGTCAGTGGCCGAGTGTTAGATTAGAGACAGTCTCACGATCACACGCGCGACCTAAACACAATGTACTATATAAAAGAGTAAGTGAATTAAATAATTTAATATATTTTAATATTTCTGTTACACACTAGTCGATGCCGTGGACTTTGTTCGTGTTTTTTGATATATTAACAAATGTTGAAGATTTATAATTGACGGCATTACTGACCACGTTGTTATGAATATTTATGTTTTATAAAACTTTAAATTAAACGAAGAAATCGCATTTTTTAAATAAAAATGTCTAATAATAAAGTGAATATTATTTTTAAATGTGTGTTATAGTTTTGTACGTGACGCCCACGCGTATCTACATAGCTCGAACACTTTATTAATGTAGGCTGAAGAGACAAAAGTCTTCGTCTTTTTATTTTATACTACTATTAATTTTTTTCATTTATTTATTTCGTTAAGGTAATTTTTCTAACCAATAAATTATTTCGTTTAATTTATTTCGTTCAAAAATTTAAACAAATTTCAAAAAATTATTTCGTAAAGATAATTTGTCTAAGAAATACATTGTCTGAATAAAGACCTTCGTTATTTGTATTTTTATTGGCATTCCATTGTTTTAATGAGATGCCTTCGGAGTTAACGAGATATAATCACTAATAAAACATAACAATTTATTGTAAAAAAAATTAATTACCTCCTCCCAATACTTCTACATATAACGAGCTCTTCGTAACAATCGATATTAAATTATAGACCTAGCATTAACTAACATTATGTGTATATTATCTAGTCTCATTATATGAAGTCTTTAGTGACGACTACTTTATTAATAAAAGTATAGGACTACCGTCAACTCTTCTCGCTTCATAATACTCAACACAAAACAGTACTTTGACAATTGTTTTACAAGTATTGCTTAATAGTATAACTAGTTTCTGTCTGCGACTTCGTTCGCCTTTACCTCGGAATTAGGATTAGTGACAGGTGTAGTGTTTTAATATAATAGATTTAACAATCAATTTTCAGCCACATAACAGTCGGAGTTATGTGATTTCACACAGAATACAACCGATAAGTTATAGTGTGTCTCTTAGTCTGATGCCGAAACTGTATCACTATAAATTGCATCGAAATACGATGAGTATTTTTTCTTTGTTCAACGTTCTATACTTTGCAGTTGAACGTTTACGTAACGACGTTTAAAGTTTTGCGAAACAACCGGTCGGTGTAGTCTGGCAGACGGACGGACGGCTGAGTAGGAATAGGAAAATCGATTATGATTCATTTAGAAGATTTCTTAAACATAGAATATATATATATATATATTCTATGTCATCGCTAAGAAAATAAAGCAATTTTTTGGATTTGGAATATAAACAAAAGACTACTACATGTTATCGGTGTAAAGAGCGCGTTGTAGAAAATTACGCAGTTTTGTCTCATAATAGTGAGGAATTATAGTCGAGGCCAAGGTCGGAGGAGATAAAAACGAGGGGCGAAGTCCGACCGGCGGCGGCCAAGGTCCGCTCCGGAGACACGGCCTGCCGTCTCAGCGATCACGACCGACGAGAGCGCCGCACGTACAGACGTGATACACATTTGTATTTTCTTTAAAGTGTTTAGCTCGGTCTTATTATAATTGAACGTTATTAAAGGATTTTATATATACGAGAAGTCGCACTGGGAGTGTTCTTTTTAATGATCACTTTAAACGATCCCCGTCAATATTAAGGTCGTCAGCGCCATCTGTGAATGCGTTAATCCAGCAGGTGCATTATACTACACGCGTTCATACACTTTATAACATTTATGAACAAACGGTTGGAATAACAAAAACGGGAGGCGAGAGACCAGTTGACAAATTGACATTTAGCATCAGTCTGCTTGCAACAAGTTTGCGTGGTCACACTACTCACGGAGCTTCAACTGTTTTTACACCAGACGCAGAAAACTCGACGTTGATGTCTGTGTGTCATCGCAGGTCCGATTTCGATGCGGGTTATTTTAAATTGAAAGCCAGTTTCCTTCCGGTGACTCTTAGATATGTTTGATTAATATCAGTCCCACAGACTAGTTTCAGTATCAGCACTATTCCAAAGCGATGTAACGTATTTTAAGCGTGTGGTAACTGGACCGAGTGCCGCACGCGTTCAGATATAATCGACGAGAGACAATTTGTAAATTATTTTTAATTCAAATTTAATAACATTTAGTTATTCATTCAAGCTTCGCACGTAACATTATTACGTAACGTAAGTTTTTAAATAGGAAACTGAAAACGCCACGTGTGTAGTTTGACGCTAAAAACTTGTATTAATTACACAGGTGTTTCAAACTGATATAAAAACAGTTGTAACATTAAAAGTTACAAGAAATAAATGCTCCATTGTCTTATTGAATCATTGTCGGCTTTACATATTAATTATTATAATGAAGTGTCCTTAATGTGTTTAAAATTAGCATTACTCTAGCGACGACCACACTCTCCTCTCATTCAACTAGAGTTAATTAAAATTACTGTAACTGCCTCGTTTAAACCCTAGCTGTCTTAATAACACAAGATAAATTAAAGGTATCGGATATTTTGAACCAGAAATATTAATTATATGTGTATCAGTTCGTCTGTGTGTTCCCTGTAGTGTCCGAACCGGTTTTGGTTATAGTTATAGTTTAGTTATGTTATAAGATATATTGAAGACGCTAAAATTTTATATGTAATTTGAGAAAATCGAGTCCCGGATGGTCCGCTCGTACACTGTAAACATACGTCTGCTGATCAGTACCGATGTTGTCTCTACAATGTCGGTGTAGAGCCGCTCTATTGGAGCGTAGAGTTGAATACGATGTTACAGGAAATTGTCTTTTCTAATGAGAATCATCGACTTTAATAGAGAAATAAAATACTCGAGTTGACAAAACGAATTGCTGATACGGATTTATATACATATGTATGTTAATTTGTTTGTTACACGAATAACCAAAAACTATCCAACAAAAATCGTATGTTTTGCGAAGGTTTGTTTTAAAATACATATTATTTGTAAAGGTTGCAGAGGTTTTCCTCATTGCTATTTCTCATACTCGTTAACCTTGTGACGGACACTCGCTTAAACTTGCCCCCTTTTGTATCACACACGCCGGCATCTTATAATAACTCATTATGTATATAATCTTTCACTAATATATAGCTGCTGTCGGAACCGAGACAGACATTAAATTTTATTTTGTACTCCGTCGAGTAGGGTGGTTGGTTGTGTTTGCTTTATTCTAACGTGTTTGCAAAATAACGTTTTAAATTTGAGCTGATTACGTCGAGCGAAGGAACCTGTCTTCCATAAACAAGACGTGTTATTATGATTCTGACTTCATTTCCTTTCCCGTTTATTGTTGTTTAAAAATACAGTTGTTATATATCTTTAAAGACAAACTGTTCCTCCCTAACTTACACTTTATAAAGAAATGTTTTCTTATTAAAACAATCGTTCCTCCTCCACACGCACAAACTCAGAACACTACGATAAATCATTAAAATATTTTGAAAAAAAAATAAATTATAAAGTACTTAATACAAGTTTCATCGCAACTCTATATATCAAACGTTTCCCGTTTTTCAATCAATAATCTACAATTAATGTGAGAAGATCCATGAATGAAAAACTATTAACTGTCCGTCAGTAGTGTGCCGATATAAGTCGCGGTAAGAGCATAGCGTGGACTGTCGATATGTTCATCTTTTGGCTGGCAGCCCCTCAGTGTGAATATTGATTGTTACATAATTAGCTATGAGTTCAAGGATTGTTTGATCTCCGCGTTACTCGTCTCCGTCGGGCACTGCAGCGGTCGTGACCTCTTCATCATACCGACGGACTTGTAGTAAAGATAGTAGCTTCATACACTCACGTGGCTATTGGATAAGATTAAAGAAAACGACAGCTATCGAAGGATTAAATCAATAATTAAAATAATAAAATTGGATCGAGATATTAATAATTATGATTAAAATTAATAATATGTCTTTGGAAATTCGAATAAGACAGAGTTATTAATAATGTTTAAGTTTAAAAAAAATATAATGAAGGAGAAGCATTTTAAAATACATATTATATAAGTGGAAGTATGATTTTATTTTAAAGGTAAAAGTTATGGAAAGGAAATATTCTGTGTCGTCCCTCATCGTTTATAAAATCAGTTAATACAACGATAAAGAAATGTGTGGAGAACTCTAACTCAATATATTCTTAAATTATCTCATATAATAGATATTTCATAATGACTTTATTTCCATAAAAGATTTGTGATGTCAAATGTGTTAGAGACAGGTCAGCATAAATTTGGGAACGACATTAAACAATCTATTCAAATATTTACTTATAAAAATAAAACAACGTGAAGTAATTTCGTTCCAGCTGGGCTCTGTATATAGTTGCATGTATCGCAGCAGCGTACTCCGAACATCCGTCTATATAATATTATACTTCATTATATAGAACCCACGGTCTAGAGTCTAGAGTGTGAACCTTCACGTAACTAGGACATGCATCATTATCTGATAAGGTATTTAAAGTACGTGTCAGTGTGACGGTGTGACGGCGTGTACAGACATACATATTACACAACATAATTAATCGCTTCATTTTTATTACGAACTTAAATATTATCAAAAATGTTTCGATTCTATTAACTGACCGCCTTACGGATGAGTTTTGTGTTTTAATTTACAATTCTTAATAACAATCTCTCAGCGGATACCTTCCTACCAGTTAATCGTAACACCGTAAGGGCAAGTAACAGTTTGTCATTCATTCATCTCCACACATTAAAGTTTTAAAATATTATGAACCATATGTAAATTGGTAACGCGTTTGTAATTTGTAAAGCGTTTTACGCTTCGTCCGTCGCGTGTCGATTCAAGCTCGTGTTAATACTGTCTTATTAAGTGTACTTAGCCCGAGCCGCGATGCTTTTCACACATCACCGAGGAATCACCCGAAATTCTATTAATTATTGTTCGTTAAGACAAGCCGTATCAAGAGGCTGCTCTTGTTAACCGGCGCGATGTCGTCACTCGTGTCTCCTATATATATCAATACATATTATAAAACAAAGTCCCTCCCCGTGTCTGTCTGTCTGTGTGTCTGTTCGCGATGAACGGTATAATTACTACACCGATTATCAAATAGTTATCACCACTCGATAGCGTGATTGTCTAGGAATGTCTTAATATAAAATTTACTAAGTTTTTGTATTAACTTGAGTGTACATTAAAGATATTTGTTGAAGATAACAGGAAAACACGAACCGTCTGAAAGATATAACAAAATAATATATAGTGAAATTGTGTATCGCATATAGGTCTACAGAAAAGTCTGCGGTGGCATGTGTCTACACCTTAATAATAACATACGGTATCCATTTTACAACGTTTAAAAAGTGGCATTCCTTACGCGTCTTTGGAAAGCTATTTACATAAATACGGTTAAGTCTTATCAAAATAAATTACTTCGTTTTCAAGCCTACATCAGTGTCTGTAAATTAGTTTTTAAATCATTTAAATCGAGCGCACCACTTGAAAGTTATCATAATATAAGTTTCATAATTCTCAAAATGAAGTAGTCTGTATTTATATTTTTTGTAAAGAGCCCCGTGCGAAGCCGGGGCTGGTACCTAGTATAAGATATAATATTGTGATTTAGATGACACAATTAATTAAAAGATTAATGGTTTCTCTGTAAGAAAAGATTTTCTTGTTAGGTTTTCTATCAAGGTTACAATCTACATTAGGTTCACAATAAAACTTTACAACACTAACCTGTAAGAAAAGAAACGACATTTATAGCTGTTAATTTACAATGTCGATTACAATATCACAATTAAAATAAATACGATCTATTTTACACGTTCTCTTCTTGGCAATAGTCTCGTTATACGTTATACAATTTAAAATAAACCACAGATAACAATATTTGGTGTTTGTCTATGACACGTGAAGAAAATTATATTTTTCTTTACATTTATATCAAAGTGTACTATGTACCAGCTATCAAGAGGTGTACCAATCGGTGAGCACATTCTGTTGGGGCGCTATTCATCAGTTGTTTTTCCACACGACATACGGAGAGTTTACCGGTTTTTCATGTATATGTATGTATGTATGTATATTATTTTCTAGTAATATATAATGAATGTGTTGCACCCAGGCCTGACTCGTGGTGGGTGTCGGCGGCGTTGCGCGCGATCCGTGCGGTGGCGCTGGTGTTCGACGTCATCACCTTCCCCGTACACCTCGTGATGCAGAGGCCCTGGAGGAAGAGGGCCCTCTCCAGGAGGATCAAGGTGAGAGGATCGCGGGGCGGGGGAAACACATTCAGTATTATATAATATGTTGTCTTTAAAAACATATATAAATATGTTGTGGTAAATAATATATAATGCGGTCGGCGTGTTTGTTGTGAGCTGTACACGTGTGTCGCATATCATTGTTTGTGAACTCGTCACCTTCACACTCCACAGTATTTCCCCCGAGGATGTGTTTGAAGGAAAAATACAAAATGTATAACTCGTAACAGTCAGCCTAACTGACGGAGGGGTTTTAATATTGGCCTCTTACGCACGCTCCAGGCTCGGATAGTGGAGTCTTCGGACGTGAGCGTCACGGTGAGGTCGGTGTCGGCGCCCTGCGAGCTGCATCAGAGACTGGTGAGGGACGGCGTCACCACCATGGAGGCGATGTTGAGGGCGGCGGCCGGCCGTTGGGGCGGAGCACCCTGTCTGGGGACCAGGGCCGTGCTGAGCGAGGAGGACGAGCCGCAAAACAACGGACGAGTCTTCAAGAAGGTGAGCTCGGATATGTTACGTTATAATAGATTATATAGAGAGTATCGCTCATGACCGAGTTAATATTAGTTGTACGTAATTCATATCATGATAAGTTGTAAGCTTCAGTTTTCAGTCACTGGAACGCTGAATATGAATATACATATACTAATGTCTCGTGGTGTTCCATGAGAGGACTGGTAGTATCGTCGCGGACAATCCAGTTTTATGGAAATTGCTTCGCTGTTTAATATTTTCTGTTAAGAAGTATATCTGTAGGTCGCTTAGCTCTTAGTGCTTTAACATATAATCATTCGGTGGTGTGCGTGTGATCGCCCGCATGTGTTTATCATGTGATGTATATGTGCAGTACAAGATGGGTTCGTACTCGTGGCGGTCGTACGTGCAGTGCGCGCGGGAGGCTCGTCAGTTCGGTTCTGGTCTGCGGGCCCTGGGCTGCTCCCCGCGGACCAACCTCGCCATGTTCGCGGAGACACGCGCCGAATGGATGATCGCCGCTCACGGCGCCTTCACACAGAGTATACCCGGTTAGTGCGACCTCGCGAACTATGTCTTGAACTGCTTGCAATGAACACTCCCTCTAACGTCACTAGGCACTCGACTATCGTGGGAATAGGAATGGAATCGTTACTATGGCCCTTCAACAAATTTTCTAATCGTCCTGCTACAGTGAGTATATGTGTAAACGTAATGTTTCCAGTGGTGACCATATACGCGACCCTGGGCGACGACGCCATCGCTCACGGCATCAACGAGACGCAGGTGTCCACCGTCATCACCACACACGACCTGCTGCCCAAGTTCCGCAAGATACTGGCCAAGACGCCGCGCGTGCGCACCATCATATACATGGAGGACCAGCTTAAGGAGACACCCAAGGACGGCTACAAGGAAGGCATCAAGATCGTTGGCTACAAGGAGGTCGTGGAGATGGGCAAGCAGGCCAAGAACGGTGAGTAGACACTGTGATGATGGCACACGGTGAATTTACATGAGCAAAGGGTTGTTTTTTATCCTCGTGTGTCTGCAGACGCGTCTCCCGCTGTGTGTCTTTTGTTTTGAATTATTTGTCAGCCATCCATGTACAGAAAATATACTTTTATAAAGTAAATCAAGTTAGTCTCGCGTAACATAACACGAGTCAGGCAATTTTATATAAATCGATGTCAGTATTAATTCCTTTGTTTAATATATACAGAGCCCGTGCCGCCTGCTCCTCACGACACGGCCATCATAATGTACACGTCGGGCTCCACCGGCGTCCCCAAGGGCGTGGTGCTCTCTCACCGCAACATGGTGGCCACGCTGAAGGCTTTCGCGGACGCCGTCCCCATACACGAGGGCGACGTGCTCATGGGCTTCCTGCCGCTGGCGCACGTCTTCGAACTCCTGGCTGAAAGCCTCTGCGTCATCGGAGGTAACAAATGATAACACTTGACACTAAAAAGTCGATTTATTTTTCCCTTCTTTTGAATCCAAATACACCTGGAACTTTATGTAGAGCTCGTGACAGACACCTGTCAATGTAATTGAGGTGAATTGTGGCGCGTGACACGTTTGGACTATATTAAGTTAGACAAAATATATCTTCCAGTCTTCAAACGTCTAACGGCTGCCAACTGAGATTTTTTCTGATGTAGGGTGTGTGTTCCGTTCCAGGTGTTCCCATCGGCTACTCCACGCCGCTGACCATGTTGGACTCCAGCAGTAAGATCATGAAGGGCACGGCCGGGGACGCGTCCGTCCTCAGACCCACCTGCGTCACCACCGTGCCCGTTAGTATGACGACGAGTCGCTACAGGTGACGTGTCTGATCTCCCAGGAGTATTAAGATTGCTCGTTTGTTTCCCGCAGTTGATCATGGACCGCATCAGTAAGGGCATCACCGACAAGGTGTCTCGCAGCGGAGCCTTCGCCAGCGCCTTCTTCAAGTGGGCCTACGCGTACAAACTGGGCTGGATGAGGCGAGGGTACGACACACCCATCGTAGACGCTCTGGTGAGGAGAACATGCCTTTGTATACGTCGGAATTTGTAATTAATGAAGTATCCAAAGTTATAAAGAAAAATTAAGTTGCGTTTTGAAGCTTTGTAGGCGAAGCAAATAAGTGACATTCAAAGTTAAGACGATTGACACATGTGTATGGTGTGGCTGTAGGTGTTCAAGAAGGTGCGGTCGCTGTTGGGCGGGCGGGTGCGGCTCATGATCACGGGCGGGGCGCCGCTCGCCCCGGACACACATACGCAGGTCCGCCTGTGTCTGTGCTGTGACGTGGTGGCCGGCTACGGACTCACCGAGACCACCTCCTGCGCCACCGTCATGGATCAGTTCGACAGGTAACCACGGGAGACAGATGATTGTATAGTTGACACGGATCTGTATTAGTGGTGACAGGGAGCAGTAGTGAGGCGGGAAACCGTCCAGTAATATATCGTCAGTCGACTTGCAAGTACTAAATATAGCAAATGTCGTTCCAGGTCGACGGGTCGCGTGGGCGCGCCCACCACGGGCACCGACATCCGCCTGGTCAATTGGGAGGAAGGAAACTACCGCGTCACCAACAAGCCCTACCCACAGGTACTGGGACCCACATACAGAATGAGTCACAACACAACACTCTCGTCTCAGCCAGCGTTACGCTTACATCCTTCGTTTTTGTTCTTTTGATGCCAATCATTAAAATATAAAAACATTAGTATGCAGAAGTGACGCGCGACAAATACCATATACATATATTCATAGCTTAGTAATATCCGAATAGTGAACGGCCCGCAGGCCTCACAAGTCACATGGTATAAACTATATACATTACTAATGATTCCCCACACCCCAGGGGGAGATCGTCATAGGAGGGGAGAGTGTGGCGGAGGGATACTACGCTCAGGAGGAAAAGACGAGGGCCGAGTTCATAGACGACGGAGGGCGGCGGTGGTTCAGGTCGGGAGACGTGGCCGAGCTGCATCACGACGGATGCATCAAGATCATCGGTTAGTGGGCACCGGGGACGGGGGGCTCGCTCTGCGCGATCACTAGTTATACATACGTTTCATTTGTTCAGATCTCTGCTAGGGATATATAACGTTAGAGCCATTACAAGACCGCGGACCGTATTTCAGATCGCAAGAAGGACCTGGTGAAGCTGCAGGCCGGAGAGTACGTGTCGCTGGGGAAGGTGGAGGCCGAGCTGAAGACATGCCCCATCGTGGAGAACATCTGCGTGTACGGAGACAGCAGCAAGACATACACCGTGGCGCTGCTGGTGCCCAACCAGAGACATCTGGAGGAACTGGCGCTCAGGATAGGAGTCACGGAGACGGACTTCGACAAGCTCTGTCAGAACAGCGAAGTGGAGAAGGCCGTGGTCAAGGAGCTCGCGGAACACGCCAGGAAATGTTAGTTAACACAAACACACACACAAACACAGATCCTCTTACTGTCATTATAATTTTATTTCCAATCAAATTTTCGCTTAGTATACATAAAGAGTATCAGTTCTTTTTGCGACTCATAAAAATTCTAAGGCTGTTTGTAATACGTTTTAAAAAACCTGTTCCTGAACCTCCGCAAACAGCTGCACGCCTACACTCTAGACACACTCTGCTAGGTTTGATGTAACATGTGTTCATGAGACGTCCCTGCTGCAGGTGGGCTGGAGAAGTTCGAGGTCCCGGCGGCCGTGAAGCTGTGTGCCGAGGTGTGGTCCCCGGACATGGGGCTGGTGACGGCCGCCTTCAAGATCAAGAGGAAAGACATCCAGGAGAGGTACCACGACGACATCAAGCGGATGTACGCGTCGTGATGCGGCCCGCCCCGCCGCGCCCCGCCCCTCACCGGCGACACTTTGTAATTTCTGTATAGATCGTTGGCCTTTCGTTTGCTGTTATTGTAAATTCGAGATTTTTAGTTCACCGCGGAGATTAGGACTATGTATATGTATCGCATCACATTCAACTATGAGATTTTAAGGAAATTATCGTGTATGCCAAAATACATTTTTTTTATAGATTTAATAACTAGCAGACCTATGCCGTCAGTTTAGAAACGATATTATGAAAAAATACCTTGTAATGGAGTCTGTGTGTGTTTTGAAGCGCTAAGTCGTGTACATAATTATTTATGTTATAAATTTGTAGTGTATATTGATGTAAAATTTGGAAGTCGCCGCTAGCCGCCATCGTTTTTCTCGTCTGACTATTTAGGACAAAAATTAAAAATGATAGATCTGATGCGACCCCGGAGGCTCTCCGGCTCCGGGTCGGTCGCTCGCGGCCGGTGAAGGCGCGTCTCGTAGGTGACGTGTTGTGCGAGGGTCGTCCTCACGCGTCATCCCGCGTCATCCCGCTAGCCAGCAAGTGTCCCGTGGCGCGGACTATAAATGTTTGGAGGTGTTAGTGTAAGTTATCGTGTAGTACTTAGTGGGCGGGAACACGCCGCTGTTGTAATTCCGCAATAATTAAATGTTACTATTGAATGTTGGTTGTCGGCGGCCGGCGGGGGGGAGGGGAGTCGTACGCATAATATGACTCGGACTGTGAGGTCGGTGCGAGTTTATTTTTGTACATAGACAGGTGTTCTTCTCGTTCCTGATGCGTCGTGGCTGGTTCATGGACTCTTCTGTTCTTATCGCTGTGTTGTTGCCGGTGTCTTCTCCCTCGCGGTGTTCAAGCGCATGTTACAGTCTGTCGTCTTCGTCGCCAGCCGCAGTCGGACAGTGAGGCATTTTTAAAACGCTCGTTGCATTTCTTTAGGCATTTAAACCCCGAGAAGTATCCAACATAGGCGTGTAAATATTGCCTGCTTAGCAGGCCGCTGTTCCTTCTAATAATCGGATATCTGCATATATTGAATTATAAATTATTAAATCCCCTCGGTGTATTTCGAGACGTATTCTCTACGTTGACAGACGACGTCATATTTTTCGATGTAATCTATTCAAATCTAATCAATGAAGTCTTCACTATGTGAGTAGGCAGTAGGAGTCGTTTGCTCAGTTCATGTTCGTTTGAAATTATATAAAATTTCAACTGAAAACAATTTTTGTATTATTTATTCAATAAATGTTAATAAAATCAGTTCATTTGTTTTTCTTAACCCTTTGAACCCACAGAACATTAATATACACGTTATATTGGAGAATAAAAGTAATAATAGTGCGTGGAGAACCTCCGCGAGGAAGAAGCGGAGATTGTGATGTGGAAATCAAAATAAAGTATGTGTATCCCAGCAAAATAGAAATAATGAATATTATAAATACATTAATATGGAACAAGTACGTGTTTATTTAATATCACGACGCACACACTGTTTACTTTGTTGCATAGCAAGAAGACCATGCGCATGTGCTTGGAATCTGCCGACTCATTCTCTTGCTCCTAGTTTCTACATCTATGTATGTCTTTCTCTCTTCCTTCGGAACATTGGACGCGACTCGTTAACGCGCGCTGGCCTGTAACAGGTCTAGAACGTGCATGCGTTCGGGCGCTACGCATTCCCTCTCACTGTCTCTTTAATCCAACCTTCCCCCACCCCGCCCCCCAGGAGCGTTAAACGTTGAACGCAACCTTGTTGGAAGTCGCATAAGGAGTTTCACTACAAAAATATTAAGTGAATTAAAAGTGGGATTATGTTGCAATTTCGTTTATTTCAGTAAACAATAACATGGGTGTTGTTTGTTTAATCGTCTCAAACAAATAAATAATATATGTGTCTATGTCAGGATCAGTCAGGGTCACAGGTGATAAATCAGATACAATTATAGTGTAACGTCTCGATAAAAATGTTCCGGGAACCGTCTGCATACTACGGGTTTATAAAAATATCGCTCATTCATTATAGTATTGTATAGGATGAGAACTTGTCGCGAGACGTTCCCGAGGGTGAGAGGGGAACCCGTCGCGGTCAGTTGGAGGCCATCTTGCAGAGATGTCTCAGCTGCATGATCTTGATGTCGTCGGAGCCGAACTTCACGACCCCCTCCTGGTTCTCGATGGAGATGAGCTGGCCGACCGCCTCCCGGTCCTCGCCCGCGATCACCTTGACCCGGTCCCCGCTGTGAGGCACCACGGGCTCCAGCAGGTGCGCGGGAAGGTTGAGCACGCGGTCCTCCAGCGGCAGGTACACAGCGCACGTGGCGCCCGACACGCTCCGCAGCGCTCCCGCCTGCCCCCGCAGGCCCGGCTCCGCTCCGCCCCGCACGCGCACCTCCAGGTCGGGCGCGTGCCAGTCGTCGGCGTCCTCGGCCGTGTAGGGCGAGCGGGGCGAGTAGGGCGCCGGGCTGGGTGTGGCCAGGTAGCCGGCGTAAGTGCCGGGGCTCGGGCTGGGTCGGTACGGGCTGTAGGTGTGATCGGAGCCGTACATGGTGCCCGGCGTCTGCGGCGTGAAGGGCCCCTGCTGGTAGGCGGCGTCGTAGTGCGAGGAGGAGGCGGCGGGCGGAGGAGAGGCGGACGCCAGCAGCAGATCGTGGTCGGGACGCGGCGTGTGGGCGGCGGCGTCCCAGGCGGGGTGGGCCGGGGTCCTGCCGCCCTCGTGCGCCGGCGTGCTGGACCCGTAATGAGGCGTGCGAGCTCCCGCCTCGTAGATCGGCGTTGCGTTGCCCTGGAGCGGCGTCTTCAGCCCCGCCTCGCGGTAAGTCGGCGTGTGCGCGCCCGCCCGCATGGGGGTGCGGCCATAACTGTCGAAAAGAAAACATAGTACATGTAGTCTGTTCCTTGATCTAGTACGAATGTTATAACATGAGAACCAGCCGAGCGGTACCTGGAGGCTCCCCCGCGGGCGATGCCGTTGGGCCCGCCGGCCGCCGCGATGTGTCCGCGGTCCACGGAGATGGTCTGACACATGGTGTGCAGCTCCACGCGTGCGGTGCTGCCCGTGGCGTCTCTTACGATACCCACGTTGCCCTTGTAGGGTCCGCACGTGATCTTGATGGTCTGTCCTATGAGCTCCCTGTCCCTGGCGACAGCCCCCCTCCCTCCCCTTCCGCGGCCCCGGCCCCCTCCCCTGCCCGACGGGTGCATGGGTGACTGTATCCTCGGCGACATGAACGCGAGAGCGAGTCCGTTGCTGGCGGCGGCGTTCTTGGCGCCTCCCGCCAGCTGCAGGTGTCTCGTCTTGCACACAAAGATTCCTCCGTTGTCGGGGTACATCCTCGACTGCAGGAAGGCGAAGTTTCTGTACAGATGCTTTATCTCTCCCTCGCGGCCCGCGTGCGGTCCGTCGATGACCTTGACGATGTCCTTCTTCTGTATGGAGTTGTGCTCGGAGTCGAGCGCCATGGTGAACCTGTTCTCCCTTCTCTTCTGCAGCGCCTGAGGTTTGCACTCGATCACCTTCCCCTGCATGCCGAGCACGTGGAAGTTCTCCCTCTCGAGTCGGACGATGACGCCGACCGTCTGCGAGTCCAGCAGCACCATGTCCCCCCACTGGAACTGTCCCAGCGAGTCCACGCCGGTCGCCATGTCCGAACACAGCTGCAGGTCTCTGGGCAACACCTCCAGCTCGTGCATCGTCACATCCGACACGAGGACCGCCCTGTGAGGTTCCACTCGGACGATGAGACCGGTGTCGCCCTCATATCTTCCCGCTAAGACTTTCACGTGGTCTCCCTGTTTGAAGTACTTCCGTAGTTCGTTGGGTTTGAACACGAGCGGATCCTTCAGAGCGTCGTGTCTCGGCATGACGGTGATCATGGAGCCATCTATGGCTATGATCCTGGCCTGCAGGTTGGCCAGATCACCGGAACACACCTCCACGTTATCTCCCATCGAGAACGAGTGCAGACTAGTGGGGTCATCCTTGGCGGGCGCCGCCAGCTCGATGTCTATACCTTCCGGCTGCTCTTCGAATCTTTCTAGTTCCGTGAGCGTAGGTTTGACGCCCTCCGCCAATATCGCGGACATGGTGAAGTTCTTGTACAGGAAACCCTTTCTGGAGTATCTGTTTCCCTCAAATATGAGGAAGTCACCGTCCGAAGTCACTTCGCCGCCGATGGCGCGAATAGCTTCGGGGTCGAAAGGTTTGGCCGCAGGTCGCCGCTTTTTTTTCCTTTTGGCCGCTTCGCTCTCGCTCTGCACGGTCCTTAGAGCTCCTCTGAGTCTTGTGTAGTCTATTCTAGGAAGTAGTTTCAGGTGAACTTGGTTTTGTGCTAAATCTACGTAATCTACTTGAGCTATATCGTCTTTATAGAGGCCTCGCTTGAGTCGCACCCACTGTTTCGGTTTTAAACCTGACTGTTCCTTAACAACCCTCAAAACATCTGTCATTTCCTTGATGGGTACCATCTCCTGTTTCCATGTGCCCATTCTCAAATTACCCACTTTGTCTATGATGGCTTTCACATGTGTCTGTTTGTATGCCTCAATGTAGATGAAGCCCTTGACTCCTTCCGGAGCCACCACCGACTTTATTTGGAAAGGTTCCTCTGAATTCTGGTAGGTAATAAATTTTCTCATAAGCAATAACACAGTCGCCTTCTCTTCACCGATCCTGCATTTCACCATCCACAGGTTAGGATCCTTGATGCCGGGCAGCAAGGTCTGTTGAGTGATCTCATCAGACATCTCTTCACCGCCCTCACCAAAGTGTCTGAGCGCCGCTGATTCATCAGCATATTTATTTCTCAAGTATTCCTCTATTTCTTCTTCTTTCTGTGAGTCCCACAGATTGGTTCCTCTGCGTCGGCCCTCTATTTCTCTGGCTGTGGGTCCGATCTCATCCACCTCATTACCGACGATACCCATTTCCTGGGCGCCTTCCTCCCACTCATCGTCTTCATCGACTTCATCATCTACCTAGTGAGAGATGTTGTTAACATATCAATTATTATTAAAAGAGATTTCATAACGTAAAGTAAGAAAATATAAGATCAGCAAAAAAAAAATGAAGCAACAAATCTCTTATTATAAATTTCCCATTTCGTTTACATTAATTATGAATGTAATGCAGCAAAACATGTTTTGGTAGACCATTCATTTACAATGACTATTGAAGGTGGATAAGGATTGTATACAGTTATATATGCTTTCATTCTGTCTCTCTCCAGCTATCCATGTGACCCTGACCCACTTGAAACCGTCAGAGGGTATCAGGATTTCATTATTTTTAATAGTTCTAGTTAGATTTAATAGGAAGGAAGGAAGAAAGACAGAAAGTTAAAATTAACTATGTGTTATATAAATAGTTATGCAAAGTTCCATCCACTCAATCATAATGTTGCCGCCATGTAACGAACCTCAGCCTCATCTATAATGAATCCTCCGTAGCGACTGTCCTTCTTCCTCTTCTTCCTACGTCGTTCCTCTTCCTCGTCCTCATCATACTCCTCCGAGTCCACCAGGTCCTCCCCTTCGGGCTCTTGCTCATCCTGTGGTAAATTTATATTACAGAATTATTTTTTATATCCTACATTAAGATTGAAGTGATAGTTCATTTTTCCATCTTTTTGATATAAAGAAACTTATATATCTGTGAGAATGTTTCAAAGCCACTTGAACATAGTTGAGAGTAATTTAACTAGTTTCTTGACATCAGGAACTGCAGAAATAAATAAAATCATTTTCGGTATCTAATAAAAAATAAATAATAATAATAATAATTGATTTTGTTCCATTGCACATGAAAAATATCAGGAAGAAATATATTTTATTAGTATAATGAGTTTCACATCTCGGAAAGTTACTATATATGCCATTGATTTTTTAATCCAATACATATAATCTTGTAGCCGTGTAGGTCTAGATGACCTCAACATGTGTCAGAACTGTGTAGCCACCTAGACCTCATCATGTGTCAGAACTGTGTAGCCACCTAGACCTCATCATGTGTCAGAACTGTGTAGCCACCTAGACCTCATCATGCATCACAAGAGTTTTGAAGTTGAATGTTTATAAACACTGTAAAAGTTAAACTTGAATTCAAAATGATTAAGACTTAAAAACTTACAATCATATCCTAAACATGGTAATATTTACAATAATTGTTGAATAACTATGAAAACAATCGCTGCCATTAAAACCTTTACAACCACCAGCCTATGAGTGACGTACAAGTAATGGCCAAGAAACCTATTTGAATATCTAATGGTGTTTATAAACATAATTATAAATCTACAACCTATAATCTTCTGTCTTCCACTATTTAAATTTGTATACCTCAACTTCTTCATCACCAGAAGCCTCCTTAGCCTCATCATCCCTGTTTCGGCTGCCATCGGAACCAGCGGATCGGCTTCTGTAAATTGGGTCGCGATTATTTGTTGACATGTTGTTTACAAAACCGTGGTTTCTTCTAATATATTTACATTTTACATTAAAAGTCACTCATTACCTGGATCGTGAGCGAGAACGTGACCTGGACCTCGATCGTGACCTTGAAGGTGATCTCGAGGGACTACGGCTGCCAGAATGAGATCGGGAGCGAGATCCCGACTTAGCAGAGCGATTTGATGCAGCGCTGCGTCTGGACCGATTAGACACAACACTACCTGCGTCCGAGCCACTCCCGGAGTAATTACTGCCCTCCGAGTCCGACATTGTCTTGCAAAGATCAACTAATGTTATGAGAGAGAGGCATTAAGGTTGCGAGAAAACACTTTTTCAGCGAAACCTTTCAAGTTTCAATACGTTGATAGCAAACGTGACAAATTAATAGTGATGCACATTGCACACCAATAACTATCGAGTATCGATGTATCGAAAGTAATTTTAGTATCTGTATCGATGTAAATCTCGTTATTAAAAAATACAAAAGGAACATCTAGTGGTGTTTTAATAGTAATTATAGAATACAAAATACAATTCTCTCGGCTGTAATCAAAGCATTTGTTGTAGTAGTTTTCTTTTTTTTTTTTAATATATATTATTGTACCGTAAACATCCTAACAGTATTTAATATAAAGGTTTATCAAAACTGTTATAACCTGTACCTTCTAAAATACAATGTTAAGAAAATAGATTTATTTGTAATAACACCGTTGATATAAGTGCAAAAAGTATGGGAACTATACAAATTTTTATAAATGTCACAGGAGGTACAGAAATATGTTGATAGAAATCGCTGCAAAATGTAGGGGATTGAAATCGCTTAATATGAAAATGTATTGTTATTAGTTATGTGGGCGTCACGTAACAGGGCACCCCATAATATTTTTTATTTTATTAAAATAAAATCGTATCATATTGTATAAAAAAATCGAGAAACTTACCAGTGACAAGTCGAGACAATAGATAATAAAAATGTATAGATTCAATATAGCTAAAGCCAAAATTAAAAATAATGAACTATATTTAAATAATATAGTTAAATTATATCATTAGAAAACTTTAATTAACATTAAATGTATAATAAGATGATGTAATGTAAGTAAAGAATAATTATGAATTAGTATTTTAAGAAAATAACATTCTCTCTGCCATGAACGTCCAATAAAAATAAATCCTTTCTTTTGTCTATTGATTCGTCGCTGCCCCACCGACTTGTGTGAAAATTTTTGTTAAATTTTTTAAATGTGATACTATTCGTGAATTATAATATAGAAATATAGTTTTATCTTGCAGGCAGCTAAACACCACAAAAGTTTTTTATGAAATATCTTTTACAAAGGATTAATAATGTCATAATGTTCATCTCCCACTGATCGACAAATAGCTTCGATCATAATTTCGCACGTCCAATAACTAACAATCGTGAGTTTTATTACAAAATTGGTCATCGTATAGTTATAAGAGAATAGTGTTGTGTTGTATCGAGTGGTGCAGTGCGGTGCAGTGCGGTGGTGCGGGGCGAGCCGCGAGATGTATCAGTAAGGCGAGCGGCGAGGGTCGGGCCAGAGGCAGGGTGTCATGCTGGAGACGCGGTCTGTGCGTGCCGCTGAATCGGTGTGGGCGAATAAGCCGTTGCCGGCGCCGCACGCCATGGCCAGCTCCAGGCACGGAAAGAATACACAGGTAGAGTACGATATTGATTTAAAGAACGTCCATATTACACAGTAGCTTTTAATAATATTTTATTAAATACTTGGAATATGTCAATTGTAGGCACTTACATAAATTTTTTCATAAAATATTGAGAATATTTATCTGAAAACTTATATTCTTTTATATTAAAAACCTTTTAATAGATGACTTTCTCACATACTATATGTACAGATTGTAGTACCTTACAGTATTTAACTGTAGAAGTGAGTTATTACACAATAATGCTCATGTAAATTGATGTACTTCCTTGCTCTCTCCTCTGTAACCTTCTAAATTTCCACTCATCAGGGCCGCTGTTGCAAAGAACAAATTGAGCAATATTGTAACAATTTTTTTTTTTTTATTGAAATTTAGTATAAAAAAGTTAACACTTAATTAATTAAGTGTAAAAATTACTTTATTTATATATTTATAAACACAGAAAACAAATAGATAATTGTAATTTTTGTTCACACTTTCTATTATTAATTATGTCACAAATGTAATGGATAATCTTACCAATGTTAAGTGCGCCAACATTACTGTTTTGATAGGCTTTTACCATATTTAATATACCAATTATAATGATGTATACATTTTGTAGACACTGAACTGGACTATAAGTAAATGCTGTAAATTAAAGCAATGGATATTCATTGTAATTTATAAATACATATATGTTTACACTATGAGTGAACAGAGAAGGAAGTTATAGTAGTCTGTTGTCTAACGAAAAAAGAAAAAGCTAGCAAATGTATAGAGATGATATATCCTAGTTAATTCAACTCTTTCTCACAGTTTCACATATAAAATGTTGATATGTAGTCATGAATTACTGTCTCCGTCTCTTTAGTTTCATTGATTAAACATTGGAAGTATCTGTGTTTGGTTGTGGTGAGATAAGTATTCTCAATTAGAAGTTACATCTGTAGTCAGCCGTGACAAAAAACAAGTTGATGCAAGCTGTAGTTAGATTCCCAAGACTATTGTTTGAAGCATTCAGGAAGCCACTTCATATAATTGTTAAGTCGATCAACTCTTCATTATGATTGTAACTCATGTTCCCTGCAAGTTGATTCACTTCTGTGCTAATTTATGCCTGTTGATATTAATTAACATGTAACCTTGAGAAGCAGGTTTGTAATTTTTATACAGTATTAGATAAAATTTATTTGAATCCATGTCAAAAATTATGAATGTGTGTGAAGGTAATATTATTTTAAAGTAACCTTGATATTGCTTTAATGGTTTGTTTCTTAATAGAACAATAAACGTTGATTTGAGACAACGTCTTTAACATCTCCAGTTAGTTAAGAATTTTATAGTAACTAAATTCTGAAAATTATTATTGCAAATGTATAAAAATGTCCGTCCATGTGATATATAGATTATATTGAAGTGTTGCTTTTACACATTGTGATATGTGAAAGAAATTTGTTATAGAACAAGATACTGCATCCTCTTTTGAAAGTATGATATGTTTGTTTGATGAAACAAAAAAGTTCTTCCCGTATCTATAGTTAAATCTGGATTAAAATATACTATGTTTCAGCTGAAACTTAACATAGTTGGTTTTTTTATTATTTATAATGAGCAGATAACGGCTAATGTTCCAGGACGATGTCTGCTACGTGGTCGCCAAGTACGACTATGCGGCTCAAGGAGCACAGGAGCTGGACCTGCGGAAGAACGAGCGCTACCTCTTACTGGACGACTCCAAGCACTGGTGGCGCGTACAGAACGCGCGCAGTCAGTCGGGATACGTGCCCAGCAACTATGTCAAGAAGGAGAAGCCTTCGCTGTTCGATAGGTATGTGAGTGTAAGGGGGGGGTTACACAACTTTAGCGTATACATTTATTCAAGTCCAATGTTCCCGTTTCGAATAAACGTTTTAGTAATTAAAATTTGTTAATTTCGATTTCCAGCATCAAGAAGAAGGTGAAGAAGGGTTCCGGCTCTAAGACCCTGCCGTCGAACAGTTCTCCAGTGCGTGGCGGGGGCGGCGGCGGGGAGTCCCCGGGCGCAAGGCGCGTGGAGCCCACGGAGGCGCTGGGCACGGCCGTCGTCAAGTACAACTATCAGGCGCAGCAACCCGACGAGCTCGCGCTCACCAAGGGGACACGCATACTCATACTGGAGAAGAGCAACGACGGCTGGTGGAGGGGGCAGTACCAGGGACACACCGGATGGTACATGGAGTCATATGTACTTTATAATAGAATATGGTCCTCGGCCCCACAAAGTCCAGAGAACATATCTGACCGCTCCCTGGGAGCTGGCATCCTTAAACAAAATATGGACAGTTTCCAGTTCTTCATTCATATACTAGATGGTTACTGTCATGAGCGGACATCTGTTCGAAAAAAAAAGGGAACTGTCTGTGCTCAGTTTGACGGTAAACAGTTTCGGTAAGGTACAGATATGATCAGATATATATCACAATACTCTCTAAAATGTTTGACCCGGTGTCACCTCATACTCGGCACATTCCCTCACTGATGAAGTCCTTATTGTTCCATATTAAAGGTTTCCTTCAAACTACACGAGCGAGGAAGGAGACGAGGACACCGTCCACACTTACGCGATGGCTGAGAATGTACTCGATATTGTTGTAAGTGCAGAAGTACTAGTTCTGTAAGCGTGACGAACTTGAGCTCTATACAAAAACCTTGAAGCATACTTTTGAAACACTACTAGAAAAAAATACAACTAGTTTAAATAGAGAAGCTAGCTGTTGTCGATAGTGATTAATACATTGCCGTTTATAGTATCCCAGTAAGTGATGTGAGCTTCTTCTGTTCCGTTCCAGGTGGCGCTGTACTCGTTCACGTCCAACAACGAGCAGGAGCTGTCGTTCGAGAAAGGTGACCGTCTGGAGATCATCGAGAGACCGCCCTCTGACCCCGAGTGGTACCGGGCTCGGGACAACCGCGGACAGATAGGGCTCGTGCCCAGAAACTACCTCCAGGAACTCGCAGACTACCTCACGCAGCCTTACAGGTAACCACCCATACACGCCTGGTGACCGTACATATAAGTCGAGTAGAGAATCGCCCGTTCAGCGCCAGCATCTAATATTAATATCCGCCGTGTCTGTTTCCAGCGAGGCGTCCGAGGGCGGGCCGTCCAGCGCGGTGGCTCGAGTGGGTGCGGGCGTGGCGGGCCCGGCGGGCGCAGGTGGCGGGGCTGTGGGCGGCGGGGCGGTCGGCCGCGCCTGGTACTTCGGCGCCATCACGCGCACTCACTGTGACGCGCTGCTCAACCAGCACGGGCACGACGGAGACTTCCTCATCAGAGACTCGGAGACCAACGTCTGTATCTCTCACATCCGTACCTCTCCTCAGTCGATGCACACGTCGACTCCGAGTATTAACCCGTGTGGCGTGTCCAGGTCGGCGACTACTCCGTGTCGCTGAAGGCGCCGGGTCGCAACAAACACTTCCGCGTGCAGGTGGAGGGCAACCTGTACTGTATCGGCCAGAGGAAGTTCACGACGCTGGACCAGCTCGTGGCGCACTACCAGCGAGCTCCCATCTACACCAACAAGCAGGGGGAGAAGCTCTACCTCGTGCGTCCTCTACCGCGCGCCAACCAGAACTGCTGAGACGACGTCACTCGACCGGGGGGCGATGGCTGGCGGAGTTCACTATTATTATTTATGTCGTAGAGTCCTGGGACCGTGCACCACACATCCCACCCCACGGACGCGTCGCTTCTACCCGACCTGGCATCGCTAACAACCTCGGCCTAATGTTTCAGCGTATCGTTTTTTATAACGGCTGTTCTGTACCGACGCAGCATCCGGTCGTGGGTAGAACCGAAGCGCTCATTTGAGAAGATCGTTTTCGGGCTCGTGTTGGACGTTTGGAAATGACATTAATCGATTACGGATATTTCAATCCATCGGAAATATAAAAGTAACCGGACATAGCGACGCGCTAGACATGAACTGGGATGGTTGACCACGTGTAATGCGCAACTGGCGGGACCTGATTCATCACTAGATGTTAGCGGGTCCCGGCGGAGGGTTCCCGGGATGTGCGCACGGAACCCTACACTATATGTATGTATGTAGTCTAATGCGGCGTTGATACAACGCCTCTAGTATATTATGATAAACCAAAAATCGGCTTTTGCATTCTTTATTATAATAAGGACGATTTCTATATCATATTATTTTGTAAGCGTAGTGTAATTTTTAAATGATTTTTATAAATAGATAGAGTGTTAACATTATGTACTCACTAATATACAGACGTATGCTTCCTTTTTTATGACGATGTTGTTTTGACTGCGGTGTGCGTTAGTTTACAATGGAGACGCCAATCGTAGCCCCGCCGGCGGCCTCGCCCGGCGTCCGGCCGGCGGGGCGCCAGGCGTGTACG
The DNA here is from genome assembly GCF_018135715.1 of Danaus plexippus. Classification (NCBI taxonomy): domain Eukaryota; kingdom Metazoa; phylum Arthropoda; class Insecta; order Lepidoptera; family Nymphalidae; genus Danaus; species Danaus plexippus. Next base: position 496,512 of record NC_083537.1, on the reverse strand, counting down.
GCGCGGGCCGGACGGAGATGTATTGTAAGACGCGTCGGGGCCCGGGACTCGCGCGGTGAAGACGATGGCACAACGAACTAGTGCTGGGGTTCGGCGTTAGATTTGTTCTTTTATGTTTATATGTTATCGTTTGAACCGGAACGTTAGTGTCCAAATGTTTTTTTTTATAAAAATAATAAACGTGTAGTGTGCGTGTGTGTGTGTGACGTCACCGGTCCAGTCCCCCGGCGCGTCAGTCGCTAGTCAGTGCCGCCCGCCCTACATCGAGTGTTCGGTTCGGCCACACTTCCACCGTCGGTATTATTTTGTACGCTTTTTTTTGTATTTTATTGTAGATAGATAAAGACAACAGCTGACGCCGATCTCGTCTCCGGAACTCATTTCACTAACATATATTAGTTTGAATATTGTTTAGTGTCGGACCTCGCGACGGATATATAGATTATAGAGGAAGTCGTTCAGATCAATGGAGACGCTGGTCGAGCTCCCTTCAACTTAACCACCATTAATCTTAATATATTTAACGTTTAACAATACTCTAGTGTTGTACCAGCTCCTGTCCCCGGCAGCTCCTCCATAGTGACGTTCCATCAGAGTCGTCGTCTGTGAACATTGAATCTGATACTGAATGTTCCGGTTTATTTTTCTATGAATGTATCCCGCTGCCTCCTCACTCCCTCCCTCCCTCACCCCGACACGCGAGTCGGAGATGATTCCGCATTTATATTTTGTAAGCCATCTCCGGCGAGGCGTTCACTGATGATACATATTTAAATTATTTTTATAAATATGTCCTTTGGTTCATCGTATGTGGTACGTTTGTGATAGGACTCGCCTCTCCGTAGGTCGCAGGGCCGCCGACCCGCGCGAGGAGTCGCGGCTTCGTCGCCGGATGTTTTTGTACGTTTTATACTCGATGATATGTGTAGTGTCCGGCCGCGAGCCTCACACAGTGACCGTTCAGGGCCTAGATCCGTAGGAGTATAGGGCTCTAGTCGGAGGCGCTCCGCTACCGTTCCCAGCGCGTCTTCCCTTAACGTATCGATAGCGGCTAGAGGCGGACGAGGCGTTATGATCTGTATTATAATCGAGGGTTATGAGTTAATAAGGTTTAGTGTTAAATCTATTATGTCGGAGTGTCTGTGTGGATTTTTTTTGCATACGATTAAAGATATAAGTACATTTACATCGCCGATTAATTTCAACAAATAGCTTTACGAGATAACATTGCCATTAAAAAAATATGTATAAAGTATAAACTAACGAACATTCCTACGCCCCTTTGGATCCGATGTTCTGTAACAGCCGGCCGGTTGCTCGCGCTCCGGGCCGCGGTCGCTGGACATATTTCATAGTGAATATAGTGATAGCCATAGAGCGAGTCGATTATTTTTTTTTATTATTATTGATTGCTCAACAAAGTGTCTTTATTTTGTATGTAACCGAGCGTTTGTATTTTTCCGCGTATATTAATCTGTAACGATCACATGGTACTGATGTAAGCGCAGTGTATAATATTTAACATTATAATTTATTTATTAATTTGCAAACTGTGTTTTCTTCACCCCCCCCCCCGCACGTCCCCCCACCCCCTCCGCACTGGCGACGGAGTATCGACTTAACAAACAACAAGCTAGAAGCTATGGAGACCGAAGGAACTCGGCTCGATGGTTCAATAGTCGGTCGGACGTGCTCCGAGGATGTTGTCGAGACGAGAGAAGCTATTAGTCCAGCCCTGGCAAGACCGCCGCTACCAGGACCACAGGAAGAAGGTTAGGCTGCGGTCAATTCGCATGTTAAGAGTTAAAGCTTACATTGATTCGATTAAATTAAATTCTGCATATAACACCGTACGCTACTGCCTTTTTATATACACGTCTTTACCATCCGTGTCTGTTATACTCATGTTTTAAATCGTATCCCGTGAAATAGGAACGAAAGACACGAATAAATAATAGTAATTAAGTTATCAAGGGAAGGTATGCAGTGACGCGTTAGTACGGTAACGTTGACAACCAAACAAGCATCATGTGGTGTCGGTGCAGGTGTGTCGCTCGCGGCCGGCCGTGGACTGCTCGCGCCCGGAGCCCCGCCCGCACGTGCGGGTGAAGGCGGCGCGCGGCCGGCGGGAGAGCGAGCGCGCGGCGCGGCTCCTGGACGACAACTACCGCCTGCTGCAGAGACTCGCACACGTCATGAGCGTCAACAGACTCGACAACCGATGGGACAAGCCGCTGCCTAAGTACGCACTCACTCCTCACGTCCCCCGTGGCCGACTGGCCCATGACTGAGCCGTCTCACTTATAGAATGTGTAAAAACGTAAGATAAAGTAAGCCGATGTCGATACAGCAGTAACGTAAAACGGTTCACCGCCAGCAGCTTGAACATCAAACGGAGCGGCTGGAGCAAACCAACTCGTATGGAGTCACGTGACTCGCGACAGACGTCCTGACTTGGTTTCTCCGAGTCATATACAGCATGCACCAGCCGGTGTCTTCAGTAATCAGTTCGCCCTGTTCCAGTTTCCGCCGCAAGGTCTGTCGCTTCTCCGTCGCTCCGTGTCGGGCGCGAGTCCCGTCTCCCGACCCGCCTCCAGTCAGCGTCAAGTGCTACGCGTGCGAGTATCGTAAGATGGTAAATGTATGACTAACTGTCGTGTTGTAACAATCGACTGAACCAATCGTAATTCTTCTAATTCCCCCTCATTGCAGGAATCTCGCCAGCCGCGTCGAGCTCCGTCCTTCATCGTCTAGCGCGGACGCGGCATGCCAGTCTCCGGCCGCCGAGCACAGCTCGTGCGTGGATCGATACTTATTCAGATTAAAAATAAAAACCTCTTAATATTGGACAGAATTTATTGATATATAGTTACAAATGGGCTCAATGTCAGAACATAATTCCATAACTATAAAACTGTTCTCAGGCCGAGGCCGAGGTTAGCGATCACTCCCGAGTTAAAAATCGAAACATAAATACTATGTTATATGAAAGCAAATATCGGTGTAAGCCGAGTACAGCGTACGCGCCACTTAAACGTTAAAGCTATTCCACTGTCGTCCGTCGTCCGTCACGGAGCCGTTACAACTAAAACGAAATTCAAACATCACAAGAGTCCGGAGCCGCCGTCCTCGCGACACCACGACGACACGCGACACGACACGGGGCGGTCCGGGTTGTTCATATATACAGGTGTGGCGTTCCGCGGGTGGGTGCAGCGGACGCGTGTGTGTGTCGCGTGTCGTGTGTGCGCGCGTGTGAGTTCAGAAGCGGAAGGGTTCGTGCTTGGCGGTCTCGAACTGGAAGGTGGCGTCCGCCGCCGGCGGCACCACCGTGGCGTCCTCCTCCTGCGAACACGACATACACTCGGTTACAGAACATTCCCATATTGTCGTTAGTCCAGGGCTATGGAGAACAGGAAACGTCCTGTGATGGTCATTATTTAACTAAATTATATAAAACTCCCCTACAATCTTCGAGACAGACAAAGGTAAATTAACGAAGTACATGAAAGGTTCAAAATATAGATTTTTGTTCGTCCTGCTAATACCTTCTGTAACATTTCGTCACAAGCGTTCGTTATAAACTATTCACAAATATTATCACATGATCTAAAGTGTTTTCAAACACTGCCTCATACAATACGAGCGAACCTCTTCATTGACTATTACCACGAGTGTGCGTCACTCACGCCTCAATCAAAGGATATTATTCACGTTTGTCGTTTGATTAATATATAAGAGAATTACGAGAAGAAGGGGAGAGGGAGTAATAAATTGCAAGTCAACATTAGTCCAACCCTGGACGTTAAATACTAAAGACAGAGACGTCTCTTCGCACGCGGGTGGCTGAGCACGAGCGACTCACCTCGTCAGCGAAGTACTGTTCTATGATGTCGTAGGCCATCTTGTATATCTCGACCTTCTCGTGTCCCTGCAGCTCCTCTATCTTGTCGATGCCGCCGCACTCCTCTATCATGGTGGCCACCGCCTCCGTGCTGTCTCCGGCCATCTTCAGCATGTTACTGAGACCGTCCAACACCACCTACCATCAAACGCACCAACGATGTTAGGCCTACATACTGAACGTTGTTTCTACACATCAAAGAATTTTATAGAAATATTTCTCACACAAACACATCACTAGTTGCGGTAATAACCGAGAACCACTAGTAGGGTACAAACTAATGACAGAAAATCATTGTCCTTCCTTAAAATAAAACTAATATTTTTCGGATTACTCCGAGTATTTTATTACATATTTTAAAAACTACATAATCCCGACCTTTCGGTCACTGCAGCAACCGAGATCACGGGTAGTGATGGCGACAGAGATGATATGTTAGTGATAGTAAATTAATAGTCTCAGATCTCATCACCGTCCTTCCTACTAGTAAGTACCAAAGTAGCTGATACTCCATTTTACAACGCAACACAGACACTGTGTTGTTATATTTTTTTTATTAACGTTACTACGTTAATATAAAGTTTGCAGAGAACATTTATAACACTAATAAGTGAAATCTACCGAAGTTAGAAATCTGCTCGAGTCAAGTACACAAACTACGTTAAGGAAGTATAATGCAAAACAACGACTAGACATATTAACAACATATCATTCAACGAGAGCTCAGACTTTATGAGTTCCCGTCGCGTCTGTCCGTGATCACGCTTGCTGCCAAGAATCCAAAAACCCGGGGAGCATGTAGTTTTAAAAATAATAAAATACCGCATAGTTATCCGACAATATTAGTTCCATTAAAAGATATCATTCATGCCTGAATATTGCAGAGGTACTCACGTTGATGACTTGCGAGTCCTTACAGTCCAGCAGGTTACAGAAGGGTGGAATGACTCCACACTGTACCAGGGCCGCCACTTGTTCGCTAGTGCCCGAGATGCTGAGGTTGGAGACGGCCCAGGCCGCTTCCTTTTGTGTCTGGAACTCTCCCTTGCTGAGGTTCTCCACGATCTTGGGCAGCAGACCCGCGTCGATCACCGCCTGCACCTGCTGCTTGTTCCCGGCCGTGATGTTCGACAGGAACCAGACCGCCTCCTTGCAGATCTTCTCTTTCTGTTAACAAACCAATGTTTATTTGCAATTTTTATATTGACAGCTTCCTTAAGAAAAAATATACATTCTAAGATAAAAAAATTAAATGAGTTAGGGCAGAAGTTGACAGTGGTTCCAACTACATAGTTTCTGCTCACTTACTTGGACACTGATGCTTAAATCAATAAGAGGATTCATATTTCAGTTTCCTTACACTATTATTTAATAAACATCCTGTTAATAGTTTTTCTGTTAGCAAACTGAAAATATTTCAAAATCTGTCTTGACAAACTATATTATAACTGAAGTTACAAATACTGATTTAACTTACGGGGTGTGAAAGTAAGGCCGGGAAATGTGAAAGTGCATCACAGTTGAGTACCACTTGTGTTTGTTCGTCTGTTCCAGTCACAATATTTCCGACGGCTCTCAGAGCTGCCGTCTGAGTCTTAACCTCCTTGTGTGACAACAGGGGTATTAGCTTTGGAACTATACCAGACTCTATGACCATCTGTATCTGATCATTGCCTCCGTCGGTGAGATAACTGATAGCCCATACTGTGTCCACTAACACCTGTTAGGACAAAGTAAAGTATTATGTAATCAAAGACAATAAAAATGTCATAAGTTATCATTTTCAGGTATTTAATACAACAAATTAGTGCTGAAAGAAAGTAAAATTGCTTTCAGTTCTATTTGAACATTTGTTTACCCTTTAGTGAAAACCCTTCTCAGTCTTCTCAGAACATAAAATTAGGAATCATTACTTTAAAAGTTTTTGTGTTAAAATTAGCACCTATAATAGTAGCATACCAGAGGTGGCAATATTTTATATATAATTGTTCAAAATGACCCAGACCTTTAATTAAATTTATCATAATCTTCTTACTAAGATATACAAGTTATGATATGAATATTACTAATCAAGAATGTCTCTTTATTTTTTATAGTTTTGTAATTTATGATAAGAAAAATGACTTACGTTTACATCTGTGTGAGTGATAAGTTCATTAAGTGCTGGCAATATTTCCTGAATGGTCTTGACGGGCGGGGGAGGATCCTTACTCCTACAGAGGTTGACAATGACCCATGTAACATTACGCAGGAAAGTGATGGGGATGCCAGGCTTTATAAAGCTGAGTAAGGGCTTTACAACTCCTAATTCAACAACATAATCTCTCAGGACTGGTCCGTCTCCGATGATGTTACCTAGAGCCCAGACAGCTTGCTCACAGACATTCTCATGAGGAGACATGAGCAATTGTAAAAATAGAGGCACTGCTCCTGCGTGAACGACTTTGTTGGTTTGCGCGGACGTTCCTGACGCGATATTCGTGAGGGCCCAAGCCGCCTCGAACTGTAGTGTCGGGTTATCAGTTCTAGAAAGGCACTGAACAAGTATAGGTAAAATTCCCGTCGTTATCAAACTGTCTATAGGTGGATTCTTATCGGAGGACAGAAGCTTTCTACACTGTTGAACTGCGGCTAACTGCTCTTCTGGGTTCTCGGCATTGGCCGCTTTCATCACCAGCTCCTCGAGATCCGTGGATGCCAGTGTTCTATCGATATCATCTTCGTCTGTTGAATAGCTAACGGGGACATTGCGACGTTTTTGTAATGTTTCTTCTCTTTTGTTCTTTCTAAGTTCCACTGTCACTTCGTTCCTACGTCTACGCATTTCCTAAAAACCATGCACATTGACAAATCAATTATTCATAAATTTATCAACTATACCTCATGAAATCTTTTTTTTACTTATATACTTACATCGACATCTTTGCCAGTGTTCTTGAAAACATGCATGCGGTGTTTCATTGGATCCGTCGCCATTTTAGTGTGGTAGTAGTCGTGGTTGCTAACGATTATACGCAATACACAATGAAATAAAGAAATAACTAAAAATAATATTCTAGAAAACTAATCGAACATGTTTTAACGGCACTATAGGCGTTGCTGATTCATTAACCTCTCCACAGAATATTCCACAAAACGAAACCGTTCGTTTCCTTCCTACCTTCTTGAATTCTTTCTTTTTTTGTACCATAAACATATTTTATAATTTCATTAAAAATTGTCTATGGTACTTTTCATTGAAGAATGCACAGTATAACAAATAGGTTTACTGAAATATAAAATATATCTTTTAATATCAAAAATTCTATTAAATAAATATAATTCATTATTGACTAATTCACCTTTTTAAATACTATATATTTTTAGAATCTCCAAAGATTTAAGCATATTGTGAGTTTCTCTACGTAAAACGTATATTAAAAGTTAAGCTTATTTTAAAGCCTCTGCTAATAATCGTACAAAATTACTAAAATAACATTTTGAAGTGAAATCTACTGCTATAAAGAACAATATTTTTTTTCTAAGCACATTATAAAAATAATTATAATTTTTAAAAAATAAATATAAAATGTAAAGTATAAAATATATTTAGTATTTTTTTTTATTGTAATTGATTCTTTTTAGCTTTTATAATTATTAAATAAAATATCTTATTTAATCCTTTATACCAATTATTACAATTTACTAATAATTTTTATTTTGTTAGGTCTATCAAAGAGTTATATATTTTTTGTCTGTGGAATCTCTGGATTATTGGATCGATCGCGCACTATAATTCAGTTTTCAAATGGTCTTGCAATAATAACTGCGTAGACTGTTGTTTACTTGTTTCTGTAACCGATACTATCAATTTGATTGCTTAAAATGACTATGCTAACGAAACCGAGCGCTATTATACGAAAACCAGAAGTAATTAGTGCTCCATTGGTAGAAAAAACTGTTTGCGATGAGGTGCGTATGATTAAAAAAAAAATACTTATATATTTCCTTGTTTTAATATTTATTTCTCATTTTTCTTGTTTCGTCTTATAAAAAATAAATTATGAGAAAAATATTTTTTATAGTTAACGCCAATTTATGAAAATATAATCATAGTTAAACAAAAGCTGCGTATATATTTGGGCGTATATTATAATGCATTTTTTATATAATTCGCATTATGTTGATAAGCATTTTTTTAATAATTATGTATAAACTTTGTAATATATTCTTTGTAATTAACAAAGAATTAAAAAAATATAAATTGTTTATAAAGGAGAAAATTGATATCCATCCTACTCCGGAGGCACGCTCCTCCAGAGCTATGCTGTGTCTGTCGCTGACTGCCATGCTGTTATTGATGTTGGGCTTCACTAGCGGCCTGACGGTCTACCGCGAGTACATGAGCGCTTCCACCCGACGCTACCAGGGATTCTGCTCTATACCACTCCCAAATGATATACGAGAGGTACAAATGCACAAAATTTGCTTATCTTAGTATTGTTTATTATATATCGAAATTTTAAATTGTCATGTCCCGAACACCAAAGGAGAGAATACATGAGACAATGATTTATTAGTGCTATAAATTGATTTACAAGATATTTGTAATAAATAATTCTACTACAAGTATGCTGCAAGTATGTAGTGATAAGACTCCAGCAGGAATGGTGGGACTCTAGTTGGATCAGGACTCATCAAATCATGAAGACTTTTGGTTCCAAATGAAATGTTAATAAGAAAATATAGGTCCTTACAACCAACTTCCTCGCCGATCTGGTCCCATGATCTGATAATAAGCAAATAAATGAAAATAGTAGTACGGTAAACCAGAGACATTTTAAAGATGTCATGAGGAGATCCGTCTTATATAACACTTTCACAGATAAAAAAATAATTAACACAAATGACTCAATAAAATCTCCTACAATAAGCTTTATGTTATTTACTGAAATGAGATTACAATACTAAAATACATTACTTGTTCTAATAACAAACTTCTTAAAACTTTAACATTGTCTTTGTCATTGTCTTTGGTTGTATTAGCTTGTCTTCCATACAATGATAGACTCTATGTATGTAGAGTACAATATACTACACCGTGGTACAGTATATCTATATTCTATCTTTGCACCCACTCTCCGTCATGATAGGAATTAAGTAATAAAAAGTTTTTCTTCAGCTGACAAAATTAGTAAATCTAAGTAGATACATATTTTGAGTGCTCGCTCGTGTCGACTGTTATTTGGAGTCATCGATTGTCTTTACGTTTTCATATTTTTAATTGGACACAAATTTCGGAACAGTCAATATTGTAAAAAAAAATGTTTTATTGATACGCGAATTAGGAGGGGGGAGGAGTCAGGATAAGTGATGATCCACCAGGACACCTTAATAACGCGGCTTGTAGATTACAGATTCGGGGCATCTTGTCCGATAACAGCTGCAGGCTTCGAGGAGGCGGCGTGTGTTCCGCGCGCGCCTTTTAGTTGAGTCTTGTGTCCGGGTGACGGCCACAGAGTGGGTGACGGGGCCCACCTGACCATATGGTGGGTCAATGCCTATCGGGGGGTAGTGATGAATGCTTTGGCGATACCCGCCCCTCTGACACACGGGTACATGAGGAACACGGGTTGGTTTTTAGTCAGTAAGAGTCTGACAGACCCCTTCACTCTTCCTCGAGGACGGCGGGGTTCCATGAGTATTTTCCAACCCGAGACCAAAAAAAAAAGACATTTTAATAACCACAAATAGGAACATAAAAAAAAGTTTTAAGTGGATGTTGAGTAATAATTCGTTAGACATTAGTTCGATGGGAGGTCAAAATATTAGCATCCACCCATCAGACAAAGTCATGAGGCCAACCGACTAGTCGGGTTCCGGCCTATCGTCTGAAGAAGCATTATGAAGGATGGGTCTGAAAAGTTGCCTTCTAATTTAAGTCAAGTGCAAAACGCCATGATCTTTGTTGTGTCAGGTTCTTGGTCATGGAGGGTAGCGGGATTAGAAGATGGGTGTCCCGCTGGCCTGCCACAGTCAGTAGGGGGCTCAATTACTGGTCTAGTCACTCATGAAAGGCTGCCTAGTCAACTGGGTATAAACCCAGGGTGGTCCCATCACGCCGGTTTGTGACAGGATGAGAGTGTTCAATAGCGATCTCTGGAGAGAAGGGGGGGGGGGTTCGAGCGGCCCCGCAGTCTCCAGATCAAGCCCCAACTATTGAAGCCAGTCTCGCTGTCTTGTTGAATAATAATGTCAAGGGTTCCTTCAACTATCAACGTCGATTCACTTTATAAAATAAAGACAAAACAAAAAAGTAAAGTAATTTTCACAGCGGCTGCAATTCCTCTATTAAAAAGTGTACCTCGCTGTTATTAGAGGTCAGTACTGTAAGCTCTCATTATCACCGAGAGCCTAGTAACCCTCTCTTGCTGTTTTTACGTAAAGTAAACGTGGATTTTGTCCTACAATCGCGGCGTACCAGATTACCCTCTCGAATAAAACTTTCTATAGCGCGCCGGGATATGTGTGTATATCCGCAATGATATCTGTTGTTAGCGTCTCCGTCACCTTTAAGATACCAAATTATCAGCCCTCTGGATTCTGGTGGATATAGGTGTCCAGGTGATCAGGTGACGACACGCTTATTTGAATATATATTTCAGCAAGGCTGTTGATAAGCTCTGCTTCGTACCCTTCGGCACAGCCTGTCGTTCTAGGTAATTTTGATATCCACCATCAAGACGGCCTGGTTCCATATTACCTGACTGACCACGATGGGAGAGAAGCTTGGAATTTCTCCTTATCGCCAAGTCTTTTTCAGTTGGTAAAGGAAGCTGCAAGGGTGCCAGATGTGGATGAGCATATAGCCAATTTCTTGGATCTACCGTTGAGAACAGACCCAGATAGATACATCGTTGATGTCTCATCACAATTGGTAGCTTTTGACCACTGTCTGGTTAAATCTGTATTGATATATCCGTCCGGTCACGAATTTACGGCGAAAGGTCATTATGGTGGTACAAGGCAGCAGATTGGGATGAGATGCGACATTTCTTTGCGTCTGGTTCTTGGCGGCAGGTTAGCTTCTCTTCAGGAGATTCGTCAACACGCGCCGACGGTGTAACTGATGTAACACATCAGACCTTGGATTATTTTATTGCCTTCACCGACGTACCCATTGGCACCAAAGATAATCGGTGACCACTGACACACAAAACTTGGTTAAATCCAGTCTCGTCAGCATAGAGGATAGACAACAAGTAGCCAGCCTTTCGTTATTCTACAGATTACACTCTGGAGACTGTCTCCTGCCCAGGAATTGCACGATTTAATTCCTGCATACCCTTTCTATTATTTGACAACCAGACGCACGGTGGGCCTCCATCCTTTCGTTATAGACTTTCCTCACATCCAGACGAAGCGATACGTTTCCGCTTTCCTCATGCGCATAGAAAAGGATCAGAATAGTTTCAAGAGTCTTTGTTTCCTTCGATTTATAATTTGGGTGTCTTTTAAAATAAAAGGTAAATAGGTTCATACTGAAATATCGCGTTCACCGTTCATGACCTCATTTCAACATCTAAACGGATGAAATGACAGTCGAAGTAAAAAAAAAATACATTATAAGAAAACAATGTGTTATCTGCTAACTTATTTCTAACTCATTAGTCATTACCTACTTGTGCAACCAACGGGTCTATTATTATCAAAAAGTGCTGTCGCCGAATCCGGCCTCCAGATCATATTGGTACCAAATACAGAATTAATCCTCACAGTTTACAAGTCCATTTCTAAGTATTGTCATCGCCAGCTTCAATCCTAATTACACAGTTTATTTTTTAACAAAGCAATTCAACGTCGACACATGCAGATATAACGCATAAACGGACTGTTCAGATCAATTGAATATAATCAAATGTATCATAAATTATAAATATATAGAAGAGATTTGTCGTAAGGAACAGAAGCTTCATATAATATATGATACTGATTGATTACAGGGAGATGATACTTTCTCTCTTAATACATGGAAACTTAGGTAAAAATGCATTAATAATTAGATGACTTAAATATTAGTAATATTCAGATTATGAAAAAAATATGTTTACAATCTACTCTAGGTCCAAGATCATTATGAACCCGTCAATAAGTATACCCAGCCCCAGCCCCAGCCCCAGCACCGTAGAACGATCACGATGAACATTATTCATCAATGATCATAATACTGCGAGCATGATCCGTGTAGACCAGTGGTTCCCAACCGGTGGTCCGTGGGATACAAAAAGTGGTCCGCGAACGAATTCAAAACTTTTAAATTTAATTTTTGGTTTATACGAAATACATTGAGTTTTTAATTAAAGTTTATTTTCTTAGTCATTCACTTTATTTTTCCTTTACATCGTGGTGCCATACGAACAACAAAGAATACAAAGTGGTCCCTAGCCAAGAAAAGGTTGGGAACCACTGGTGTAGACTGTAGCACAACTCTTGTGTGTATCGTGAATCGTTACAAAACAAAATGGCTCCCATCCAGGATGCTGTACTTGTGTGCCAATTACAGAAGTAATTTAAACCATTTTGCAATTGAACATAAAACAGATTTGTTGTACGAATTATGTGATGGACGTTGGTTGGCTTACTCTCTTGTCCTGATTCAGTTTGTACATACCAAAGACAGCTTGCCCTCACTTGGACATTGGATAGAATAATGAACATATGGCTGTGGCATATACTTGTACATCTACTTAATGTTGAATTTCACGAGTCAATGAATTTGTCAGGATTCTAGGCTTAAATATTTTTTGTATATCCAAAATTTATAAATAAATAATAATAATGCAGTAACTGAAGCAGGCACAACCATAGTGGGAAGTGGGTACCAAAACTGATGAATCCTGTTCGAAATAAAAAAAATCTTATGTGTTCTTGATAAATTGTTACCCATGTTGGGTAAATGACGATTACATTGAATGTCACGTGGCTACGAAACAAAAGATTTTTATGGAGGGATCATATGTCATCGGTATAAATGAAAAAGCTCTTTCAAATATTTCGTCTGTTTCGTCTGCGTGTTTGTTGTTTTCGTTTGTGTTTCGTAATGTTGCCATATTATCAATAGCGTCAGTAATGGAATGCTGTCTCGATACACGACGGACGTCACCCGACCCAGTTGTAATATCAGTCCATGCACCGAAAGAACTTACGAATTGAACAGTAGAATTGTATTAATGATTATTGACTTGCTGGATGTCTGAACAAAAGAGACTTAGTAATATCTGACTTTTTTATTATTTGACACTGAAATTTTATCAACTAGAACATGTTGCCTAGTCACCTGACCTACGCTTGGTTCACACCTGCGACGGCTGTTGGTCATTTTGCTGTAGCTACATTGTCTTTCCCACCCTCAATGCGTTTCTACATGAGAGGTTTTCAGAATATGACATTGTTTCATGTGATGGCCGCAGTGAAATGTCTTTCTGGAAGGCTCTGACCAACTCTAAATTTTTTTTCTTGGGATGGAAAATTTTCAATGATGCTTTTAAAGATCTTTTGTAATGTTTTCATTTCTCGCAAATCAGAGCTTACCCTCGGTAGATTTTATCACAGTTCTTTGTTATTTTGAGATGTCTTCTAAATTAACTTAACTATAGCACAGTTAAAAGCGGTGATAAGATACGAATCTCTTTTCAGAACGATTAATTACTGTCAGTAGCTATGTGGTATTAAAATTCTATTGTTAGAACTGATCTCTTTCGGTTTTAATTGTCGCCGCATTTGACCGGCGGTCAGCGGTGACACGTGCTGTGTTCAATAATATAAATTGTTGACTTTGTTTACACTAGAGTCTAAATCACGAGTTTAAATTGTGCAATGTTTAAAGTATGATGTAACCGGCTAACTACATTCTATACATTAAATTTGTTGGCCAGATATCAGAGCATAGTTTAGAACTGCCTCTGAATGTAAACTAATATGTATATATAAAAGGATATAACAAAAGTCATCTTAAAAATGGTGTTAAATTAGAATATTTTTTCTACTATATATACTATGTTAATGTGTGTATTTTCTTCGGTATTTCGTCTCGTATAAGGTTTTACTTTCAAATCTTATCGTATACATCTCTCCCATTAACCTGCCGGAGCTCGGCCTGCCATCGATTTCTTCTTAATATAGTATGGAAGACCTCGTCTGCAGTCCGCGCTGTCTTTAACTAACATTTATTACAGTATCGATCCCTGACTTCGCGGCGACGCAATATGATTACGAATAAAACAAATATACAATCAATGCAGTAGGTTTTTGTAATAGATTTTAATATTCTTTGTTAAGCTTCGTATCGCTAACAATACTCTAACATTTATCAACATGGTTTGATCACGTGTTACGATAATTTTAAAGACATGACCCTTTATGAAGCAACGATGACGTCAGCAGCGGTGCGCCGTGGTGTGTATGTTGATTGAGTTAGACCAATGTAGGAAATGTTGTTACGGTGGCTATATTTAGACGAGCAGCTTGTTCCGGATCAATGAAATTCTAGTTGCGCGTATTTGATGACCGCCAGTCCCAGGCGCGCTATAGATTATTTAAGTGTGAACTGATTAAAATGATTTTCCTAGTTTCCTCCTCAATAATGATTCGTCTCCTACCATCAGCTCCAGAACTCTCAGATGATCGAGCCCAACTTCCGCGTGCTGCCGCTGAGCTGGTCTCCCGAGGACGTGCAGGTCGTCAGCACCTCGGACGACGATCAGTTCGTGAACGCGCTGCGCGAGGAACTCGACATAGGGGACAACGTGGAGAAGATCTCCGTCATCAACAACGGACACCGCGTCAGCTTCATACACGACTTTAATGATAACACCACCGGTGACTATTATAACATGAACCGCCACACTCTATACTAGTATAGTTGGTTGAGGATACCTGAAGCTGGTTCAGCTGGAATATCTTTAACACTAGCTATTTAATGTGCGAACGGGTGATAGAACAAATAGCGAGACCGGAATGTTTCGGTTCCAGGTATAATCGACTCGGACCGCTGCTTCATCATGGACCTGGAGCCGGAGCTGGTCCTGTCTCCGTCGTTATTCATAGCGGGTCTGCAGCGAGGCTCGCAGTTCGACGTGTCCCGCGTCCGCTCCTCGCTGCGGGCCGCTCTCCCCGCCATCACCTTCACCAGGCTCTCCGACGACTGCGCCCCGCGACCCACCTACAGACTCACCGCCGACCAGACTGGCGCCAGTAAGTACACGTCCACCCGCACGCAGACGCGCACACAGGCGGCGTTACTTAGATCTATTGTCGATGTTTCCAGTCCGCAAACGCTCCGCCGAGGATCCCCCTCACGACTACATGCAGTTCTCTGGCAAGCACGTGCAGGAGATCAAGATAGACAACCTGCAGGAGGTGCTGCAGTACGAGAACAAAGACAAGAAGGCTTAGACACCGAGTCGCCGGCTGTACGGGCGGCCATCTTGGAGAGCGTCCGTCACCCCCACCCCACCCCCGGAACCCTCCCCCACCCCACCGCTTAGTCGGAGCCCGGCGAGGCTCTGTTAGTGAAATGTTATTATCGTTATTGTCTAGTGACACATGTAAAGGAGCGCACGTCTACAACACGACCCTCTCCCGCTCCGAGTCGTCTCGGTCGTGTTGCTGTATTGATTAGAGGAACTCTTTATTTCCTTATCTTTATATTTATGTTGTAAGTTTATCGTATCTCTACCGTCGCTCTATGATCTCAGTTAACGTTTAATACTCGTATGTTTAGTGGAGTGCCATTTAGTTACTACTGTCGGAGCGCACACGTGTCTGTGTGTAGTGTTGGGAGCGAGTCCCGACCCTCGACCTCTACGTCCGCCTGTTTTGTTTTGCTCGTTACAGAGGAGACGGTCGCCTCGACCTTTCCTGTTTCGGTGCACTTTTTCTTAGCGTTAAGTATATCGTACATATGGAATGTATTTCAATCAATAAAGTGTCTCAAACTGAGCGGAGTTTCAATTATTAGTATAGACTCCTTTGGATACCAAACGCGTTTCTGATATACTCTGCGGGGACGCGGCCAGCCGACACCTCTACACGTGAGGCGCTCATTATTCAGTACCTCATACAGTTAACATTGCGTCGCTGTTTTGCGTCGTGCCTTTGTGCGCCAGCTTATACGAGCTTCGTGAATTAATTGCTATAGAATTTTAAGTATTTTTTTATTTTGGTTCATTCTTCAGGGTTTAGGACATGCGACGGTTTTCCACATTAAAAGTTGTTTTCTGCCCTCCTGCCAAATAAACCAGTATAATTTTCGATGCGTGAAACATAAGGGTATATAATTAGTCTGTTAGAGAAAATGGTTTCTTATAAATTAGAGAGGAACCTGAGGTTTCGCTAGCGTCGGTAAAGATTCATTAGGAGACTGCGTCTTAGACGAGAATTAATAACATATCAAAAGATATAAGAAGGATATTCTAACGGACAGCCAGAACACGTGTTACAGTTTACATAGAAGTAATAGTTGGTTTTGCTAAGCTATAAGGGACAGCGGTTCAATCGTCAACACTACTGTGAGTAGGAGTGAACAGCTGACGGTAAGGAGTTCGCGAACTCGGCACTTGTGTTTTGTGAGACCAGTTTTGTTTAGTCATTAGAAGGTTAAGTAAAGAAATAGATTATTTCCTTTATAATTACAACTCTTACCCAGCTCTTCATGTATGTATTATAAATACATATTGATGTATGTTTTGTTGTCGTTTTAATTGTACGTATCGTTTCAATTCCTATTATTTGAATTATAATTCTGGAAAGTAAAAATGTCAGGTGTCACCCGCATAACCAGTTGTGCAAGCGTTGTCGCAACAATGAGTGTTGGTTGGTATAAATAGAGGCGGGGGTAAATAATTAAAAACAGTCTCGTTCGAGACGTCGCAACGATCGGAACTCTTCGAAGAAAACTTACAATTACTGAAAGGAATGAAATGGCCAAATTCATACCGTGCTTGGCTCACTCCTTAAATCTTGTAGGTGTTCATTCTGCCTCATCACGTCAGGAAGCTATTAACCTATTTGGTTTGATTCAAAAAATATATCGCTTTTTTTGTTGGCTCCTTTTCGAGGTGGGAAATTATGAAAAAGTGCGTAAAAACCAATTTATAAGGAAGTAGTCAGACGAGATGGTCGGCGAAACATGTTGCTGTGAAAGCATTATTAAGTAACTTGCCAGAAATAGTGGACGCCTTAGAAGAAGTTAAGCAAACTTCGCATGCTCCAGAAGCTAAGTTCGAGGCAAACCATCTTTTAACTGCTATAAAGAATTTTAATTTTATTCTTAATTTAACTATACAGGCGAATATTCTTCGCGGCATCAATCGAGTGAATATAATAATTCAGAAAGAAGATGTCCTGTCCCCTTCCGTCGCAGTAATGGATGGTCTGCTCAAAACTTTGCAAAAAATGAGACACAATCTAAAGGAATATTGGATAAAAGAAGTTGAAGAATTTGTTGAAAAAAGTTGAGCTTATTTTGCAAAACAAACAAACATTATGCGCATGAAATTAATAAAAAAAATATTTGCGTTCTTCAATGAGCCAGGAACGCTTATCAGGTCTTGCGATATTAGCGAAAGAAAATCGAATAGCACACGAGTTAAATTATGAGTAGGCCATAGATTTATTTGATGAACAAAAAGCTCGAAGAGTCAAATTTTTATTCAAAAGTGCAATTTAATAAACCTATTATAATTTTTATTTTTACTACACATATTTTTTTTTAGATACTATCCTGTGCTGTGTATAAAATATAATATTTTACGTCTTTATGTCTATACATCTGTAAATAAATAAGTATAACAAGGATAGAATAGCAATTGATGCATTATTTCCGGAAGGCTTATGTCTTAGTGGACATCTGATAGCTGAAATTATAAAGATGATAAAGGGAAAAATAAAAATAAGTGGGCGGGGGCGGCATGTTTCTGTTTTTGCCCCGCATAAAAAAAATTAAGATCCGGGGCTGGATAGCAGCCGTTACTCGCGTCGCCACGATAGGGTTCTGTAAATCATACGTGAAGCGGTTAGTCTTTCAGTGGCCAGAGCGCAAAGGGAAATAACCACAAATGAGCCATCAGTGGGTTTTGTGAGAGAAGGCACTAGGGCTACACAATCAAAGGTCAAGCCTTACTCTATCCTTAAAGCGGCTTTGGATTGGACTATAATGATGGATACGTATGAGAAACAATACAAAATCCCAGAGGATATACGTGCGACGGCCTCCAGACCAGATATATTTATGAGAGCTTACGATTCCTTGGGAAACCAATATCTATAAAGACCATGCCATCAAGGTCAACAAATATTACGAGCTCACTAACGAACTCGTTAAGAATAGTTTCGTTTTAAATTTGTGGGTATTAGTGGAGCGAGACGTATAACGGCAAAATCCCTCTACAACCTATTAAAAGACTTGAGCCTGTCCAGAACTAGTATCAATTCATTCTTTGAACGTACTTTGAACGCAGCCCTAGTAGGTCCTTTTCAAATTTGGTTAGGTAGAGAGAAGAGCTTGGACGGTGGAGGTGAGAGATTAACGCGCTTTAGATTTGGGCTCCTTAAACCTACACCTGGGTTGCAAGTCCCAGGTACTGTTGAAGCTCCTGTCCCTGCAACGCCGTGGACCCCGCACAAGTACGGTGAATCCATTGAATGTTAAAAGGTTTCGTCTCTGTTGGCCAATTAATCTTGTGGAACCATCGCTGCTTTGAAAAGGAAGCCATCAGGATCATACATTCAGGCTGGGGTCGGGAAGGTACTTACGTCACAATTTTGAGTCGTCGATCCCGCAATTGCTCTACTTCAGAACTTTTATCCTCTACAAATCTTAGCCTACGGCAGCTCATTACAGAAGTTTATTTTTTGAGTTGAAGCTCATCGTAAGTCCACAAATTCAAGATTATTAATCGAACCCTGGAACGTTCTGTTAGAACTCCCCGAGGATTCGGCTTTTTTAAAGAATAAACTAGTTCAAAACACTAATTGTTTATTTCATAAACTTATTAATTCATTGATTAAAATATATTAAAGTGAGATGATTCGGTAAAAGCGGTATCTCGTAAGAGGGCTGGAACTGAACTGAGGATCAGGGTGGTCGCTTTGTTAGAAGAAAATAGAGCTGATTTCGCATTTATATCTGGATTGTAATGTAAACGACGTGTGAGATCTAGATTAGCAATACAGTTAACATTCCAGGGTTATAACAAACCCCCGGATAAGACGAAACTTGCGCAATTAAAAGACATTACCTCTTTTGAGAAGATTTTCTTAACCGTGGAATTATTTCTATTACTTTTTTCATACGATTAGTTCAAAAATAGTATGAAAGATATGGTACAAAGCGCCCCATGCTTTTCTCATAACAATACTGATATTTTCCGCCCACTGTTATTGTTAATGTTATATTTTATTTTTTACTTTTTAGTTCAATTTGTCTTCAACCCGGATGTGTTAATCTTCTAGACGACAAATGTTTCATTTTACTATCAAATAGCTACATAAATTTTTCATCCATTGACATATAAAGCTGTGTTTACAGAACTGCGTCTCCACTTCGTGTACGTTCTAAGGCTTTTTGTGTTGTTAGCATAAATAGCTACACTTGCGATCAAAGAAGTAGTGTAAGGATTTATGTAAAAAAGCCCTATTGTTCACTTTTTATAAATTAATATTTCGTAACCGTTTCATTTCATCTAATGCTATATATATATTAGTCTATACATATTCACGAAGCTAGATTCCGGAACACATCTCCCTGGTTGATCCTGCCAGTAGTCATATTTGTGACACGTCTATTTTTTTGTTATTATCGCGATTAAGTTAGTATCAGCTCAGTCACTTAGAAATTAAATATAAAATTCTCCTTATCAGAAATTTTTGATTTTTGGCTGTTGATAACGCAGCTATGAGCTTACCAACAAATACAATAGCGCTTGAGCGAGCATGCTCTATCTCTTTCACTCTCATTTACAGGATCTATGATATGATATGATCATCCTGGCAATCCTAATGATTGAATTGATATAAATTCTACGAGGTAATAAATGCCACTGGTCCTTTATAAGCCTACAAAATTGGAGCGACATGGGTCCGTTTAAAATGGGTCAAAATCGAGTTGGAAGAAGTCGTTTACAAATATAGAAATATACACGTGAAGCTGAAGAAAAGCCAATGCAGTTCTCAGGTAATGTAAAGATTCCTGTTCCAGTAACATTAATTCCGTTATATTCGATTTACATTTTAATGTCAATTTTGTCATCTCTGACTGCAACTAAATGTAGCGGTTACTTGCTAATCTATGCCAGATGTTTAAATTACCTTGAATTATCTTAGGATTACATATCTGGGGTAAAGTACAGGCCCGCCGCTAGATATTTTGCCGCCCGCGTGCAATACCGATTCTGCCGCCCCCGCTTCTATATGAGTTTTGGCAAAAAGAGTATTCATATTTCCTTATTAGTTATTATGGTGAGAAAAAATAAAAGACAAATTATTTATTTTAAATAATTTATTCTGTACTGTATATAACGTTTGCCTACAGAAGTTAAAAGTTCAAACTTACAAGTCTTATAAGAAATTTACTCTTCTAGCCTTTAAATGTGCAAAACCGTCTATTAACTTTCTTGTGTCCTAACTATCAACTATTTCATGTTCAATTGAAAGTATTGCTAGAAAACTCAGTCTTTGCCGGTGCATTGTTGATCTTAAATAGTTTTTTATAATTTTTAATTTAGAAAATGACCTTTCACCAGATGCAACTGAAGCTGTCAATGTGAGTAATAATCTTAGCACTATCGCTGTGCGGAAATATTGAAATTAAGTCATCGGCAAACAGATATTGTTTAGTACAAAATGAAACTCTAAAGCAATGATTTCATTTAATAAATCAATTCCGTCAATGTCTGATTCTCCACTTGAGTCATCTTTAAGCTTCAGATTTAAATCTTTACAATGTTTTATTAACTCATCGTTGGAATAATTAAATAAGTTGTTGCTTAATAAGCCAAAATACATCGGAAAATGTTTTTTTTTTTGAAAGTCGAACCTATCCTTTAAAGAAGTTATTGTTTGATATAGGATTCTAAAGTAAAACTCTACTCTGTGATTGATTTTGTGGTCTACTACAACTTCTTCACTGTGTTCGTAATTAAATTGTGTTGATTTTCTTCTTGGTCGAATTGTATTTATTGGGGGGAAATCTGTTTCTACGTTGAGTTCATGAGTCACTTTAGAAGCTTCTGCTAACAGCGTTTCAAAGTGTTCAGACGTGCGATATTTTGTAAACTTATCAATCAACTTATTTATTAAATTTATGTAGCTTTGAGTATGCATTGTAGGGCTCTACATCATTTCTCTCAAAACGTAAATTTTGTTTAAAATATGGAACCAAATTATTTCCGAGCAAATAAATCTATAATTTTGAATGTTTAAAGCAAGCAAATGCGCCTTATTAGTTGTAGTATAATCTCATTCCTTCGAGCCACCAGATATCTCCAGCAAAGCATCGAAGACTTGTTCAAGGTTATATCGTAATGGTTTCACTGCATCGATTCTGCTGGACCATCGCGTTTTTTCACTTTTAATTTCAAATCCGGTAAATGTTGGAAATTATCGACCACCTTTTTGTAGATGATGAAAAGAAAACGTACATTTAATATTCAAGATTTAAAAGCCCTTTAGTTATTGTTACTTCATATTTGAACAGTAATCTTTGTGATATTTAAGTCAATAAACAAGTTAGGTCGTACTTACCATAATTACGATTCCCGCACACTTCTGCTTTATACTGACGGATAATTCAGTATATATATGGATATTGAGTAATATTCACACTACACGAGGTAAAATATCATTAAGTTGAGCCGAAAAATCATGTACAAAATAATAGAAGGAAGCCCAAAGCGGATTTCCGTTTTTCATCGAATGACAGACGACGTATAGTATCTTAGTTTTGACGGTAACGATAGATGGTGGTTATCTTTATTTGGAGAGGTTTTTTAATGCTATGATTTTTTTTTTCTTATACAATGAATATTATCACAATGACTTGAATAAGACAAGTTAGAAGTCACTCAATTTGCCGCCCCCTGGGCGTGCCGCCCGTTTGCAGTGCACGCGTTGCACGCCCGCTTCCGGCGGGCCTGGTAAAGTATTAATTGCTATTTTAAGAATTAAATCTTTTTCACAATTGAGAAAAATTTCAATACAGAGTTCATTTTGGTCTTTACAAATGTAAATATTATTAGGTATGCTTTAACACAACACAAATAACCGTATCTAGAGTAGAATAAGTAAGTTAGCCTTTCATAAACAGATATAGTTACTAGTTGGAAATGTGAATGTATAAATGTTATGATTTACAGAATGAGAAATTGGAATAGGAATACTTTTATAAAGGTTATGTATCTTATGATTGATGAGAGGAATTCTTTATACAAAAAATATTTTGTTATTCTTATAGAACACACATAAGTTACTCAGGTCTAAGATTTATAAATATTTTGTAATTCTAATTTAACAGGGAATTCCTCAGAGATAGGTAAGTATCTTATGTAATAAACTAATTCGGAAACAATTTAATTTGATTCAAAACTTCTAACTTAAATGAGAAAGTCAATAAACTACTAGATATACTATTACAAAGTTGATTTAATTTTGTCGAAAAACTAATTTTGATGACCCAATGACCTAAAATTGTAACACAATTACCACTGTCAGGATCAACACCCTTTATTTGAATTGCATGATTATTAATTTAAGGCATTTCGTCGATAGATGATTGTTTAATCAAACTCACAAAATCACCAGGAACAATTAGACAGGTTAAATGTTTTCCTGAAACGGATTTCAATACTCGTATATAAGGTAAGTAATGTTTCGTAGAATTTTTGAAATGTCATTATTATATGGTTCTGCTGTAGCAGATTGTTTTAGAGAAAAAGAGTATTTATTACAAGCGCTTTCTTTTTGGGGCTGGTTACCCTGATGTTTAACCCTTTTTGAAATAGAGGTAATATTTCCTTTTTTGGGCTGGTTATCCTGTCGTATAATTTTATTGGAATTAGTAGTAACATTTCCTTTTTTGGGGCTGGTTACCCTGTCGTGTAATGTTACTGGAATTTTTAGGTCGATTTTGGAAAGTTGTCACGCGCGCCACCACAACGAATTTATTCGTTTAAATCACTTGCAGTAAATTCTTGAGTATCGTTATTATTTCCAGAAGGATCAAGATAAGGTGAGGTTTCGTTTTCAAAATAGTTAACATTAGAAATAACTTTATTGTTTTGATTAAAAGTTTGAAGAATTTGTTGTTTTTTTTTCTTCTGATACTGCTAGATGGATAGTGTCATAGCTTAAGATTCGTCGGATTTCTACATCTTACAATATTACTACTGCGTGAATTTAGCCCTATTCAAAAGGTGTGTAACGCCAGGTCTTGCATACCTGCGACTTAATAATTCTTCTTTATTGTAATTAAAGTTGTGAATCTCCGTTAGTAATTGAGAGAGACATGTTTCTACGCTCAGTGCGAATTGGTTGACTGTTTCTGCGCCTCCTTGTTAACATTCCTGCAAATCCGCTAGAAGGTGAGCAGAGTGCTTTCTTTCTCCAAATTGGTTGTTTAAAAACTCATTTAAACCACTCCATTTATTGTTTTTTTGCAAGCAATTTCTGCCTTTCCTTCTATTTGACTTAAAGCAAATTTAAGAAGTTAATCCCTTTTGAGAGGGACAGGCTAAGAAGAAAGCATTGTTACAATTTTTAATAAAAATATTTAGTTTTTCTTTTGACACATCGAATGGTTTTATAAATTTAATTAAAAAATTTAAACTTAATATATCTTTTAATGATTCCTCCTTCAGATTTTTTCTTCATTTCGACATTTTTATTAAAAACATAAAATGAAATATAAATGTAATTAAGCAGACGCGTTATGGATATATTTGTTTATAATTAATTAAGGTTCAGAAGTAATTTGATACTACTCTAGCTCGGTCGGCTACCGAGATGATGACGATGCACAATATGTATTATGTTACTATAAATTAATGTTTAAGATTTGTTTAAACAGTTCTACAGACATGGACTTTGGAATAATTAAATGTATAATCCAATTTTATATCAAATTAAAATAATCTTCACTTTATTCTTCACTTTGGTTTAAAATTCGAAATTTGCAAGCATGAAACTATCCTGTAAGTCATAGTGGAAAACGTTGAAAAATAACACAAATTGTCCTGGAAAAACTGACGATGTCCTTGATGTAGACGCTGGCGATCCCGTCAGCAGTAAGGCACTCGTTGAGGAGTGCAGTTACCCGAAAGTCTTCCTGGGACGATGGCCGAAGATTGGTTGAATGTAGAAAATTTAAATGATGAGTTCAGCCCTGGACACCCAAACCGGGATTTTGATTCTCAGCTCGCGAACACTTTGTGTTCTCCTTGATTTTTAGGGTTTCTAGACACGTAATAGTTTTTTCTCACTTCAGATATTTAGAGGATAACGGAACTTTCCCGGGATCTCACCGCAGCCACCAAAATGTTAGAACTCCCCGAGAATTCGGCTTTTATACAAAATATACTAATTTAAAACACTAATTGTTAAATTTGATAAACTTATTAATTAATTGGTTAAAATGTTTTAAAGTGCTATAATTGGGCAAAAGTGGTATCGCGTAAGAGAGTTGGAGCTGAACTGAGGATCAAGGTCATCGTATTGTTAGAAAGAAATAGAACTAATATAGAATAATATAGAACTTCCAGGAGCAGGATAACGATAATTTGACGAAGGTGGCGGGTAGTGACTGGAGGCGTTGAGACAAGACCGGTACAGTATGCGAACTTAGAGAGAGGCCTAAGTTCAACAGTGAATGGCGGCAAGCTGACTTGATTGATGGAATACAGAGAATAAATATTGGATGTTATTATTGTTCCTAACATTAATATATACAGAGACGAAACCTCTCAGCATTCCATGGATTTACCGTGCGGGTGCCGGGTTGCAGGGACAGGAGCTTCAACAGTGCCTGGGACTTGCAACCCAGGTGTAGGTCTAGAGCGCCCAAATCTAACGCGCGTTAATCTCTCACCTCCACCGTCCAAGCTCCTCTCTCTACCTAACCAAATTTGAAAAAAACCTACTAGGGCTGCGTTCAAAGTACGTTCAAAGAATGAATTGATACTAGTTCTGGACAGGCTCAAGTCTTTTAATAGGTTGTAGAGAGATTTTGCCGTTATACCTCTCGCTCCACTAATAGCCACAAATTTACAACGAAACTATTCTTAACGAGTTCGTTAGTGAGCTCGTAATGTTTGAAGACCTTGATGGCATGGTCTTTATGGATGTTGGTTTGCCAAGGAACCGTAACCTCTATTATCACAACGCGCTTTAAAATACATAAATATGTCTCTTCTAGAGGACGACGCACAAAGATCCTCTGGGATGTAGTATTGTTTCTCATACGTATCTATCATTATAGTCCAATTCAAAGCCGCTTTAATGGACCAGTAAGGCTTGATTTTGTAGCCCTAGTGCCTTCCTTCACAAAATCTATTGATAGCTTGTTTGTGTTTTTTTTCTTTTTGCGCTCTGGCTACCGAAAGACTAACCACTTCACGTATGATTTCTGAAACCCTATCGTGACGACGTGAGTGTTGACCACTATTCAGGAGTACCCTACATCCCACCCGAAAATTTATAGCAGTTTCAACAGCCTCCCCGCAGATGTAGTAAGTTTACTCGGTACTTTTACTCCATGTTACTAAATTACTCTGATCTGGGAGAGTCATCTGGAACGCAATGAGATAAAATTTTTGTAGTGCTGGCGACCAATCGTGAATTAAAGTGCGCTATTTTAGTGCATATATATAGGAGATGCAAAAATTTCTTATCTCTATATATTTGAGATGCAAAAATTTCTTATGTGTAGCGACTCGTCCTGAATTTCTAAGCTTATTGCATGGAACTTATATTTAGAATTCTCGTCTTGCCGAATAAAAGTCTTTAATATATCCGTATCTTTAGCCTTTCTACTTGATCCTAACTCTACTCTGTTACTTTGTACTTCTATCATAAGCTGTTTAAGGAATTGAAGTCTTAATTCTAGCTCTAGGACAGGTTTGTTATCGACCTTGTTAAGATCATTCAACAAACTTTCTACTATTCTTTCTAAGGATAAAGTACGGACTTATATTGTCTATTTTACGAGCGAAAAGTTTAAAAGGAGCATTTTCCGTAACCGTAGAAACTCATTGACCGCCTAACGATAATCACGGATCGTGTATCTTGTATTCTGCCTACCGAGACACAGACAGTGACATTTATTTGCATTTGTCCTCAATCCATCCGTGATAATGATATTATATTCATATATCAGGAAAGTTTATTTTACTGAACTATACGATGTCTATAGTTGGTTATTTTTCTGGATTAAAATAGCACTGGATTTTAACAGAAAATGTTTGTATGGAACAAATATCTTTCAAACATTAAGCAGTCTGTTAAGAAATCTACCAAGTACATGAAAGTAACATTTTATGACAATTCGCAAATTGGATTGAAATTGATTGTGGTCGATATGAAATGTTCCGAATAACATTTGTTTTTTATATAACTATGACATTTCACAATGTTGCACTAATAAATTTCGACGCAGGTGGGTGTTTCAATATCTATACTGTCCTCAGAGTACTAACACTGAAATGTTTTGTTCCAGACGTTTCTAGGAAGGTATAAGTTTTATGTTGCAGAGGAAAAAGATGTTCATTATTGGTTTTAAACCGTCGCCACTTAACGTAGGTTAATAAAATATCGAGAATGGACTGGCTGGCTGGGTTGTATTTAAAAATAAAGATTGCAAAAACCGTCATTGTTCTTTTTAGATAAATAAAATTCTATTACAGATTCCGTGACTATAGATAAAGATATTTATTTTTTGTTTGATAGAGAGACTTCTACTCAATATTGATATACAAAACTTCGTGAACCTTCAATGATTATATTTAAAGCATTTTGAATGTTATTGTATTTTACATTTAATGGGCACTTCGAGAAATTTAAATGCTTTATTTTTAATGTAAGGAATTTATTGGAAGGAAAGTAGTCAAGTCAGTCAAAGGATGTATATGAGGATGGACGGACATAAGGGATGTTGCGTATGCGTTGCCAGCCTTGGTTGTTGAGAAAGCAGGAAAGTGTAGGAAAACGGAGAGCCAAGGAAAGGGAGGGGATAGGGAAAGTATGACCGACTCTCTCACTCATCGCACGACACGCTGCCATTAAAGACTATTTTATACCGATCTTATGTGAGGGAGTGGCATTTCGCCGGTCCAGCCAGCCAGTGTTTGGGCTGTAGTTATTGAGCACAGCTAGGCTCTACCACCTTAAAAAAGGAAAAATCTACTTTATAAAATACTACATAAAACTATTAGTTGTATGATTATATGTTGTAATTTTTTAAGCATAATAAGTTTGTCCTTGGTTGAATTGAGATAGCTTTGAAGGATCACCTAAATTTTCAAGCCAAACACAATGGATTACTTCGATATAATAATTGTATTTAATATCAACTTTAATTATCAACGTTTAGTTTAACACGGAGGGAGTTACTGACTGCTCGTCCAATGCCAGAGACTCTAAAATTACATGTGTCAATCATTTCACGTTGTCACACATTTTACGTTAAGTAACATTCGTGCCGGAAAGATCGTTACATTATATAATAATCTATGGCATCGATTCATTAGCTAAATAATCGATTATCACAGCTTACTTCTGAAAAACTTAGAAAAGAAAGAACAATAGAGTGTACATACTGGAATAAGTTTTATGGTAATCTCAAGAAACAGTCTTAGCTCTTGTTAAGATGTCAGAGTTATTTTTTATAACAAATAAATACTTTTTAATATTAATCAGTGGGAGAATTCGCTTATCGCTGCTAGAGATCAAAGGTACTTGAAGTAGCCACACCTGTTATCAACGACTTCTGAGATTAAGTCTGCGGTATCGTTATTGCTTCAATCAGATGTGAGATTATCTAGTTATGAATAACGGGACATTTGAATGTCATCTGTATACGTGTGGTACAGAGGCGTTAATGTAGAAGATCAAACTTACAAGACTTCATTCACTGTGTTCTGTTTCAATGCTTTAATTTTTTGCTACTTATTAGCCTCAGAATTTTCTTGTTTTCTTAGGACCCAGAGATTTAAAACAAAAATGAACCTGTTTAATGAATAAACCGAAATGCTCAAAAACACGTAACGTTGGTTCATAGTCTTTTTTTATTATCTAAGTCTTACACTTCATGTAACTGTTACTGGTTACCAAATTCAAGTACAAATTTAGTTGTTTTTGTCTTTAAATGTTCCAAGGTTTGATTATGAGGTAGATTCCATAAAATATGTACCCGATGTTTTGGTACAGCCATCAAATTTTAACCTACCCGTTTTGTAAATAATAGTTAATATAAAAAAGTTAATATATAACTCAAGTCTGCTCATTTCGTAACCTAGGTATTTTTATAGGTATTATCTTTATTGATGTCCTCGTGAGCAAAGTTACAATACAACTTGAACAAATCTGATGCAATTTTAAAACGTTAATGTAATAAAATGAATTATGACTTCAGAATAAAATTCACATTATATAGTAAAGCCATAACTGTGGAATATGATTTTATTTTTAGTAATTTTTACTATGTTGTGCCAATATTGTGAGCAAGGTCTTCGAATTCTTGGTGGAAGAGACGCTTTTAAAGACGAATTCCCTTATGTTGTTCGCTTAGAGGAAAAACTATTACAATCAGCAACGGAAGATAAAATTATTCACTTTAGACAAATATGCACGGGCTCAGCTCTTACTTCTGTTTGGGTTCTGTCAGCAGCTCACTGCACAGACCAGGATTTCAAGCGTTCATTGAGAAAAAACAAAGCATTCGTAAGATATAATAGCCACTTTCCAAACATCACTGGATTTGTAACTCCTGTCACTAAATATATCATGCAACCTGGATATATTGAATTGAGAGGAACAGTTAAAACGGCGGACGTCGTTCTTATTCATTGCGTTAAGATAAAAATTTCCCACTTCGGTCGAGTTAATGCAGTAGATTTTAAGTCTCTAATGGGTCATGAAGCTCTTTCTCTAGGCTTTGGTTCAACAAACGCATCTTCATTTGAAAAACCATTGCAGGTATTAAAAGGAATGTTAAGTAAATGTACTGACAAAGAGCTTGTTGACATGGGCTATCCTATAATCTGCCTGTCTAGGCCATGTGTTTTGACGGCGACAATCTGTGGTGGAGACTCAGGAGGACCTGTTGTTCACGAATCAGGCATTGTGGGCGTACATTCCAGTTCATTTGATGATTGTGATGAACATACTGAACATTTGGAGCTTACTCCCGGATCCTCTGCAGCTATTATAACACCAGTTAGTCCAGTGATAGATTGGATTACAAATATTATTATGTCAAAGAATGAAGACGACAGTTAAAAAATATATAGGTTTGCTAAATTTTACAGTAAAGGTCGATATAGAGAAAATCACTCTTTTGAGGAGACGTTTATAGTTTATGTAATAAAAAACAGGAACACATTTGTTTTACTTTATATTGTATTAAATGTCGCAAAAAGCATATCTGAAGAAAAAATTGCATCCTACCTACGAATGATTAAATAACAGGACTTCGTGGGACCGGAAATGCATATTCTAAGTTCTAATATATCTAAAAGATACAGATGACATACAGCACGATAGGGAGTAAGTAGCTCGCTAAACAGAAAATTAGACAAATACCTCATATTAGACAAAAAATAAATAATAAATATCTTTATATAATAATTAATAATAATAAAACAACATCAGAATCTTATTTTACAAATAAAATTAAAGATATTTGGATTGATAATTTTAAGGTCATTGTATTATTACAAGATCTGACAGGAAAACGTTATTTGGTTCAACAAAATGGAACATAAAAAGTCTGCTTTAGACGTGATGTTGGACGAGAGCAATTCAGACAATTTTCTTTTAGAAAATTATTCAAGTTAATGAAGTAGTTTAAATTCTTAAATAAAAATAAAATATCACTTCTTCCTCGCCGCTTCTCCAAGGATTATAGCGGACAACTTTAATATCGTCGATGTCGAACTTGTGTATTCACCT
Source organism: Danaus plexippus (assembly GCF_018135715.1). Taxonomy (NCBI): domain Eukaryota; kingdom Metazoa; phylum Arthropoda; class Insecta; order Lepidoptera; family Nymphalidae; genus Danaus; species Danaus plexippus. The sequence continues at coordinate 466,412 of NC_083537.1, read as the reverse complement.
TTTTAAATATTTATTTTCAACATTCTCTATTCTTTTAACACTATTCTTGTAATGAGGGTTCTAAAAACAAATGTAAGCTCCTGATCAAGAGTTACCCCTAGGTTTCTAGTCTCGGTTACCCTAGCCAGATGATTGCCAAGTATATGATAATAATGATAAGAAATATTAATGACACACAAGGTACCCTAAGGATAGTTTTTATAACTTATATATAAATCTTCGTGTCATCGGCGTATAGTAAACTCTTTGAGTGGTCAAAACAATTATACATATCATTAATGAAAATATTAAACAATAGGGGTCCAAGATGAGAGCCCTGGGGAACTCCAGATGATAGTGAAACAAAGGTAGATGTAAATCCCTTAACTGCCACTGCCTGTGTTCTATCCCTCAGGTAGGATTCCTACCGTCTACGTAAGATACCATGTACATCAGTAAGATAAAGTTTCCTTATAAGTAGTGAGGGTGAAATTTTATCGAACGCCGTTGAATATATGGGGTTTTCCAATAGGGACGCTTGAACTTTGACAGCTGATTGCGGCCATGTTGTTTGAGTGACAGCTGTCAAATGCAGTGTGTTATATTCATTCCGTCCTCCCAAACCACCATGGCAGGTTACAGTGTCGAGCAGCACGTGCAAATCATAAAATTGTTTTATGAAAATGGGTCTTCAGTTCGAGCAACGTTCCGCGCACTTCGCCCGTTTTACGGTCGCGATGATCGTCCTGCCGAGTCGACTATCCGTCGATTGGTGGACAAATTCGAGTCAACCGGGTCAGTTAACAATCAGCCGGTTCCCGTGCGTCAACGTAACGCGAGATCTGCCGAGAATATCGCCGCTGTGCGCGACAGTGTCCTCGAAAACCCGTGGCAGTCAATTCCGCGTCGCGCACAGGTACTCGGCCTTTCGCAGACGACAACTTGGCGAATTTTGCGTTGTGACTTGAGCCTGCACCCGTACAAGATCCAGCTGACCCAAGAGCTCAAGGTTAATGACCATAGACAGCGCCGTGTTTCGCTGACTGGGCATTAGAGCAGTTGGAAGTTGACGCCGATTTTGGCAAAAAAATCATCTTCAGCGACGAGGCGCATTTTTGGATGAATGGCTATGTCAACAAGCAAAATTGCCGTATTTGGGACGAGACCAATCCACACGAGGTTCACCAAGTGGCAATGCACCCGCAGAAAGTGACTGTTTGGTGCGGATTTTGGGCCGGAGGCGTGATTGGTCCGTATTTTTTCGAAAACGATAATGGTGTGGCCGTCACCGTCAATGGTGAGCGATACCGGTCGATGATAACCAACTTCTTTTGGCCTGAAATCGAGAATATGGATCTGGACAACATGTGGTTTCAACAGGACGGCGCTACGTGCCACACAGCACACGCTACGATGGAAGTTCTGCACGAGCAATTTCTGGACATGGTCATCTCGCGCGGAGGCGACGTGAACTGGCCACCGAGATCGTGCGATTTGACCCCGCTGGACTTTTTCTTGTGGGGTTTTCTTAAGTCGCAGGTCTATGCCAACAAGCCGCAAACCACCGATGCCCTCAAAGTCAACATACGCCACGCCATCGATCAAATACAGCCCGATTTGTGCGCCAGAGTCATCGAAAATTGGACCTTTCGTGTGCGCGCCACCAACCGAAGCCGTGGCGGTCATTTGAATGATGTCATATTCCATACATAATGGGGTCGATAGACCTTCCAAATAAAAAAAAAATGTCGCAAATATCTTTCCTACATGTATTTTTTTTTGCATTTCAAAGATCAAGCGCCCTTAATGGAAAACCCTATATAATCGGTGTACACGACATCCACCTGAGATCCCTCCTCTAAAGCCTTAAGAACAACATCAAGAAACTCACAAAACTTTGTTTCGATACCTCGTTGTTTAATAAATCCATGTTGTGCACATTTAAAAAAAGGTCGGAATAACGAAAAAGAGTATCATGAATGATTTTCTATCATGATTCAGGAATAATTGATGGCTTTAGATGTTACCCTCTAGTTTGCGACATCATGCTTATCACCATTTTAATGTATCGGAGCTATTATTGACTTTTTCCGGAGGGGTGGTAAGTACCAGAATTTAAATGATTTATTAAATAACACATAACAAAGGAAAAGAACGCTGTTTAAAACATCTTTTAAGAAATGCCAGATGCAGTGAGTCTGAGCCCGAGCCCTTGTTTATGTTGAGATTTAATAGATATTTTTCCACATCATTATAACTTAGGTGGATATTGTTAATTGGTATTTATTATCGTAAGTTGAAAAACCGTTCATTGTTAAGTTACTTACAACAGGGTTGCGATAAATTTCGAAAAGAGACTGAAAATTGGATCAAACAGATCTGACATTGATTGGCCATCGGGTCCCTCACGCTCGTGTACAAGCATTCTATCATTGCTTCTTCGCTTGGATTTTATGAAGGTCCAAAATTGTTTACAATTGTAAAAAATGTTACGTTCCAAATGACTAACTTAATTATTGTAACATTCCGCTGCAGGTAGCTTAGTTTGCCTTCTTAATTCCGAAAAGCGGTCATAGTAGGAAGTTTTACCATAAATCTTCCATTTTTTATGCAATATTAAATTTTTTATTGAGGACTTTTATTAAAGTTATATAAGTTTATTAGTTGTAATTAAAAAATTAGCCTTTAATAGATCCTTGGCCAGAATTTTTTAAATATTATTTATTACTTAAACTTTCCAAGAACACAAAACTTATAAAGAATACCATGGGTTTTTACAATTATTTCTAATTTCACTTACGAGTCAAGATTATTGTGAGTGAGATAATTAATCGATCCATATTTGATAACCGTCGGAGATAAATATTTTTTTATCTTTGAATGTAATGTCTGTTGCAAAAATTAGATTTTCCTTTAAGATCGCCATAGTTTGTTTACTTTAAATATCTCGAATACATTCCTTAGGAAGTTACTAGTATATTTGTTATTTATTAAATAATGCGTCTAATTTGTATTATGCTTTCTAATGATTATATAAGTTTGTAAGACCCCACTAAATTTCCAATAAAACACACACAACCAAAATAATAAAACACTGATTTTCAGACACAAAAAAACAAGAATAGAAATGTGTAATTAAAAAAAAAAATTGTGCGTGGAGTCCCTCCGCGAGGAAGAAGTGAAAGTTCGTAATGTGGAAATAAAAACAAATTATATGTGTATCAAAGCAAACTCAAGAAATAATAAATATTATAAATAAATTCATATGGAACAATAAGTACTTATTTCAGCTAATTTCACGACGCACACACTGTTTACTTCGTTGCATAGCAAGAATACCATGCGCATGTGCTTGGAATCTACCGACACACTCTCTTTCTTTCCTACTTTATACATACATATTTGTGTATCTTTCTTTCTCTCTTGCTTTGGAACATTGGACGCTACTCGTTGCTAAAGAGCGCGCTGGCCTGTAACAGGTTAGTATGTGCAGGCGTTCGAGCGCTACGTATTCCCTCTCGCTCTGTCTCTTTTTACCCCCCCCCCCGAGCGTTAACGTTCAACGCAACCTTCTTGGGAGTGGCATTAGTAGTTTCACTTTAAAAATATGAAACTATTTTGGGTTATAACATTTTATTTTCTAATTTACCATAAAAATAATAAGAATTTAGTTGTATACGATTTTATTTATTTTAAATAATGTGTTATAATTTTTTTAATTAGGGTTTCTAGTTAACGAAATGAAGCTGCAAAAATCTTTGGATAAATTTTCAAAGATGGCGGCAGGGCGAATAGGATCGCTATGTTTGTAGTGTGAACTTGTAGTAAGGATTCACGGGGCTCAATTACATTAAAATTTTCATTACAGTCTCTTATAAATTAATATGCTTCGTAGTGATGGTAGTTAATGAAAATAAAAATTTCATGGTTTTCGTTTTCGACACACAAGTCTTTATAAATCTTGTAAATAGGTGCTGCAGAGTCACTTACCAAGTCCAAATAAATTGCTTCTGCAACAAGACAAATAAGAATAAAAATTTTATAGCAATGGCTTCCACCGTAAAATATGAAATGAAAATTATTAGATGCCATTAAAATAAACTTTATAGATTATTAACTTATAAAAAGAGGGTTTTAATATAATATTATGTCATTGTATTAATTCCTGCTGATGTAAAGCTGTGTTTATAAATCAAATTTAGATATTATTTATGTACTTGGTTAGTGTATGTAACTTTTATGGGGTCGTATGAACTATGAATAAGATAGATATGAAACCGGGTACAGAGACGTTTTGGACGACTTTATTCATAAGCTCCTTTCAATGAGGATTTCATACATTTTGTGATTTTTACAGAGATTTACATTTCAGTAGCACTTTTAATACTGTTAATGCAATAGAGTAGTTACGAATGAATTCGGGCAAGTTATTATGGAGTTACTTTAGTATATTGTGTTTGTTCCACACTCGACACATTCAACATTTTTGGTTGCTTTACTGGAATGCATATAGTATAGAAGGAATTCGGCAAAGCAAACATGCCCTTGTGACCTCCTCATAATTTAATTGAAAACCAAGATTTATAATTCAGTGTTTATAAGAATGTGTTTCAGGTGAACATATTAAAGGAAGTGGCAGCTACAATACTGCGTGTACGACCATGCCCAAAAGATGTATGGTCTCTATAAAATTGGAAAATGGTACCGTGGAAGAAAATGCGCAGCGTATATTCTATGCAGTTTTGTTCGAGGACAATAGCATCGCTCGTATACGAATTTATTTCAGTTTATTAAATGGGCCCGGAGCACCATTTTGCATTTCTGTCTGCTGTGTTCTAGTTACTTTGGATGTTGTATTTTCGTCGTAAATTTTGTTTTTATTATCTTTGTAAATCATAAACTTATCCATTGAATATATTTTACATATTTATATAGAGAAGACTTAATAGAATACAGTAGTTACCGCGATTTTTGTATGGCATAGGTAATATAATAATGTTTCTTTTAATCCTACTAGGGATGGTCGCAATCATTCTTTACTTTACATAATAAAGCAGTGGAAGGGGTGAAAGTCGTCTATATTAGTTCAACGTCTTTTTTGTGGCAATTTTATAATTCATATAATTCATAATAAACTGCAGAGTGCTTCATGCTTCTGCTGGTCAACTGTGATGTTTTCCTTATTTGTTTTCATTCCGGGGCCGTGCGTATAGTAATAAAATTCCTTACAGTTGAGAAAACTAGCATATCCTTAATATTTATGAAAAAGTGAATGTTTTGGTGCGGTTAATTATATAAAGTGATACAGGTCATTTCTCAAGCTTATCATGACAGTTTTATGGGGGCTACCCTAACCCAACACATTGATCCGATTCGATTGACTTCCTCTGAGACATTTTTTATCTAAATTCGATAGCCACCTTTCTTTGTCTTTGCTTGATAGATATTTTCCAAAGTAAAGGTTGATGAAACTTGTACGTACTTGTAAACGTATTACGATATTGTTACGGATTAAGAACTACTACGTATTTAGAAGAGCTGAATAACCACTTCTGATCACTTCGCTTGATCTTTCTCTCCTCGATAAGAAAATTCTTATTAGCATCTTTAGAATTTTAGTGTTTTTAAAACATATGGCGGTTAAGAATTTATATAATCATGTTTTCCTCATATTTCTATATATCAGCTGTTCTCACATATCTCCGATCAGAAGTCAAAGTGATAGTTTCAGAACTATTTATAAATTGACATACTAATTTTATAAATCTATCGTTTCCTCTTCGGTGTGCAACACTGAGCCCGAAGCGGCTATCCTTTTGTCTTCTATTTTATACAAAACCTATAGAGAAGCATTAATTACAATAAGATTCTCGGGATTAAAGTATTAATTAAAGTAAAGTAATGTGACGACTGTATAAGCATTGCTGTAAAACTTTTCCAATTCATATAACTATTTTTGTTATTTTTTAAATATAGTTTTTATAATGTAAGCAAAGAACAAAATATTATAGTAATATGAGAGGATAGCGAGATCTTTGTGTTTGTATTCGACCTATGGATATTTGTGGATATTTAGTCTATTACATATTAGTCGTTATCATCTCTAACATAATTTATCTAACCAGATCTCCCGAGACAAAGTATTTTTGTTGTTGTTGGAAGGGCGCACGTTTGTTATCTTGATTGTTAGTACAAATATTATCCGGGTTAATAAGATATGAACTTTACACAAAAGTAAGTTTGCTTCAGACTACTAGTGACCGGCATTTACTTTTTATTTTATGTACCTAATTAAATTTCATGTTCGACCTTAACATCTGCAAGACTTTAGGAGAGCCATTTTCAGAATATTTATATAGAATATTTTACGTTATGTACATAATGACATTTTCATTTTTATCGCCTCCAGCTTCCGCTGCACACGCTAGTTCTAATAAACAAGGCGATCATTGCAGCTGCAGATAACAGAGTTGCTCCCAATACCTTTATTTACGAGCCGCGATTTGTTTTCGACTCGCCGTTGATAGAATTAAATCCCAGCGTGACAAAGATCTTAAAATGAATAAAATATTCCTCTGAGTATAAACATTATAAAAGAATTTAAAATTAATACGAAATTCACTTTTTGTTAAGCAAGTTACGACCGAAACTCACACCTGCCAGTTTATTAAGCCTTGAAGGTTTAAATGGTATTCAACTGGTTTATTCAACATCACATTTGATCTTTTCTCATTAAACTGGTCATTATTAAACAGTATCAGAAAGAAATCTCATAACTATGTCCTTTGGAAGAATATTAGTGACTTATAAAATTAATTTGATAAGTAGTAGTATAGAAACTATTACTTCAATGTATATTACTTATATGTCAGATTTAATACAAATTCGTTGTTTTTTCAAATGAGTGACGTCAGCACAACTGACTTCACCAGTGCCTTCGTTCTTGAGTATCTTCAGCCTTGCAGGGTGTTGAAAGTAGCCTCGTTGACAGTTTGACGAATTTTTTATTTCGAAGAGGTCCGATCATTGCAACGACTCGAGCGAGACTGTTAATATGTACTCTTACCTTTATTTATACCCACCAAAACTCATTATTGTGACTGCACTTGCACGGGTGGCCACGCAAGTGGTCATGCGGGTGACACCTGATGATTTCAATCACCCTCAATTATTGATTATTCAAATAATAGGAATTGCGCCGATATATACAGAAAAAAATATTGATATACATATGAATATATATATAACATTGTGTGTCTGTCGCGGCTTCGTCATATTCACACGGAAACATTTAGATGGCACGGGGCTTTTTCCTGTAACATGTTATCTTTCCGGCACATTTGACCTCGGCGGTGATCAACGGGTCACGTACTTTGGTATAATTTAAAACAAACTATTTAATTATTGTCCACTGTTTAACTATCAGCAATTTAAGGTCATGGTTAATTTAATTCAACTTATATTCTCGTAGTTACCAAGTTTTTTCAATGAAACATTACAAGTGCGCTTAAAGTCAATCACAATGCATATAATATACAATAAGAACGGAAATGTTATGTGATGAGTTAATGTAAGCCAACACCACTGTCCTATCGTCCTTGCCGAGTATTCTTCTGTGAGAGATATACTTGAATCAGGAAAATGCAAATCTGTTTATTGTGTGCTATGTCGTGCTTTACATAATATAAAATGGAGCAAAGTTTCACAGAAAACCTACTTTCATTCAAAAGATATCGCGATATTTAAAATGTATGTATAAGTGTTGCAGCCAAATAAGGCGAAGGGACGGCAGGCTCTGTGACATACCGTGCTCTTTAAAGTCGATTCCTTACGGAACTAAATTTTTTGTAATACTTCTTAGACGATTTTTTTTTATTTTGGCAATTTTTTTCATTTTCAGTATCTAATTACATTAGTAGTAAGTAGTTCTTAATTATTTAATAATATACACGAACCTTTGAAATTCGATTCACATGGTTTTTAGTGCATCAAATTTTTAAAATATACAAGTAATACCATATTATTTGACATTTTATTATTATATTTTCATTTATACATGTAATTCTACTGTACGCGTGTATGTCAATGATCTGCTCCTTATCGGACGGACTGATTTGACCCCAGGAGTCCGACATAACTACAGCCGCCTATCTTTCTAGCGTCACCAAAAAAAAAAAACAGGGTACTGTGTAGAATGAGGCAGCACTTCACAACGGGTCACTTGCTTTTATTGTAAAAATCACAAGTTCTTTCTAACATGGAGTACTGTTCTCACCTCTGACTCACCACAAGAAGATCTAGAACCAGTAATTTTCGGCGGGAAATTCAGCTTCCTCTGTGACTGCTATTGTCTGTATAACGAAGAATGTTCCGAGAAATTGTTTGACAAAGTTCTGTCATCGCACTATTAGCTGTAGGATCGGATTTCATTATCATCACCTGAATGCATTCGGTTGCAAGGCTGTAAGGTGTCACGAGTAAGATGAAAGTAAAAATTAAGGGTAATGAGAGCTTTACTTGAATAAAGAAAAGGCAAATCTGTTTATTGTTCAAAAAGTGCTTTTAACAATTAAAAATGGAACAAAGTCGCACAATAAACCTACTTTTTTAAAGGCGGTAGAGCCTAATTGTTGTCAAGTTACTACAGTTCGAACATGGGCTGGCTCAACCGGGGAAGTACAATCCTCTCACAGAAGATCTTCGTGAAGTAGCCTTTAATGGCTGCGTTTTGTCCGATGAGTGAGAGAGCCAGTTACTCTTTTGCTTTTCCAACCTTTTCCTGCCTTTCCTCGATTACCTACCCTGTCCACTTTCCCTTCCAAAATTAAGGTCGGCAACGTATCCGCAACATCCTTTAAGTTGCAAATGTCACTGGGCAACGATGACTACTTACCGACGAAGTGGTGATGAGGGCCATGAAAAACCAAAATAGAGAAAATTCCGCAGGATTAAGAGGGGAGGAAGAAAATATAGAAATAAGATATAGAAAGAAAACAAGTCTCCCCGATATTGTGAAAAAGCCTAGTGGAGAAAGGGAAGGTACATATAGACATACAGCAGATATGTGTATCGGACCAACCTCCACTGGAACGGTTTTCGCAATGCCTCGGCTATGGACATACAAAACGGTTATGCAAGGAAAAAGAAGAAATCTGTAGCCACTGTGCAGGACTGGGGACAACACAGGAAATTTAACTGTCCGAAGTGGACCGCAGTATATACAGTAACTACAGTAACAGTATATACAGTAACTGCCGAGCTGGAAAACTGAAAAAAGCGATCACAATGCTTCTGACCCAGAATATCCAGTTAGGCAGAAATGGGACGCGTTAGCTAGGACTGTGAACACGTATTGCTAAGAGCGACCAAAAGAAACAAGGACTGGAGATAGTCAACTGCGGCGAGTCGCCAACAATCCAAACCGGCAGAGGAAACAGACTGCCAAGCAGTGTGGTGGATGTTACTTTCGGTTCATCTGACTTGTTAGGTAAGGTGGGAGAGAGGAGGGTGACCGAAAAAGGTTAGGAGATCAGCCAATGGCTGGCACAACAAGGGGACGCAAGGTCAGATTCGCAAATTGGCAACCTTTTGTTGAAAAGGTTATCCTAACCTAACCCTTAAAGATGGGAAATGGTCAAAATAAAGGAGGAATTAGACAACACCAAAAAGGAATACAGTGCAATTGTGGTCGCGGTACGTGAGGAGGTGCTCCTAAACAAGGTATTGGATCAAACCTGTAATTGCTTGGTGACCAAGGAACTGGAGGAAATAAAAGAAGAAACCATCACACTAACCTTCGAAGCTCCGAATCGAAAAAAAAAACGGTGACTACTTTCCTTCTGCTCGTTTGCCACTTTTAATATAAAAAAAATCCAATGAAATTCCAGGTAGAGTTGTTGTAAAACTATAAGTGAAAATAAATCTACATTGTTTATTAATACTATATAATTTGCTGAACTAAACTTTTTCCATAATAGAAGATGTAGCATCTTCAAACTTCATCGTATTTCGTGTTTGTACGATCGTCTTTTTCTGTCTATATGATCATACGATGAGTATTTACTGTAATAAAATTTGTTTTATTGGTGTCAAGCCCCTGCTGGCACTATAATAGGGGCAATTCTAGAGACGGTTAGGATTTACCTATAAAAAAGAGAGAGTAACATGATTAAGGATATATTCGTATTATTTTAGGAAGGAAAAAATAGGAGTTTAAAAAAAAGGTCTTTCACATTATTCACTTATCAGTAAGAAACTTTTTTTGAAACAACCTTTTATTTGCATTTCTTTAATAAGCCCCTTGATTTGAGTCTCTGATTGTGGTACACAACAAATGGCTAGTTTGTCATATTGGATCGTCCCCTGCATCAAATCGGAATACTTACTTATCTCATCATACATTGTCATCTAATCTAAACGTGTTTCGTAATCACATCTAAATCTATGAGGCTAACACTTTATTTGCTCATGCATACATACCAATAATAATCCAAGTTAAATATCTTATTAACCTCGTAGATGGTTCTGTAAGGAAAAAAATTACTTTCGTCTTTTATGATGTTCTACCAATTATAAAAATAAGAACAAATTCAGTATAAGGTTTTGCTAAATGACGGAACTAATCAACTGCCATTATACCACACGGATGTCATTTAAAAATTTTAATTAATATTTTATAAAACCCTCAGACTTGTCATGTGGCTGCAAGATTAATAGCTTTTCTTAGATTTATACGGTTTTTGAGATTTTTAAAATAAAATTTACAAAAAAGTACTTATATCATAAACGTTTATACATTACTATAACTATATCGAAATGATTTCGCATCAGTTCAGAATTCACGCCAGCCTCGCGCAACGAAACGATTCATTATTATAAATAAATAATTACTATTCTCCTCCTGCAACCTTTGCTCTTTGATTATTTATTGAAGTAATAGCAATAAGTTTTGGATATGAATTTGGATCTAAAGCCTTCGTATTAAGATATGTAAATGTTATTATGAGTCGGTATTATCGTGGAGACAGCGTAGATGTTGAGATATTTCCTTCCATTAGACAATATATAAGAGACTGTTTGATGTTAGGACTGACGACACTTGGGAGATCAAGAACGTTAGGTTTCGATCCTACACTTACTCGTTGCTTCTTTAACAGTATTCAAACACGTGACGTGTCATTTAGTTTATGATAAATTTGTTTTAATAATATTCAAGAAACAATTCTCTACTTCGTTTTGTATACAAAGAGGATTTATATTATATTATAAAAATATAATCTTAAATTGTTATATGAGAAATAATTCAAAATATAACTGATGGAAATGAAATATCAACATAAAAGCCTTGACTTAAACTCAGACGTAAAGGTAACAAATGTTTCTGAAATCCCCTAAAATGAAGCTGCTAATGAGGGCCATACACATTCTATTCATTGAAATAAATTAGATTCTCACACAATGGACTCGCTCGAGATGGAAGTATATCTATTATAGCCCTTTCAGAACCACCCGCCTATAATGAGGTTTATTTATTATTTTGTTTTAGGTAAACATATATATATATAAATACATTTGAAAATATAAACATTTTTGTTTCGGACCATCCATAACAATAATGTAAACGTTAACCCAATAGCTGGCCGGTTCGTTTATTTGTAATATTTTACAACATGTAACGACATTTATGGTCGGCGATTCCATCTGGAATCTGATATCAATTAATTATCAGCTCCGGGGAGTGGGAATTGACTATCAGCACATTCCATTCGAATTCCTTGCAGTACGAGAGATACAAGTCTGCTCCTTGTGTTGTCTCGCTATTTTAGGGCTATATGTTGATTTTGCCTAATAACGGTTAGTTTCTGTAGTAGTCGGTTGGAAAAATTCAATATAACTACAGTCTTAGATGATTCCTACAATTTTAATATATTTATGCGGCTCACAAATGCAAAGAAACCAGTTAAAAAATTTTAATCGCAAATACGTATTGGAAGGAATAAAATCAAATTACAAACTATTTGACGAGACGGTCGTTAATATTCAACTTTTTAGGAATTCCAGTATATTTAGGTGTAGCCCTTCATGTCTCTAACGAAATACGAATTAGTTCATTGATAAGTACTAAGAGATTATCAGTATGTATTACGTGTAGTCACAGTGTTAATGAATGCTGAAACACTTAGATCTAACCTAGGTTTATACTACATGAAATCCACAGTGGTAGCATATAATTACTGAATAACAAAAACATATTAAAGTATAAATATATATATAATTTAATAAAATGAGAGACTACTAAAGTCGGGTTTTTAATAAACCGTTATTAGAAAGATGTCAGTTTTCTCATGTCCAGTTACAACAGCGCACTTCAAAATTATGAAATAAATTCATCTCGCTGGGTCGGGTTTAAGTAATTTCTATTATCATATAAATGTGTGAACGTCCAGACATACTCGCCAAAAGATTTGGTAAATATTCTATTGTTAAAATAAAAGATTTCTGGAAGGGAAAGTTGGTAACGATAAATTTTAAGGTTTAATGTACTTGTAAGGTTTACATTTTTGTTTAAAACATGTATCATATAACTAGTGTGATTAACCGCGGTTATCGCTCACAATAAAATATACACAATGGTATAAATATTATTATTAACGGGCTATCTTATACTTTTTCAATTCAACAACTTGTTATAGTTACATTATCCTAAATCCAGTGTTGTCTGATTATTTTATCTTTCGCTCTATATCGTTATGAAATATGTATTTAAATTTGCAATAAGTAAATGTTTTGCATGTTACATGTTAAGATTCAGCGGAAACGGCGCAGTCAATCTCCTGGCTCCCTGCTAGCAGGATGGAGTCTGCGGATGACTCGCTGCACTCATTGTTTCTAAAATCATAATTCTAGCAGCTATTGTCTTCTTGTTATCCTTTGAAAGCATGAATTCGTTTCAGCGAAACACGTGACCGTTACTTACATCCGGGTAAAATGTTTTCACTGAAGTGTTATCTCTGTTGGTCTTTTGCGTTATAATATTTTTGTTTAGGATAAAAACGAGGCTTTGCGTCTTATTTATATTCATGAATCGCGGTTTTAGGTAACTTAAGATAATTAAATCCTCTCCATAGTAAATATTGCAGTGTTGCTAGCATGAAGCACAGTTCCTTAGTAGTTTACGTACTGATTGCTAGTTATTTTGTCAGTTACAGAACTTCCCCAACTCCTAATTGGTCTTCTCTAAGACATGTATCTTTATATTCATAACAAAGACGCGTTAATATTCAAATTTCTATTATGCGAAGTTAAGTTACCTATGGCAAAGTTATAATGGCCGCATCTACTTCAAAACTATAATTACACAGATAAGTCTCGTTTGTATTGTCTTAGAAACAATTACCTTGTTGTAAGTTTAAGTTCAATTGCCGAACGAAGTCTCTAAATGACGACTTACGTTATAAATTTAATTGCTCTAAAATCTTATAACAAAAAAAAAAAAAAATTATAAAAATGTTAATTTTTTCTAGTCGGTAAAGTCGACCGCTATTTTGTCCAAATATCGACTGAAGTAATTGTGCGAAGAAATAAGAAGTTCCTTCAGCAAACTTATTAGGCCATAGAAAAGTTTCAGAATTTTCGTATTTACGGAAGGACAGGCTTAGATTAAAATAGTTGGCAACTTTATTCCACGATGTAACTAGCTGCAGAGGTTTGAACTTACTTTTGTAGGGTTGTCACAGCATTTTGTAGGCGTTGTTTGTGTTACATTACAAAGACTCGTCTATTTTAAACGTTAGGTGAAGAGTTCCTTACATAATAACTCTTCAATATAAACTATCATCTCATATTTGCTACGTTCATTGTTCTGAACGTCATACTTCCCACATGAAGTGATTTCATAAAGCCGTTAAAATATTGAAAATCAAATATGACATACACTTGTAATGAGATTTCTATATTTAACATTTAAACCTCGACGAGATGGGAATAACGATAAGGAATGGGTAGGTTTTGATAGTGTATTTATTTGTGGGTTTTGTAACAAACAAATGCGGTCTTAATTTATATAGTAAGAATGAAAAAAATCTATATTCTATTTTAATTACCGTATAAAAGTGGAGCAGAGGATAAACATGTAATTAGTTTTATAAACACTCTCATTTGCTTGTTTGTTTGTCATGAATATCTCAATCTATTTTGGATTTTTTAACCTAAAATTAAAAAATAAGTAATGTTGTGATCTCTAACGAATCCACGTTTCATCTCCCTGCGACCTCACCATTCTTTTTGTTATTTATTCCCGTTAAGGCTGTTCTTATACGTAACTACATTGTTTTGTTATGATTCGCGTATTTTTTATATGAAATCGTTGTTGCGATCTTTTTGATGTGATCGACTGAGCTATGGCCAGTTTGTTGTTTGTGTGAGCATGCTCTATAACAACAGCTCACCTATCGTTATTGTGAGCTTTCCAAAAGAAAGATTTGCCATAATCCACCGTTAGCCTTCCGCTGTAGTTATAACAGAAGCATTGTTCTCGATTTTTTTACATATTCCGTCTTTTAATCCCGCTTTAAACAATCCGTATTGGAAAAAAATATGATCATACTTGTTCCGCAGCAAAGATGATATAAATGGTTAAAGACATAAAAAGGCAGGACAACTCTACAGCACCACGCTCAAGTTTTACAACAAATTCGTGGTTGGTGCTTGTATTGACGTGATCTAAACCAGATTGGGAGGGGTCACTCCTGAAACTAGGTGGTGAAGAAGAGGTGGTAATATGACTTCCATAAAAATTTGATTATTTTGACTATTGTTTAACTCATATTTCCCTTTCATTAAATTCTTAATCTTGTGCTATTTAACAATAATACTGTTCTTAATATTTAAACATCACGTGAGTCTGAAACCCGTTTTCGTTTCATCTCATTTCAATGTAAATCTAAACTATTGTATTGTGATTTCATTCAGTTCTATTATCAACGCGTCGTCAATAAAACGTGGCTCGTAAATAAAGGTATTCGCACCATCGCTGTTATCTGAAGCTATAATAATATCGTTGTTTATAGTCCTCTGTATAGTACCTGCTGATATTTTATAAAAATATTTAAACCCAGGTATTAAAAAGAACCTGGCCCCAAATTATTCTTGCTAAATACTCATTAATATTACTTATCACTTATACTACACGTGGTTACAAATAGTTAACAAGAAAATAAAACAGAAATATTTTACGATTACCAGACTAATCTGTTAGATGGACATGATACATGAATGTAATGTACATGTTATTATTAACGTAAAAATAGAAAAGCTGCTATTATGTTGCAAATTATACAGTTTTGTTAACTTTAGTATTTAGGTTTTGTATATTTGGTGTCACAGAATAAATCTATTTAATATATTGTTAAAATCACCTCCTCAGTATAGAGTATAAATGAAATTCAACACAGTCAAAGTTAACAATTTCCATTTATTACAATACTTTCCGACGCGTATACACCAAATATTTTAATACAGTTCTCTCCCGCCCGATCACTGCTTCATCCTTTTATATCTCCTCTTTTGACATTTTTCTACTTTAGTCATCCCTTCCTCCGACGATGTTGCCAGAGGCTATATTAAAATAATTAATTTATTGTAATATTTAATGATTTTCAATGTTTGGATGGTCTTATAAATATGTTTCGATAACAATAATATTGTTTTAAGTATAAGTTATTGAAATTAATTTTCCCTCGGATTTTATTATTTTATAAACATAACCTTACAGTATCTGTTATTAACTAAATGGAATAGAATGTGAAATTGTAACGACGATAATTAATTATCATTGTATAATGTAAGTATTATAATATCTTCCAGCGTAATGTATCAAATATGACAAGCGCGTCCGTGGTTTATTTTAAAACGCGGTAAAAGGCATTATGTACAGATGTCGGCGTATATCCATAAACATTTAAAAAAAACAGCGGTCGTTCACTTTTATGTCTCAAATATGCGGCTTATTTAAATAAAAATAATAAGTTCACATCAAAATATGTTAAAAATCTATGATGCAACTAAGATTATTGAGTAAGTAAGTATTATAGAGTTTTTTCCCTTCTAATAAGTGAATATCTCATATAAGTATTACTTAAAGTAGGTACATACAAAACTGCAACTCACAATATTACTTCAATAACCAGTGAGTGAGTGAACAAAATATTAACACAGTGTAATTCAAATTATGGATTAATAATCTCGTTAATAGACTGTGGCCGGTTTGAGTTTTCATGATATCCGACTAAATTAATGTTTATCGACCTTTTAAATATTATTATGACAACAAGCGTGTGTATTACAAAAACTATACACAAACATAACATTGCTATAGAGAGTGTTCCTACAGTTTATATCGTGGCAGGCACGACTTGTTATCATTTGACGTATATTCTTTAATTAATCTAATTGCTACGTAGTTTATGAGATGGATATTCTGAAAACAGTAAAACAATACATAACCTCTGTTTAATGGAAAATTCTCTTCAAAATATCAAAGAACATTCATTCATTTGGAAGTCACAATGCCGTATGCACGTCTATGTTCAGCCGATGTATGCTTTCCATAAAATTGGAAAATGGGCGTGTAGAGAAAGCGTACGTCATGAACTGTGACGAGGTTTGTCCTCTAACAATAAGATAGCTCGCTGTTTTGGTCATAGTTGAATACATTACACGGCTTTGAGATTATATTTTATTAATCGTGAATATTATACTCTTGCGTTTTTTGTTTTGGTAAATCCTGTTTAATGTTTCAATCAACCAAACTACTTACTGACTAGTTAAGGATAAACGACTTGCTGGCTACAAATAAAAATTGTGAGTTGTATAATCATCATCGGTACCTAGTAAGGAAAAAAAATGCAAGTGAAAAATTAAATGCAGGAAAATATGACAATAACAAATCTGTATTCATCATGATGAGATTATTTTAAGTCGATATATGACGCAAGATGGCGGAGAATTGCAAACGTTCGGAACAGTGATAGATATCGCACTGGAATGATTCTGAAGGGCTTTGCTCGTTAGAAAGTTCGCGATGTTACGGTATTTATAGCCACAGATCTTTTTCACAGATAACCATAAAAAAATATAAAACAACTGGACCTCCGTTATATAAAGAGGTTAAAAACCTTATATCTTCAATCATTTAAACCCCTTTTTAACTTTAAACCTTAAAACATTGTACAATTTTTAGTTTTAATGTATTAATTACTCATATGTAGTTCAATTTGAAGAGATAATACCGAATTACCCCAAAATCCTCACCCGAGCCCTGTACACCCTGCAGCTATAGTCAATTAACGCGACCCATTATTATTTACATCTAATCACTATTCCCGTGTCGTAACGTTTGTAGCTCACTGTTTATTGAACCAACATTATTGAGTTTTAGATATGTATTGAATCTGAAGCGTTTATATTAAGATATGCTAATGTTATGAACGGAGCCTCGGTGATATCTCTGAGTGAGCGGAGATAACGCTATATTTTCTCTTTATAATCCCCTGTATCGAAAATGACTGGCTCCGAGATCATTACCAGCTTAATACTCAGCGGAGCAAGTGACACAATGGATACATTTTAATTTATTTTTAAGTGATCGTGTAAATAGATTTATATTAGTTGTTTCAATTTATGATATTTGTTAAAGCTTTGGATGTCAGCTTCGCCTTAATGAGGTCGTTTAACTTTTGTTCGCTGTTTCAAAACAAATTCTATTTTTTTTTTAAATTTCATGTAAATCTAGTCCTTTGAATCATTCAGGTCGTAGTTTTACGAGATTATCACCAGTGGCACTTCTTTAAATAAAAGTATATTTTGATATCCATCTGGGGCATATTTGGATAAGTGTCGGGAAACTTTCATCTCGTCTTCCCGCGAACACAATTACTGCAAAGTAATCAAAACGTCCGGTTTTAAAATAAAAATGTCATACAAATAAAAGTGAGTTGAATCCAAAAATTTTGTTTATTCATATAAAAACTTGTTGAATACGAAGTACAGAATATACAAATCTATTTAACATATATTTTAAACAACTAAATTGAGAAATAAATTTTTAAATCGAATCAATATACATATATATTTAAAACGAGTAATTTAATCTGTGTAGAGCCACCTATCAATTTCACATTTCCATAGACTATAAGGAGGCTTGAGATGTGATTTTTAAAATACAATGACATTACACAAAGTCAATTGAACTACACACATTTCATATAACCAGATACTGTGACTTTCCTTTTATATGTTTTGATTTCAAAAATATGTTTTCTGTATACATATAAACTCTAGAGGTATAATTTAAAAATAACTGAGACCTAAAAAACCTCTCTTCTGTAAATTGTAGATTATTACATAAAAAAATCAAGAAATTATGGGCAGAAACTAACAACATTAAAAAAAAACTAACGACTACCTTCATTATAACCTTTTTTAACCGACTTCAAAAAAGACGAGGGTTCTCAAGTCGACTAATCTATAAATATATATACTTTTTATGTTTATCCGCGAATAACTTCGTAATTTATGAACCGATTTAGATGATTGTTTTTTTATTGGAAAGTAGATATTTCAAAAGTGGTCCCATGGTAAGAAAATCAGGGTCTGAAGAGGGCAGACCAGAAAAATCGAAGGGAACTTTCAACAATTGTAGGGGTAACTAGTACATTTGTAAGTTTTCATTAAATATTTTGAAGCACTACCATATCATGAAGGTCTGTATGTAGATCTCAGTGGCTTGCACAGAGATTTGGTATAGGGTAAGCAGAATATATTTGAGAAAAAATACCAATTTTCATCATAATTTCTTCCTCTAAACCACTGATAATAATGAGATCTTTCGCAATTATTCATTTAAATGAAACTATATTTTCGGATTACTACGCGTAATTTATTATTTTAACAGACGAGATGTCTGCCGTGATCACGGTTGCTGCAAAGAACCGAAACTTCGGGAGTATGTAGTAAACAAGTAGTAGTAACGTACTTATATTCGCGTAGTAATCCGAAAATATTAGTTTCATTTAAACATTGATAATATTCGAACATAAAGTTACAGCAGTCCGATCAGAACGAACATCTGTGTATTTTGTGAATCTCTCAACTAGCTCCGAGCCACGAAAGTACTTTAAAACGAACGTTCATCACCGTTTTATTAAAGTTATTTCAATCGGAATATCCTGTGGACATCCAAACATTCTTATTATTATTATTATTTCAAAACAACAAACAAGGACTGCTAGCTAATTAAAACTATCACAATACTGTTTATTAAAACGAATAACATTACCTTTCTTTTAGTTCACTCTCAACTGGTCACTCACCTTCCCTTTGTAATTATCTTAATTGTATCATCAAATAACAACTAACAACAACGTAGAATTCAAAACTCAAACGACAATTGAAAATGTACTCGTAATTAATTTCGTTAAACACACATCACCACTTATTATTTCCAAAATTCGTGAATAAATTAATTCACTATTTACTAATTAGCTACTTAAAACTTATTTACTTGCGCTTAGAAAGACAAATGACAATATTCAATAATAATAAAATGGCGAAAAAAATATATGAACAGTTTACCGACCAATTAGAGAGTCCCGTATCATTTGATCATTAACGGACTTTCTACGACATTTTAAACGATAAAAAGGATACAGTGCTTCTCGAATACAACACATGCATGGGTTTTTGCACTCACACATGTAAACATTTTCTTATACAACACCAGATTTGTAGATCGTATTTGAGAAATTTTGTATGGAAAATAAGCACCGAGTAGTTTTGCATATCGCCGCTCTAGCTGCATAGCGGCGCTAGCAGTTAGCAGCGGCCGATCGATAATGTTTCCTTTTTACATTTATAGATGGTTCTTTTAACAAATCGTGAATCAAATGTCATTTTAAATGTCTGTAAACATTTGTATCTCGTAATGTATGATTAAAACTATGTAAGTAAGATTTAAACAATATAGATTTAGTTGTTATATGAGTAGGGTATGCAGTGCTTATTTGCATCTATGGAGTGCACGCCACTGGTAGATGTTGGTTGCAGATGAGAGATGGTCGTGGGAACTCTTTAACGATTAATAGCAGATACTTTGTGTTTCAGCTTCATTAATTTGTATTGATAAAACTTGACAGAAAGATAGACGGTGACTGTCATTACGGGGCTGATGATGATGACGAAGGATAGTTCAGGGAACTCCTTAACGGTTTAAAGTAGTTATCTTGTGTTTGGACTTAATTCATTTATATTGATGAGAACTTTGCACCTTTATGGATTATTACGAAGGTCTGCAGTATATCTGATGATGGAGACCATTGCTCGGTCTACCCATCACTTAAAATTGTGAAATTAAATAATTTTAACAAAAAAAAAAACCGACTTCAAGTAGTGAACTAAAAAGCAAAAAATTAATTTACTTCGCACAAAGTAATACGTATTTTTATTTAGTTAAATAAAAATTATATTAAAAAAATATTTTAATAATTATTCAAAGTTCTATTAATTCTTTGTGGTGTTTCTCATCGGCGTTAAGAACTAATGTTGATCCCAACCAGCTCTGGTCGGAATCATTGGCGTGACAGGACTACGTTGGTCGCGTCTACTAGTGTTTAGTATTGTTAAGCAGAAAATTGGTGTTTTAAATGTTCTTTAATAATATCGGTTCAATATGCACATTAAATTTGAAATATATATATTTTAACTTTTTGTTATAAACTTGTCACATCCAGATGTTCGTGGATCTTTGTCTGTTTTAGCGTTTTGCGACCGCGTTTTACTTGTCTTATTATCTCACTCAATAAAGTTTTGTAGTTGGTGAAGATAATCTCTATAATAGTATAGTATATTTTTATATAAACATATGTACATCACGTTTATTGTTACAGCTCATGTTTCTAGACTGCGGTGTAGTACGGTAGCATCGTGTCAGGATATGAAAAATGTTTAGATTCAAGTTCAGACTGAGATGACGATAAATCTTATAATTATTTACCATAGTGTTTATTTTAATTTTAAAGCATAAGTTTGGATATAACAACTATGTTTATGTAAGGTTAATGTCCTCGACAGTACGCAAATTAAAATTAACTAATACTACATAGGTATTAGAATGAATTAGTGACTTGTCCCCGTTATTTGTAATGAGGTGCATTTTTAATCGTTTTAGTCTTCTCTCTTAGAGAGAAAAAGGCTGAGAAGAAACTGAACTAGTTTGCATATCAAAATTTGTGTGCGGCTCAGCATAAAAATCCATCAATTATATTATATTTTACAATATGTAAATGCGTTACCACTAAAGTGATTTTGAACGGTGTCTGTACAGCTATGTACTGTTTACGTCAAAATTCTAAAATCTGCCAGTTTAACTACGTATCAAATTATTTGTGATGTGTTAGCCAAACACTTTTAAAGGTACCTACTTGTAACTAGGTGTTTACAAAGAGTTTTGTCTTAATAAAGCTAACATTACAATGTTATCCGTAGCATTCTTAAATTTGTTCTATACCAACTTTATACTATAAAAAGTATTTTATCTTTAAATAAAACTTACAATATTATGTATCCTTTCAGTATAAAGAGAATTTAAGAGTTTCTTTTGAACTTATTACGAGTTAACCGAGTCATATTACCCGAAGAACCGAGATATTTGTCAGATTAAATTAAACTAGTTTTCAGAGTAATCTTTACATTAAATCTGTCTTGTTTTTATTAAAAAGTAACAACAAATATGTAAATATAATAATTAGGAAATGCACCTTCGCTCTTTTTTTAGCTTCGGTCGGAAAAACAGGTGCAGGTTGCGTGTAGCGACGTCAGCGTTTCGGTAGCGAACCGTTTTTTTGGAAGTCTGTTCCGGTTTCCGGCCCTAAAACTGAAATAGGTAGTCCGCTCTAAATGCTTTTTTATAAAAACGAACACAGATAACTGGGCTAAAGAATATAAATAACCTCGACTCGATCGGACGGTTGCTTGCGGAGACTATCGCCGTGGATGGGTGACCTGAGTCGCCATATAGCCTATAGCGTTCCCTTGGCTTTGCTCGCTTCAGTCAGTAAATTAGTTTTAGTAGTTAAAGACCTTGTACCTATGTTAATTTTTATATATATTTCTGGCTAAACGAGAATAAGCAGATATTCTAAAGTATTGAAAATTTTATTAACTATACCAGAGACTATAAAAAGTAAACACATTTTACTTCTTAATATGTATACAGAAGAGATTTAAATAATAGCATTCATATGCAAAACAGGTTTTACAAACACACGAGCCCATTCATTATTTACTGATTTTAATACTCATGCGGTCTCATAATCATTCCAAAAAATTCAAACACTCGTTCACCAGCTGCAGTAATTAGCGGGTTCATAAATAGAATAGTTTACGATTAGGGATCCAAACAACAAAAATAAATTAGAAAATTGAGGAAAAATGTTTATTTCACAAGTGTTTAATATATATAAGGTATTCAAAATAAAATATTTCTTTTAATTCAAATGTTAAATGAAAATGAAAACTTATTTTATATCAAATATAACTGGTTAAGACACGTTTTCTTCCGTGAAAAGGCTGTGTACATCGTAAATTACTTTTTTTTATTTGTCGTGGTAATGTCGGGCCCATCTTGGCATATATATATCCTTTGCGTTGCCAAAAACTTGGCCGGAACAATGGAGTACTTGCAGACTTAGGCTGACATCGGGACTCATGTGGAGACTAGAATTAGCGCGAGGACTGTAGATACTTTATAATCTGTTTGCCTGTCTATAGCCTGTAAAAAAAATATCACATTATAAGGCTTTTTGTATTGGTAAGTTGATTTTGTCTATTGTAACAGAAAAAAAGATTAAATTTTATGCCCTTGTTTGATTTTATTCGAGTACTGCGTGATACTAATTTCATAGCTTCCATTAGTTTTAATCGGTAACGTATTAGGAACCTAGTGTAAAACATGTCGCTAGTAACATTGGCAAATGTTACTTAGCATTTTACTCAAGCAAAGATTCAAAACGGACTGACTAGAGATTAATTATCGCCGTACCGTCTGCCACGAGAAGCAGAAAAACTCGCAACCACTATCACTCTGCTATTTCAAGAATTTTTTATGAATTTAATTAACATTTTAACGAACGATTCTAATGCCCTGTAATTACTTTTTACTAATATGTGTTAGGATAGTTTATATTCAATAAACACTAGAGTCGTTCCATTAAAACGTGTAACTTTTTTTGTCTGTTACAAAGAAAACGTAATAAAATTTTTATTCGTTATACCAAAGGCGAAGCTTCAACTAAAAATACTGAAGAGCTTCTAAGTAGGGCCGTTTAAAAACTTATGCGACTATTTGTATCATGAATGCACTTTACAGTTGTACCAACACTCGACAGTAACAAGAGTTTCAAATAAAAGCTTCTGCGATGTACCGAGTACCTATTGGGCGAAGATTGTCAAAGTTCCGAGTTTGGAATTGCACAATAAAGTAATTAAAATAGCATATGCTTCGGTCGGGCGATGAAGACTTACTAGTAATGATGAACGTGGTAAGAAATTGACACAAAACAAATTTACTTACACGGATTAAATGATGCATAGAATATTTTTCTGGTAGACGCGCAAAAAAAAGGTAGCATATTAGAGAAATACTTTTTGTTACTATTTTTGAAAATTAAATCATTTCAGGGTATTTTTTTATTGAACGTTTATTGTGAATTCAATCAAGACGAGCTAAGTCGATGAACGCTCGCTTCACTAAGACTTTGAACTTGTAAACTTGATCTGCTTTGGACTTAGCAGTTGTTGCATAATCCAAATATTTTATAATAAACTATTTTTATTAAAAGTCCCAATACCTTTTAATAGGGTCAATCTTACGACGATTAAGATTTGTTAAATAAAAAAACACCATATTAATTATTATGTAATGTCGGTATTGATACCCTTCAGGCACTTTATTGAGTTATGATGATACAAAAATGTTTTACACAATTTAGGAAAATATTAACCAAATCAAAGAATTAAGTGGACAAAGACAAATGAGTAATTAAATTACGTACAACAAATCTAGAACAGCAAAAAATGTAACTCGATAGTTAATCCGTTTCACATTGAGTGATTATAACAAGCGCCATCTATCTTTTAAAATAAGAATTATTTTCACTAATAAGAACCTTCGTTCCATACTTTACAATTTACACAAACAAATCCAAAGCAAATTTTTTGGACGTACATAATAAGCATTTTCATTTTTTTGCAAATAAAATATTCCCTGTAAATCTTCCAGAATATTATTTTAATTGTAAATTATCTGGTCAAGAAACCTGTTATTTTGTTACTATTTGATTGTATAAGATCTTTTCCTTTGGTTTGTTGTGATAGGAACGTCCGTAACAATAGTTACGTAATCAATATCAATAGAAAACCGAATGAAAAATGAACGAATCAGAATGATTCAAAGCTCTTAAGAAAACACGAGAAATAAAAGTAAGATTGACTGAATTATGAAGTTACAAGAGTGGGCGATAAAACATCCATCCATCATAATACATCAGAGAGCGTTATCTTATGTAGGAATAATTCGGTTTCAAATTTATCACTGTATGTTGGTGGATTCGAGATTTTCGTTGTTCATATTAAAATCGAGTATCTTTTACGGCACATATTATAAACGACGAGACGACATTTTGATTCAAACAAAGTTTAACTCATCCCTAAAACCAATGCTCTCCGATGTTAAGAATACTAAGTGAGTTATAAAAAACATAAATGTTAAGAAGTTTTAATATGAAGTCTTAAATGGTTTGCAGCTAAAATTAATTCATAAAGACAAGATTTGAATAAACTGCTTCCTTCAATAAAAGCAAAGACCCAAATGTTTTTAACGGAAACTGAAGAATCGAATCGATTAATCACAAAGACGACCTGCTGACTTCATCTTCCTTTTCAAAACATGAAAAACATCTTGGTATTGTGTTAGTTTTAGTTTATAAAAAAATTCTGATGAGTAAAACAGATTGTTTGTGTACACAGTTGCCAGTATTGACTATGATGTAAAATAAACATTTTTTTGGGCTACGTGATTGTCGTATTTACAGAGCGCGTTAGAAAATATTAGTAACAGTATTAACTAAGAAAATAACATTGAGAGATTACACGACAGGACAAATAAAGTATGCAACCTCTAGGATACTACATGCGAATGTCAAAAAATATTCAAAATTTATAATAATATATAATAAAATGTCTCATTTTGTTTGATACACAGCCTTAGCATTGACCTTATAGTGACTTAATGGACAGCGTAACAGAGTTTTTAACTTCTTAAGAAAACTAAAATATTCTTCGAGATTCATGTCTCTATTTTAACAATTAATAGTTTGAGTGTCGTTTATTTTTCACCATAATACGTAGGTTGCACGTATATTTCTCTCGTCCTAGTGGCCAAAGCGTCACTAACAGTAACGACTCTATAGGGCTGCGTTGTTTGTTTAGGTCCATTTGCCTTCCTTTGTAAATATAATTTTGTGGTCTATTCCTTACATTATAGTTTTTATTTGTTCATAACCGACGTACGCTACACCAAAATGTCTATACCTATATGAGTCCGTGTTAAAAATTAATCTCCTTAATGTTATGATATTAACTTTTGATTTAAAGAATTACGGCCGTGTCAGTTTTTTAGAGAAACAAACAAGATAAAACTTTGAAAATGGTAGTTTGCGAGATGCTTTAGTTTTTGACATTATTTTTTTATAATATCAAAATATCAATCAACACGAGTATGTCATATTTATTTGCTAAGGCGATGTCATTTCTTATGGGCATACAAAAATATTTATAGTGTCATATTCGTTCGTGCGTTTCTTACTATTCCTTACATTCTGATGCCTGATTTTATTATTATTTACATCCCTCCCTATCCGAAAATGATTCACAGAAAGATATCGACCAACACAGTATTTTTCTGTAAAGAATTGTTTACCTATTTTTCTGTTTTAATTTAACAAAAGAATAATTAGAAGACAAAACAGCACTTCAGCTAGTAAATATAATTGTTCAAAGCGAGCTCAGTTCTGTTCCATCATTAATTAAACCCTCAATCGCGGTTTCGTCGATTTATTCTCCTGCTTTATACGCTGCTTCTTCTGTATCTACTTTAAACTGTCAGTGCGTTGTAAATCTTGGCAGCAAAAGTTTATTTCTCCGCGGTTAAAGTTATTTGTTGCTAGTACACATACAATTTTAATCATAAATCCTTAACTTTTTGATCTCGGTAATTCGTTTAGCACTCGGTAACATGCGCTCGACTTATTGCTTCTCAGAATTTATCTTCGAATGTTTGTTATTTCAATTATAATTCCGAATGAAGAATTTGTATTACGACAGAATTTATATTTCGTGACATTAATATAATTCTATAAAAGTAATGAATGCCGTTTATAAATTATATTGGAAATTGGAATAAGTTCCCTTATGTGGATATAACACGAGTTATACTTTTGGTGCCTTGTTGATATTGAAACCCTTTCTGTTTTATGAACTTTACATTAGCATATTGGCTCAATTTTTTGGTCGTAAATGGTAGTTAATTTAATAGCAATTACCAAACATAATACTAATTCTAACAACATCGTGAGGAAACGTGGTCTTATAATTTCAAATTATAAGATTGAAATCGCCAAACCGTGTGGAGGAAGCGTAATGATTAATGCTCTAACCTTCTCCATGTCAAAAGAGGCCTTTGCTCGGCAGCCCAGCAGCTCCGATAGGCTGATGATGATGATGATGATGATGATGATGATTAAATAAATATTATTGACCTGTGCTGACCAAGTATATTGTAAGGAAAAGGAGTGCCTGAGTATTATAAGATATATTAACCTGACGTCATTGATTCGTATGTTTCATTGAGCTAACAAATTAACAAATTGTAACCGAAATCTAGAGAACAAATAAATGTATGTAAAGAACAATGAAAATTATCTCATGAACTTATTTGTTTCACTCTTATATTCGATACAATTTTTAATTAATTGTATCAAAGATAATTCGTAATTACATTAGAGAGAAAAAATATATAAATTAAATGAAAACCAAAGTCTGGGAATTTCTTACTCCGATACCAGATGAAGTAGATAAAAGAAATAATTAATTTCTGCATAGAGGCGATTCTTAATGCATTCTTAGGGATTAAATTAAAATATTTTATGCAAGAAACGTGCGGACTCGCCGCGAGAAATAATTAAACGGCCCGCAAATCCTGTCTCTCCCTAACTCGGTTAACTCGTCTGATTTACATATCCCCAGTATCCTGGCGCGGATGACAGCAGAATGTAAACTTCTTGTAATAACTGGGACACAATCAATTATACTTTTTTTATAATTATTTCATTTAAAAAACATCTTACAGAACAAATGGAAACAGTTTTACTAAAAATTAAATCCAGTAAAGAGGATCTATCGCTTCCAAAACTATACTATTTATAAAATTATATTGTTGGGATGCGTAAAGAAAATTGCGAGATCTGTTTGAAAATTGCGAACAGCAGAGTTCGCTGCCTGGTCTGTTTTATTGAATACAATCTTTTCAAACACGAACTAAACAAGCTTCATCACATGTTTGATGACATTTAATGGACGAATTTTTTGCGCTAAATGAAATGATTGAATGATTGCATTCACAACTACGAATCATTAAAATTTATATCCGTATATTTTAGAAACGTTAGTGGATAAAAATAGGTTAGGTTCCTATTCTACGCTAATAAAGTCGAGACAAAGGTTTCCGACCTCTATGTATCAAAGGCGCCTTTTGAAGATCAATCGGTAATATGAATGATGGTTGGACAGGTACGAGCACTTGCTGAGATGGAAAATAGTTTTGAAGGGATACTAGTGTTTGGCAATCGCCTTAATGAAAAGTTCAATGTAAACGTCAGCATGAAAATCGAGGTAACTGTAAGGCTATCCAAAAATTGTACCTGCTAGTAAATAGAACGTAACGTGAAAATATGGCAGAGGCCACGAGTACGTTAAAAGATTTTTTTGTTACAGAATTAGAAAAGATTTTCCTTAGTTCCTAATAATGCTGCTTTGTATGCTTGAACGTTAAGCTTTGATATCAACTTATAATTGTACAAAGAATATGGTCATACAGTTTTTCGCCTGAAGTAATAATACAGCCAAAATATTTAAGTAGCGAGGGGAAAAATTGTTATGATTAAATGTATTGTTTTTAAAATTTTACTGCTCTATAAAGGCACTGCCGGCTGTTGAACGTCAGTGTCAAATATATTGAAACTGCACTATCGAATTGATATTGCTCTAAGGCCAAAGTAATTTTCTAGGACATTAAAAAAATCTCAGACCGTTACAGCTCAGAACCAGTCCAACTCTTACGTAACGAGTAGGTAGTTTTTTTCGTCGCCAATCTATAAATGAACATGAAAACTATGGCCAAGCTTTGCCTTATAAAGTTGGAGCAATTAATCCATGCAAGTTTTAAATTTAGCAAATTTTTATATAAATATAGCAAGGATACTTTTATATAGACAAAAACTAAAGTCTAAAGTAGTATGATTCACGATTTGTAGCAAAACTAATGGTTATTTTATTAAAGTTAACAGAACTTAGGAAAATATAAAAAGTTTTCATATAACTACACCGAAATAAACGTTTCCACGGTATATATTCAGGGAGCCTAGCTGTGGTCAAGTTACTACAGCTCGAACATGGGCCGGCTCTACAGGGGAAGTACCACCCTCTCACAAAAGATCGACGTGAAGTAGCTTTTAGTGGCTGTGTTTCGTCCGATGAGTGAGAGAGCCGGTTACCCTTTCCCTGTTCCCACCCTTTCCTGCCATTTCCTTATTCCCATCCCTCCCTTTTCCTCAACAATCAAGGCTGGCAACGCATCCTCAAGATTTACGTTGCGGATGTCCATCGGCGACGGTCACTATTGCCTATCAAGTAGGCCTTCTGCTCGTTTGCCAGCTTACTCATAAAAAAATATATATTATATATATCGAGAAGAATGATTTTATTAACTTAATCTTCTAAAATCGAGCATAAATTCTCCTAAAACTCATTACAGATTAAATATTTTAGTTTAACGTTATATATTTCGTTCGCTCGTTTGTTATATATGAGCAACAATAGTGCAAAAGGTTTTTGCGCGAGTGTGTGTCGTCAAAGCGGTGCAGGACGTGCGCTGCGCTTCGCTTCCCGCGGATAATCACGTCCGCTTTTATTCCACTTCAATTCTCATCTGGCCTATTATTATTATTAATATAGAGCACACAAAAGCCAATCTTGGAATATTTTGATCAGGTTTTAAAGCGATTAATATTTTCTACATTTTTCTAAATACGAAGCCTATTTCGTGTGGGTTTGGTGGAAAAATTCTCGGCCTTTATATTATTAGAGTCATGGTTTTGGAATCACATAAAAGGTTCTTCGTAAATTCATATTAGTAACACCTGGCCGCAAAATTGTAATAAAATTCGTCCCTAATATATAGATTTGTCTAGCAATGTTCCCGAACTTTGCATATTTATTGCTTATCCTTCACATACCGCTGAGGGGTCCGTGTGGCCTCATTTACAAAATTATATATCATGAGCTTAGTTAATATATTTTCAGTCATTAAACATCACACAATTTTCCTATGTAACTTTTGATGTGATAAATCAGTATTTATTTAGGTATTACCATCATTCACTCAATTTATTAGAGTAAATTTATCACTGGAGCGTTTGAGGTCTATGTTTTAAATAAATAATGACAATAGTTCACATTATAATATAGAGTCCAATGTGCCAGGGTTTGCTCACTTTATGGGCTATTAATTTGTCATGGACGCATGACAGAGCGTTATTAATCGACGCGGTTTGCCGAACAATAAATAAATAACAAACATGACTTTTTGCTCTTTTGTCTTCGATTATTTACGTTTCGGATTCCGCTTAAATTCTTTGTTTGTTTTCAACGTGATTTATAAAATGATTTGTCATTCATTGCGGAAATATGTTGGTTTTAACTGAAATCACCATTATGCAAAAAAAAAAAAGTATTATAATTAATCCGAGTGTATTATACAAGCGGTACTGTAATAATCGAAGATCTCGTAGACCCATATCAAAGTTTCTGCTCTAAACTTCGGTCTCCGTAAGACATGGTTGATCGTGATCGTGAAGCAGCACGTCGCCAGGTAAAGTTAAGTTTCATTAATTTAATTAATTCGTTACGGCCCGAGCTGACAAATTAATTAAATATGAGATCCTCTTGTGTAATACGTGGAAGCTGTCTGTAAGTATATTTTTAATGAAGAATGGAATATGTGGTTTCATTTGATGCTGGAATTTCTTTATTAGAAATGTTCTTGTAATTTATGTCGCTGGGGTTTTGATTCAAAATACATTTTAAATTATATCTGTCTTATTTTATATTAAAATTACGAAGTATTTTTATGAGACGGTTATTAATAATATCTAACTGTATCTTATTTTAGTTAAAAGGCTGTACGAACCAACAGATTCGAATCGTAAATGTTACACGAAGTCGTCTAGACAGTGCTGCTAAAATAGCAATAAAGATTAGTGGAAGTTAGTGAATTAGCTAGAAGGATCTAATTGATGTTTATTCAATACTGCTGCCATCTCATAGTACCCTTCGTTTAGTTTAGTGAATTAAGACAACTCCCTGTCGTAGAGTCTCACAGTAATATGCAAAAATTGTACATTTTATTTATTTATTCCTCACGAATAAAAGCTTACTATGCGTTTATCGTACTCTTTTTCTAAAACATTATTATGGAAAAATTATAAATGGTCTATAAAAGTACGTATACAAGTTCATTAAATATAAAATGTATTACTTGCCCATGGAATCAACTTCTTACAAGATATACTTAAAACATTTATTACTCAACTATAAGGGTGAAATATACCAGTTTGCTCTCTCACTGAATGGTCTGTTATTCAAAAATAATTCCTGTTGCGCTCCTTTAATACCTCCGCAACAGACACTCGCTATCGTAAGATGTCAGGGCGATGTGGCTTCATTGTTATTGGTTTTAATTGAGGATTCAAAAGTATCTGACTGTTCTCTCTTCCGTCCTTACAACTATAAGGTCGTCAGTGAAAGGGTGATCGCTAGAATCGGTAAACATCGTTCAAATTATTAGTTTTTTATTTACATTTATTTTCTTAGCTATGACTAAAATATATAACGGCGTAAGACTTTATTTTGAAGTGTTGAATATTTTATAAGACAGAAAAATTATCTGAACAAATGTGTATTGTGATGGGATGAAAAGAATTATTTTGTCGAAATGGGATTTACGAAATTCGTTAACAATATATTTCGATTTCATTGTACAATGGAATTCATTTTATCTTATTAGCAGAAGCTTTACGGGAAGCATTGTAATGGAATCCACGACGTGTAGCTCTGGGAGTGTGCGAAAGAAGCGAGCGCTCAGTCAGCTGGTATTTTATCTGATAATATTTTACGACCTACTTACATGACGTCATGTTATATTGCGTAATAAGGGAACGCCATTTATGATATAAAATGTACTAAGTAAATCTACAAAATAATATTTTAAAATGATATTTATTGTGTACGGTTTATTAAGTCCTCGCCTGCGACATTTCAACTATTTTAGTTATTTGTCTCGTAACTCGTCTTAAACATATGTGAAGCATCCAATTTATTATTTATCTTATACAACTGACGTGGGCATGTAGATGGGGTGAGATTATATTACGTTACACTTGTACGTATACATCCTAACTAATGAAACAGTTGTTTGAAAGTTAGTGTTTCGCGTGTGTTCAATATTAACGCATCAAATGCTTCAGACGAGTTACAAAAAATAACAGATTAGGAACAATGCAAACTATACTTTCTATAGTATTTAGCATAAGAAAAGAATTTTTCCTTCATACATTTACTGTGCTTTTGGACGGAACGCGACTTAGCTTTGCCCCTTTTCTTGTATTGTATTCAGGAAGTTTGCCAGATGCAATTTAGTTAATATATATATTGCATATTGTTAATATAATTTGTTAATATAAAACGACAAATGTGTTTGACGAATGATTCAATTAGAAACCAACACACAAATAGAGTAAAATGTCGCCTGTTTAAATTTTATACGAAAATGTCATAGGCTAAATATGGCCGTGGCCATCATTTAAGAAACAGAAATATGCAATAGGATTACTTGATTGGGGATATAGATATAAAGTTAACATTCACCGATCAAAATAATATGAATTTACTTAAATTAAAATGTAAGGACAAACATAAAATGAAAATGTTTTAACATGCACTTGAGTTCTTAACGTTACAGTTGAGAGTTACGTTATATTGCCGAGCTGTAAGCTGTGCCGGGAAATATGTTGGCCAGGAACCGTGACACAATAAGACAATACAATATTTAGGTAAATAACATATATATATATATATAAACAAGCTGTATGTTAAAATACAAGACTTACTTTTTGTTAGATCCTATGACTTGTTACGCAACTCTATTTTGATCGATTAAAATGGCTGAATATGAAATTAGTCATGTTTCTAATATATTGATATATGACACTTGGTTGCTATTCACGAACGTTCCAAATTATTTTAGCATTTAAAAAATATTGTTGGCTCTACTGGCCATACTAAGCTACAGCATGGCAGGCACTAGACAGATTGTTAAGCCCACACGCTGACGAGATGCACTCTTATGTCTTTGATATTTGAAAAGTTATCGATTTGTGGCCTCCTGGAGTTATAATATAAAATTGAAATGTCTTTACTTACAATAGATTTGTAATAACAAACAAAGCCTTTGTTTAATGAGAACTAAGATTTTCGCGAGTGCTCATTGAAAAAAATCTAATATTTTTCGGAGATGAAACTTTCATCTCGTCTGCCCGCGATCACGTTTGCTGCAAAGGAACCGAAGCGTTGGGAGTATGTTGATAAAAATAATTATAAACCTTTTGCTTATTTTTGAGAACAGTTAAGACTTTAATAATTCGTAACATTGAATGTATCATTAATTTCTAAACTATGAGGCAATGAAAGTTAGAGATGAAGCTATTCCTTCGCTCTATGTGAGTTTTAATTTTAAAATATAGTTTTATTATAATGTGCTAACAAAAAAATGAATGAGTGTATTAACGAACAAGTTTTAGGCTTTTTCTCTTACCGCTAAATAGATTTAGAATCTCCTAGAAAACAAGTTAAAGCATAAAAATGAGCTGTAACAACCAACCGTTCTCAGTAATTTATGATAATTTTTAAAATTTCCGAGCTCACAGCAGAAGAAAGTTTAGCTGGGAATTGTCTTAAAATATTTTATGTGGGATAGTGGCAAAAAATATAAAAATCGTTCGGACGGTCCGCCTTGTTATAAATGGCCGGTAATTAGAGCACACACCGCCATCTCTGCTAGGCCGTGGACACATCAGGTTTTATACTATTTCATATATTTAAGATTCCTTTGTCATAGATGTATAACTGTATCGAAAATAAAATATGAATATTTTGTTTAACTATAATAGTGTGAACCAGCCCTTGTATCATTTATATAACTGATTTAACTTCGGAAGGAACGTTTAAAATGTACGCAATGATGTAACTCTCTGACTAACTTCCCAAGAACCTGTATTAATACCTCAATTATGATTTACAAATGTCGACCACAAATGAAAAGC
Source organism: Danaus plexippus (assembly GCF_018135715.1). Taxonomy (NCBI): domain Eukaryota; kingdom Metazoa; phylum Arthropoda; class Insecta; order Lepidoptera; family Nymphalidae; genus Danaus; species Danaus plexippus. Next base: position 432,666 of record NC_083537.1, on the reverse strand, counting down.
CTGGACGGTCCAGTGTTGTCTAATTTAATAAGTGTAAGATTTATGGCAGCCAAGTGTGTTCCCTGCCTTAGACACTTCTACCTAGCTCTGTTATGGGGTTATAACGATGCGAGTGGGCCGGACTTTTTGCGGATATTATCCTTTTAGCACCGTGTATTATAAACGTTTGCTATAAATGCTCGCAAGACTTTTTTGCTTCCACACCAGATTTTCGTATATAAAAGTACTCACGTAATTATACTCCTCCTTTTAATTTTCTAATAATTTCTCAAGCTTTGTGTTTTAATGGTCGTTATGATTTAAAATTTTTCAGTTGTGTTTTAAGTGATTGTTTTTCTTTTTAGTTTAGTCTTATACATATTACGACACACACACACACACACACACACACACACAAATTACGATGTTGATTGAATTTAAATACACAGAAAAAGTTTGTGAAGATATGATATAAAAAAAATATTTAAGTATAAAGTGTTATACTCGTTAGTATTTTTACTCTACAATGAACATAATTAATTAATATGACTCCCAGATAAAGCTGATAAGATTTAAAGAAGGGCCCAGTAACATATTACATCGCGCTGATTGTATACTAAGTTAGTGTTGTGAATCTAAAAGCACAGCCTGAAGAAAGATGTACAATTTATTCATAGTGGTTGTAAGTAAAAATAAAAAAGTGAAAATATGAGTACAGCTAAAACAATAAATGTCGCGCTATGAACGCTTCGCCGCTTCGCCGCTTCGAGGAGCAGTTTGCCGTCCTTTGAGAATTTTTATGTTTTAACATTTTAGATTTATAAGGAAATCTCATAAAAAGCAATTTACATTGTTTGCTGACTCTAACTTTGATATTTTTGATTTTTAGTGCTCTTGTATGCATCGTGATCGGAACGATGACTACTACAGTAAGATATAAAATGTACAGTTCAGAGAGATGTATGATCAGATTATAATTTAGTGTCATACATGATCACCAAATATTTGTATTAAAAAACTGAATTATAATTTAAATTAAATTCATAGAGTATTATACATCTGAAGTAAGTGGATGCATTTGATAAAGTGCATTATAAAGTTGGGGCAGGCAAATAAAAGCCAGCCTGTCCACGAGTTCTCCCCCTCACACTCGTTTGTGTTCGCTCGTCGTGTCACAATTCCATAATGGCTCGTAATCCAACAATAAAATGGCATTTGTTTTAATCCTATTACTTTTCACGCTATTCACTTCATGCTTTTATCGTTACGTTTCATTTTATTAAAATTAATCTTTCGCTTTCCGATTTCACGAATCTTTTAACGATCTACAACTTTAATTTTATTGTAATAAATAGTATTAGGTTTCTTGTTTTTTATTGGGCTTCTACGAAAGGATATTGTGAAAAATATGTTTTTTTTGCAGAGAAGGACGTTGATCGATAAATTTGTCAAAGCATAAGCTGTTAAAATTAATAATATTAAGTTGTTTTCACGGCGAATGAAGTCGGACTGTCGCGGAGTTTTTTTATTGATTTTATCATGAACCACATAACCTAACTTTCCTTATATCTAAAAACGTAGCCTGCTTATATTCAACGATCTCTACTTGTACTTATTTTTTTATATATTTTTTATTTCATAAGTAAGAATTTAAAGCGTGTTTAGTGTTAAAATACCAAAAAAAAAAAATGACTTACAAATAATATATGTATATACGATAATGAGATCTAAGATTTTCGGGAGTTTTAGTCATTTAAATGAGACTAATATTTCTCGTCTGCCCGTGATCACGGTTGCTGAAAACTAACCGAAACGTCGGGATTATGTAGTTTTTTAAATAATAAAAATCCGTTTATAGTTCCTCGTTTATCCGAAAAATATTAGTTTCATTTAAATATGTATATACATTTGTTTAGATTCACAGATCGGTATCTCGACGTAGTGTTACGCTACCATTCTTTCCTGTGACCTATCGACAGCAAGTTTCTTTTTCCGAAAGTCCAAAACCTTCGAGATACTGAATATTTAGAAGGTGAGCAACATCAAAGTTATTAAGGATGTTCCAGTTATCAACAGCCTGCAAGTACTTCAACAAAATCCTCAGGAACCGATTGGAAGCATTCGCAGTTGAGCGATAACCTCCCAGGATATGTGAAGGAAGTCATTTACAGAATAGGAAACACGTTAAAGGATATTTGTATAAAATCAATTCCTCAGAAACTAGTAATTATTATTTGTATTAATGTATAGGTCTTTTATTTTTTACTTTATTGTTGTAATAATTTTGATTCTTTATTTGTAGAATATATATATATATATATATTAAATAATTCTTTATACCTACACTTCTTTTCTTGAAAAATCGATAAAGGGAATAGAATTATACATAGAATTTATTGTTTATCGAATTATACCCATGTAAACAATTACATGAACAATCATTGACGATCGTGTAGACTTGAAATTGTTTTGTCATTCTAGGGTTTATAGAGAGACAGAAAAATATCTTAGAAGTAAATGAAAAGGTACGAGATATTAGGTCTTCGGGCCATTTTGCACAGCAAGCAGAATTCAAATGTAATATAGCTATCATTGCTGTAAGCGTAACCTCTATGGCTATCATCTGTTAGGGGATTATACTGTCCCTGATGAAGTAGCTCACACAAGGGACGAGGAAAATGACATCAGCACGGTTGTACCTTGATTTACTGTTTGAGTAAAAATTCCACTGTATCTGTATATATAACGTGGTTAAAAGAAAAAAATAATAATGCTGCTTCTAGCTGTGGATTGGAGTCAAACAGGGCCACATACAAATGAGATAATTAATCACATTACGATTAATTAAACAAATATTTAAAAATTATAAAATGTGTATTTTAATGAAGAAAATCTCTATTAAATTCTTTTATATTACAAATGACTTGTGTTAAATAAAAAAAAAAGAATTTAAAGATTTTATTGTATAAATTTGACTTGACAATGAAACCGTCAAATAAAAGCAATTACGAAATAAAGAACATTCGTTTTCTTAGCAGTTTTATAAATAGTAAGGCATCCGATACTGAGCCTTGTTTTTGTGAAAGCTATTTCGGTTTTTTTAAATTTGAGTAGATGCACTTCTTTGCAGATATCATTTAGTGTCCGCATTAATAACCTCTCTATATAATAATACGTCAAATCATCTTCGTGTCTTTTAATAAGAAAATAAAATAAATATTGAAAAACATCAAATGATACCCAAGTAAGCAGTGAACTGTCAAGGTTCTAATGCATTTACAGATGATTCTATACTCTCTATGGACGTATTTTTTGTTTGATAATATCGCAGAAGAGGGTTTTCCACGTTAATGATAATAACCGATTTAAATGATAAATCGATAGGATAGGAGTGATAAAACTTATCACACTAGTGTTTATGACACATTTAGTCTTTATGACATCACACAAAAAATAAATCCCAAGTATTGGTATTATTGTGCATATCATTATCATAGTTTACATTCGTAGATAACCAAAACAGAAATAAGTGTCATTAATATTTTATATTTTCAACAAGCAATGTTTGGAAGTCGCCAAATTTATACATTTTGATGGTCAATTTAAATTTCACACAAGCAATACCAAATATAATTTAACTATTTATTAAATATTTTTATCTTATTAAAATTGATCAGTATACACCTAATTTTTTTTAATTTTTTTAACCATTTTCGTTTTAATAAAATTAAAACAATAGTTTAAAATAAAAAAAGCGGTTGTGAAAATTAAAGTTACGACTAGAATTAGATCTAGATAGATCTTTTGATACCAGTTGACCGAAAATGCTAACGACCGCAAGTGTGGTGCGCCTCGAGTCTTCACCACATGTTCCACCCAATGTATTAACTCTTTATCAGGAGTCGCTATTCGATCGTGGTAAATCAAAGACAATTCCTTTACTCTTTGCGTGTATCTGAAATAAACAGTTTCGTTTGCAATGATGCTTGCTTCAAGTACTTAAGTGCAAATTTATTTTAATCATTGTAGTTAATCATAAAGAATTATTACGGTTCTTACTTTGGATCCCTGAGGATGTCAATTATAGCTTCATGCAATTCTGAAGCCATTGTATAGGAAAGATAGACTCTTTTAGCAAAACCTTTCTTCACAGATCTATCAACGTTAACGTATTGATCGGCAAAGACAGGTATGCCGATGATGGGTACGCCGAAATGGATCGTTTCTGTTGTTGATAAAAGACCGCCGTGTGTTATAAATAGTTTACAATTTTTATGTGCTGGAATAAAATAAAATATTGTTTAAGTATTTTACACACACACATTTTCTTGACTATGTTGGACTTTTCGTTATCATCTGAGCTTATGTAGCGTTAGTGCAAAGGATTTCACTTTAGCAAATGCTTACAATTCCGTAAAATATAATCAATATTAGAAATGTCACATTTTACCTAAAATACTCTGTTGTGGTGCCCATTGCAAGATGTGCACATTGCTGGGGCGGTTTGGAAGATCCTCTTCAAACTTCCAAAGAACAGTTTGATTTAATTTACCAAATATTTTCAACAGAGATTGTTTGATTTCATCCGGAAAATGATTACTTCTTAAATTAGATCCCATACTAAAGTAAATAACTCCATGTGTAGCGTTGTCCATTATTGATTGCAGATTCTATTGAAATATGTTAAGTATTATTAAGTTTTTACATTAACATTTACGTTTTCAGTTTATGCTAATAAGGTGACAAATGCACAAAATTCCTACCTGGTGGGGAATGGGTAAACGTTAGAATCACCGTTAAAAATCTGAAATCGCAGATGACTCGTTGGTTTTGTTTATCGAAGAAAAACCTGTACACTCAACGTGTAAAAGACCCCAAAGACAAATTACTCGGTTTTATCTACATAAGTCTGTTGTTAAATGGCTATAGTTGGTTTAAGGGAACACCGGACCAGAGATGAGAACAATAGTTCATTTGGGGATGAAACTGTACTTTGTATAAAAACAAGTGTCCCCATTTGACATATTATCGAGAGATTTTTCAATAATATATAAAGCTTTACTTTTTAAATAACTCCAAAAATGGACGGTAATTTTGAGAGGTGTTAATGATTCATAAGTTCAACATTACGCTCAATTACTTTAGTCCGTTCTTGAGTGAGGTTTCCTATCAACCAAAACCATACTGATAAGAGATTCAATGTTGTTTAAGAGCAATGACTTGTTATCCCTGTAGGCCTGTAGTTAGACGGGTATGTGATAACACTTTCTTGGGGAGAGGTTGAAGATAAGCTTTCCACAAAGACGGGACTTTATCAGCGGAATATGGGAGTAAGAAAAGAAGTATTGAAACTAAAGACATTTCGGGAGCGCATGTCTTAAGCACAGCCGTATTAGAAGATTGTTTCTCAAGGTGGGAAGGAATGTGTGTCAACTGCGCCTTTGAGTGTACTAGGTATTGAACAGATAATACTAATAGGGTGTCGATGGATTACTAGTATTACTAGTAACCCCCTGATCCTGGAGTCAGCATATGGTTCGCTAAAATCACAATTTCCGTTTCAAGAAACTAGTGGAGTGCAACATATATAATTGAATGTGGAACGGTTGTAATAAACTATTTAGTTTTTCTGGCTTTTATTAGTTTTTACTTTTATTTATAAGAGAAAAGGGAATGAGAATGTCACTGGAAATAGGACGTTTCTGTGAACGAATCACACTATTTTGAACCGTGTTTAGTGCGTTTGTAAAAAGAAGTGCCACCGTTCCGACCATTGTGTGCCTTGTTCTAAAATGGTTTCCTATCCGACCCAGCCAACCGTAGACGGATTTTTTTGATTTCGGAAGGATAGCCTCCTAAGTCGAAATAGTCTAGATTCGGGTCCCCTTTGTACGGGCGCATAATGAAAGACAATTTCATCAGGTCTCCCTGGACCTTATGCCAATGGAATACATTCAACCACTCAGAATCTACTTTGTACAATTCAAGACAGAAAACAACTGTTAATTTTCAGAGAGAGAGAGAATAAGGTAAGTTAAAGGGAATGTCAAGATAGCCCGATCTCCGACTCATCCGATGAAACAGTGTTGACTGTTAAGCTGATTTTGTGTAAGAGGTTTGTACTCCCCCGGCCGAACCAGCTTAATATGTATGAACTGCAGTCTTGCGACTGCAGCTAGGGTCTACCACCTCAAACTGTATACATGTATTTTATTTATCTTTCAAACTATTGTGAATATAGTTCGATCAAAAATCTAAATGTTATTAAGTTACCTGGGGTAAAGGCTTAACATTGGAATCAATATGGTATCCTCCAATAGGGATAAAATTTGCCGGATGTCTCACTGGCATACCCAAGGATACGTGAGAATTACTTAGCAGCAATGATGCATTATATTTTAAAGTATCCAAAGAGAAAATTTCTCCACCTCGGCTCTTTATGTGCGGTATTAAATATTCCTCATAAAGTTGTTTTTCCACAGATGATGTGTAACTGGGAATGAAATTAAAATTTTATTTACTAGAAGATAAACATTTTTTTTCTTTACCTGCCATCAGTACAACGGGTTTAATTTTTTTAGTATAGGCCACTTGTAATAAATGTGCAATACTATTTTTTATTAATTGTTTAGGAAATGATAGCTCGTATATTGGTAACTTAATTTCAACTTCAATGCTTTCTAAAGATACCCTCTCATTTGACTCCAGATAAAGGTATAAGCATCAACATCCTTTTTTGTACAGAGAAATATCCTCTTTTTGACAATATCTTATGACTTCTACTAATACTCATTGAATTGTTAAATTTTTTTTACTTATTTTTTTTGGTTTTTCTATAATGAGATTATTATCTATTGAAATTTTTTTTTCTTAACAATTAATCTTCTTCCTACACTCATTTTTCAATTCTTCCTTATCAAACTCGTTACCCAAGATTTGGAAGTTATTTTAGAATTCCCATTCCGATAAAAAAAAGTCTAAATAACTAATTCGTATTATCAAATTTTATTTATGCCAAATAATATTTGAAAAGAAATTGACATAAATAAAAAGATATAATAATTTTTACTTACTAATAACGTAAAAGTCTGCCCAAAGCCTGGAAAGATAGCTCCTTAACACGTTGCAGAAAAGTAAATGGCGGGACACTATCAGAGGTGATGTCTGAATTGTACGATGGATTCGGGGATTCATCTATTAAATCTAATATCATCCAATGTGGTTCCACAGATGAAAACCAGATGTAAGGGCAATTGTAGACATTGGAAAGTCTGGAAATTAAAGAGTACTAACTTTTTGAAATATTAATATTTTTTTAAACAATACCAGTGAAGGCAGCAGATTCTTACCCGGCATACACTTCAGTGAACATCCATTCAATAATGAGAACATCAAAATATTCATTCTTATCACTCAGCAGTTTCTGAAAATTTGGATTAGATAATGTTCTGTTACCTAAATTCATTATCAGCGACAACATACTTCTGATACTAGAACTCTCATCAGTTTTATCTAGTACTTTTTTGATATTAATTGACTCATCTGTAATTTATTTTTAAACACAATTATTAGTTAGAATAAACTTATAACATATTAAATCGACGAATTTACAATGTGCATGTTGACCAATAAGATTTTATTAACAACTGACAGTTTAAAATTTTTGGAACGTAAACAAAATAAGTGATAAATACAAGCTTGACTCGCAAGATGGAGATCGAAGATGTTCTGTTAGTCAATTGTTAATAAAAATCTAAACCATAATAATAAGAAGGTTTACTGTACTGAGTCACAAACTAAACTTCGCAAAACTACTTTCTCCACATACAGAATTAATTCGGTTGCTTTTTCTTTATCATTTGCTAAAGCACCTAATTTCGCAAAATGGTATTTATTTTGTTATGTAACTATTCATGTATGTCTTTACTTATAGTACATAACATTGCTTCTTAATTTCATCATATTTCTATCAGTCGCAATTTATGTATGGATTTTAATTCAGTTTCTCAATCCAGGATAATCTCAGCCGTTGCGTTATAACTAACTTAGAAATTTATATTCTATTATCGCTTTAATGTACAGATGAACGAAAGCAGAGAACACAGAGATTATTTTAAGATTTTGATGTAGGCTATTAAACTTGGTCCGTGACTACAGAACAATTAAAATAATAACAAATTGAATCACAACTTCTTAAATTCTATAAATAGGATTTTTGCAAATGCAAAGTCCTTTCTCTTAATTTTCTATCCATTAAATTATAGTTACAAAGACAAAATATGTGTAATATACATATGCATAAAAAAATTAATACGTGCCTTGATCGAATATTTTAAAATTTTCACTGACGTCTACAATAGTGACACCTGGCGAAGGTTTCTCAGGAATGAAAACTGTCACGTAAGTTATCTGAAATTGTCATCAGTATAATAAATTGTGCACATGAAAAAAATTGTTGCATTACATTACAAACACTAATTGGTTAATATTTTTTTACAAATAGCTACTCGTTCCGTGTAACAAACAAAAATAATGTTAAGAGTGTTCAGCTTTAAGTTTTTATTCTAGAAAAAAACTTGATAAGCCACAGCAGTAACTCAAGCTGATCTAAGATGACCGCTGGAATTGTTAAAAGAAAAGAAGTTCTCTAGGATCCCGGTGGTTCTGAAAGTGGTAAACAAGAACAGTTCCAAGGAATTTTGATTTCATTAGATAATGCTACAAGTCTTACAGACAAAGATAAGATGACCATCACCAACTCATAGGGAAGTTTTAATATAGTGAACCCAAGTATTTAAGACATTTTCAAATTATAATTTATTTTATACGTACCTCATGTCCAGCACTGGATAGATGTTTGACAATTGCATCTGTTAGTATAGAATGACTTTTAGCTGGCATTGGACTTATCACCAAAATCTTATAAGCCCCGGCACAACAAAAATAAACAAGGAATAGAAAACCAGTGCACTGCATCTGCAATGTTTTAAATATGAAGGAGATCTCAAAAGAAAAGTGAAAACTGTGAATAAAACTGCAAACATATTTTCGGTCCGTGAATTATTATTTCGAATTTAAAAAACTGTCACGAGGTATGTATTATAGTCATAAGAGATGGAAAATATTTTTCAAATATACCAACTAACTAACAATTTAAAATATTTATGTTTACCTTAAAAAGCGAATACTGTTTCCCAGAACTCTTATTGAAGACGCTTCAATGTAAAAGTTTAAATATCTCTACAGATACAATTATATTTCGATGTATATAAAAACAATGTGCTAATAAACGTCTAACGTGATAGTTGTTCAGCGTTACACACCTCAGTGCACTTGTGATAATGCTTAACAGGTAGGTACAATCTGTCTTAATCTTTCCAATCCAAGTAATAATAATAGTAATGATGATATCGCTAAAACTTTAAACTTGAATTAACACGGAAAATATATTTGATATTAAATTTTAGAATATAAAAAATTCTTAAGTAGAAAAATATATACGCTCAGAAACTGGATCATTGTCCTTAGGAACTGCTCCCTCAATCATTGCTTTAAAAAATTAATTATAACAGTCCGTTTATGATAGGTTAAAAAAGGGTTAAGAATTAAAAAAAATATATTATCATATTTAATACATTAAGTTTTCGCGCCTAAGAATGATGACTTGTCAATTTTATTTATCAGTCGTAAAACCGAGTTGGATAAGACTGAGTGATTTCGCAATATTCATTCATACAAGGTTATTGGTAGTATCCACTGTTCTGTGTTTAGCAATCCTGTTTATAATAAATAAATATAAGTGTTATTTCTGTGTTGAGTATATTATTTCTTAGAAACCAAAAGTCCATCTTTTTAACAACTGAGTCCAAGAAATAAAAATTATTATTCTAGATTTTTCACTCCTTATCTTTAATTTAAAAACTAACATTTTCCAGAAATTTACTTTATTATGATATTATCTAACCGTCTCTTTTTAGTCGTATCCTTCATGACTGTTGATCGTGGTTGGTTGGTTGGTTGGTGGTCTTGTTTCGAATGTGATTGTTATCATAGAACGTTGAAAACTTATCCGATTTCTGCCCGGATTCACCTTTGAATACAGATTGCTATTGGTTGGTTATCTGTGGCATTTTAAAGAGACGTACGTGCCTAAAATTTATTCAGAACTCCAGCGCATGATCTAATTCAGTGAAAAATATCAGTCCACGTCATGGACCCATTGCAATTATATCAGTCTTAAACTTGTAAATTCACTTCGCTTTTGGTAGAGATTTTTTGTCCTCTTTATTAGTGGCTTTGTTCTGGGTCATTATTAATAACAAACTCCATTCATTTTCGTATTGGTGCCTTTCGGTTGGTTCACTTGGAGATAATCCACTTAAGAATTCAGCGTTCTCTTATGTCACTAAGCAGCTGGATCTTCCACGATGTTTTTTCCAGAACATGTTTTTTTTGTTCGGACTATGGTAAACCTCTGTGTATTACAAAAAGCATTACCGTCTATGCTGTCCGTAATGAATATTCCTGATAGTTGGTGATCGATCAATCAATTGGTAATCTGTCTCATATGCCACTATATGTACGTCATTTGGCCTCGGAGTTGGTTTTGACTTAATCAATCTTTTCGACTGCAATCGTATTATAGGATCATTACCGTAGCCTGGCCGTGGCCGTGGGCGTGTTACGGTACTCATTACAGATCATCTCCATCTTCAGCTCATTAGGATGTAGTCTATCTAGTTTCTAAGCATGTCACCTTACTCAAATATACAAACGCTAAACGCGGTGTAAAAGTAGGGTGTCTTGAAGCACAATGTATTTCAAAATTAAGATGATTTACTATAAAACAAAAACCGTCTCAGCGTACTTTATAGATTTAAATTAGTAAAATTAAGTTAAAAGTTAGTTATTATGAAACAAAATTATTTTTTCTATTATATTTACATACATAAGTTTATATAAGTTTAGTTATATCAATCATCATAAATAATTCTCTCTGTTTTATATTTATAATGATTTTTATTTACTCGACTCCATACAATGCTTTGAAAAGTGGTAGCGAAAAATAAGAACGCAATGTCACTTGTTTCCATATTTATGTAGTGTAATGAGTCTTCATACGCATTAAAACCATTCTACTACAAGAAACCTTCGATCCAATATAAATTATTAAAACAAGTTTCACTCACAACTAACAACAAAATGTTTTAATATTCACTGAGGTGAATAAAAATTAATACGGGGAAAGCCTAAGTTGTAACTTTGATAGATAGGTTCAAATAAAACCCATATGATATATTAATGTTTAACGGCATGAGATTAAATCAGACACACATTCAACAGCGTTACCAAGTTTTGGAACTTTAATCACTATGTTATATTAATAGAGGTAATTATATAAGTTGTGAGGGAAATAGCCGAAATATGAGCCTTCACTAGATTTAATTAAAGCCGATGACACATACATATATAACTTAGATTTAATACGTTATCAAGTTGGTATTAATTTTAACAGAAGTTGAATTCCAATTTTTAATTAAATTTTTGTTTTATAGTATTGTATTGGCAGTGATCGTATAAGCAGACGAGAGCTGATATTCGGCTGTGAGTTGTTGTTGAGTTCGAGCCCGTATCAATAGTATACATATGTATATGGACATATAATGTACCTATATATTTGTGTGTTAGATATTAAAAGTTTTTTCACTGTACGTGCCTTAAATGTAACTATCATTATTACTGTTACATGTTTGGTATTTGACTCATGTCTCTGCAGATTTGGAATTTAACAAATAGTAGCTTAGAATAACAGTGTGTGTGATAGTATTGGAGGGTTGGGGGAGAGAATAGGTGGGGGCTGTCAATGGACAAGCGACGTATTTTTGTCGCCTCAGCGAGTTTGACAAATGTAGCGGAAAGATAACGGGGACAACCGGGCGGACACGTCTATGTGTACACACATGTCGGATAAAAGTTGCTTTCATAGTTAAAGTTATGACCCTGGTTAAATATTGGTTAGCGCTATATCACTAGTAGACTTTTTAATATTTTTATGAACATATCCGAATCAAAAGGATATGTATATCTTCAGGAACTGCTGTAAGACGGACCGACAACCTTATTATTCATCGCCGAGTCCTTTCCACGGGAAACCTATGTATACTTGTAACTCAATAAATTTAATTAAATGAATTCCTAAAAGATATTAATTGATGCGGAAGGAGCTCTTTTTAATCGAATTATTAAAATGGGGCATTCGAAAATCGAGCATTAAGTTTAACGAGCAACCTTTGTCATATTTTCCTTTCAAATCTCGGTAATATCAGAACGTAATTAATGCTCGGTCAGTGGCATTGTTTGCTGGAATTCGTTGCATTTAATGAAACTCTATACCATAATACTATTATAAGGTTCACTAAACAATCAACTGCTCAACAAACTAACTGAAATAAGCAATTGTTATTACTGTTAATTATTACTTCGTATTTTTATTTAACAGGCATTTAAAAAAACAAGTTTGACAGATTGGCACAAAATTGCGACCTGATGGGAAATAAGTAACCTAAATCTAAAGCTTTTTTCCGTTTAAATATAATAGTGCTTAATAATATTTTTATATTTTTCTTACTCGCTAACTCTCAATACGTTCTGCACTGTACGCTCGGATAATGTAATAATTACTGCCACTCGTTTCTTCCTTTCAGGATAAAAGTGGGATGGACGTATTTTATTATCTTGGATACAGAGTTTATATTTAGTTTCTTTTATATATTTTATTATTATTGACAGGAATATAATATGGCGATGTATATATTTTATAAGCTTTCCCATTATGATGTGTACGTTTGTGATATTTCAGTTTATTAGCTTGAATTTTAATCAATGGACAGTTAACGTAGATTATTGAAATTGATTCATTTATAACAGTATCAATGTCATCTCAGGTCCAACGAACAAATCAGTTAAGTCCGTTGCCAACAGAGCGGTTTGTTCTTAATCTCGTAAAGATCTATCAATTTGAACCAATCTCGTTAATATTTCTAAGCTGAACGAAACGAAAAATATAATAATTTTTACAGTGAAACCGAGTCAGTTACGTAACTTCATATTTTCAATGCTCTTGTTACAAATAGGTTTCAATAATCTATGATTGAAATGAAATTGGTACGTGGTATTTACAATACAGAACACTAGAGAAGAATAAACTCGAAGCCAAGGGTAAACTTTACTAAGCAAAGTCAATACTTTTAATAAGATTATTTTTAACATAGTTCTTTCTAATTGTAAGTAGAATTTCTTAAATAAAAAATAGTAGTTCAACACGAGTGATAAGATACTGTTGCAGATTTTACCAAATATTAGTAGTTTCAATTGAAGCAACTTCCCTCAGCGTCAATGACTATTAATAAACTTCACGTATATAATTATATAATGCAAGGAAAAACTTTAACTAAATTGATATTCCTTATTCAACACATTTTATTGTTTTACGTTAAGCATCAGGTCAAATCAACTAATGTAACGTCAGCGAACAACCAAACGGGATGTTTTTGTTTCTCTGTTTTGATCCGCTTTTTTCCTGTTCCTCGATAATACACTGTTAAAACGGAGTTCATGATTTATTCCGCGGGCGCGATACCCGGGTCACGATGCCAGGTTACACCCGGTTCAACCGTCTTATATCCACTTTAAAAGAGCCCGCTAAGTAATTTATCCGGGATTTAACTTAACAGTGCTACATCCGAGGGATTTAAATTAAGGACATCGTTAATATGCGTCTCCGAGACGGCAAATAGCAACAAGCAAATTGCATAGAACAATTAAAAACAGAACTTTATAAACGTAACTCCATAAAATACATTACTTTTTCAATGCCGATGTACAACTTTCGATGAAAACATATCAATTTTCATTACAAAAATACAGTAAACTAGAACTTACTTACGGGTTTACTTTTGTGTCGTAAAGAAAATTTTATAAAACCCATTGCGCAAGTCGGAACATGTACAGATAAATGTAGGGTTGCATTCTGCGAAACTATTAAGTGATATGAAATTTATGAATATAAATAGCTCTGTGCGTTTTTAGTCTGTTGTCTTTGTCATGAAATAAAGTTATTTCGGCGAGTTTGCATGTCATAATCTGTGAGTGGGGAGTCAGCGCGGATGCGGCACTAATTATTTTATTGCCTCAATGTCGCAGAACCACGCAATAAACTCTCGATTAGTAAACATGCCACTGCTGATGTCTGACGTTATTTTTGTTAAAATATACATTTGAAACTTACCGAGTTAATGACTCTTTGAAATAATTATATAACAGATAAACGTTTCTATGGAACAGCTTCTCTTAGCTCTTGTTTTAGTTTCTTTACTTCGTTAATAAGTTTATATCGTGTATTAGAATCTTTATCTTTTTAATGGGGTTTAAGCGAGATACTCGATTTGTGTCGGCCTATTCTACCAATCTCTACCTGAATGGTTCCATTCCATTCTCTCAAACGATCGCCAGTGATATAACGTTGATGGTTTCCTTCTTAAATTCCAATTCAAGCACAAGCAACACTTCGACTATAGCAAGTACTGGTGCTAATAGCTGATAATTTCCGTCAGATTTACAACGGGTAAGTTGTTGTCAACGCCGCCAGTCGAATTATCCTTTGACGCAGGCATATTTGAAAAAACAAAATCCATACTTACTTAACACACGACATCTTTCATAAATGATTTCAATTATAAAGCTTACGTTACTATAAATCTGAAAATAATATTAATATAAGCGTCGTATATAATAACGAGCTATTATTATAATGTATATAACATAATCTGTTATTAATTTGTAACCGCATAAAGCGAAATGGAATCGATAACATCAAATAAAATATTTTTTACACCGTCCCAACCGTAGATGTATCAGCTAGAGAATTTTCATTTCCCTGGAAGCTTCTTATCGCTCGAGTGGTGCGCGGGCTGGATAGGAAATTACTTATACACGGAGCCTCAATAGTTCTATGTTATTAAAGTATTTCATTTTTCTCGCGGCTTTGCCAACGTTAAACTTTTATAATATATAAGACTTGCAGTTACCTCCACACTAAAACTCACTGCACCTATAAATTGAAGTTGAGTCCGAGCATGGGAAATTGGAATGTCGTTTAAGGTTCAATTAAATGCTATAGACAATTAATTAAGTATCAATTTTTAAATACAGTAAAATTTTAGTTATCCGTATTTCTCGTTATGTAAAACAAGCACGGAATATCTTAAGAGTTAAGATATTCTGGTCAAATAGAAGTTACGATTTCGGTAAATTGACAAAAGATCGTTTCATTGTTTTTATTTTTTTTTTATTTATAGATTTTCATCAAATTTGAAAGAGGCGCTACATAAAATATCATTAATCGTGAATTCGAACAAAATACTTCAGTTAGTCTGATTTTAAGAGACGTGACTCAGTAATGACTTGTACGATATACAAGTCATTACTGAGATAAATGACTGCCGTCGGACCCCACTCGTTAATACTATGTGACAGGTTGAAAAATCCGATATTATACTATTATGAAAGTTTTAAAATAGTCCATGTTATAAAAAATATACAAAAAAATACTTCGACTCCATGTGCTCTTAATGTATAGAAAAACAAACTTGCCGTACTGTGACACATTTATTTTTGATTACAGTTTATAAGTGCATAACTAAGTTTCCGAGAGACCGCTCAGTTGTATGGATGTCTCCACAGTGCTTATTAACATTTCTTTACACATTTCCGCTTTCTTAGGAGTTGAGGAATATTTTTAGCGGTTCTCAGCGACTAGCACCACGCTGACCGTCTCATTTATGTACCAAGTTTAAACTTTTAACGAGTTCCTGCCCTCGCTGACCGTATGTTGATATCAAACATTTAATAATTAGTTTGAACAAGTTGCCATATTGTTAACATTACTTTAAATGAATAATGTTTTATATTTTCTCTTAATATTTGTAAGTGACTGTGTTTTAAATTATAATAACGATTTAATTCTTAATACTGTACTGACATCTCCTTTATTCAGGTTCTTGAGGTAGGTATGTTTGTAATTCATTTAGTTTTTCAATGTCCAAAACTAAGAACCATAACAAATATTATAATAATCAAGGACCGCTTCTTGTTTTTGTTCCAAAGTTAATGTCAAATTAGAATTGGTTTTATTATCGCTTGGTAGTTCTCGGAGGTGTTAAATTATTTCGAAAACTCTTCTTAGCAAATGAATATTTAGGTCACGAATATTTATGTCTTTGAAACGTTTAATATCTTTAAACGAATTAAATTAACGTTTACATTCTTTGAAGTAATAGGAGTATTGTAGATCTAAAGTTTTCAGAATATTTATTATTTTTATATATTATATCCTCCCTCGCAATGTAGTAAATAATATTTTTTTTGTGTTCATTCATTGTGTTAAATAGTTACTTGCCAAGATTAAGTTTGTCTAAAAAGAGGAAGTGACAGCCAGGCGCTATATATTGTTATGAAGTGTTGTAGAAGGTAATTGAAATTACGAAGCGTAATAATACCTTACCTTATTAAGTAATAGTATCGAATGTTACAACTATTAACATATTTTAAATAATAGCTTTGGCACATGTCGGCGTAGGTAAGGGCTGGCTTACAATTGATGATTGTCTATAAAACAAGAAGCCAATATAAGCCATGACAGAGCCACTTAAAGGTGCTTATTTAAATAACCTTTCAGTCAATTAATAGCTATTTAACTTATCCGATCAAACATCACATCTATTACGATATACATTAAGTTAAATGTATTTTGTATATAAATCGGTAAATTGCAATTCCAATAGTTGTTGTGGAGTGCGTTAAAGTAAGTCTGATTAAAACGAAACAAACTAAAGAGGTTCTATACAACAGTCTAAGTATTTTCATTTGGTTTGTTGTTTATTTATTTATTAAATACCGGAAAATTGTTTTGCATGGCTCTCATGGAGATGAAAACAATAAAATCAAATGTTTTGTGCTCGAAATGAAAATACTGAAGTGGTTGAGATGTACATTATTTTTATTTCTTTTTAAAAATTATTAAATATAAATGTCGAACAAGTCAATGTATTAGGCGATACATCGACCCTGGTTTCTGTCTTTAGGAAGTTTGGAACAAAAAAAAGCATTAAACTTGAATAAAACTAATATTTTCGGATTACTACACGCTGTATAATCTCAACTCGTCTGTCCGCGATCACGGTTGCTTTAAAGTCACCGAAGCGTTGGGAGTATGTAGTTTTTAAAATAATAAAATAACACGCAGTAATCCGAAACTATGACTTTTATTTAAATGAATACTCGCGAAATTCTTAGATCTCAGCATTAAACTTTATTCTAGAAACATACACACTTACAAACATTACTAACGTTCATGTGTTATGAAGCTCGGGCAAACCTATAGTTTGCAGGTTGCACCATTTAAGAGGCCAACACAACTAATTCAATATAAAAGAACAAAGGTGCGTCTCTTCATTGCTCCCTTCGATTAAACTGCCTTTTATATCAATATAAAATTCATTTCTTCACAAAGCCTTCCCTAGAAAAAAGTTATACTCTATATATAATGAACATTGAAAAGTAACAAATAAAATAAATACAACCAAATATAAGCGATAGTCTTTTGAAACTAGAAT
Organism: Danaus plexippus; assembly: GCF_018135715.1. NCBI lineage: Eukaryota > Metazoa > Arthropoda > Insecta > Lepidoptera > Nymphalidae > Danaus > Danaus plexippus. Next base: position 415,015 of record NC_083537.1, on the reverse strand, counting down.
TTACAAAAGAATCGTAACAAAAGTTGTATTCTGTTTGTTATTAAGCCGTGCTTATATTGACACAGCATAAAAGGGAAGCATATTTTTAATAAAGACTTCAATATAAACTCCGACCTCATCTGCTCTTGCGCCCTCATTTCCCTCGCCGTTTCCGAACGCTTGAATGTTCAACACTGATTGGCTGAAATATAACTATAGACTATCAATGGGGTTGAATCTATTTTAATAATATCTCAAGTTTTTATTTAAATATCGCGTTAAGACATTCATGTCTGTACTTGAACTGCTTAAAATAGCCGTGGCTTTTATGAGAAGGTTACACTAGAAAAAATATAAGTTATTTTTAAGGAAGTTGAAAGATGAAAGTCCTTCAATATTAATCTGTGTCCTTAAACAGGTATGTTTTTATTATTTTTATGTTTAAACCGTAACATATACAGTAATCAAAAACGCTAGTAACATTTTATATTCTAACAATACACAATCAAAGTTTTATAATATTTCGGTTTTTTATTATAACATCAGAAAAAAAGAAATGCCATCTGCTCTCTTCCTCAGGACTACTCTGTCTCCATAACAGTCAGCTCTCACTTGGCACTCTTCATCTCATGTTGGCAATACTGGATAATTCCACTCCGCTCTGCTTCTCTCGTCAAAGCCATAAGTATATTAAGTTTCTATTTGAGTTATACTAATACGTAATATATTCACACAAGTACCACGTTCACGAGCTCACGAGTGCGTTAGATGTAAACAGAAATGCAATAAATTTGTTTGACAAATAACAACGTTATTACACCTCAATGAATTCAATAAATCCAATCAGAATAAATTTCCCCATCCATATATTTATTGTGACAAATAAAAATGTAATAAGTCATCGCTATCTGAAAATTTTAAATCTGATAAAACATAGTCCACGTTGCTGTATGAGCAAAATGTTACTTGTTATTGATAAACCTGTCTTAATTCATCTTAATTAAAAGATATGCCATGATATATGGTGTATGTTCAAACCTTTAATTTTAAGTATAATTATAACTGACTTCTAGGGATCTCTGGAACCTCACGTTGGATTCGTGGCTCTTCAATACAGCCTGACCTACATACATAGCTAGCGAAATAGAGATAATAAAAAATAAACAGTAAGCATTATATATTTTATTTCGTAGTAAAATAATAACACTAGAAAATTTCAGATGACATACATTAATTATAACTATTTACTAAATAGTGACAATCATATTTTGCAAGTTTATTGTTTGTATATGTCATTAGAACCAAAACAGACTGCCATAGACAAAAATTTAATAGTACGTTCACTAGCAACTGGAGTTAGAAATGAAAAATACATTAAATGGATTCATACTAAGTGTGGTATTATGGCGCGCTGTTGCTTCAGAAAGGCAATAAAGCAATTTGAGATGCACCAGAGCTTCATCCTCACAGATTATGATCGAACTGAATTATCTTTAACGGAATTTATTGTCTAAAGTTTCAACAGAAGTTAGAGTTATATTGAGGTTATTGGCGGAAATACCGGATAAATATAAAGTGCAGAAAATCATAGAACATTAAACTGTTTATAATTGTTACGTATTACGATTTCTGGACGGAAATAAAGTTTTTCATAGATTACATATCGTTTATACTGTTCTTTCAGTAATAGGTAACAATGAGATTAAAAATCTGATACTTACATAACTTTAAAATGATCCTGATGTATTTTTTTGAAAAATGAGATAAACACCTTTATATTTCTTCCGGTAGAAATAACGACATTTACACTTTACTAACCTAATGTACAGCCTTCGATAGAACACAAAATTGCATGACTTTCTATGAAGGGTGTAACGTCAAGTGGTGTAATGGCTGTGTGGGACCACGTCCTTACAATTGCCGGTCGGATATTGACACTTTGCACGCGTTGTGGCGACCAAATTACTTCGCTTCATGTCAAATTTGTACCTTTGGTATTAATTCATTTACCGGCGTTCATGAATGTTTCTTGCAAATGTTTTTAAAACAGTAGTATTTCAAAAATTTTAATTCAAATGCACATGCAACTACTGAAACAAAAAATTCGTTTTCTAGTTAATTCTATTCATTTAATACTTTTTTTTTTCAAAATATTTCTTCTGTATTTATGTTTGAGTAAAATAAAATAACTTAAAGTAAGGTCGGACTATAAGGAAAGACGGAGGAACTCAATTTTAATGCAACTAACAGTACATGAATAGAGTGTCCAATTTTATAAGAAGACCATTTTGCAACGTCGTGGATATCTTAAGCAATGAAACGTTCAGAACAAATTGAAAATGCCAAGTATAAAGACTAACAGAGTTTTATCACCTCGAGGATATTTAAAGTTACTTTAAAGTAAGGGACTTTTTAGCGACCACTGGCTGTTTCAACTAAATGGTTGTTGAGGCGGTAATGTAAAGAATATAATATAACATATTATGACAAATGTTATTATGTTGTAATTTTCTTGTATGTATTAATGACTTTTATATACTAGTTAGTTAACTCAAATGAACAGTATGGATTAATTCTATATTTATCTCCGCTTGTTATTTTTATTCGATTCTTCTACTAATTTTTTCATTATCATGTTGTGGTCAAATAATACAAAATCCACATACAGAATAACTTATTGTAAAGTTGAATTATAACCCGTGCGATAGTTTCATACTAAGTACTATTAATTTATACAGAATATAAGCTCACAGGATACGGCGCTCTCAACAGATGCACTTAATTTTGTTTATATTGAATCAAGCTGTTAGACGAGACACAAAGTGAAGGAGTTTCCGAATTTAGCATAAAACAGCACGGAGACTATTAACAGTTAGGTTGCGTTCAGTTCGACATTTTCTACGATACTACTTTTGGCAATAATTATAAAATTATAAAAAAAAACTTACAAAAGAAGAAATTATATCTTTATAATGAAAAAGTAAATAAACAATTTTTTAAAGGCAATGTATAATAAAAATAATGAAGGATGCAGCACATAGAGAGCAATCGCTTTTACATTAAGAAGATGGCGAGCAATTGTCCAATTCCCCATTCGCTGAAAAATACTGATAATTGTGCCCGTACCGAGAAAGACCTTAAGATAAAGAGTGCATGCAAATTAAGAAAATATAAGACAAGGGCAACAAATAACTCAACTAACTTATAAATTCATTGCTAACGTCCTCCGCCCATTAATATTTCTTTAAAATAAAAATGAATATTTTCTTTCTCACATGTTCTAAACATCTTAAAATGTAGGAGTGTGTTTCGGATCATTAGTGAGACAGATTAACGCGGCGGAACCCTTACCGCTAATCTTCTTAGAGGGGAAGATAAGATACATTGTTTCGTGACTGATGGATATTTGACTGTTTAAATTGACTCAATCAAAGAAAAAATTTCAACAGAATAATATCTATTATTACAGACTTAAGATAAAAGGCCTCGTAATATGTAAGGGCTGCTGTAAGTTGGAACTGCTATATGTTGTGGTTCATACTATAGTACATATATTTTTGTTAAATAATATTAGAAAAAACTTGTTTATCATATTATATAATACAGTCCCATCAGCGGCTTCCGCTTAGATAAAACGATATAGATGGTCCAAGAGACGGCAATAACCTCATTTATAGTAAAAATTAATTTGTGACTTTCTATATATTGAGTTTATTTTACGAACAAAAATACTCGAATATTATAGAATAATATTGTTTATATTATCAAGATCATTTAATTCCGTACACCACAAAAGGTTACAATTTCAATGCATCGATTAATATTTTAGTAATTTGTTGTTTTCCATACAGGAAAGTAAGATAAGATATTCTTTAAATGCCTGTATAGATTCAGACGGCTATTTGTAAATATAAACAGAGATAATCTTAAGATCTATTATTTTTCTTCAATTTTATTAAAAATACTAATTTTTCAGCAACGTCTCAATAATTTATTACGATTGTCATCACTGTTGCTTCTAATTTATTTTATTATTACAATTTTGAATACTATATATCAAATCACTTTTTTTGTCATCAAGATTCAACGAGACCGATTTATTTTTAAGAAATAACGAATGAAAATGTTATATCATTACTGTCATACATGTTTGTATAATTTAAATTTAAATAAAAAGGAATAAGGTAATGCATGTGATCTTCCAGAACTAACAACAGCATTATTTATAAAAATAATCTGTAGCGAACACATTAATGTTTCCAGGGAGAGGTAAAAAAGTTAGAAGAGTATTCTGAAGTCGGTGCAAAATAAATATTATGATTGCAGTAAAATTCAGGTGCACATCGATCTGATTGTTGGCTGTTAGAGATTCTGAGAAAAGATTTTCTATAATATTTCCAAAGTTAAAGCTCTTAAAATGAATCGTCAATTTGAAATACTGTTTAAGTTCAATATAAATTAACGTTTATCAGAGATATGTAACATTTTTAATTCATATAAATTTTGATACCGTATTAAACAGACGTAAAGAGTGATTACAAAATTAATGTGAGATAATCTTGCCGTAAGCTACATTTGCTGGTAGGTATTTGAGGTAAGCGTGTTACACAGACACGTTCATCGAGAGGTTTATTACTGTGAAACGAAGATACCTTATAACTTATAATTAATATAAGTATATTACATTTGATTCTTAATCGACTAGAATATGGACATATAGATATTTGTGATATATTAGTATTATGTTTTTTATAGATATTTCTTTTCATCGAATGGAGTGCCGTATACTAGCGTCAAAACACTTCATTATAAATAGTTTAGGATCAATAATTGGATTTTTTCTGTCAACGTATATACGTAATAACTCTTTTTTTCGCTTTCTTAAACAAAAATAGTATGTTATTTTAATAAACTTCGATAAGACAAAACCTTTCCTTTTATCGTTATGCCCTTTCAAATGAAGACGTTCATTCAGCTGTTGTTTTATTGGAGTTTGATTCTTAAGGCGCTGAGAGTAAGATTTAATATTATTACAAATAAAATAAAACCATAAAATAAAATCAATTGACGCGGAAAAAGCGCTTTTTTAATCAAATGGACTAGAATCGTTCACAAATCGGCCATTAAGTTTAATGAAGAACCTTTGTCATATTTTCTTTGAAAAGTCGGAAATACTAAAACGCAATTAATTTGGCATTCATCTTATTGTTGATTGTAGTTTATAGAATTTGCAGATCTAAACTAGAAAAAACAGAATCAAATTTTATTTATTTAAGATGTAACTGGAATCTGTTTTACGGATACAAGTCAGGCTTGTTCGTAGAAGAGGTTTGTCTGGTCTAGTTTACGCTATTTATAAGGAAAGTGTTATAATTCTTTTCAATTTCAGTACAAATATTCTTCAAGTGAGATTTTGTTTGCTGGAATATTCATATTAGAAACTCTTGGTACAAAGTTCTACATATTAGGCCAAGATCTCTTCCTTCCTGTTTTATTTACCTCACACAAAACAAGAAATAGAAAAATTGTGTGAAGGAAGCAAGTATTATTTTCAGTTTTATTTTCCTGCATCATGTTTGACCATTAGCTTATTTTTCTCTACTTAGTAATATTTTAAGTCTTTTAAATAATATTTGGTAGTCAATTCTGAATAGATTAAATCCTGTAGAATTTTTCTTCTCGATAGAAACGAATTGTGATAAGCGATTTTTCGGCATGTTGATGTGGAATTGTATGCAATGTTGATTACTAGGACCTTCAGCTTTCCTATTATTCCTATTGTAACTGTTACTGGCTCCATAATTTTAAAATAATCATTTATTCATGCAGTGCATATAGTCTAGGTTATATCCATTAAGTCATACTTTACAAGTACGTCAAATAATGGTTGAGTTTCTTTTGCACGTTGCTTTGAGAGTAAAAGATGAATAAAAGATTTCTTAGAAAAGTTGTAGGACTTCAGAATATCCACATAAAAGTTTATATCACAATTTTATATTTGTTAAATACAGCAGGTACGGTAGTATCCGAGTTTGAATTTCTCAACATTATATATGTCGCAGGCAATTTGTATAATATGTCGGCTCACAAACGGCTTCGGCTTGTAAATTGGCGACATATTATAAAAAGTTTTATAACATTAGTAGCGCATTTTATACTTTAGTTAGGATTTTTTATTTTTTTATTATTTATTGTTCTCCACGGACTCTGGGGTCCATGCCCTTATTAGAAACTGTATTTCATAATAAATTTGTAAATTTCTTATCAAATAACTCGTGTTGGTGTTGTTCGGCTGAAGGTCTTGATGATGATGAGTTGATGGTCTTGTTGTCTCTGGAGTGAATTGGCATTTTTAGGTTGTAGTCTTCTATTTCTTCTCTGCTTGCTTTAATTGATCTTGAGATTAGCTTTTGCTTTAATGCGTAATTTTGTTGTAATGCGTCCTGTATCTACATATTTTTCTTGATTTTGATAGATTTGGTATAGTTATCTAGTTTAAAAAAAAAGTGGGTAAGACCTACTGTTCCAAAAACGTTTTTTTTCCGTAAATCGTTAAAAAAATTGTTTACTTCTAACTAAGACAATTGACATATAGAGCGTAATATGAAAACTTTGACCTTCAAGATAGTCATCATTGTTAGGTCCCTGCTAAAAAGATCTGTTGAAATAATTTTAAAATAACATAAAAATGTCATCGGTCTTTATAAGGTTTCTTAGATTTAACGTTTTGTTTACAACATTGTCTTTTCACGGCTCGGCGCGTCTCCATCCTTTCGTCTCAGACCTTCCTCGAATCCAGTCGTAACGATACCCTTCCTCTTTCCTTATGCGCACAGCAACTGACTGGGATAATTTCCCTGATTCCTTCCATGTTTTAAATATTATAATAGTTTTTATTTATTTTAGTTTAGTTTTTTTATTAATGAAAGACATTATTTTAAATAACAGCAACATTTTGAAGTTTACTTTATCTTGTCCTCGATGATTAACTAAGACGAGATTGTCTCTGTTATAGATAAATAGTCTTGACTTTAAGATCAGAATAACAAAATAAGTCCTAGATGAAGTCGAAAAGGACATATAGAAACATAGGAACATAGGACATATAGAAACATAGTTGATGCGTCATCGTTCCGTACCCTTTGAAAGAATCAGTTACGGCTCCTCGATCGTTTATACCAGATGGACGACTGACGCTAAAAGGGTAGGTGCGTTAATGGTGATTTGGTTTGTGTAACTGAATGTTCCAGGTTAGTGACACATTCATAATGTTTATCATTTAATTATATGAAAATGTTGACTTATAAGACTTCATCTTAAAAGATGACACAATTTCCCATTTGATGAAGAGTCTTTGTGTTATTAGTGAAAATATTAAAATGTATCATTTGTTAGGAATGCAATGAAAACAATGTTATTCCTAAATCAATGGCAAAACCTCAGAAATGAAAAGCGTAAATATATGATAAGGAAATAAGGAAAATGCCTGTGAGTAACTTCGCAATCCAAAATGCTTGAACGCTTTGTGATTGGTGATGCGGAAAAGGTCTTCATGACCTTTGTAAGTTAAGCATATTCATTTACGTTTCAATAAATCCAGTGGGATTTGTTAAAACTTAAATTAGGAATTCGTTAGACTTTGGACATTAACTATTTGAGCACAAGATGCCGACATGTATTGAGAACTAAAAGTAAAATGAGTACGTTTATATATTCATGATAAAAATATATCAAAAAAGCTTTATGTTTTAAGTTACTAATATGTTCAATAAATTGATGATTTTATGTTGCTGCAGTTTAAATTTAATGAGAAGTAATTGAATGAGTAGATTTAGACTAATTAGAATCTGAGAGTGAAGTCTCGTCTTCCCTATTCATATTTAATTATAATGCCATTTTTTTATCTGAAGATTATTTTCTCATGGTGTGGATCTTATAACCTTATAAAATGAATTAAGAAAGCCAAACCAATCAAAGGCACCGCGGCTTGCAATTTTAGTTATAGTATTTTTACATGGAAAAGAATGAATCAAATATAAATACAATAACAGAGACAATTTGAATTATTGTAAATGTGGTCTCGACTTTAAGCACCAGCTTTTTAAGAAACAAAAAAACCTCAAGAGCAATTGTTATCGCTTATAATATTGGACGATAATAACATTACAAGACCTATATGATGAGGTAAGATTGGTTGGCTATAGGTTCATAGAACACTTGCTTCTTGATATTAAGAAAGAAACGAATCGTCGCTGAGACTAAGATTTCTTTGTAAACTACTGAATAAGATACCGACTTGTAAAGTAACATTATAATATGTATTTTATGACGTCTGCTATATACATACGACAATGATACTTTGATCAAATCTAAACTTACAAATTACTCTGTAAAAAGAAATATTTATCGACCGAGAAAACTGTTTTATATAAAAACGATGTTTATTTTAATATATTTATTAATTGAATTTTAATCAGAATTCTGGTTTTGAAGCATTATTTGAAATAATGAAGTGATCGTTAATTAAATTAATAAAATAAGAGTATCGAGCCGGAGTTGATTTAAAAAATATTTAAATTAATTAACAGAATTTTATTTGTTCATCTCTTATTATAGAAAAAATTGAATAATTCAAATGAACTTTATTTACGATATGAAAGATTGTTGTTGTACTATTTTTTATCAAATAACATTGAAACAATGTGACATATATACTAGGAGTCAATTAAATACCCATTAGTAAGTAAAATATTGCCTCTTGGGATAAAACCGGGAGGTCGTTGTAATTCTTCTTCTGAGATATTCGATAGTGATCTTTAAAACATATACTTTATGTTTTAAGTACATTTTATATTGAATTAATTTAAATGACAGAATTTATTCTATTTCTTTGAATGTTAAATCATAATACGATAATTTTAAAATATATTTTTAATGGAATTACGTACCAACGAAGGCGATAGCAGTCCAAGAAGAAGAGGTTTTTTGCTCGTATTTCATCCGCGTTAATATACGAAAGTGGATTTCCTAACATTTAATTTACGTCTATTTAATACATTTTTTAATGAAACTTATGTTCGTTAAATAAAAACTTTAAACGTATTATCATCTTCGAGCGTTTATTACAGACTGAGATGTTTTGGCAACAAATCTACCTTTCTTCTTTATCATTTCAGAATTAGGTATATAATTTCAATGATTTCCATAAAAATATGTATGATGGGGTTTGTACAAAAGAAAAAATAAAATGGAATGTTAGGTGATTACATATCAATGACAAAGGTGTTACTAATAATAGTTGCGTAACGGACCATAAAAGAAATAATTAATATTACTTATCAAATGAAAGCAAGAAAAAGACATTAGTTATAACATGGAATGTAAACTAGAATTATCAGAAATGTAATAAATTCTTTCAAACAATGGGATTGTTATAACCGAGCATAAATTAGGTTTTAATATGACCGTGTTTTCAAAGAAAATATAACAATGGATCCTCGTTAAATCTATGGCCGATTTTCAATCTTCGCTTTTTAGAAATTTAAATAAGAAAAAGGTTTTAAATATCGATTTATTAATATATTTAAGTAAACAGCGATCGACTTATCTTATGTTCTCCCTACTACTGTTGAATACAATAAATCCGAATAAAAAATAACATAACTCCTTTCTGAATACCACGTGTGGGAGATGACCCAAGAAGGATGATAGTAGTGGTCGCTTATAGTCTTTTGATCTACATTTTTATAAACAAATGTTTTTATAATTAAAAGTGTTATCATTAACGTTGGCTAATATTTAAAATTGAAAAGTAATAAATGATCTTAATTTAATTTCAATAATATATGAGCAGATCGGATAACACGAATTACATTATATGAATGCCTTCAACAAGAGACTTTACATACGTTATATTATTAAAGAGAAAAATATTGTTCAATTTATAAAATAACGAATTAATCCACTCAAGTAAATCCAACGAACATCATATAAATTGTGTACTTTTGTAAATTCACGAGACTTATTTAATTTGTGGTCTATTTCGTTCCCTTTGTGGCTTTAACTAAAAGATTGCTTTTTAAATAGTGTTTTACTATTAATGTATTCACAGTTTCTTTTGTTCGTAGCCAGATTTGATTTTTTATTTATATTGAAATATTATAAATTAAAATCAGCCGTGTCGCGTTTTATGCTGATTGAATGCGACTTATAAAAACTAGTTCGGATTAAGAAATAAGGAGTAATTTTATCGAAATTCAGTCTACATTACTGGACAACAGATTTTCATAGTTAATTTTTAATCATGCAATATTTTTACGACGCTCTTAAGATTTCGTGAAAGAGCAATATTGAAATATAATTTTCACTTAATAGATTAACACTTCTATGGTTAAAATAAGATCGTTTTGTAGACATGAATACGTCGAGATCGGGTTGAATATTGATGCCTAGTAATAATAAAAATATGTATATTTGTGTTGATGTCTTAAAGTAAATGCGTGTTTATTACCTTCTATATAAAATATTGCACCTAACTAATTAAACTTTAAAATAGATTGTTGAAACAAAATAGCAACATAACATATATACGCCACCAAAAATTTTGTCAGCACAAAGATATTTTGTTTATTTATTTCATATGCACTAACTTATTACTGATTTTGCCTTGCTTAGTAGTTAAGGGTTTGATTTTATATGATTATTTAAATAGAAATCAATTAAATTTTTCATGATTTGGCACTTGTCTACCCTCTGTATCCTTTGCCAGTAAGAGAAGCTTCTTTCCGTCTTTTCCATTTTAATTTTTCTGTTCTTTCTGTTAACTATTCGACATCATATTATGCCTGCCTTTTATCGTCTGCCTATTTTCTCTTTTTTTCATTTGGGTATCGTCATGTCATTATTTTTGCATTATTTCTCCTTTCTTTTGAGCATACTCCTCAAATTGTAGAACGAAAAACTTACGAAGACACCGTTCTCGAATGATTGACGAATAGAAGAAGACGAGAAGCAGAAATATGGAAAAGATTGCAAGCTCGGCACAGAAGTAACTTAAGATTACCTTAAAAACAATAAGATAAAGAAAAATAAATTGTAGACTTGGGTATCATCAAATGGGCAGAAAACGTGATTTTAATGCTTTTGAATTACAAATGAAATCAGATAGTTTGTAACATCAAAGTCCTAAAATATAATTTCAACTTTGATACTCAGGATCCAACTGCTTGATTCAGAACTCGACCATTAGAGCTAGGATGAGGATGAACGTAAAACCAATTGATTATCAACAATATTAACTGAAATCAGATAAAAATTTAAAATGCCGATGGCAATAAAAAGGCATGTTCAAATTAACTAGCAAAACTAATAAGTCGTACAAGTGAAGTACATTACAGAGAAGCATAAGACATTATATATTTTAAATTTCTATTAGTAGCTGACTAATACAGTCTAATTGAAAATTCTATGACGAAAACGAAATTACTTGTTTGAAATCTTGTTTGTACACGGTAGAATTTGACAAAAAATACGACTTGCTACAAAAAAACAAAGAGATGATGAAGCGTCAGGGCCCCATGAAGTAAGTAACGAATTTTGGATTTTATCATCATCTTTCTATATGTTTCCTGCTCATAATACATGGTCATTTATACAAATTCCGTAAGCAGAAGGACTACTAGCAGAAGGGACTACCGGGGGATCCAACATTTATCATCTGGAGAAGCATTCTTTAGTGTTAAAGCTACTACGCGACCACATCGTTCTAGGAGGACGTCATTTGCAGAGCAAGTTGACAGAGCGGAGTGTCCGGTGTGCGGACATTACGAAAAAGTACGAATAGGTGCCTGTAACATTCATCAACAGACACTTTTTGAAGATTTTGATTGCTGCTGTTTTGACTGCTGCTATATAAGCTTCTCATTTTAGTCGATGTGAGCCACGCAGAACCCTGGACGTGGTCCGAGATACAAGACACTTCTTTTTTGCCTAGAAGGAAAAATCAATGGTAAGAATCCATATATATTATTAATAAATTTTATATTAATTTTATATTCTTGGTAATTTTAGATAAACTTAAATAAGATCTAAATAAAATTGCGTACAAACAAAAAAAATATACAAGCATTTTTGACTTTGATATCGAACATTGAAATAATCATCTGTTCGTAAGAGAATCACAGATGTGTAATTAATATACAGAAATTTGGCCAACAATATAAGTTTATTATAAATAATAAAAAAAAGTAAAAAAATAAATAGCCTTTTATTTCTTGCATTACATAGTACAGTTTCTTTAACAATGTGCAGGCAAAATAAATAAGAAAGAAATTAAAATTAATGTGATTATGATTAACAAATAATTAGATTGTAATAATAATATATTTAAATCCATTGCTTTTTTTTGTGGTTTAATTTGGATAAATATAAAAAAAATTAATTAGTTGTTGATTTAATTTGCAGTTAATGTTTTAATTGACATAGCGTTTTATCAATGTTTATTTTAATATCTTTTAGCAAGAACCCTCTCCATGAAAGGAAAAGGCCTCCTCCAGAGAAGACCAGTGATCTCTATTCTTTGCTGCTCGTAACCAATGAGTACCTGCTACTTTTATGATATCGTCAGCTTGCAATTGGTCATCCTCTCCTTCTCTGTCCTAGTGGGCATGTCCATTGTGTTGTCTCTCTTGTCCATCAAATATCGCTTAGCCTCGCTACGTCTCCAGCCCATCTCCATTTGAGCTTTTGCGAGTAATTGAGAGCGTCAATGGCTTGAGTTTTCTGTCTTATGTGAGTGTGGCGGATCTTTTAGATTTTCCTTATTTTCAGAACGCTTCTCTCCATGCTTCTTGGGCTGGATAAAATTTTATTTTTTACTTTTTTGTTAAATTTCCAAGTTTGGCAGGCGTACGTTAATGTGGGTAGTAGGCAGGTTCATGATTTTCGTTTTCATTTGTATGGTCATTTTACTTTTGAGTATTTCTTTGAAACTCCAAAACTTTTTCCATGTGATGTTGTGACATGTGACTCTTGTCTCTACTTCTTGTTCGTAGTTTTCTTGGTTAAATGAATCTTGCTTTCCCAGGTAAATGTAAGCGTTTACATATGTTAGGGCTGAATTTTCCAGGTATATTGGTCTTTCAGTATGGTTCGACATGACATTGGTTTTTGTTAGGTGGATTTCCAAGCCCACTTTACGACTCTCTCCCATAGAGCGTTTATCATTCCTTGTAGTTGGTTTGTATTTTCTTAGAGCAGGACTATGTTGTCAGCAAATCTTAAAAGACTCAAATAACATCCTTTTATTATTTTTTTGATAGTTTAAGTTTATTAAATAGTATAATAATTATTAAAGAATATACATTACAGTTAACCTGGACTCTTAACGTTGTAACTGAAATAAATGAAGTGATTACAAACAGTCTTCGGGATATTCGATTTGCTATTGCAAGATTAGCTTGGTACGTTTTATTCTTTACCGGAAAACTAAAGAGGCTGGCTTTATTCAAGTACAAGAATGTTTATAATCTATCGCAATATACAATTAACCGCATTCATAAATTATGGTGTTCAATCTTTAACAAATAATAGCACTAAGGTATGTTACCTTTCAGTTACACCAGACTAAAATATTACAAAGACGTAATACCCTGAGACTAAATTTCCAATTTCCGAACATTTGTGCTCGTTTCATTAAAAAAGTGTTTTCTTCTTTGTCAATTGAATTTCTTTCATAGCTTCGTTTCTTCAGATTATGTTATTTACAGCAACTTAAGTTTTTTTGTAAATAAGGCTATAAGTGTGTAAATTAATTAGTTATTATAATAATTGAAAGCCTCCTTTCTATTCTGAATTTTTCAAAACTATCTGCTTGTATGTTTTAATCACTTATTTCATTGATAAATATAATAGTTTATAGTTATATATTTTAAAAATATTTTTTTACCTCTTAAATTGATTAAAAAATTGTATTTATGTTAATTGTGTTAATTACTTTAAGAAATAGAAAAATTGGGTACAAATTTTTAGCATATACTTGAAATATCAATTTAAATACTGTTTCTCATACCAATTAATCTACTGAAAACAGTACTGTTGTTGACAGCACTGTTCAAGAAATATTGGAAATTACCAAGAAAATATGTTTTAATTTAGTAATAAAGATAAATTAAATTAAAACAAACTCGTACACCGTTTACCGTTTTTAACAACTTTAATAAATTTTAAATCGACTGATTGAAAAACATCCACAAAACTTGATAACAAAGAGATTTTTTAATGTCTTTTATATAAAAGCCAACAAAGACTTCTCTTTAATTAAATAAGAACTTTCAATTACAATCGTTTATTAGTTTAGCACGTCAGTGGTCACGCCCGGGCAATATGGCGTGCCTACAACTTTTTTAATTTCGGCCACAAAAGCCTCAAGAAACGATTTTTTTATAATAGGGAGTTCCTTAATTATTAGCATTTTTTTTTTAATTATTAAATATTTTTTTGAAATACAATTTTTATAAATAGGTCTTTTGTTATTCTTATCAAATTTAATGAATGAAATATTGTCTCCTTGTGGACAGATCCATTTGATTTTTGATCTAACCCATGGGTACCGTAGTCGATTCAAAATGGCTACGGTTTCGCAAAAATCCAAATAAGACCATGAAATAAAATGCTGCATATAAAGAATCTGAAATAAGTAGTGATAGGAGATAGAATTTTGTTTTTAATATACTGGATAGCATTTTAAAACGTTTTTTATTATTTTGTGTCATGTAAATAAATTATTATCGTTCAAGCAAATTCCAGTTACATCATTCAAATTAAATATAAATTTTAAAAAGCACATTCCTCGAAACGTACAATGACGGAGTCAGTCGCAGCGAGAATAATTGATATTTTGTGCTTTTTGAGAAATTTAATTTTCCTAAATGTTATACTATACTATTATATACTATACTAGTATACTATTTAAAATATGTCCTACAATTTTCATTAACTCATGACCAGGAAAAGCTTAATGTAGTTTGTATTAAACTTTGTTCTGTATGTCAATCTTTTTACAAAATCTAAATAATTCCCTTTGATAATTTTTGTATACATTTGTAAAGAAAATCACGTAAAATAGCGCTCAATCGCAACTGATAGAACACTTTTTTGAACTGTTTAATGTAATTTTATACATCATTCATAATTTAAACTTGTTCTTTAGATTATGAGTGGTAACTTTTTGGGCTCACTTTTCTTAAGTTATTTTACACCTCTATAGAATTTATTTTCAGAGTAAATCATCTACATACCTTACATATTGTCTGTGACAAAAATGTCTAAACAGGAAATTAAATACACCTGAGAAGACAATTATAAATATAATGTAGTATAAGGAACCGTGCACACATTTATAAGAGCGGCAGCTTTGGTTACAGGAAGTGAGCTTCAGTTCTTGCCATAAAATATAATATTTTCATTAATTATTAAAAAAAGCATTTCCTTATTACTAAATGAGGTTTAATTAGAAATAATATTGTATTTCAAAAATAAATTTTTAACAAACACACAGTTTATTACTAAATACTATGGTTCTGTTGTGATTTTCGTCTGCGTGCACTTTCCAATAGTGTTTCTATAACAACGATTAATTTGTGTTTTAAATCTTTATATAAGTTAAATTGCTGTTACAATTAATCGAGCAGTTCGTGGGTGAACCAGTTCACGACACCTCTACACCTATATCACTAGGAATTTTAATTTTTTTATTAATACTTGGTTCTTATGTCTTTTAATTTGCTTTTAACGTTTGTTTCTGATTTCTGACGAGCAATCTGATAACATGATCTGTAAACATATTTTTGTTGTTTGCCGCTTACGACGTACTCGTATGATGTAGACAATGAAGGTTAGCATTACTCGTGCATTTTGATGTTTATATTAAAGTAGCTGCTTTATAAAATTTTCACGAGATGACAACAACAATCAGGTAAACCTGTATATTTTGTTATATTTCATACATATTGTAAATGAAATTATTTATCGTGCATAATATAAAGAAGACAATTTGGTTAAGTGGATTAAATAATGAATGCCGTCCGCCGTCGCGGCCAGAGCCCAGAGACACTCTTAACTAATATAAAAACGTTGCATTTCTTAAAGGAACTAAATTGTGTGTTCAAACTTGATATAAATTTAAATGTGGTGCACTTTAAGTTTAACTTTCTCGCTAGAGAATACATAATTTCTTTTGACACTTCTATAAGATGTTTTTTTTCGCAATATGACTTCGAAATTATAATTATTTTATATTTTAAACTTGCCTTTTATTAAATTTAAATATTTAAGATATATTTATTCTCTTAACGAAGGTTGCTGTTGTACTTACTCTAATAAATTTTTGATTCTTTGTCTGTAATATAATATAGTATGGTTGTAACTACACACATTTTCACATATGTTGTATTATTGAGTATACACTCGCTTGTATTATATGTCTGTTGTTCGTGTATATATATTATAAATAATTCATAAAAAGAACAGAACTATTTTCTGTATAAGATAGTAATATTTCCAATGATTATTACTCGTGCAGCAAAGAAATAATTGCACAGTGTAAAAAATATTCCGTAAAACAATTGTATATCAAATATATTTTGAATGTAACTACTGAGTAATTCCCATTTTTTATGTTTTTTTTTCTCTAACTTGAACTTAGGGAATGAGTTCTCGGTGTAAGTTAAACACGGGGTCATTTAATAATTTATCATTTGCTGTAAATTCTAGTCAATGTCGTTGCTTTATTCCTGATCTTAAAAAGGCGGAGCCTCGTTGAGAGTCATTACTGAGACAAATTACTGCTATGGAACCCTCCTCGCTAATCCTCTTAGGGTTCCGGAAAAATAAGATATATTGTTATGAAGGGTGAAGGAGATGTTTGAGTGTATGGAAGTTAGCTTTTAAACATTGTACAATTCATAATATTCATCTGAACCCCACTATGACAGCAAGTCTTTCTGTTTATAGTTTATTGAATATTCAATATTCATTGTTGAAAACCAGAGAGATTTTGTTAATGCATTTCTATTAAACATTATATTTATTATGAATGATTCCATTTCACTATTTTTTAGTCACCAGCAGATAACTGATAAATAACTACGGGTCTATCATTAAAACACTCAGTCATTGTTATTTATATATTTACTATAGATTTTGATATCTTAAATTTATGGTTAAAAACCTTTTTAGTAATAGATGCAATATTTTTTTATTTCTTTTATATCTTTGTAAACTAGGTATGGTTGTTTCTTATAAACCTAATACTTCTGTTTTTTCTTATGAGTGATAAATTTTATTTAATAAGGTTTATTGCAGAAAAGTTTCTGGATATTAAAATTGATATAATCGTATTCATTTCCAACGTTTCATCTCACTACTTATGCACATTCAATGCCTGTCGTTAATTCCCATCTATATACGCGACGGCCACACTGAAGTCTGATGCGACGCAGGTAGACAGAGATCGTGCTTTAACAGAAAAATTAATTAAAGAAACAAAAATCTATGAAGTCTTTAGTAACAACTAATTAATATGTAATTGTTTTTGAATCCGTTTTTTTATTATGACTGATGAATAAATTTGCCCGTTAGCTACAAATATTCACTGTTATTTCCAATTATTTTCTCTTGTTATAACTTTCTCTCTAAATAGAGGTCAGTCCATGATTAATAATAAAATCTCTTTTAATATTTACTCAGGCAGACAGACTACATTAATATTTAGATTTAGTAATTAGTAAAAAGAAAGAATTATTGAAGTAAATGGATGGATAATGTAGTGTCAGAATTAATATCACTCTACTATAAAACTACACTCAAATATGTTAATTTTATTGTTATTTGGTGACAAAATAAATTTGTACGTTGTTTATTTGAGGTCAATGTTTTATCATCGGGTATTAAAATTGATCTTGTTAATGTTATGCCTTTTTGTATTCGTGTTTTAGAAGATCTTTTTTGTTTCTGACCTCATAATATTACAGTGATAATCTAATTTCAACCATAACATTAAGTATCATTACTTTATTTAAAGTTATACGAGATTTTAATTCTTGAAATTCTAATCAACAATAAAATGAATCAGAAGAATTTATTCCATTGTAGTATTTTTGAGTTTTCAAAAGAAAATATGACAAAGGTTCTTTATTAAACTTAATGGCCGATTTGTGAACGGTTCTAGGCAATTTGATTAAAAAATGAGTTTACCGCGTCGATTGATTTTTGAATTTTCATTATTTTTAAAGCAAAAACATACCTTATTTTTAGTATACAAAGAACGGAATTTCATTGAAACTGTAATTTTTTGAACTTGTTCTCTTAAAGGCTGTAACGATAAAAGAAGCGGTTTTGTGTCACAGCAGCTTATTTACAAGGTTATAACGTATAGTGATTATAACATTAATTTGTTGAGTTTATTTTATACTGGTAATTGAAAAAGGGGCTATTACAAGGATAACAATAAAAAAAATAATGTTGTAAAATTTTACACGCGACATTGTACTTCGGATTGCAAAAATACTTAATTGGCTTGGAATGTGTATGATGCTACCAGATCATGTGTAAGTCATAACTTTAAATTAGCAGGTCGTAACGTATTAAGTGATCCTAAGTCCTGTAAAGCTCGTTCAAATATTTTCAGCTTATGTATTATAAGTTTTATTTTAAGACCAAGGGGACAAACAAGCAGATGGCCTACCTGACGGAGGTAGTACCGTCCCCCATGAACATCCGCAAAAGTAATTTGCGGATGCGATACCACCCTTGTTTGGGGAATAGGGAGAGGAAAGGATGGGAAAAGGGTAAAGGGTATCGGCTCTCTCACTCATCGGACGAAACGCAGCTATTAAAAGCTACTTCACGCCGATCTTCTGTGAAAGGGTGGTTCTGCCGCTGTCGAACCAGCCCATGTTCGAGCGGCAGTAATTTGACCACATCTAGGCTCTACCACCATATATTAATATAGTTCTCTCAAAGAATCTGGTAGGGATTCAACATTCAAGAAAAATCTTTTTCTCTCACGTCATCTTTTTACACACTCTATCGTCCTCCAGCTCTGTAACACAGATACTTATTCTTCCGTATTTATTTTTCTGAATGAACATGGAGGAAGCATCCTTTGCGATTCGTTTTAACATTTCTGCTTGTAGTCCTTAGTATTACTGTAGTAAAACGGGGTTTTTGTAGTACCCATTCCTGGTCCGGGCATCATCTTGACATTGTAATTCTCAACTTATAACAACAAAAAACTATTTTTCCCTTCAGAAGTTAAGGTGTCACGGGTAGTCCTATAAACTTATATATGGATGTAGGCTTTAGTGTACTGTAGTGATATGTGTTTTGATTTTTTGAATTTCAAAAGTTGAGTCTCCAATATCCACAATTGGTACAACCACACTTTTCTCTGCGGTTATTCTAAAACTCATAAAGATATCTAGCAAACATGTAATGCGCCATTTACCACATTCCGTTTTGTTAAATAAAAAAAAAATATTATTTCGGTCTCAAATACAATGAGACTGAGTTAATTAGTTTTAATAATATAAACACCTCGGAATATGTTATGTACAGCATCGTTGTATGGATAAAATATCTTTTTACGAGTGACACCGCTGACTCCGCGGACCGAACACCAAGCCATGTGAACCTGAAGATTCCTGATAACACACAAGCTATGGAATGGAATTGCTATCCTAACATCGGGGCAATCATGTAGTCTTAGGTGTAGGTTATAAGTATTAATATATATTTCTTATTATAATATACGTATAAATAAGTTTCGTACTTTTCCTGAAACCTCCGGTTGCCACCATGTGTAATTAATAATACATAATTTACTTATAAGTTTGGCATCAACCCAATGAAAAAATTAACTAAGTTATCCTTATATATAACACAGTAGCTCGTTGAAAACTTTGTTAGACCGTTAGTTTCCTTGTTACTACTTGTGTATAAATTGAAACTGCTCAGATCGAGTTATTCATTGGCGAAGTCATTTCGTCCTCATAACGTGTCGATTGCCGACTGGGGAGTCGTAGCGGGACACGCCCGGACCTCACGCCTTAATATATTGCAGTTCAATGCTGCGAGAATTCAAAAGACTTTAAATAAATTCCTCCAGCAAGCAAAGAGCAACAAAAATCAACTGTATCTTGTGTACTATTTGTAAATACATCAGTAATAATATTATGGTGGCAGAATTTACCTACCGACATTAATATATTATTTCTATATATATTAGAAACTGAATAACAAGGTTTAGGGTTAGTTTGTATGTCTCTGAAAAAATTCTACAGATTTAATTCAGCTCAAACTAATTATATATTAGTTATTAAAGCAAGTACTGAAACTTTATATAAAAAAAGATATTTTTTTATCCTTCAGTTTACTATACATTTCAATGTGCGGTAATTGTTATTAAATTGTATAATACTACACCCTCTGTACGAAGCTGTACTCGATTTCGTTACTAAATTTTAACGCTAATAAGATGTTGTCCGAGTTGAATTTTATTAATTATAGACTTCCTTATCTTTATGTTAACTTTGCGAATGTTTGTTTGTAAATAAGTATATATTTTATTATTTGAAATGAGGGACACTCATCCGAAGTGATTAATTTAGTTAAGTGATATAAATTGTTCAAATCATTTAAATGACGTGTTTGGCTTGATTGTCGAAGTTCCCTCGTAATTGATACAGTCATAACATTGAGTAGTGTTTAGGGAATAGCATACGTATGTAAAAATCCTTTTTACTGTCGCGTGAGTTTTAATATCGCTATAGAAGATCACCACTTTACTGGCACAATAAAATAATTAGATCGGCGTCCATGTTGATTGCTTCATGGCTTGTTAAAATTAAATTATTTATTCAATAAAATACATACGAAAAATGAAAAGACTTTTTTGAAGCTGAATTCGTCACAAAGGTGTTGATATCAGTACGGGACAGAGAAGTTGTTTGTCTTTGTGTGAGTATTCCGGAACAAATAGTATATAAATGTAAACTGGAAGTATATTCTGCAATACGTAATCAATTACTATTTAGAGGACCTCTTCCTGGAACAAAATAAATCGACTTCTTAAAGAGGAGGAATGCCAATAATTTCCATTTAAGTCATTAGACAAAGCCGGCTTAACGAATGGCATTTTTTAGGTTGCAAAACCGGACAAATGAATGGATTAATCAGAATTTTTTAAGGTTCTTTGAATAGACAACTCGTGATAGTCGTATCTTTAAGTAAGATAGGACTTATATTCGTAATTTTTCTTCTTTTAGTACATATTAACTTAAATATGTTCGAGTGGCTGATTGTAAAGGTGCATCGCCGGCGCCCCGAGGGATATATTTTAAATTGCTCTTAAGCAAATAATGCAAGTTTACTAGGAAGTAAATTGAAATAAATATTAGTCGGAAATAATCTTGGATACAGGGATTAGCTTCTGGTTATGAAGGAAGTCGTTTAAGTACTTCTTTTTTCTTCCTCGCAAGTCTTATTTATACATTTTTATCAATAATAAATACAAATTCCATAAGAACTTTCAACTTATTAACTCAGCTATGACATGATTAAATTGTACTTTCCGTGCACTTTATTCAATATCTGGATAACTTTTAAAAATATTTTTCCCATCGAATATGTATCAAATTCTTAACATAAGCTATTTCTTACAAGATTTCTGACTCGCTATATGTCCATATAAATCCTTACAAATAATTGAACGTCAATGAGATATTCAAGAAGTTTATCATCGAATAAATTTTACTATTCTTTTTATTCAGTTCATTGAATTTGATGTAAAAAACCTAATGTCTTTCAACCGACGCGAGCGGGAGAGCAATTAAATCTGCTCTTTTATGACTTAATGAGGACTCCAAAATGCTTCGATAGTAAAATTAATCAAACGCAAAATCGAATTTTCCTTTTGAATAGATATCAATTATTCTATATATAAAATGTAAATGAAAATATTTGTTATTACTGTAACTGGCCAGCGTTTTGTTCCTTTTCACGTCATCGGATATCTAATTTCAATTTCATGAAGTTGTTTTGATATGTTGCCATTGGTTATTTATTTTATTTCATTTTTTTTCTAGACCACTAACAATGGAATTAAAATAATTAAAAAAGTGTTACAGTATTTATTAATAAGTAACACTTTAAGCCAACTAATATTCTATATTTTTCCATGAATTAAGAAGAGTGCCTGAGAAACTCTGACCGGATTTCAACGTGTGGATTCCTTCCAGTTGTGCAGATTGATTGCTAGGAAACTTATATATATTATATTGTTTGTTTTGGGGAAGTTGGAAGAATCTGAGGAAAGAAGTTAGCAGTTATCTAAGGTTCATATAACTATATAAATGTTTGTCTTGTGAAGTTCTTCTGTATTTCTGTATTACATCAGTGTTTTGATAATTGACGGCGCATTTTTTTTTAAATTAATAACAAAAAGAAATGAAAACCTACACCTATTTGTAATAGATCTTCGAAATTTATCATTTTTAATAGTGTGTCAGTCATGCTGTGTATATGTGTTTGATGTGAGAGTAAATGTAGCTAATTTAAAGAACATAATGTAATTAACAATGAAACAATAATGTCACACATGTACACTGGATGTTCATAAAAGGTTTCAGTCTGTCACAAACATAATGAACTTGGAAGTGAATCATTATCATAAATTAATTTGAGTTGCGAGTTAAGGATATCCTAAAATCTTCATACAAATTATTAAAAATAATTTGCGTAAATATGCTTTATGATTATGTCTTTATATAGAAATGAACTCACATTTACGGTATTCTGAAGTTAAAAGTTAGAGGAACATCGTATATGGACCGCACAACAGGTTTAGTAATATCGCCTCACAGATCATCGTTAAATTACTATTAGTTTTGCTACTTTACTTCCTAAACCAATTCTATGTTCTGTTTCCTTCCTAAGTCTTCTAGCAGGTTTAGAACGCCACAACAACTGACTTCAGAATCGTTAATCATAAGACAGACAGTCTACTCCTTGTGGACGCAAAACATACAAATAGCCTTTCTAATTAAATGTATAATTTGAAATGATATTTAAAATCGCTTTACCTGCCAAAAATTGACTTGACTGGAAATAAAAGGCAGCATTTATTAAGAAGAATATAATTGTAGGCCACCGAAAAGCAAGCAAATTAAAAGTTTTATGAACTAAAATAATGTAACAAAGTGGAGGTCTGTATTACTGTTATTAAATATGCTAGCAATGAATACAGACCCACGGCGCTAAGCAGCTATCAGAGGGCGGTAATTTCCCTCAGGTATCAGTAAATTGACTTATGAAATTGCTACAACTTTGGAATTTTAACAATGCGTCATTTCGCATTCGTCCTCCGACCATTTTGTTCGTTATAAGATTAGACGTATATTTCAGCTTTTGGAATAAGGCTGTTATCAGTTGTTAATTTTGATTTCACCATCTTTCTTTTGGAGTTTAAAGTAATAATATAATATAAATCTTCTGAGTATCTGTTAATAAAAACTAAAGTTCATGATATGTAGACGCTCGTGAAGACATATGTTATTGACGAATCGTTTGAAGACTTGCTCTTACGGAAAAGTATCGTAATATCTAAAATATTTCCGTTCAAACACATTAACAGCAGAGTAATAACGTCATATTATAAATCATGTTATCAATATGGAGCGAAATATATGGCTTCATTATCATTTTCAATTAATTGTTTCAGCAGTTTTGATGAGAGTCAAATTAATCCGAAAACTTTGTTACTTTTATAATTGAGTCAAATATTCGATTAATTTCAATTAATTAGAATTTTTTGATCCTATGAGGAACTCTGTAATTTATTTATTGTTTAATCTTAAAAACCATATACAAGTTGTGAGCCTTTTGTGCCCGTCTTAACAACGTCATACTGTGGCCATTTAATATTTTGTTTGGGAACTTGTAACTGAATACTTGGCAAAAATAATCGAGATCCGTATTGTGTATGGCATAGATAAGAAAATTGAATAACACAATATCGCACGTGACATACATTTGTGCTCAAAAATGCAATAAACGCACCTCAGGGACGGTGCATTGTGGAGTGTACTGTGTTTATGTACACAAGATTTTGTGAATAGAGCTGTGTACTTTATGACTTACAACACAAAGGCGATTTCACTATATCCGAAGCCTCAGTCTTCGAAAATTAAATTGCTTTCTCTAGTGGATAAAGTTCTTTAAAGCATTTCGTTATATTGTTTTATGGTAAAAATTTGTAGTCTAAGCCAATTTTGGACAGTTATTTTGAATTATTAAGATTATTTTTTTTATAAAAAGACAGATTGGTACTCTTTGTAAGTACTCATTTAATATTTTAATGTTGTAGTCTAGTTTTAAATATAAGTTCGGGTATCTTTCTTTTTTAAGATAATGGCGCTTTGACTAGTCGAGGAATTTACAAAGGTTTATCAGAATTGGTTCATTAGTAAGGGTGTGGAGGAAAAACAGATAAAAATGAAACTCACGTCATTTATGACAACAACAAAGTGAAGAGTTTGGAGAGTAGATGAGATTATGAGAAATACGAAAGCAAAATAAAGCGACTGAGGGCTCTCTATTAAATATACATTAAATAATACATGTTTGACTTATACGATTCATATATTTATTGGAATATAAACGTAATCTTATGTAATTTATAAAAGATTTGTTTGAGATTCATTACATGCGTAAAATTTTAATAAATTTCATTGTATTTAACAAAGAACATTTTATTTTAATAATACTGGATGTTGAATGCAGACAAACACAAGCAAAAAAATAAAATAAATGAATAATTTAAATCCATTGTCAGAGTATATGCAAAACAGTATGAAAGTCAAGTGTCTAATACTTAAAGATTAAAAAGGACTCCAATTTTATACAGAAAAGGAGCACAGAAATATGAAAAATATCGTTTAAAGAAATATCTTTATTAAAATGTGTACAAGAGATAAAAAACATCGCGGCTCGGAATGGCTGTAACATTAAAATTCGTGCAAAGCGACCGCATTCATAGCTATCTGGAAGTCACCAGGAAATCTATTACAAAGGGACGGGACGGAACAAGTTATTGAAAGTGCGATAAAATCAGACTAAAACGATTCAATTTGTTATTAACTTTACTGATTTTATCCTTGTACAATTAGAATAATTTTTTGGGTGGATGGCTTGTGGATGTTTTTACTTTTTGACGATTTTCGAACTTTACATTTTTTCTTTATTAACATTCCAGATAGCTCAAACATGAGTGGCTAAACTATGATATCCCAAAAAAGGGACTCGTTAAAACACTCGTTAGAGAAATATTTTCTAAAATGTGAATGTCAAGTTGATGTAGGTATGAATGGGGCTTTATATAAATGATATGCTTTGTCAGGACATTCCAAGAAACAATTCCTGAAGCGGTAAAAAATGAAAGTTAGAATTAATTAGTTGTATTCGACCCCCACAGCCGAGTGGAGGTGAGAATATAAACTGTGACTGTAGACCGCATTGTTTTCATTTCAGACAAACATACGTAAGGCTTCTTGATATTATTCTCTGTTGAGAAAAAAAAAGAATCAAGTAAAATACCAACTTACCCTCCACATTTTTTAAATGTCACGTTTTGTTATTTAAATTTATGGAATTTTTTTTTTAAATTCATACCTCAATTGGTGTTTATTTGGTAACGAGATAAAGTTATATAATTTTCTATTAATCGGTTTAAATCGGTTTAAAGTTATTTTTAAAAGCACTGCAGGTATTAAATCTGAATATTGCCGTTACTTTAAAGTATAAACTTGTAAAAAGGACTTTTGAATTTTTTCCAAAGTTGCGAGAACTTCTTGAATTTTAATTCCCTCCCAATGCAAGTCCAATGAGCGCTATGAATCCGTTGTCGGCTGGACGTGTCACATTACCAAAATGAATTCTATTAAATGATGACGCGTTGCGGTGGCCTTTTATATCATCTTATGTCAAAACTCCTAAGTTAAATATTATTTTATTATTTATCTACGTTTATATTAAAGCTGACTTAATTTTCTATTCTAAAAACATGTATTTCTTAATTTTACTTTATGCAAAAAAAAAAAATAGTTTATTAGATAACGCAAGTAGTCGAATTGGTTGGTACATAACTTGTAAATATTTCGTAAAAGCGTTAAAGGACCTTTTAATCCTATGTTTCTATCTGTACATTATTATTTTTGATTTATTTGTGAAAAAATATTAACAATTGATGATACATATATGTAAATCAAAAGAAAGTTATAAAAGAAAAAGTTGCCTAAAAGGTTAACCTTACATTAAATATTCTGTATCAGATCAGAAAAATATATAATGTTCAAATAATCTTCTCTTTAGAATTTTTTCCTGTCCAGTAGACGTAGATGTAGACGTCAGTTCTGTATTGGTCTCACCATTCGTGTCTGTATGAGTTTCTCAATAGTTTACCGAAACTTACTTTCAGATGAGTTCTTTAAATTTTAAAAAGGTAATTAAATTATTAAAACGCACGAAACAATAAAGTGAATATATCAATGAAACATTTTAAAACGGCCATGAAATACTTTTTATAATCTAAATATTTCTTTTTCAATGAGAGAATCTGCTCAATGAAATACTGTAATCAAAGTTACAACTCGGGGTAGCCCGGTATAAAGGCATGTTTCACACAAAAAATATTTTAAAATCTACATCGACTCACTTTAATAAAGTAATCTTATTAATGTCACGTATTCACAGAACTCGGTAAATGTTAAAAAGAATCGTAGATGAACAAACAAGCCAGTCATTATCCTGTTTTCCGTAATCTCGAATCTCTGGGACTTTTAGCAAATTACTAAAGCTTTTGCGAGAGCCGATCGGATAGTTAGGAGTTAGGAAGTAGGGATAAAGCGAAGCGAGTTTCTAACTTGCCTCGAGTCTTGCAAGTTTACCCCTTGCAATGTTACCCCTCTGTCCTCTTGCGCAAGTTTAATTGCCCCAAGAAACTTGAGGTGAGGGGTGGACTGGTCAATTGGTACAATTTAATACGATTTGCGGGTGACTACGAGTTCTCGGGCGCTATGTTAGTCTATATAGATAAACTAATAGCTTGACTTTGAATAACTTATCTTGTAATTAACGCTTGAAACTAAATTCTTAAAGTTTAATTGAACATCACATTCAAACGATGACTCCCTAGAAAATTAACAGAAGAATATAAAATATGCAACTATTGAAATATACAAACTATTACTGAAATAAGAGGCATTAATTCCAATATCCCAAGACGGGCGGCGACGAAACCGCAAGATTTAGTAGGAGGACCCACAATTAATGATCACGGAGCATTCAGAACAGACAGAAGTCATATAATTTATTGAACCTTCAACGTTAAAGTTTAACTCCATGCAATAAAACTGAAACCTTTTCTGATTTCCATACATTTATAAAGATATTAATTCAATAGAATTTTATAGTATGTATTTAATTTATGAGAAATTTGTATATGTATGTACTCCAGTGTTTCAGTCAGTCACGACCTTAAACGATATACCAGCTGCAATGACCCGGTGGCTTTCATGATGTTCGTTGAATCGGTTCAAACGATAACATGTTGAACTCTCGAATTAAAAAAGTCTTAATTATAGAACTTAGTTATATAAAAATAGTGTAACGTCACTAACCGTTAAAAGTCATGTAATATGTACGCTCAATATTGCTAAGGCGGTACTAATTAAGTTCCTTTGAAATATTCCAGTGCTAGCAGCCGGCCAGTATCCTTGCCTTTGAAGTCAGAGGAAATAAAAGCTATTTTGAATGTTCAAATGAGACTACAAATTTAAGTGCAACTTTATTTGGGACTCTCGTAAAGTAGGAGTGCATTAACTGGTATAATTTTGACGTTTTTACTGGAGTGCATTAAGAAAATTAATTGTAGTTTTAATTGTTTCTTTCTGCAGATATTGCGGTTTATTTCAGTTTCGTAAAGCGTTTTTATTATTTACGAATTTGAAATTTGTTTCATACAATCACCGTTTTTCTTTAATTGCCTCCTATCAGTTTTTTGGAAAAATATTTA
The DNA here is from genome assembly GCF_018135715.1 of Danaus plexippus. Taxonomy (NCBI): domain Eukaryota; kingdom Metazoa; phylum Arthropoda; class Insecta; order Lepidoptera; family Nymphalidae; genus Danaus; species Danaus plexippus. The sequence goes on along the minus strand of NC_083537.1, from coordinate 386,910 downwards.
ATGTACAGACATTCGATTTTTACTGTCTTATTATATGTATAGATTAAGACCTGACTTCATGAAAAAATATTTACTAGCACGAAATAGTAATTCTCTACAGGCGATTACTTTTATTTAAATTACAAACCTTTGCAATTATCGTCAATAAATAACTTACACAACGAAACTCAAGAAACAATACAAAGTAAATCATTAAGTAAAATCAAAGAAAAATCTTGTTGAAATATACACAAGTCTTGTAAAGTTCTATGTAATAGAATATACAAATAACAATATAAATAAAACATTTACAAAACTGTGTGGAAAGCGCATAAAGTTTTTGTAATGATGGTTAAATACAGATATCTGAACTTAAACTTGTAGGCATGAGAAAGGTGAAACTGTGAGCGTCCCTCTTAAAAAAATATAAAAACTTGTATAACCTATAAACAAGAGGAGAAAGGTTTTAAATAAAGTAAAAAAACAAAAATTCTAATAAAGCCCTTGCTAATACTGTTTTTAATTTCGTGTTAATCACAAAAAAATGTTTAAAACAGATCTTTAAAAGGCGTTACACCGCTATCTATGTTCGCGATGGTATATCACAGTGATTAATCAGCAACCTTGTTTACTCGCTGCTTTCAATCTACCTGTTCTTGACTCTCAAACCTATCGAATTACAGCGAATACATTGAAGGATTTTGGGAACGGTTTAGTTGTATACTGTCTATATTACCGCAATGGATGTAAGGTTCGTCCGCGACAGCTAAAGCATTTTATTTCTGCTGAATATCTGGTAACAGAAAAGCCACGCCTGCTGTTATCAGGTTGAAATCAAGCGGTCTTTTTATGTTGGCACCCCTTTCGACTTCGTTGTTTACGGCAAAAGTTTTCGGGCCTAAATGAAATCTAGTTTTTCGTTTATAAATAAAACTCCCTCAAAACTTGGACTCTTTCTAATTAATATTTTAATGAAAAGTAATTCCAATAAAACTTCCTTTGAAGCTCCGAGTATTTATATTTAAATTTATTGTTTGTTTTGACAAAATATCTTTCCATTTATACAATTAAATATTAATTTTAGAAACATCTCTAAGTATCTTGATTTTATTCAACATAAAAGTTAATTTAATGAAACGAGTACAATTGAATAAATAAAAAAAAATAATGGAAAAGAAACCGGGTAAAGAATATAAAAAATACTTGAAATAAAAATTAGTGACAGTTGTAAGAAAGCAACATAGCAACAAACGAAGGACGCAGATGTCCTAAATAAATCACCCTCTCAGTTCCTGCTGCGGACGCTCTCATATTTTTCCTTAAATATCCCATTTGGAAGAAACGTTAATTTTACTGGTAATAGGCCGTTCTGTGCATCTCCGCCGTTAGGATTGTTTAATTTCGTTTACTTCGTTTAATAAAACGTCTAGTTTTAATAATACCTCACTTTCACCTTGAAAGAGAAAAAACTCCTACAAAATAATAAGTAAAGTTCATTTATTTAAAATGTTGTTGAAGTTTCTATAAAGAAAGTAAAGTAAATAAATTAGATTAAAGGAGCGGACTAGTTCGGATCTCTGATCTCGTTAAACGAACGGGATTTGATTGATTAAATAGAAATTTATATCATCTAATATATTTTCTAAATCTTCGTTTTTATGTGATTGGACAGCAGATCTTCAATATAATAATAATGATTTTTGTCGTATATAAATATAAAGAATTTCATCTAGGATATTAACAGCACATATTTAAATAGTTAGGAGGGCAGTAGTGGCGGCGCTGCTATCAGTAGCCGACTTGGAAATATACCGGTAGTTATATTCCATAAATTACATAAAACCCAGGGGTTATAAATTACATGGTTGATACATTTGTACATACATACGTGGTTATGAACGTGTCTGTTGGAAGTGTTCGCGTGCTCTGTATCGCGAGATCTACCACATAACGTCACGCCTACAATTTAAGATTATAAACAGCGTTTGTTCGAGTTTCGCGTGTATCATACATTGCTGATTCTTCTTTATTGTATTTTAGGAAATGTGAACATTGATGAGCGATGGTTCTCTGAGTGTGGAAAAGACATGATCGATAAGAGTTTGAAAACTATCTTGGTGGTAGACTGTAGTGTTTCTACGGAGGGTTTCGAAGCTCTTGGGATTCGCATGTTTATTGAAGATTATCATAAAATATATTATTAATTTATAAATTTTAAATCCCACTTAAGGACTATGATCATCTATATAATCATAAGTCTACTTAGTAACAACTGAACAAATCAGTTTCTAATCTTTACATCTAGGTGTACGAAAAAATGTGCAATAAACAAGGAATTGTCAAATATTGAGATATTTTATTTTCCACCAACAACGGTAAAATTTTTGAATGCATTAAACAGAGAAGCCGTGAAAAGTGAATCGTGAACGCTACAAATATATCACTCGTTATCAAAGCAGATATAACAGAGCTTGTAATAGAAACGTTGCTCCGAAATTACTTTTTGGCCAGGTTTACTTTTATGTGTTTTATGTGTTCTGTTCTGTTCCGCTCACAGTGGTCGGAATATACCCTAACTTAACCTGTCGGAATCTTTATATTCAAAATTTACACCCACGTGCGATACTGACACTGTATACCTTTGTTATCGAGTATTACTCATTATTGAGAAACGTGTTTAATGGTTTTCACTCATATAGATCTTAACTGTTCGAGAGAATTGTTGTCAAAGAACTGGAATTAAGTGTTAAGCTAATTAGCTGCTGAGAAAGATAGCTTTTTCCAAGACAAAGGAAGTGAAGATGAAAATAAATAAAACAGAAGCATGTAAATACTAACAAGGAGACGTCTTCAACTTGGAGATATATATTACACATACATATTTAAATCTAGAAAAGGATGTCATAACAAGAAGAATATAATTTTTCAATACTGTGAATTTCGTCAAAATAATTCAATAGTTTGCTTACAGTATTAAATTATTTGTTTCCAATAAACAATAGATATAGATCTTGTTTACCGTTCAATAATTGTTTTTACATACATTTTATATCTTTATATAATCAAGAATATCTGACGATGTGTAACTTTTATGAGTTAACGTTTAGATAAGATATATTTTGTGATTTTTCAAAAGACTCACTCAACAGTGGCGTTGACACCGATTGTAACATTAAGTTAATCACTATTATAAATGAAGCGCTTAAAAGTATCTTCTTACCTCCAACCTAAATGAAAATACCCACGTGACCTGACATTATATTCCTTAATTTTAAAGATTTATTTACGTAAATGTATACGATTTTATGTTATGTTTTTTTTGTTTGTGACTTCGTTCCGTTCACGGTAAAACTTCGCAAATTATTAAAGCGTATTGTTGTACGGAAGTTATCAGATCTAAGTAACGTATGATTTATGACTTTTACGTTTATGATATTGTACTTAATACTGATAACATTAGAGATAATGAATTTAACTTTCGCGACATTCAAGGTCATTGTTTCAAAGCGTTTGTTATTGATTTATTCGATGACTAGTAATCTGTGTTTTTCTGCGAGTCAGAGCGGATGGAATAATATTATTTGTTACTTTACAATAAACAGCATAACGAGGTATACGTACATAGGAAAATGATGAGATTTTGTATAAGTGTTAGTAAACTTATATGTAATTACATTTTTATAATGGATATGATGTCCGATTTTGCTTTCTTTGATTTATGTATATTAAACTGTAAAAGCATTCACCAGGATTTCTTAGGAAACGCCTTATAGATGGAATCTGAGTCGCACTATGAAATTCAAAGAATTACCTCGCTTAAGGACACAATGTCTTCATTTGCAAAGCAGCTTTATATTTCTTGTTTCGATTTAAACTTAATTTTTAGCTCAACATCAAATTAATTATAAAAAAAAAACGAGAAATCGTCTCCGCACCGTATAAATATTATAATTTTAAATAAAGGTATGAAATAAAATAAAAAATATACATTACCTAATATTTATTTTTATATAAGAAACATTCAACTTATAGTAACTGAGCTTCCATCCCGGTGAGTACTCTCTCACGCACTGACTTTAATAAATATATATAAAATGCAGGAACAAAATAAATATTTTCCGAATAAAAATTCATTTAGAAAGTATTAAATACAATATCATCGACACGAGCACGGCTCCAGCCTTATCTCCTAATAACGCGTTCCGGTGCCTTACAACTTTAATTCAAATACAACCTTATTCTGTCTTTATTAAAAAATATTGTGCTTTCCTTTGATTTGATTGATGCTCAGCCTATCATCTACCACTGATATTATAAAATCTAACAGAAAAAGGCGACTAATTTGCTTTTTTGATGATTACAATTAATATTTCTTATATCCTCTTAACTTGACATTATCAAATAAAACAGTTGGTTGTTATTGCATTCTAATATTCTAACTATTATTCCAAATAAATCTAAAAACATTATTTAAAATTCATTTATGTGTTGAAAGAAAGTAGATGTAAAACATATATTATTCAACTCTGCCAATAGTTTGTCTTGTTTGCGACTGTTGTTTTAACCTGAAGACTTAAACTGTAACGAGCGCGAGGAGTGCTAACATCTCTAATGTATTAATTCAGTAGCTGTTGACACAAGCCAGTAGTGTTTGATTTGTCAAATGACTATCCAGAATCGTTAACGATATCCGATGACTTTCATTGCTATAACACAAAAGAAAGACCGATCAATTAGATGTTAATGGAACCAGCCAGACATTTTATTCAAGTCCAAACAAGATTTAATTACGCATTTCCTGAGACGTCGACTTATTTACTCTCTAATTGAATCAGGTGTTTCGGAAGTAATGAATTCGCGAGGTGCCTTTGTTTGTTGACAAATTGTTTCTTATAATTCCACCATTATTGTTTTGAAGTTGTCGCTTTGCCAAACGTTCAAGGATTTCAAATTTAAATAATCCATTCATGTCTTCTGTATTAAAATATTATACATACTCGAGATTGATTGCGTGATTTCAAACAGTGTTTGTCATAATGACATATTGCATCAGAGTCGCGGTTAGTGAGGAGAAGGAAATATTTTAATTCTGCAAATCATATGAAATAAATATTTGTTTTTTGTGAAGAATAGGTGTTTATTTTATTTTGTCGTAACTGTGTTACTATTAAATTTTTTATTTAGTTTATTCTTTCATCCCTAATTAATCATTTAATAAAAAAAACTTATGTTTTATAGATGTAATTTATAATACATGACCACGAGTAAGAATTTAATATTCTTGTAATGATTTATTGAATGAGGTCGAACTGTCAGCTCATTTTCCGAATCAGTAACGGACAGTCGAATGGTTCGACGTAGAAATGTTAGTTGGGAGTTATCGGGCCTCGCGGGCCGGACCACTTCATTACGAAGCAAGAATGTAGGCGAGCTATAATTTTGTTGGGAGTTATGACCGAACTCTGTTTGTATTGTGACTTGCACGTTTAAATGATTCGTTTGGGGATTGATTTGGATTTCAGTGTACATGTTTTGCTTCGTTCTTTGAAGACAAAAAAATCATTCCATTGAGAAAAATAATATATTCTTTATATTTAAAAGATCCTTTTCTTAATACCTGTAATAATAATATTTTTCTTTCTAATGTATTTACATGAATTCAGTCCAGTTTTCTTTCATTGTTTACCTCCCGTCTGACAATCCTGAACCTTATTTTCCATTACAAGTCATTGTAAGAAAGCTATTACTGTTGAAACACGATTACAAGATCTAATACATATTAAAAATATGCATCCCATACAGAGTAACGAGTAGTAACATCAGAGAGAGATTGTCGTACTACATGAATAGTTAAAACAAAACGTCCCACAAACCGATAAAACGTACGAGCGGTTATATTCCACTTGGCACCGCTTTCAAGACACACAGCAGTCATGTATGTATGTATGAAGACATTAACATAGGAAAGGCGATGCACCCGAGATGATGTGGTGAGTTCTGAAATCATACCCAGTGACGGTTGAATGTCAATAGCTTACAGGGGCTGGTTTGTATCTGTGTCGCGGGATTTGCATCTAACCTATTTTAATATTTGATCATCGAGGCACTTAATTTTTAAGCATCCTGTAATTTCTCCCGCCTACTAAATGTGTACGTGTGATTTACATAAATAGTTTTGCATTGGATTTGTTGTAAAATCTGCGTTTTCCAATATACTCAAATCGTTTAATCAATTTTAACTATTTTCATTTGCTATTTCTGCTACTTCCAGGTTATTAATTTATATGATGATATAAAATTTTCGATCACCTCTTTACTAATTATCCTTTAATCAGCGCTCTTTCGATGCGATCACTACTATCAATTCCGACCGTAATGTTTTCATAATATTCCCACTTAACAGCAAATAAATGGCGCAGTATTAATACGAAACAATCTTAGCGATGAAGTGACATTAATTACCCCGAAAGTTCCCCCGCGTCGGGACAAGTGTTATGTGACACGTTTATTGATAGTCTCATATCTTTGTCCCTCCTCCGAGAGGGATGAAGTACTTGATGTGTAAGGGTTATTAATTATTCTGAACTAACATTGTTAAAATCATAGGAGACCTCGAATGTATACCTTCTGTTAACTCATTTAATTCTACGATTCGTCGTCATCACATTTTATTTTATAGTAGTCCTGACGTAATCCCACAGCTAAGGAGAAGTTTTACATTATGCTGTTTGTTTTGGAAAAAAATGTACAAGAAGAAATGGAGATTAAAATATATATTTAAACTAAAACACAACCATGTAGTTATCTCTTCTGTAATCGAAGTTTGAAAGTTCAGCAAGTTTAGAAAAAGCCGTAGTAAATCATAAGCGCAAAATTTTCTACTATCTGTTAAGTAATAAAGCTGAAATATCGTCACGTCCACAAATTAACAGTATTAAGACACGTCACGCTATCTGCTATCTGCGGGTAAGTGTTTATGTTTGTTCGTAATTAGTGGTAGATGTAGATATGTGAGCATCGTCGAGATGGACCGATAACACGATTAATTAGAGAAGCTCACGCGACTGAACAATGAAGGTGGAGCGTCTTGAAAGGTAGGGGTATGTTTAAATTTATTGGGTTATATCGGGTCTGGCTGATAGGGCAGATGTTAGGCCGTTAGTGACTGGAAACGTATGAGCTATTTTAATTTGTACATACATACGAACGGTTTGTATATGGCAGCGTCGTTTGTAGCTCAACTTGTAATAAATATTATATATATAAATATTATATTGGTGAAACTTTTACAATACATCAATGCTTTCAATCAATTTTATTATACGAATTTATTGGAACCCCTAAAGTCCAACAAATGCAGACTTGGGTAAATATATTTTGTACAAGGATCCCGCGCACTATCCTCAAATATTATGTGAAAATATATGAATCATTTCAGTTGAGTAGTAAACACTTAAACTGAGGAAAGGAAAAATAATTATATTTTGAATTATTTAGTAACGACATAAAACCTTTCATCAAACTAATTAAACTCTATTGCAAAAAAAAAAAAACCTTTAAAAGCGAGCCATGCCTTGGAATATAAATTCTTTCACGTTCTATACCACACTTAGAGTAATCCGATTCTGAATTACATTTAAATCCATTCAGTTACACTATCTTTCTACATTACTTATTTTCTTATTATGTTTTAATAAGAGTAAAAACTTAATCCAGAATGCACAGTGTTCATACAAAATATTTTTCGAGCATTATCCCGAGGTGTCGAAGGTGTCGAAGGGTCGGTGACGATTGAACGCCTGTTATGATAATTTGTTTTACAACTTTATATATATATAAGTTATGGCATTTGACATGATGTACATGACTGTCATGTCGAATGTAAAGTATGATGGAGTAATCTTAAAACATTTTACGTGCATTACTAAGGCACAAGTAGTGACATCATTCAAGAGGTTATATAAGTGGCAATATTTTCCCTTTGAATATTTTCATTTGTATGTAATTTTTGACACAATTTGTTTAAAAATGTAAATGTATCTTTTGTTAGAAATTAGAGATTTTATTAATTAAACAGCATAGTGACAGCATTTTGAATATGTTATAGATATATGGAGAAATTAAACATAAGTAGGGCTAGTTAATCTTCTCAGAGCTGACATTGTTTAGTTGTTTGGAAAATATAAGGAAACTCAACGTTTTATTTTTTATTTGCTCTTCAATGGACCATCAAATAAGGTTGCATCTGTTGACCAGTATTACTTATGTATCAGGCGCTTTACTCAACCATAATGCAGGACGTGTAATAAGCCGTACATAGTTCCACAAACTCAACGACTTTATAATACATATGAACTTCTGGGACGAGAGAAATTGAGCAAATATGTATATACAAATCCGTTATTTAGTATATAGGTCTTAGGTTAGTGCGTATAAATCTCTTCTATATTAGGGATACGTATTAGTTTTATAAACTCGTTACAAGGTTACTCGTTACAAAAGGTCTGTATTATGGCGGTATCTATTAAAAATGTTTTCGTATAAAGTAAATACCATCATTATTTATATTATAATTATAAGTAATACGTTGCTATGCCAATGAAATATAACAGATAACAAAACTGACATATAGCCCGCAGGAGGTAAGTGGCTGTCGTCACTCATGGACATTTACTAGAAAAAGATAATTGCAGATGTCGACCTTATTTATACAGGAATAACCTGTAAAAGACTATCCAAATTGGGATTCATATTCTTTGTTCTATAGTTCTGAAAAAAAACCTCAGGAGGAAGGGAATTCCATATCCTTCGCGTCCATTTTGTGATGGAAATCGCTATGATAAAAACTTGAAAACTTTACAATATTACTATTGATTAATTCCTTTTGAAGCAGCCTTTCAAGATAAGTTTAGATCTGAGTTGCCTACAACAAAAGGTCAAGTAATAATGCAACTGTTTCCTGGACAAAATCCTAAAGTAGGTAATTCAGTCACCCGGAAAGGCTTATACAAGTTGAAGAACATTGCACATGGCAACTCATTCAGATAGAAATGTGAGAAAATATTGGAAGGCTTCTGTCATCGGACGAAAAGTAGTTATGTCAGCTATTTTATATTGGTTTCATATTGTTCCTCTGTAGGTACAAAAGAAAACCTATAATTCAGACGGTGTACTTCAGCTCTATAATCTCAAAAAAAAACTTTTTGTATTTAATTCTTATATATTTTTATTATATCGCGGCTTCAAAATGGACAGATATTTTATATGACATCTTAGGTTGAATAAGTTTAAGAAAAGAAAGGTTTAAACTTTGAGAACACTGCACCCGGACTATAATGTTTTTTGAAATGTTAATTAAATGCGATTTTCATATCTTCTAACAGATTTCAATGATTATACGGAGTCAGGAAAGTATGATAGGTATGTGATAAGTATGATATGTAAGGTGTATTGACAAATTTAAACAGCTAAAGGTTTTAAAACTGATAACCTTTTCATAGATATGTATAACAGCAGTCGTGGCCGAGTGGTTAAGGCGTCTGACTCGAAATCAGATTCCCTCTGGGAGCGTAGGTTCGAATCCTACCGGCTGCGAAAGTGTGCTTACTTTTTAATCATAAATTTTTTATCCGTTGATGTGTATTACAATGAAGATATATTAATGAAACCCACTAATTTATTACGTGAAATAAGAAGTAGGTATATACTTGAGACGGCCCTTAAGCATCCTTGGAGAGGAGTTGTTTTAGATTAAATCAATAAAACGCCCCGAGTGTTGTACCTGATGGTATGGAAAAACAAAACGCGTATGGCGAATTCAATTAAAATTGAGCAGAGAATGGCATTTTTAATAAAAGGGAAGCTACGCAAATATGCCTTTGTGCGTCACTCAATACCTTGCGAATTGCTGCCATCTTCGCGGAGAGAGGTTATGAGTTTTATTTTGTTAAAAAATGATACGTTTATTAAAATGTTTAAAAAATAATGGGAATAAAAACATTTGGTTACATGGAAAACTATTATAAGATAATTGAAACAACACAATATAGTATCAGTTTGTGAAATGCAGAAATGGATAACATTTTAAAGTCGTCATACTTAAAAAAAAAATATTATGATTTAGTTTGATAATATAATACTGAAGTTTAGTTTGATAATATAATATTGATTTCTTATTTACCTGAAAGATAAAGGTTTCAATTTTAGTTCTGCCGTTAAGTTATCAACACATGATTATTTCTTAATTTATTGTTCATTAAAGTTTCATATATGTAGGTACGATTCATACCAGTAGGTATATATGTATATCTATATATATATACATATATAATATAAATCAATGAATTACATTCAAGTTTCTCTTTGAATTTCAAATTAACATCTCCTCATTAAATGCTTGTACATGTTAAAGTATATACGATACGTAAATGTCTGTCGGTTTCTTAGGGCTAATTTCTGGATGGACCGGAGTGAGACTGACGGGAATTTTACTCTTAGGTATTTGATGTCATAACTTAGCTACTTTTAAACCGATTTCAATAAGAAAGAATTTTTCAATTCAACTTAATGCTTGATACCGCACTCTTTCAATTGCGGACTGAGTTTTAAAAAATATTTTTCAAAATCGAAACGTTGTTATCCTGAGGTAGTTGTTTTGTCCCCGAGTCAGGATCTGACTAAGCAGTCTTTCAGAAATCGAATAGAACTCGTAATGGTGATAATGCGTTTTTAAAAAGAGGTTGATAGTGTTGTTAAAGCCGCTGGCTATATTTATTTATACAATAAATATATTCAAATATTCAAAGTATTGGTGAGTCTTGTTTACAGGATATAGAATTAAAAATTTAATTACTTTAAGCAAAAGATACAAACCCGCAGTCGGTAGGATTCGAACCTACGCTCCCAGAGGGAATCTGATTTCTAGTCAGACGCCTTAACCGCTCGGCCACGACTGCTTGCTTGTTATTATTACAAGCGTCAGTGTACAGTTATAAAGTGAGCGGTAGGTAACAGTGCACCACTTAATATTTTAACGAGCACTATAATTCTTATTTATATGACCGTTTTATAACATGCTATTAGCATTTATGTTTTACTTTCACCAAATAAAAAAAATGGCGTTCGACATGTTACGTATGTATGTACGTTGGCAGAAATTAAAACGTTTTAATGAAACGTAAATGAAATTTGTGAATTAATAATGATAAATTATACACAGTTATATTTATGTGATTAAAATAGACTTCGTTTTGGAATGTGAAATTAAAATTAATTTGTTTTTAAATATAATTATATATATATATATGTATAACACCACAGATCTAAGGTAAATTATGTTCTTTTCGTGTTTTAAATATGCATGAATTGAATCGGTAAAAAATTTATTTGATTTTAGAAAATTTAATAGTATTTAATAGTATTATATACGAAAATGTAATTTATTTATATATTATTTTATGATGTATTTTGTGTTAATGTTCAAGATATTTTTTTGCTCTTATCGACAGCTTCAGTTTAATTTTGTTTGTATTTGTAACTAATATTACAGCTTATTTGTTATGTTGAAGCTAACAATTATATTTGCGGGTAAATAACACTACTGTAATCCCTGAGGCAATATTAATTATTCCATAAAATAGATGTATATTGACTCAAAGTAAACTTTTATAATATATTATTTTAGTAACTAATATTTTCGTTCCAAATAAAATTGGTGGAAAATATGTTTCTGATTAATATTTATTTCAGTTTAGATTCAGCTCGGTGCCTCAAGGAAAAACGGTTGATTCTAGATAACTTCACTAACTTATATATTTAAAAATATTATATGAAAAATATTGGTTAATATTTTTCCTATCTTTCATGGTATACACGAGCCACGTTTGTTGTTATCCGAATGTGCTTCAAATTAAATAAGTTTCCAAGTTAAGGCCACTCGAAGGATCGGACATAACTCTCGCCTTAATCTTAAGCCGGACTCAAACTAAAAACAGTCCTACAATAAATACAACACTAAATTAAGGATGTCACTCGGTGAAGCAGGAAATTGGAGATTTGATTTATTTTGAATCTGTTTTATTCTGTTGTATATTTCTTTTATTTCTGATAACAGTCAATAGTAGAATAACAAAAGGAACAAATGTTGGGCTTCGTATATATTATTCACGAGTGTATTACATTCTAAGATGAGATGAGAGACGCGAAAGCGTGTTACAAATTAAATTATTATAAATAATAAATATATTCTATTTTATTTCTAGTAACAAAAAAATCAAATAGTTTGAAGTTTTTAAATGTGAAAATACACAATATTAAAGCTAATACCATAAGCTCAGTTAAGGCTCCCGTTGTAATGGACACACAGTTAAGTACACTTTGATACCAGGCTTACAAGAGGCCTATTTGTTTTATTTACGACTTTATACAGATCTAAGTTGGTTCGTTAGAGTTTTAACCTCTAGCATCTGGCGATTAGCGGCTAACGATCGGAACTACTAGCAAAACAGATAAATAACGACGACCCTTCTGCGTAACTAATTAAGAACATCTGATTGAGAACTGTTTACTGATTCTTATGTGTTGATATAAACTTAAAGTTACTCTCGAACATGTTACAAAAGAATAATCTGATATGTTTTAATGTCTACAAAACATAAATGAAACCTTGTATTCAAACAATATAATCAAAAATAATCACATATGCATTTGGTCTACTATCAATATATATCAATTGAAATTTGATATGCTTAGAATTTGAGATTACGGATATTATTATAGAATACTCGGAATACTAAGAATAGAATACGAATAGTCTGACTTGTGTAAATACGGTTTTATTTAAACAAATGATATTACAAATTAATCTATCGTGTATGCAGGTGTCCTCACAACTTGAATTTGTTCAACTAATGAAGACGTTACAAAAGAGGATTATTAAAAGCGAAACCGAAGCAAACATTATATCAAAATATAATTATATATTATACCATTATTGATTTTCATTTTGGTTATAGTAATATTTTTTCGTGGGATTCAATTTAAAGTAGGATATTCTACTGTCACATATCAAAGAGACTCATCCGTCTTGTAAGTTTTTTAATCGTTACTATGATATTTATAGTAGGTAATACATATAAAACGAAAGTATTTTAAATAAAAAGGCAAAAAAGAAATATGTGACCACCCAGTTTTTTTTTCTACCAAAGGGGGCAATCGAGCAGACGGCCTATATGATGGAGGTAGTACCGTCGCCCGTGGACATCCGTAACATAGATTTTTGGTTGTGTTGCCACCCTTGATTTGGAAAGAGGGGGAGAAAAAGTTGGGAAAGGGAAGGAAAAGGGAAAGGGCACCAGCTCCCTTACTCATCGGACGAAAGATAGCCTTTAAAGACTACTTCACGCCGATCTTCTGTGAGAGGCTGGTACTTCCCCGGTCGAGCCAGCCCATGTTCGAGCTGCAGTAACTTGACCGCAGCTAGGCTCTACCACCTCAAGAATAGATAGAATAGATAGGAAGACAAAAATATCGATAAATGTCATAAATATAAAAATAATATTAAAACAGTTTCAAATACGTAAATAAAAAACAGAGTCTGGACAGAGCTTTGTCTGATAAGAGATGTAATGGTCAATAATTATTAACCTCATGTATGTTACATCAAGTATCATAAGTCGTGGGCGCATCTGTGCAATTCGATTGCAAGGAATTCAAAACACTTTACTGAAACATAATTACTTTTTTGTTAGACCAATGTGTTTTTTTTTAATGTCCATACTGCTCAGATTCACTTAGATTCGCTAGTGAATTTCAGTAATTATAACATTACTGTATTTCGTGTATGTACATTAAAAAAATAGTCTTAGCCTTGTATTTAGTTTTCGTACTATGTAATTTTGAACTAACGCATGTAACAAAATAATAGTCATCCAACTTATTTAAAACTGCATTGAAATTAAATCATTATAGATTGTAAACAAGAACGGGTATATGACAAGCCTTAATTTTAAAAATATAGATATACTTAAATGAAACTAGTATTATTCGGATTTACTACGCGGATTTTATTATTTAAAAACTACATAATCCTGACGTTTCGGTTACTTTGCAGCAACCGTGATCACGGGCAGACGAGGTGGCCTGTGATCAAGGTTGCTGCAAAGTAACCGAAACGTCGGGATTATGTAGTTTTTAAATAATAAAATCCGCGTAGTAAATCCGAATAATACTAGTTTAATTTAAATGAATACTCGCGAAAATCTTAGATCTCATTATGTGAACCAGTACGGACTGGAAATCGCAAACAGAATACGCCGGTTGGAGTACCTCATGACGAAGAAAGCCAAATTATTACCATCCTTGAATTTCCTCAAGAGATGCCGGGATCACGACATCATACCAACATGTGTCAAAATATCACCTAAAAAAGACATCAAACTTAGCGGCAGGATACTCCATCAGGCAAGTAAACGGTTACTTTGTCATCTTATTAGACAACATATAGATATACTGCTAATTAAAGTATGATATATAGCAAACTAGGCGGTGTATTTAATTTAAAAATATGAGATATTTTGTCCGTCTAACCACTCACATATCTCAGGAGTTGGCTTGCATTAGATTGGGGACAGTTCCAAAGATTTTAACTAAAGACATCATCTTGATATAACCGAGACCGGAACAAAACTAATATAACGTTAGTTCATTTTACTATTAAGTTAAAAAACAATATTATATAACATTTTAATGCTGTATTTATATAATTAGGGGATAGTGTTGTTTGTACTTAAGAATTTTTATTTTATTTTAATATTTGTAACATGAAAGAGTGGAAAATAAAATACCAAACGATGTACATAAGTAAAATAGTAGACCGTCAGAATTATCCCTGGAGCCCAATCATTTGCTTGGTATTGAGTTTGCTTTTTTCACCAGCAACAAAACGATTGCGGTGTGTTTCGTTTCTTCTATAATGATTCAAAGCTTTTCTGTTATTTGTTATCTCACAGTGTACTTAAAAAAAAATGGACTAAAATTAACCTTTGATTTGTTACTGTTAGCGTTTAAATCATGTACCATTTATATGTTTTTAATTACATAGAATTTATCTTATCTTATCTGCTTGGTTCATAGGAATTTAAAAAGCACTATAAATAGTCTTCAGGTCTTAAGACAGGTGTGTTGACAATACACGTTACAAAATGTATAATACAATGACATCAATTCCATTCTGTTTAGTACCGGATTATTAAATTATGAAAATTAATACTAATAACTTTAGGTCAATCTTGTGGTTTAAGAATTTATTTTTCTCATAAAGAACATACAATGTTCACTTAAATGAGATATTTTACATAATAATTTAACCGACAATTTAGTACAGTAGTAACGACTTATACAATTCAAAAGTGATTAATGTAAGTATTTTTACAATAAGATAATATTTTTTTCTTAAAAATCGTTAAGGATTGTTCATTGTAAATTTCACTAGGTAAGCTATTGTATAGTTTTGCTCCCTCAAACTGTAGTGATCTAATTCCATATTTCGTCCTGGTCTTGGGTAATTCAAGTTTGTGTTTATTTCTAGTGTAATGTTTGTAAGTTTTAGTTCAAAACGTTATTTGTGTGTGTACTGTTTTTGTTAGTATTTTTCTAATTAATATGCATGTTTTAAATTTGTATAACTGGTTAATTGATAATACATTAGTACGTTTGTACAATTCTTTAGTTGACATATGGTAATCTAGATGGAATAATGACTTTAGTAACTTATTTTGCGAGATCTGAAGATCCTTTATATTAGTTTTATATGCACTACCCCAAATCTCAACAAGATATTCTAATAATGGCTTTACAAGTGAATTATATATTATAATACGACTTTTGTGTGGTATACATCGCGACGATCTACGTATTGCCCCAGTGAGTGAATTTATTTTTCCTTGCAAGTGGTCTAAGTGTGCATGCCATGTTAGATTAGGGTCTTCATCTACCAATTGAGAGAAAAGCTGTTTATCCGAGGAATCGATCGCACATAGACTCTCACTAACATTGTGTCATACGCAAAAATATATAATACGAAGTCAAAACATTACTGATATTCAGATTTGTGACACGGTTGACTCCTTATTCAATTGCTACTATTTAATTTTCATCCAAAACTCTATTTTGCCAATGATATGATGTAATATATATTTTATTTCATTATTCAGTTACACCTACATCCATGTGACGTTCTATTTACAGCTCTAAAATAATATTAATATAAAGTTGTTAGTTAATCTCGTTTAAATTAACCAATAATTGTTTCTATCGAGTTATTTTTACACGTTCCTTCCTCATAACATTATGAGGAGCACACACGACACATATATTGAATGTTATGTTCACATTCCTGAACATACAGAGGCGGCTAGTTAACGAAAAAGTAGATGAAAGTGACATCAAATCATTAAAGTGGATGAATCTTACTTTTTAAAGCAGTCTCATCAAAAATTTATAATATTTGGTGTGAAAGTAAGGAAACTTCTGAGGACAAGCATTGCTCTACTGTATTTGGGTCCTTGATATTAATTATTAACTTACACCAATGTTTTGGGTAACCTTGCACAGACCAGCGCTGTGGTATTTCGTCAAAATGACATGAATAAATTATTATTATGATTATTATTAAGTCAGTTTAAAAAAGATTTGAATTGATTACTAGTGATTTTTATACAAGGAGAGTCTTTCTTATTACTATCATCAAATTTTATCTACATCGGTCCAGTGTTTTTTTTTAATTCGTTAGTTTTATTTCTATGTGCCCAAACGTCTCCGTCTACCATTTGCTGTCTCAAGCAGACGTTATCCCTTTGTTAAACAAGCAACCTCGTTAGATGTATCCGTCACTTATATCGTAAAATAAAATTATTTATAACAAAAAAGAAAACTAATTTTCAAAAGAGTTACTGAATAGTCAAAAAAATAACTTACCACAAAGCAATAGGTAGTTTGATGAAGTCTGTCAAAATTATTAAATAAAAGAGTGAGGCAATAACTAGGTAAAGATACTATGAATATCTAATAACAGAAGTTAAAAAAATATGTTCAAACTTCAAACGTTCTCTAAAAACAAACATTTCGATTATAATATGTCTAATTGCTACTTCCGATGTTGAGTCTCATTTGGAATTGATACACAGTTTTATTCCGATTGTTGTCTGACTCATAATTCAAATCTTCCGTAGCGATCGTTTATTGTTTTCAGCAAGATATATTTTAAAACTTATACTTTATACAGTTTCATCACTCTCAGTACTGTTGGTTGGTATTAGGACTTAAAAGCAAAAACTTATACTAAACTTTAACAAGCTTAACTTCTCCTCTATTTCGTAGACGTATATAATATTTGCTTTATCGATACGATATTATATATATAATTTTACGATATAAATTCTTATTACCTAATTTTATAAACTGTCCCCTCATACATGAAAGTTGTTTTTATAAAATACTAGCGGTCGCCCAAGGCTCCGCCCGCGTGAACGTCTCTTGCCGCTGCAATAAGCCTACCCAGTAAAGACACGGACAGCAAAATGATTCCCAGGTCAAATCACAGACACCTACACTAACATCGACGACGCAGTCATTATCCGCAGGCTGCATAGATTGTCTTTATGTGGATGTAAAGTTGTTAATGATGAAAATATTTAAATGTAATTAATACTTAGTTTTCACTTCTGCCAGCAGTCCCGGAGCGCAACCCGTTGTTTTAGGGTAGATAACTAAAGCGATTATTGTAGAGCTTCAAAATCAGTAGGAATCATAGGTTATCTTGGTATATGTAGGTTATCTTGGTATATGCTTATTCTAGTAGTAGTAGGTGGGTAAGTAGTAGGTAGGTAGTGCACTGCGTCCTCGATGTTAGTGACGGTGTCTATGGATTTATAGCACTTAACTTCACCCGGTACTTTCTGCATAATTAAATTGTTTATTTCGGTGACTGTTTAATTCCGGGGAGAAACTATTGCTCTACAACACAGCCAACGAAAAGCATTTTGATGTAAGTTTTCGCTGCTTGGATATATAGCATCTATTTATCTAAATTATGGACTATTTCGCCTAGAGACTCATCCAATGTAACCGCATAATCGGTGCCCAAATTTTAAGATGGAAAAACTCCATCTCCAAGTTTCAACAGCTATAATAACCGTCTTCCCCTGTCACAAATATTATAGATACTATAGTGGATCGTAGGACCAATGTAGCTCAGAAACTCTTTTGTGTAAAACTATATCCCTGGGACCTTTGTCTTCATCGACCAATACAACGGCTACTTCGTTTACAGTGGGAGCATTATATCTGCTTCTGTCTGTGGAGTGCGATCTGAATAAATAATTAACTTTAAATTATCTGAGGAGTTAAGTTCTAAGTTTTGTTTAAAAATTCGTATATACACGTTGTTAGGTTCGGCCGCCCATTTCTTTGTAGAGCAGTTAGAGCAGATCTTATTTATGACCCCGATTTGAACGGACGCATGTTGTGATTAATCAACCTGCGGATCATATCTGAAAGCCAGTCTATTTAGCCAGTCTATTACTGTTAGCTGAAATTTGATTTCGAACTGTATTTGTGGACAACTGATGTCTCTCTGCCTGAGCTCTAAGTCGCTGCAAACGCTCGACACTCAACTTTTTTTTCGCTCAACTAAGAGGTCCTTATATTTTATTCATGGAGACGTTGGGAACGCTTCAGCCTCGACTCTTGAGCGCGTAATTCGTTTTCGTTGCGTTCGTTGCGTTTTCAGACTTTGTTCGGCAAGGCGTTGCGAACTTTCAGGTGAAGATTCTCCCATACGACGTATTCTTGATGCCCGTGCTTGAGAATTTTATTTAGAAAGTTGAGACCTAGCTCTCTTAAGCATTTTCAAAAGTTAAAAAAATGTTAATAGCGTGTAATATTCTAGCTCTGAAAAGAACTTTTGTTATCCCTGAGAAGAACTATTTAATATTCTTATTCAAAACCAAAAGTCCAATTTTAATCATTCAAATATTATCTACATAAAGTGTACTTAGTAATAAAATAATTTATTTTGACAAGGATAAAAATAAATGCTTTTAAATGTAGACTAAAAAAATTCAAGATTTAAAAAAAAATATGGTTGTTGTGCCTCACTCGACATAGATAGGTATAGTGTGTTGCAGAGTTATTTATAGATATTTATAAGATCTACGTTTCATTACAATATTTTAAGGTTCTATCTTTTATAGTTTGGGCAGCGTAGGCAAAATAAGTAACTTTTCTGGTTGATTTTTCACACCTTGTGTCCGATAAACCCAAAAATCTTACGGAACTCTATTTTTTTTTAATAAAACCTAGCCTATGCTACTTGTGAATAATGTAGCTTTCGAACTTTGAAAGAATTTTTAAAATCAGTCCCGTAGTTTTTGAACCTATTCATTACAACCAAACAAAGTTTTCCCTTTTAATAATATTAGTATAGAAAATATTTTCGTTGTTCCTAGTGTCTGAAAGGACAGGAAGTTCGTAAGTGTAAAAACATATTTTATCTTATTGTTGCACGGTTTGATTTGTACTGAATAAATTAATTTTGATAAAAGTTTTACTAAATAATTTGATATTTAACTTACACAGTAATCTTCATCTTTTTCTTTTAAATACTTCAGAACCTTTTGAGTTAAATTTATGTTTTCTTGGTAATCTAAGAAAACAGTTTTAAATTCGAATCAAAAACATATTTTATTGAAATATTAAATGACTACCATTTTATTTGTCATGATAAAATAAAATCAATAATTAATATTCTATATAGTTTAAGTTTGTTGTATTTACATACTATGTATGTTAAACTGAATATAAACTATTATCTACAAATAAAATATTTTTATTTATATCTTCATATATATATTCTGTGGACTACAGTTGTTTTGTTTTTACAACATTTTA
The DNA here is from genome assembly GCF_018135715.1 of Danaus plexippus. NCBI lineage: Eukaryota > Metazoa > Arthropoda > Insecta > Lepidoptera > Nymphalidae > Danaus > Danaus plexippus. Next base: position 366,984 of record NC_083537.1, on the reverse strand, counting down.
TTTGTAATAATTTTAATATGGCATTTTCGGAATGTTTGATGCTAATGATCAATAAAAATCAAAGTAAACTATTGAAATATTGAAAAAAAAGCCGTTAAAATAAACAAAAAATTACAATCCGCAGTCGGTAGGATTCGAACCTACGCTCCCAGAGGGAATCTGATTTCTAGTCAGACGCCTTAACCGCTCGGCCACGACTGCTATATGACTTAATGCTTGTAGAGATCGTGTTTATTTTTCAGATGTAAATTTATAACTAAAATTAATGTAAATTAGATTATTTAACATTTTTATGTTTTAGGTACGATAAAAATAGACTTTTATCACAACCTTGTGACGATGCATTTAAAGAAACAAAAAGTTAAGTTAAACGGCGCTACCATCAACCAATGGGCGTTATATTTCAGTCACGTTTAATGTGATATAATAAACGCCTTTCACTGGTTCCCTCGCAAATTTTTGAAACACATACAAGATGATATGAATATTACATTTGAGATAGGCTTCTAACCCAAATTGTATCACTACCAGTTTCTTTAGTTAAGAACTCAGCTTATTTTTTATCAAAATAGACGTAAGAATTTCTTTTTATTTTGCAGGTGTAGTAACAATAAATAAATTATATGTCTGTATTTTATTTCACTTTAATAACAAATTATAATACATTAACGTTTTGTTAATTTGAATGTATTAATATCTTAAATTTGGGAACCAATTTTGAAATGTAACATTTTATCGCTTCCGTAATTGACAATTTGTATTTGTGTTAAATTTTTATTTTTATTTTTCCGGGACAGAATTAAAAGAAAGAAAATAAATGTTAATCCGGTTTGGTTGTTAATTTTTAGAAGGCCCCAAGAAAAATAACTTTCAATACAGGTTTATTTGAATTAAGGAACATTTTCTACCACCGATCTCAAAACAAGTGTTTGCACGGTCTCTAGAAAGTCAACAAACACGCATTAAGTCACACATTATGAAAAATAAACATACAGAAAGTTTGAGGAAGTTCAGGCGTTTACACAAAGTCAGATTTAGAGAAATGCGAGCTTTCAAAGTTGACGCATAATTTAAGTCTGAGAGAAATAATATTATATTTGATTAATTATACCATTACAATTACGTAAAACATTCATATTATAATTATGTTATTCCTGTCTGTATTCTTTTGATAAAACATGTCCTTTGTTTTAGAATTGCTTCCTTTGCTTTGGTTAAATAGAAAAATCGTAATACTTTGGTGAAAATAAAACTTATTACACTAAAAGGTTACAGTAACTAAACGCTGAATCCTTACAAATTTCAATGGGACGTAAGGTAACTTCCGAAGTTAGCCTCTCCTGCGTCTAGACCAATGGAGTTTCTGGTCCATTTAAACTATAAAGGCAGCATTGTAGAAATGTCCGGTGTATTGCCAAGAATTGCATACCTTACAATTACCTGGACGTTGAGGTCCAGCCACAGAAGCCATCAGAGAAGGCTGAATACATAATCCGGAATACTTGTTGCCTCTAATAAAGAGATTTTCTTGGCAGTTAGGAATTTGTAGTCAGTTGTATGACTCTCAAACAGAAAGACTTCTTCCCAATGGCCTTAGAACCATCCTCACACGCTACCTCTTGGAAAACATGTTTGAGGGTAGGCTAGGCAAAATTATGCTTTGATTGCTGACTTTACTGACAAAAGATGTAAGTTGTAAATTTGTGAAAAGATCAATGGTAAGTCCTGTGATTTATTTATAACAGCATAAAAAATATTTTATTCTTATAACTTTGGATAATATACTGCAGCTTCAGGTCTAACTCCACTAGTTCTCGTAACGAACTATTTGCTTCGATGCTTACTTCCTACCAAGAAGCCAAATTTTCATAATAATACAATAACAACAAAGAAATAACACGTTTCGAAATTTTCAAGGCTATAAAAATATTCACATATTAAAACTATATACGTTAAACTTTATATAGGTTGTCCAGAAGCAACGAAGTCATAAGTACTCGAACTGAAATATTTTAATAAAAAAATAAGGTGGTATGACACAGGTTATTTATTTAAGCGAAGACCTAAAAGTCCACACAAAGACCGGCTATCGTAAACATTAATTGCCGATTCTTGCAATATAACTACAATATAAGTTAAGAGTTCTTATTGAATCAATTAAGTGAAAAATTATAATAAAATGATAAAACAATTACCATTTTTTTATTTTTTTTCTTTTGTTTTTACGTAAATACCTACGTAAAAACGTTGGCATACAACATTTGAACCGTTTTAGGTAATCTGGAAGAAGGCTAGAATTTTATTTATAGGTTAGTCAGTGATAAAAATAAGGTTTTTTTTTATTATAAGTATCCAAATAACCGTTTGAGATGTGTTTATGAAATTTATAGCACACATTATCTCGCAAGTCTTAATGTATAAACCAAATTGACACGTTTATCTAAAATAGTTTTTAGTTATAAGTGAGCCAGAAGTGGCTCCAAATGGTTCGTGTAATAATACACACGGTGCTGTTCGCCAGTTCTGTTCTTTGAGCTTGGCTAGAGTGTATTCATTCAGGCCTCAACGAGGTAGAGAAAACTTTTACTGGGAAATCCAAAGATAAATATAGCTGGAATAGGAGGCGGATATTAAACCACAAAGTTAGAAAACAAAACCATAATTGTGCTAACGTATGCTGCAAATGAGAGCCCCAACAGATTTGCCCAGCCATTACTTTCAATAACTCTAAACTATGAAGACTGTTATGCTCGGAGGTTCAGTGAGGAAACTAATCTGAAACATAGTAATTCGTAAGCAAACTAAAGTAACAAACATAGCTTAATGGCATATCAAGCTGACATGGCAGTGGGCAAAACACATATTCAGAGGAACAGGCCATAAGGGCAGAAAGGTTCTAGAGAGGAGACCGCGAACCGATAAACGAAGGGCAGAGCGTCCTGTAGTATTGAGTGGATTGAAGAAGAAAAGTTGAAGATCGAGCTTAGTAGCCTTTTACGTCAAAAACCTTTGTGCAGCTTTACGGTTAAGGTTAATGCGAAAAATTTTAATAGGAACAAAAATCAAAGCAGACGTTTAGACGTTTCCGTGATCAAGGTTGCTGACAAGTAACCGAAACGTCGGAAGTATGTAATTTTTTAAAATGATAAATACCCGTAGTAAATCCGAAAAATATTAGTTTTATTTAAATGAATACTCACGAAAGTCTCAGATTTCAAAATCGAAGTGTCCTATCTAAGTGTAGAGGACCGAGTATTGTGGCGCAAAATTGGGAGAGGCCTATGTCCAGCAGTGGACCAAGAGTGGCTAGATGATATGATGATGATATAACAAGCGATCCGTTTAAGAAAGTAAAGTACATTTAAATAAGCTATTACATACTATTGGGAAACAAAAATTACTCGCAGAGAGAAAGGTTGAAGCTCTCAATAAAATTGTATGATTTTACAAACAGATCATCGTATAGCAGTCGTGGCCGAGCGGTTAAGGCGTCTGACTAGAAATCAGATTCCCTCTGGGAGCGTAGGTTCGAATCCTACCGACTGCGGGTTCATACTCTGTTTTACATTTCTTTTTAATGAAATATTCAGGACACAATCAGCGATCGATGCGACACCTAATAATATATAGATGAATATATCTAAAAGTAATTTTTAGTTTCGTGAAAATATTTTTGTAGAAAAATTTGGTTATAGCTACAGTAGAATTATTTTCTTGTCCATTTCTTAGAAAGAGAGCTAAAATGTAGCAGTTTTATTTTATATCTAAGGTTTTATATTAAAAGAATAAAGTTATCTATACTTGTTTTCGTGCATCAAAAACACCTAAATACAATATCATTCAAATACTTCAAATTAAAATCGAGAACAAAAAAATAACCGGATTTAATTCTGAACGTTTGAGACATTATTAACTTACAGAATAATAAATATAATAATAAAACGTTTAAGGGATTATCAGTTTTATTAAGAGACTAAACAAAAGAAAGGGCGCTTAAGCGATGGAGCTGCGAATAAAATCATCCTCGATGATGAATCAGTTTCCGAGTAAGTTTTTACAGATTGTGGTAACGATAACGATAATTTCGGATCCTGGGCAAATCAAATGTTATTGGAAAAATATTCTATATACATAAGTTCATTGAACAGCCTGCTTAATAAATTGCGTGACACTTGCTTCTCATAAGCTCTTTAATATTCTTCATTAAACCATCTAAAGCTTTTAATTATTGTGGCGTCTCAAATTAGCCACTAATACTTTGAGATTACGTCTAATTCCACGTCACGTACTGTGATATTTAACGTTTGTTTAAGGAGACATCGAATCCAACAACTCCTTTTATTTAAAAAGAATCATCATCATTTCATAATTACTATGAATTTTAAAGTCTAATCCCCGCGGCAGAAACAACGTATAATATGTAAAAATATATACATTTATGATATATATGAATAGAAGTTCTCAAAGTAATGAAAATATATCTAACAAATATTATTCTTATAATGTAATTGTTCCCATAATCTCTTTAATCCCACGTTGGAAATTTGTTTAAAAGAATAATTAATTAAATGAGAGTTGCTTTGTTGTCCTGTTTGTTTTGAGTGTGAAATGAGCTCAGCACAGACAACAACAAACATACATTAAGTCACACATCAAAAATAAACAAAAACACATGTTCGTGTTCCGTAAAAAGTTTGACAAAGTTTGATCACTTCCATAAAACGCAGAATAACCGAATCAGCGCTTTAAAGCTGAAATATAAATTTAATGAACATTACAACTCCTAATTATGATTTATTATTTGTCTGCTTTATGATTTACATACAATACTAAAATTTATATGTATTTTTAATTCCCGAGTTAACGATTTCCAGTCAAAGGTATAAAGGCAATACGTGTAATGGTGTAAATATAAGAATTGTAAGACGACTATTAGAAGTTTGTGTTTATTATATTTGTACATATATTAAATGATTGTTATTGACACAGAGAAGTCTGACATAGATCTAAATTGAATAAATCAATACATTAGCGGACCGTGCGTGTGACCGACGCGACGCGACCGGCGACACATTATAACTAATTAATACAAAATCATTTATTGATGTCCATTTGACAAAGTTAGGAGTAATTCTATCAGGTTACACCACGCGTAGCGGTCACATCATCCCTGAAATAAGGTCACATCGTTCAGGAACCTAAGTTTGAAGAAAAAAAGATTGATTATATAAATATATTTGACTTGATAAGATTAATAATTCACAAAGACGAAAACCAAAACCCTCGCTAACGTCAAATAAATATTTTTCATTAATTAATTTAATAAATTAAAGCAAATGATAATGTTTCAATTAAAGATAAATAATTAATTCCATCTTAATATTTCCCATTCGATTCGTCTTTATATAAACACACGACATTCTGTGCACCAAAATAACTATCTTCGTAAGTTAAACGAGCATTTGGGAAGACAGAGTTTACAAAGCAGGATATACAACTACTATTAGAGGATCCACGGATGCTTTGTCGTTTATAACTCGGTCGACACTTTGAACCATGACACAGGCGACGCCTACAAATTAACTTATATTACCTGAGACTAAACTTGTATTGTTGTACTACATACATTGTAAACTTTGTAATCTTACTTCTTGTTCCAGATATATCTAGAGATAGTTTTAAAAAATGTCACGATAAAATACTTTTCAGCGTAACTGAAACATTTCAAACACCTTTCATACTTATACTCTGGGACTTGGTCCTTATGGACTTCAGAATGAGGTTCAAGTGTTTTAATGCAATGATAGACAACCGACAGCGACGTCTACTGTCTGCGTTGCGTGACTTAATGCACAATACAACCGATATACCTCGAACCTTCGTTTTGTTACACGATATATCGGCTCAAATTATAACTTATTTATTCTGATATCTAAGCTTCATAACAGTAAAGTTTCACTAAAATAAAATATATAAAGCTATATGTATACATCCGTACATCCGCACAAGCGTACATGCACACATCCACATGCGTGTATTTATAATATTAATAGTAGAAAACGTCACACCAAGCGAAATCAAATATAATGATTATATAGTTTTCCTTCTATCCTGAACAACTGTTTTAACCAGTGCCAATACCAGGTTGATGTTCTGCGTAAACATTAACAATGTTAATATTCCATTTTTATTATTTTTCGGTATAAATGTCATAATTTTTAAAACACAAGACTCCGGATCACATAAGCAGAGTGAGATAAATGTTACTTTGAGTTAGAACGTTCGCATCAACAATGTAAATAATAACAATTAATTATAATTTTGTTTGTATCATAGCTGGCTTAAACGTGATTTAATCGAACGTAACATTATTGATGACGAGTTGGCCTTCGATGCATTATTGGCAACTCACTATTCACATTTAATGAAAATTTATTTATAGGCTAAATTGGTAAAGAATTTTTTTTTAACTTTTATAAAATTTATTAAGTATATCATGAAAATAACAAAAAGTATTTTAAGGTCCCGTACAAAAGGCGAAAGACGGTAAACGGGATCTTACAAGTAATGTTTTTTTGCCGTTTTTTTATTGGTGGGTATTGGTACGGCAACCTTCGACAGCGATGTTGACTCGCACTTGGCCGATTATTACAAATTGAAAATTTAAAAATTTTACTATTTAGTTTTGTTAATTTTTTTCCAGAACTCTTGCGATAAATTTATTTTAAGGCCATGTTCTTATGTATTATACATAAATGACAAATGGCGTCTCATAAGGCGGTTTTCACATTAAAAAACTGTTACGTCTCAATTCCAACATGTCGTAACTCGTTAATAGCAGTCTTTAGTGCTAGAATCCAATTAATTTCTTTTCTTTTAATTATGCTCTTTTCTTTGTTAGAAATGGAGTACTTTTTAAAAATAAATAGTATCTAATATAATGAGATCTAAGACTTCCGCGAGTATTCATTTAAGTGAAACTAATATGATGAATTTAAAATCAGTGCATTGACATTGTTAAAAACAAAAGTTTTAAGCAGTTTTAATAATGATGATTTCACGCTTGGAGGTCATCCACCTCAGGTCATCCATCTGTGTCTAATATTGAGGTTACCAGGGGAGCAGTGGAAAAACAGTCTAGTGCCAGCACTATCCGATTTTCAGACTCCCTTGTGATTCACAAAGACATCATACATCGCTATTAAGATTATTGTAAGTAATATTTATACAGGTTGTCGAAAAGTGCCACACGAATTAACCGAGATTTAAGTCAAACCCGGACATTAAAAACTGTAATCCGAAACCTATTTGGGGACTACAATCGGCTAGAATCATTAAACCATACAAAGATATTAAAATATAACATTAAAAGCCAATCCGTTCTTGTCTTAGATGTTGTTTAATTGTTATTGTGTTGTTGTTATTATAGGTGGTATAGCCTAGCTGTGGTCAAGTTACTGCAGCTCGAACATGGGCTGGCTCAACTGGGGAAGTACCTCCCTCTCACAGAAGATCGGCGTGAAGTAGTCTTTAATGGCTGTGTTTCGTCCGACGAGTGAGAGAGCCGGTTGCCCTTTCCCTTTTCCCGCCCTTTCCTACCGCTTCCCTTTTCTCTCCCTTTTTCACTTTTTCCTTCCATATCTTCCCTAATCGATGGTGGCAACACATCCGAAAATCTATGTTGCGGATGTCCATGGGCGACGGTACTACCTCCATCAGGTAAGCCGTCTGCTCGGTTGCCACCTATAGCATAAAAAAAATCGTTAGTTTGGTGTTGTTTAAATTAAACATAATTATTTGAGCGATAATCTGGAAAAATTGTCGGAGGAAGGGATGATTGAAAAAAGTAATGTCGTGGGGGATGACAGAAAAAAAGGTGGTTGGTGAAGAGAGGTTCTATTACGAAGTAGCTGGTCCAAAGACAACGATTTTAAAAATCATTGTTCTATGTGTACTCAGAACTGAAACTATATCTAATTGTAAATCTCTACTACGTTGGATGTCATTTATACCCTGTACTGAAGAGAATTCTAACGAAATTAATACTTAAAAGTGAAATGATTGCACACATTCCCCGTTGGTTGGATCCGAAACTACGCTCCCAAAGTATAACTGATTTGTAATCAGGCCACGATCACTTGGATACGACATCTGTTTGTTGTTTTTCCTGTTAAAATTATTCATGTTTACGGCCATTCAGAAAAATGGCGTCATAGCGGAATTCATATATTGGGAATTAAATTTTTAACTCCTCAGTAATATAAAATTTTAATGGATATAACTTTAAGTACAAAATCTTTAACTGGAATCATAAATTAAAACATCACTGAAGTCAGAACAGTTTCTCGTGGTATGTATTTAATGTAGTTGATATTCTTTTATTTTTAAGGGAATGTATAGCAAGCTTTCCTTTCTTATTATTACAAGTGTATCTAATGTGTGTTTTTTATCAGTAGGCATCCAAGAAACATTTGATTTTGCAATTTATGTCGTACGTGACCTGATGTTACGGAGTCGCTATTGTTCTATGTGAAGTAATATCACACATTTAATTTTTTAAATGACTGGTGTTGTTGAAAATCTTCATTTATAATTTATAAAATTGTATCTGGGTCATGTTTGATATAGAACATAGTTACGTGAAGAAGATTTACGGTTATATGATATGACCAAATAAACCTTCTTTATGAAATTCATAATACAGGTATTTGTATCAGAAAGTAGCTATATGGGGTTCAAGGAACATAACTATTACTATTTATAATTGCATTATGTAATTAAAGACCTTAAAGTATTTCAGAGAAATTAAAAAAAAATGTTTTTGGTATTAATGATATTTTGTCGCTATACAAAACCAAATTCATTTTATGTTAAATAAAATCAGTTCTGTATAATTACATTTTCATTAATTAGTTCTTTTCAATAACTTTAATTGTAGCCTAGCGCGACCTTTATTGTAATTGTGACAGACATTTACGTGTGAAATAAAGCTTATAGACTTATGAATATGATATTGAATGTTGGTAATGAAACACATTGAGACAATTAATCGAATATTGCATCGATGGACGCCCCGTCATTAATAACGTTACCTGTTTGATTAACCCGGGTTCGAACCAGTGATAATGTAACCCTTGATTAATGATTAATTAGTATTTGATTAATTGTGCGCGTGTAATTCGAGCGCAATTGTTAGGTGAAGCCTTAGATTACAATGTATATAATTATTGTCTCCCAAAACGAATAATATATTATTATATCTATGTAATAGTCGGAAAGAGTTATGTGATTCCCGTATGTCCAACACCATCGCATCTTAGTGAGAACTGTAAGCAATTTTTTTCGATATTAACTATAATATGAATATTGGAAACGGATTGATTTATTAGAACCAATGGTCTCTTAAACTCTTAGAAATCATAATTTTACGGAATAATTGAAATTTCTTTGTTTGTATGTCACTTTATGATCCTCCGCATATAGGTTAAATCAGACTTCTTAATAAAAAAAAATTAAACAAAATCCTATTGAATTATTTTTACGCCGATAAGAGTTTATTTTATTAAATGTGAAAACAACGACCATAATAGAAATTATATATCCCTATCAATAAATTAAAAGCCAATATAAGTTTCTTTAACATAAGTTTGGACAATAAAAGAAGTAGGAGCCTTCCACTTGTCGTGTCTTTGATTTGATTGGGTATGTTTTTATTATTATAACTAAATGATTGATAGATTATGTAAAAGTTATTTTTAATGGGAACTGCTCTAATATAAACAGAGTCAAAGCCACACAAGCTGTTACTCTGATTGCGAGCTCGTTACGTTATAATTCGATCACCTCTCACTAATCGCTTGTTCATTTACATACAATTCATTTGTTTTGTGGAACCGCTCCCAATTTGACGCTTGATTGTTTGACTGCGCCATTTTAGTGCCATCCTGTGGTAAGGTTATGGACAAAACGCTTGCGTTCTTTTTACGACACTCTATTTTTGTGATGATTTATTTTTACTACTTTCAGAGAAGATTTAAATTTGGAAATAGCATTTAAGTCATCGGAAATGGTCTTACTTTTGAGAATAAAATATAAATTTTAAATATATGTCATACAATTTATCGTTATTTGGTCTTCTACCTGTAAGCGTCGGGGGCGGACGGGTTATAAGTCGTTCCTACACTGTTATAATAATTTCAGCCAACACAATGTGGATGGATCCTAAACAGTGCTAGCTAAGCGGCATTGCGTGCGCGTTCACTGATGTACAGACAAGTCGAGCGAACCGTTTGTTTATCAAACCCCTTGTTTGTGGATGCCTGCAATATTTACGATTCATTGTTCGCTATTAAAACATTAACATTAAACATCTCTTTATTTTGATGAATCTACGTAGACAGCACCATGTTATAATGTCTGCCTTTTAAAAGTTTACTCCACGCTTTTGATACTAAATCTTTTCGGAAACCTAGTTTCTTGTATAAATTTTACAAAAAATAAAGAAACACGCCGAGTTAATGAGTCGGGTCGAAGCGAGTTTAATTTTTTAACGTACTTACCTAGTTTATTAATTACTGCTGCGAATTGTGGTTCCACTTAACCTCGCTTATAATTTTGGGTTCCGTGAAAATAGCTTTCAGTTTTGTTCTTTTAGTAATTTTTTTTAAACTGTCAAAGTAAATAGTCGTATGAGCAACTTTAGCGCCTTTCATATTTTAATGCTTAAAAGGTAATGAATGCTGTTTATGGCCTACGTTTTTTTTTGCTTGTGTAATAATTATTACAACTAGATGTTTCATCGAAGTCATGTAATATAATTATATCTTGTAGCTCATTACCATCACTATTTGTGTAGCAACTTAATGAGCCCTTTTGATGTGTCTTTGTTGGAGTTTCATAATTACTCTATGACAATTACTAAGAAGTGTGCGTCGTAGAACATTAAAATTACTTTCAATGTGATTATTATTTAATTCGATAAACAAATATTAAATATCATAAGAGACTGAGGCGATGAAATATAAATGTCAAAAATATTATTATTTAGTAATCCATCAACGAAACAGTTTCAATTTTAATTAGAACTTTGTATCGTTGATCAGGGAAGTCCGGTCTCAATTTGTAGCTGTTATTGAGTTCCGAACAAAACTGAATCCCGAAGAATTAGCGAGTATCTTAACTGGCGCTATCCAGTGTTGCTGTTTGTAAATATTTTTTACTCTTTCGAACGAACCAAATAATTGAGTAAGTTTAAACCGTGATTAAGTAAGCTAATCTTAGTTTTTAACTTTTTAACTTTTATTATTTAATCTAACAATAAATTCTTAAGTGATATAAAAGTGGATTAGCAACTTTTATTGCTTACATTTTCTCGATTCCGACTGAAGAACTGCAGTCAATTGTTTAAACTTATACAGATCGAGGCTTAGACAATCTGCGTCAATTATCTACAGCCTTATACCAAATCTCTCAATTTGTGTGGCTTTGGAGTAAATTAATTTATATTTGAACTTGTCTAAGACTTATTTTATTTTACTAAACTTTGTCATTGTAATGAATTGAAAACAGTGGATAAAGTAGAATATATCAACTTTTACAAATATCATAAAGTAAAACCACGACTCCAGAACTAGTTTTAAGTCTTCCCATGGTCTCAATCAAATTATTAAATTAAGAAAAATATTAAAATATATTGAAAAACTCATAAAAAAATCATAATATATAAATATACAGGTTAGTAAAAATTGTACTTGCTTTACTAATAGTAAGAGGTCTGATTTTTACGTATGTCGTAGGAAACATTGTAAATAATTTCAAATGAATACTGCCAGACACCTTTTGTTGGTAGAATGTGACGCCAGGCACTTTAAATCTCGACTGCAAAAAACAACTTACTTACAGTCTGACATTGCATTATCAAAATTTAATATTTAGGGGCTGTTTAAATGTATTTTGTAAGTTGCCAGACCAATTCTAAGGTCCAAATATCCATCAGCCATCCATCCATCATTCACATAAAATTGTTTATTTCCTACAACATACGTAAAAACCAGACCTCAGACTTATGAGTAAAGTGGTTAACATCTGCATCCTAAGTGCAAAATAACTCGCCCGTGTTGTTTTTGCGGGTACCTGTACATTCTTCAAAAGTTTAAAGATGATACAATTTCTCGTCTATTTAATAAAATAAAATAAACGGCCAAGAATACATTATAATTACTGAGAACAGAAAAATCACATTTTAAATGAAGGTTGTACAACGGAACCTGTATAAAGCAGGCATCGCTGTCGAAGGAATGTTTACGGCAATTCCTCGTAGATTAAAGAATTTTGAAATATTATCTTGAAAGATAAGTGAAATATTACAGCACGGGCTGTGCTCGGTTGTGTACAAGATAAGGCGCTTTAAATATTGAATAACGAATATCGGCGCTGGTAGAGATGTGCCCACATTAATTTTAAACAAAATTTGTTGGAAAGTTTCTCTTATTTTAGTTGAATTAGTGATAAAAAAGTAACTTGAAGATTTTTTTATGATATTAAACCTCCGACGGAATAACATAAAAAAACAATAAACGAGTGCTCTAACATTGTGAGATTTTTATTTCTTAATATAAAATTAGATGTTGCATTTATTACATTTGAACAATATCTTACAAAATTTTTCGATTTAGGATTACACATTCTGGCAACCGCTCTTAGTTTCATCACAATCTACGTCCGCAGAGAAACGCATTGTTGAGCGTGCATTTTATATCGCTATAACATTTTATTGTGGATAAAAATTGCTTTTGACAGTTTATTGTTGAGAAAGGAAAGTATCAGATTATATGTGAACCGCCGAGGCTCAACCAGCTCGTCTGAATACGAAAGAGACTCTAAGCTATCGTAATACTCATATTTGTCTCCTTCCTTGTCATATTACGAGTATTTTGAAGAGAATTTTCTTGAAGAATGCTGAATGATTTCATGCAGGATATTATTTGATCTTGTTAAATGAGATTATTGCCACGTTTATCCCGTAACTATGAAATAGAAATAGAAATGTTTATTCAACGTATGACTTGTATGTAACGAATGAATCGGTTGTATTATAAAGGCATTAATCATAAATATTATATAATGTTTTCAAACCCATTGCAAAGTAAACCATTTTTGTTCTAGTTTTTGTAATTTTCTTGTAATAATGTATATTGTCGTTATAAAATCCATGCTGCAGTGACCACGCGTTTGAATTTCAACCACTGATTCATTTAAAACTTTTTTGAATTGTAAAATGGTAATTAAAAATATTTTTACAGAAATAAAAACTGTTGTATTATGAGAAAATAAATCATTTATAATTAGGTAGTTTTAAAATGAAAAATTTGATACTTTTAATAATTTTAATATAACTTATATTTAGTACACTAAACGTATATAATTGTATGAGTAGGTGGGTATAACGAGGTACAATATAATTGTATTGTAGATTTAACTTTAAAAATTACATTAAAAATTTAAAAAAATATGTCAAGTTTAAGCGAAAAAATAATGTAAAACAGAATTAATGTATATACTCGGATATATTTATTTTATGTTATAAAATATGCCCCGGAAAGTAAAAAAAATTGTAAAGAAGCTGTGAGTAATGAGTTCAATTCCCGATTGGAGATGAGAAACGACGAGACTCACGGGGAGTTGCGTTTAGATTTTAAAAAAGATTGTTAAAATAAATTAACAAATAAAGGAAATGAACTGTATTAAACGTATTTATAACATTTGAATTAATTCTATTTTACAGTCTCTAGTTTGATTTCAGACGCCCTTTTTGCAACGACGGGGACTTTGTCAACATTATGTTTTAAAATCTCCACTTTCACTTTTGTTTTAGGTAATTTAAAATTATGATTGCATATTCTTAATTATTGTTATAATGATATTTTGTAAAAGAAATGAATTCTTTACGCGTTTCGTTCCGTTTGCCAACTTATTGGAATAAAAAAAAATGTTTAAATTCTTTAAAGATCCTTTTTAATACTAAAAAACCGACAATCTTATTTAAAATTAATAATTAATAATTTAAATATTGATAGAATTGTTTCTAGTAGAGAATAATAAAAAAGACAATGTAAATTAAATTTTCATACGATTTTCATTTTTATAAAGAACTTAAAATTTTATATTTGTACCGTTTAAAGTTCAGTAAATGAAATTGCCCCTCTATGTTTTTCGGCGAGCAGCGTTTTTTACAACTTTTTCTATTGGTACGAATATTTCTTTGGTATTTAAATTCTTCATCTGTACGCTTAACTACTTTGCGTATCAGAATAATAGTAACAATTTTAAAAATGATTTGCTAGACAAATTTTACGAATATAAATAAAATCCTCGTTTTATTTTTTCTAAACTATACATCAGACTTAATGTACTGTTGTATAGAAAGCAAGCTGTAAAGATTTTCATTAGATATCGTCGTTTCATTTGGTTCGTTAAATTATTTAAGATAAGTTAAGCCAAGTTGATATAGTGACATACCTACCTATCTATAAGAGGTAATTCCTTTCTTTAATATACTTATAAAAGCGAATATTTTTGAACGTTCGACATAAAGTTTGTTTAAATCCTATGCAAGTCTCCTTTAAAGATATCCTAATAAATCGAATTAAATCCGTATCTCAGATAATCCAATTCGCTTGCACAAACTAAAACTAAGCATATGAGTAAATGTGATATGAACGCGGCAAATGCTGTCTTTGAGTTCTAAAGACCAATAAATCTCCTAAGATAATACAAACGCAACGCAATCAGACTGCCGAGCTCTGTACCTTCTGTGAAACAAACTTTATCGAACTGGATTCTAGTTTGATCGCTGCGGCTCAATCTTATTTATTTAAATTGTTGAGGATCCGTGAGTTACTTAAACAGCCTGTAGACTAATTCCAACTTTATAATTGTTATAACTTTTCTTGTAATTTTTTATGAAAAATGGGAGTAATTCTTTTGTAAATTCTTTTGAGAATAGATTTCTCCTGCGACTTCGCCCATGCGGGATTCAGATTGGGGTTTCACGAGAAAGAAGTAAAGTGTATTTAAAAAAGGCATGGGAAGGAACTGACAACACCATCTAAAGTTTAGGTCTCATTACTTTATACAAAAACTCACCAAGAAAGTAATATCACATATGTAATGTCATATTTTAAAATTGTATATAGAATTAATAATTAAATCAAGTGCTAACATACAAACCAGCTGCAAGAAAAATAGCACGCACGCAGTTACTCAAATATATACAGTTTAGACATTTTGATTACAACATTAATATTTCAGTGACTTTATAATAATAATATACAATTTGAAAAAAAATTATAAAAATAGTACATTTTATTACACGACACAGTTTTCTTAGTATAAACACAATCAGCACATAAAACTGTTTGTAGCGTCGGAACACTTTAACGCCTTTACTAAAACAGTTTAATAATACGTTAGCTTACTAAAAAGCTCCTCAGTTGCTTTATGTAGTACGGTGTGTGTATCGCTGATTTTATGTAAATATTTATCGAATCGATAATCAAGACGTGCCATCTCGTCCTGTTTACGGATAAATACTATTATTACTCAGCTTTATTGTAATATTATAATATGGCATTACAATCTCAGATTACTAATTCTAGAATACTATAAGCCTTAGTATTGGCAGTAAGAAACTCATTAGGGAATTGTGAAGTACCCTCCTCGAATAAGACGTTAAAAATAAACTTGCAAAAGTATATACTGTTTTTTTTTATACGTATCATAATTTTTGGAATTTCTTTTAAAAGTAACTTCTTAGACAGATTTTGGTCTGACTAATTAAATTTTAAATTCAACAAAGCTTGTCGGATCCTACGCGTTTTTTATTATTTTGTAACTACAATCTCGATGTTTCGGTTCCTTTAGAGCAACCGTGATCACGGGACCTTTCATCTCATCTGCCCGTAGTATCTGAAAATCTTAATTTCATTGAAATGATTACATGCGAAAATCTGATATCATTAAATGATAAATTCTGTAGATTTTATTATTTTCGAAATTGTGGTGATGTCCATTAACAGAAAGCTTTGAATTATATGAAATCTTAATCTGAAAATCTGAACAATTTACTTGTCGTACTTGTGAAAATTCAATACATGATGTAATTTAAGCACTTCCTTCATGTCTCCAGACGAATAGTTATCGGCACTCCAGCAAAAAATAAGTTAAAACAGCTCATAAACACATATACTTAAAGACCAAAGGAGCTTAAACTGGCGAGCACTGCGGCCTTTGTCATCGCTTATCTTACATAATTTATTTCATAATATGTTCCGATAATTGGACAGTATTGTTTACTCTCACTTATTCACTGCCCTACAAAATAGTACGTAGCGACTATTAAAAAGCGAACTCATTATATTTCGTTAAAACATTGCTTTCATGATACATCATGATGATTTATGAATAATGAACTAAAACTATATAAAGTCTACGTCGTTTTTTTATTTATTTATTAATAAAATTCATTTTTATATAATCTGTATACACTCTAATGGCAGTCTTTAGACAAAGCTAAAGCACAGGGTAATTTTTATAATTGTTTCTTGCCGCTGTCTTATGAACCAAATGTAGTTAAGAAGATTGCTACAATAACTCAGGCACTTCATGTAACATATACACTCTAGTCACGGAACAAGGAACACAGTCGAAAATTTTACTCTGATGTCTTAATATGTCTGTATTACTTTATTTATGTAATGTGTGGGAGATCTCGCTTTAATTTAGTTATCATCTGTGTTTATGTAACTGCTCCACAGGGGGCAAAGGATGAACCAATTACTTAGTAATAAATTTCACCTCTTACATCAATCTATTTTAAACCCCAATATGTATATGTATACATATAAATATTTATTTAATAATTCGCTAAGTGAGATTTGAATACTATACCTGTTTACTGTTTACGTAGCGTTGGAGTACATTTATGCTCGAGACTGATTGAGATGAATTCGACAAATACGTTTTGTTCGGTTGACATTGTAATCCTAAGTGACGTTCGTCTTACTACAATACAGTGGAAGATACAGGATGTCGGTCCTATTAGATTTCATTGCTACTTTTCATCCTGCGTTGCATTAAGGAGATACCAAAACTGAACACATCAAAAGTCATTTAAATTAAAATAACTAATGAGTAATTTTATGATTTAACTAAAACCTTGATGTTTCTAGAAATCTAAAATGTGAATTTTATAACAGTTATTATGTAGCCATCCAAAAGGGAATTATTTTATATACTTAAATTTTCTTGAATTTAACTTGAACCATTACCAAAAAAATTTGGACTAAAAAAATTGTTTGTAGATATTACGTTTACAAATTATAAAATATCATTATATTCATATATATATTATATCCACTTATATGTTATATTTTATCCACATTTTAAAATGGACTATTTCTATGTATGTATACAATCTGTTACAAGAATTATGGATAAATATTAGTTTGTGTTAATTATGCAAATTATATGTTCGTGATTATTTACCTCGACAGTTATATAAAGTTCAAACTCAGTTTACAGATAAATTTGTACATATTTTTAATTAGTACACAAAATAACAGTCACTTAATAGGTAGTTAATAAAAAATTTACTTAATAAATTTACTCTATTTCTTTAGGAAACTTTTAATTGAATCTCTGTCAGAGTCTGTAACTGTTTACACACACTGAAGACATTTTTCTACTTTAATGCCTCGCCCAACAACATCGATGAAGCCTCCATGTAGTACACATAAATAAAATCATAAACACAGCAACCCCAAAGATCCAGTATCTCATATTTCTATAACTGTAAATCTGGGCCACGAATAAAAAGGTTCCTTATTTCTATTATATGCCGTAAAACATTACTGTTCGACTCGTATCGAGCTTTGCTCTTACCATTCGATAATATGCATAAAATTCTATTAGGTGGGTTATTATATTATTTAGATAATGACATTTTAATTAAAATAAATTATTCTATTTTATGGTAATTTAGAGGAGATAATGATTTTTATCTGAAGATATTAAAAAATTGTTGTAGTTACTTCGTAGGGTAATCGTTAGAGGAAGGCTACAGTGTTCCTAGGCATCCATCAAGTGTTCCCGTAAGTTCAGTGTAAGGAAATAATGTTTCGAGCGATTGCAATACATCATAAACCTTACTGCTATTGTAATAAGAGCTTTTAAATATTAGACAGCGATTACCCTGACATGGTATACAAAACACTCCAGGGCACGAATGAGTTTACTTTCACTTGACTACTGAACATTGATGTTGTAAACATTTGTATAACATCGGCTATCTGATACTGCAGTGTAACGACTGTATTATACTAATTTACCGAGCTCTGTTCACATACAAAGCTCACTTCATTATGAACTTAAGTACAAGGAACCAATTGCTTTAATATGTAACTTAACACTTGTTATTTTTTTTTATTTTCCTGTAACGTTTATTAATGAACTTTTAATTATTTATAATTTCAGAAAAAACATAAATATGAAAACAAAAGTTACGAGTTTGTTAGACTTTAGAATAGGATGTTATTAATTTATTTTAATCAAGCAAAGTTTTAATTTCTTTTATATAATACATATATACTCATTATTAAAGTTTTCAATACAACACCCTTGACACTTGGATCCTGTACGCCCTACACAAGTTGTAAGTTCCTACGCGGTCTTACTCTCTCTACAAATCAAAACTTGTGCTTACTTCATTAAGTCGGTATCACAGTCAGATGCTGAATTGTTTCACATCTTCAGTATCTTAGGTTTTTCTTTTAGAAATGACAAAAAACGTACTGCTGTAGAAGTGAAATGTCAACGCTGTTTGTAACTCTTTTTGTTCTAAGTCAAAAACATTATAAGGCTTAAGTTTGTTTTATTTCTAAAACATTGCCGTCCGGTTTTTTAAAATATCTAGTAACATCACATCGAAAAAAGAATAAAAAACAGTTTATTACACTATATGTAAAATTAAACGTTTGTAGTACAATAAGGTATACTTAGGTTTCAATACTCCTTTACAATCACCATAAATCCCGTATGTAGGTAACTCATACAACGAGCACACATTTCAGATAATATTTTAGTTAAAATAACGTTTAATCTGAAATCTCAGTGAATCTCCTACTTAACTCCATCGGACAGTTTCATTCGAGGCGGAAAATAGGAAGGTTCTTAGCACTAAGGTGGAAATGAGATGGGAATCCTAATTCAATCTAGACCACTTTACTACCGCTTTCATATTAAACTTTGTCTTGTGTCAGCCGTTGTTCACAAACTAACTTAAGTAAATAAATATTTATTAATGTAGGATTTAAATGTATTATTTATTAAGACCAATATTGAGTTTGTACATTTGGGAACTTTACAATTGAAATAGACGAACAAAGTAAATTATTTATAGTGCAATAAAATTTACATAAAAGACATATCATTCAGTTGACTCTTTTCCAAAAGTTACTGGACATGTAAAACTCAACTGCCGTATAGCCTGTTGTAACCATTTTCTATTTTTTAAATAGATTTTGTTAACATAATTCCATTTCTTGTCAATTGTATTGTTCTTACACCGACATAGTATTGTTTATGTTTATTTAAGAAGAAACCATTTGCTGAAGGTATAAAGAAGAAATTATGTTTTATACAAACATCGCCGTGCCCGTTATTTTGTGTGCAGTAGAGCTTCCACCTTCTTTTTGTTTGGACCATAAGGATCTAATGAGATAATTCATATTTCCCCTTAAACTATTTACTCTGCCAAAAGTTATGGTTCAGCGCTCTCACAAACTCCGTACGTCTCGCTTATAAGGTAAATGGTGCAAAACAAAGAGTAATTACTACATGCGGTGCAAGTTGAAGTTCCTAATCTGACCGAGTAAATACTTTTTGCGAACAAGTATAACACAAAAACTAGTGTGGCTATGACATGTGGCAACAAGATCGACTTTAAAATATTTTACCGTTCCCTTTGTCGTCATAGAATATGTTGTCACGCGCCACTTGAATCCCCTTAAGGAAGTTGTGCGGGCACCGCAGACCTTATTTTCACGTAAACATATTATAGATAATGCTAAGTGTTATGTTCTTAAGGTTCATATTTTTGTGCATGATCATATAACATTACTTTTGGAATAAGACTGATTGAAGACGGATTTGTAGTCCGAAAGGTTTTGAACATTCTAATAGAAAGGTAGCTTCAACAAGATTCTGTGTGAATTTTAAAATTGTTTACAATAATATATAAAAAGTTATTAATATTGCAGTTGTGTTTGTAAATATTTTTGATTGCCACTAGGAAAGAGACGCCAGACAATAATTTCAATCTGGAAATTTAAACGAGGAAAACAGCGGAGTGGACGCTTCACCAATACAAAAAAATGAAATAGTAGTAATGTAAAATGATGTCCAAGTTGTCTTGTTACCATTATTTTAAATCCGATTAATAAGTACGTAATATTTTGAGAAGGACCTTAAGAAAGCGCTTTCACACTAAACCTCAAAAAATGTGCTTTATTGATGAAACATTCTGAAAACGTTGCTTTGGTTATTCAACCTCCACAGACACTTAATTTTTTTTTAGTTTAGATGTCCTTAAGGCAATAGTAAAAATATCTAAAAAAAAAATACGTATCAGAGCATTTATTGGAAATTGTTATAATTAATGATACGATGACTTTCAAATAATTATATTGACTTTAAATATATTGACTATAATATTGATTTTAAACTTCTTTATAAAAGTAATAAAAGGATTTAAAAAGGGCTATGTGAAATATTGCCATTTGGCAATAAAAAAAACATGAAAAAAACAACTTTTCAAAATACTGTGGTTGGTGGTCTAAACTCTACAATGATAGGCCGATAGCTAACATGGGGTTAACAGTGATACACGACATAAATGTAACACTCTATACAAAATGAAGTCGCAATATGCTATAGGTTCGAGGTTATTTATCAGACAATCATACAAAATAAGACGATATTAAGAAACAAGTAACAAGTACCGTGAATAGAATAAAAAACATAAAACAAGGCGGCGGCGATATCTGAAATCTTTATTGAACTCATTGAATAACTCAAAAGATAGATACAAATGCTTGTTATTTATATTATTAGTGTGCGTGTGATGTTATTAGCATTTCCTAAGCAGAATTTCAACAAAACGTATGAAGCGACAAGCCGTTTAGTCTCTAGGGCATGCTAAAGAAATATACATACATACACTCGAAAAATATAAACCTCCTTGTTTTGAAATTGGGTAAAAAATATTGGATTTCATTACATTAATACGTCCCATGACACGATAATTATATAGTATAAGTTATTTGATTTCAAATTAATAATATTTACGTAAATATTTTGTATAGATGACTCCGGGGCGCTAAGTTCAGCCCGTTATATCATTTTCGAGATCACATTAATCACCCATCGTAATTAAGGATGAACTTTTAATTTCATCAGGCGTATAAAAATATCGAAACATGTAATTTTTTATTTAATTCCTTAACTACTTGATAAGACCGTTTAAGTTACGTGTCATAATTAACTGATGAGTTGTACAATTAAGTCGCAGTTAAATCCGAAAATATGTATATAATATATTATATTTTTGAAAACAACATTAATATCTATTGTTATTTACATCTTCTCTTTTTCATTATAAATACATAATTTAGATAGAAAGAGGAGCTTGAACAGTGGATGTGAGCGTTTAACGCGCGTTAGATAGGGGCCCCTTAAACCTACACCTGGGTCGCAAGTCCCAGGCACTGTTGAAGCTCCTCTCTTTGCAGCGCGATGGACCCGGCACCCGCACGGTGAATCCAGGGAATGCTGAGAGGTTTCGTCTATTATACTGTTCAGATGTAATGCCTTAATTTATATTCCTTTCCTTTCTTTATCATTAGATTTCTTATGTAAATGAATTTTAATGTTTTTTTGACAATAGACTATTTCTTATTCCTTCATAAATAATCTTCTTTCTCTTCTTAGAATTTGTATCTGAATAGTAAATGCATATTGCTGATTAAATAAAAAAATCTATTAAATACATGTATGTACAAAGGAGTAGTTTTTGAATGAAAGATATTCTTGAATTCAAATAATAAAATGAAATAAATTTAAATGCAGCTATTGAATCGGTCTCCATAAATTTTTGAGTAACATTATTATTAAGTGTGGCCATTTTCTTTGTTGTGATAAGTGTACAGACATTTTATTGCGGTCTCACCGTTCAGAGAAAATTATTGCACACAATGAACTTAATATGGTTCCGCGCCTTTTCCTGTTTTTACCGTTTCCAGCTTAAAAGACTACCTATCAATAAACGAAGATCTTAAACATATTTGTGTCAATTATTCTTTGTCCTAAATGATTCACTTTCTACTCAGTTTTTAAACAACATTTCAGTTTCTGGGACATTCTCATGTATTTTGTCTTGGTTTTTCTGCTAGACTCGGACTTTTCAGTTCTTCGTACCGTACTGGTTTGTTCTTGACTACTTTCACATTTCAAGCAATTTAACTGGTATGGATTTTCAGACTTTATCCCAATAGATTGATATTCAAGAGAAGTTTAAGGAGAGAGTATTTGTTGAAATAATGCATAACTTCATAAGACGATTTATTATTTTATTTAAATTCTCGTTTGACTTAAGTATTTGGATTTTATTTTATTATATATGTATATAGGCCTATTTTCAGTAGGTATATATATATATATATATATCAAACACCTGGGACCCCGTTCTTAAAAATATAAAATCCTATGTCCGTAACCACACCGCAGGGCCTCAAGACACCGTTAGCGCATTCTGCCGGCATCCAGAGCGGTACGCCAGAAAATTAAGAAATCGATGGCGGTAGGTGATAAATAACAAGGACCAACTGACAGACATTCACACCTCGTCTGCCCGTGATCACGGTTGCTGCAAAGTAACCGAAACGTCGGGATTATGTAGTTTTTAAATAATAAAATCCGCGTAGTAAATCCGAATAATACTAGTTTCATTTAAATGAATAAAACTCGCGAAAATCAAAGATTTTCTTGTTAGGTTTTCTATCAAGGTTACAATCTACATTAGGTTCACAATAAAAAGTTTACAACACTAACCTGTAAGAAAAGAAACAACATTTATAGCTATTAATTTACAATGTCGATTACAATATCACAATTAAAATAAATACGATCTATTTTACACGTTCTCTTCTTGGCAACAGTCTCGTTATACGTTATACAATTTAAAATAAACCACAGTTAACAATATTTGTAGTTTGTTAATGACATGTGAAGAAAATTATATAAATGTATATAATTAATATATATGTCTGAGTAGGGTCTAAGCCGCAGTTTTCAAAAAGAGTGACGCCAGCATAACTGACGTCACCAATGCCTATATTCTTGAATGTCGTCACGATCTCAGACTCATGAAGGTATCTCCTTAGACGTTATGCTGAATCCCTTACTTCGAAGTGGTCCGTACCCTGCAACGAGTCGACCAAGACTCCCCATAATCTGTACTCTCACCTATATTTATACTAACATTGTTGTACCTACACTTCCACAGGTGGCTACGCAGGTGGTTATGCGGGTGACACGTGATAATTTCAACTACCCTCAATTATTAGTTATTCAAATAATAAGAATTGCGCGCTCTGCACCATCCTGCATTCTTAAAACTTTTTATTTTTAATTGCGGTTGTAGCCGACTTTATTTAGAACGCAACGTACTTGGTTAAGGTTATCTGGTCACCTGAGAAGAGAAAGACTGATCGTTATGAACCGATACGGCCATCCCGAAAGGCGGCGCGTGCAATGCGCCTGCCGTTGTTGTAATGTTACATAGGTATCTGAAATAAACGTTTTATGTATGAGCTAAGTATCTGTGATAAAAATATGTTGTCGCTTTGAAAAGACGATATATTTTAACGGAAAACATAGCCTTATGGCTATGTTGCCGGATCTTGTAGGTTTTTACAAATCGAGGGACTACAAGTCTGCTAATGAATTCCTAAGACATCCCTACGATAACTCATGGTTCTCTAAGTATAGAACAAGGACCTGTGGCTAGCACAAGGGTAGCACGTGATTAGTTCAGACGTTTCACTCAGTGATGTATACTTGTCTTCTCACGACTTCTCAAGGCGTCCCTACAGAATGGCATGGTTCTCATAAGGATACATCACGGTTAGGAGGTCTGCTCAAGGGTAACACGTGTTAAGCTCAGAGGTAACACTCCAGATTTGTGGTGTACACTTGTCTTGTCACGGGTAATAATACATGTAAACTCAGAGGTACCAATCTCTGAATTTTTTAAATGTCATATACCACCAGCGTCGGTTATCGCGTCAGGTTATGCGGCACTCCAAAGGTGTCACAGTTCCCAACGTGACGGATGGAACTGAGGCTGTAGAGGCAGTGGTTGAGAGCACAGCTTGTTCCGATCCCAATTCTGATGTCGGAGAATGTTCCAAGCCATGGTTTTCAAAAAGAGTGACGTGAGCATAACTGACGTCACCAATGCCTTTATTCTTGAATGTCATCAGGATCTTAGACTCTTGAAGGTAAACTCGTAGACGCTTGGATGAACCCCTTACTACGAAGAGCTCCGTATCCTGCAATGGCTCGAGCGTACACTCTCCTTAATCTGTACTGCGCCACCAACGTTGTGGTGACTTCACTTTCACAGGTGGCTGCGAAAGTGGTTATGTGGGTGACACCTGATACTTTCAACTACCCTCAATTATTAGTTATTCAAATATTAAGAATTGCCCCGATACATATATATATATAATGAAGTATAAAATTATAATTTCATTTACTTAATAGTATTGTAACCTTGTCTTTTATCAGATAATTGTTTTGCATCGGCTATGAGATGGGACCTTGTCTTCATCGGTTAAAGCCACATGAATGGGGTGTAATGGTATATATAAATTCATTTATAGCAGCGTCTATCCTTGGTATCTAAGAATACCTGTTCTGAAACTTGTCCAGAGGGAAGTCGGAACCGCAGAGGAGGAAAGCGTTTTACTGTCGAGCGGGTTTGGGTGCTGCATTACTGTTTTGAAAGACCAGAGTTTGTTCTTAATTGTATGGCAGAAGTAAAAAATTTAAGTTTTGGAAGTACAATGAAGTTTCAGATGTGTTAGGGAGCACTTGTAGTTATGGTCATGAATTTGTTGTGGTTGAGGGGCGAGGGTGAACGAAGACGAAATATCAAAAAAATGCGGGTATTGTATTGTGTGATCTCATTTCGAAAACACATCTTACTTTCAATGCAGATTAAGGGGTTCTGCCGGCGTAGGAATCACACAACTTTGATCCCAACGGCTTCTATGATAGTTAGTCCTACTCCACGAAGGAATGAGGACGTAATTCGATTTTAAATATATCTTTTGGACGCTTACACTCAAATGATCGAAGCCTGTCTGACACTTTTGGTCCGAATAGATTGTAAATCAAGCCGTTCTGTCAAACTTTGTTAACGCCTTTCACTACAGCAAAGAAGAAAAGCGCCCGTCACCTGAAGAAGTCTACTCCGTCGGCTTCGACCATCTGCTCTATTAATCAATTTACTATATAGAAACTGTCGAATGTGTGTCTCAAAAGGACCTCGACCTTATTTGGAGATAGTTTTAAGCTTTTCTACTGTCATAAACTTGACGTCCTAAAATATATATCTTTATAGACTCATCTCCTTTTCCATTTTAAAGTACATAAAATATTTTGCCATCTTTTACAAATTAAAATATATCACTAAGTATATTTCTTGTATTAATTTTTTAAGAATTTTATATAAATAAAACAGGCTACGTCGCTTAAAATTAAGATTATATTATTGTGACTATGATATATTTGTCTATGATTATATTATTGTGACTATGATATATTTGTGACTATGATATTATATATTTGTCCGGCATTTTTCAAGTACTGTGTTTTCAAGACCCTCTCATTCTATGGTTTTGACAAAATAAACAAACAAATAGTCCAACTAAATAAAACATTATACTGTTCGATACAAATGCCGTAGTCAGTGTAAACTATTCAAATCTTTAATCAGGAAAATGGTGCGGTAAGAATAAAGAGCTGTATTTTAATGCGGAAATGTAAATTTTTATAACAATGAAGCCAGGCAATCGTTGAATTGACTTATGAATCACTTCCGTAATGCGTTTATGGACAAAAGGGACTTATATGACAATTGAAATATTGTAAAGAACAGACCCGTAACTTTAAAAGTAAATTAATACAAAAACAATTTTTTTAACATTTATTGTTCATAAATTATATGATATATTTGATTTTTGCGAAATGTTTTGTGACGATGTTAACATTTTTGATAAAATACACACTTTTTATCTTCGCTACATATTGTATATTAAGTAATCTTTAAAAAAAGTCTAAAACAATATGGGTAGTGAATCAACATTGAAAAAAAAACAAAAATAGTTTTGTACATGTTTCCTTGATTGGAGTATTTTCTTAGATTATTTGTGAAATATCTTTTAATTTCCCATAGTGTTTTATACTCTATATCAGAATGAAGTAACTAATAATTCATTCACTTAATAAATATGTTGGAGCAAAGTAGGTCTTATCCCCTGAACACGATTTTGAGATATTTGCAAAACTGTAATGAAAATTGATCAATGGAAAGCATTAAAATTTGTATGTGAACTGATTACATAACACTAATTACTCTCAACACGTAAAATAAATACAAAAACATCTATTAATAAAATATACTAACTACGATTAAAATAAATAATGATGATAATAATTAGTAAGCAGTAAAATTATGTAATTATCCTTTTATTGGATTTGTGGATGTGTGAATGAGTGAATGAGTGGATACAAGGATGTATGGATGCATTCACATCACTATGCCATGTAGATTTAAATTAATAAACAAACTCCACATATTTCTTCTTCATCACGGCATAGCAATTGTATTTTGCACGAATAATAGTAAATTATTTATTCAATTATTTGATTATTCGAGATTGGGTCAGCACTCCGATAATATTGTTTTGTCTCCAGTTAACTTGACGGACTTAGCTAACAGACAACTTGACAATTCGAGGAAAATCGTTAAGTAATATTAACAGGAGCTCAATGTAAACTTTATAACATTTTTTAGTTTATTATTAAATATCTTAATAAGTCTATCAAGTTCATAAATGATATTCCTGTTTGTTTATCGCTCACTAAATATCATCGGTTATTTGTCTGTTGCCATAACCGTGCTATCATAAGTACGTTAAACAGATTAAAATTTTGTGAAGAAAGTTGAGTAAAAATAATCTGAAAACCACTTGAAGTTACAAGGATATTTTCTTAAGGAAATAATTAGTATATTAAGAAATTTTGTGGTAGGAATGAAAGGGTTAAGAAAATGCATCAATGAACTACTACCAAATCACGGCTGTTATCCTAGAAGCGTTGTCACTGCTTCCCAAGAAGCAGAATAGAAGAGTGTCTCTTGGGATATTCGATATATAGATAGATAGAAGGAGAGAAATTAAGACTGGATTAGAAGACTCAAAGTATTTTCAGTAAGCATGTTTTATTCGACGTTGTATGCTCGGCTACCTTGTGAAATTTACTTCGTTAAGTCTCTGGACACAACTTTTTCATATTCTTGTTAAATAAACTAAATAAAATGGTGTTAAAATTCATTCAGCGTTATAGACTTGTAGTTTTTTGAGCCAATTGAATCAATTGAGTCAATATAGTTAATTGAAGCTAACTTTAAAATGATGAACTCTCTGTCTGTCTGTCTTAAATTAATAAGCTAAAGAAAATATCGTTATGGGATCAAGAAGAGATAGTGTGATATATAGGGTTTTCCATTAAGGGCGCTTGATCTTTGAAATGCAAAAAAAAATACATGTAGGAAAGATATTTGCGAAATTTTTTTATTTGGAAGGTCTATTGACCCCATTATGTATGGAATATGTCATCATTCAAATGACCGCCACGGCTTCGGTTGGTGGCGCGCACACGAAAGGTCCAATTTTCGATGACTCTGGCGCACAAATCGGGCTGTATTTGATCGATGGCGTGGCGTATGTTGACTTTGAGGGCATCGGTGGTTTGCGGCTTGTTGGCATAGACCTGCGACTTAAGAAAACCCCACAAGAAAAAGTCCAGCGGGGTCAAATCGCACGATCTCGGTGGCCAGTTCACGTCGCCTCCGCGCGAGATGACCATGTCCAGAAATTGCTCGTGCAGAACTTCCATCGTAGCGTGTGCTGTGTGGCACGTAGCGCCGTCCTGTTGAAACCACATGTTGTCCAGATCCATATTCTCGATTTCAGGCCAAAAGAAGTTGGTTATCATCGACCGGTATCGCTCACCATTGACGGTGACGGCCACACCATTATCGTTTTCGAAAAAATACGGACCAATCACGCCTCCGGCCCAAAATCCGCACCAAACAGTCACTTTCTGCGGGTGCATTGCCACTTGGTGAACCTCGTGTGGATTGGTCTCGTCCCAAATACGGCAATTTTGCTTGTTGACATAGCCATTCATCCAAAAATGCGCCTCGTCGCTGAAGATGATTTTTTTTGCCAAAATCGGCGTCAACTTCCAACTGCTCTAATGCCCAGTCAGCGAACACACGGCGCTGTCTATGGTCATTAACCTTGAGCTCTTGGGTCAGCTGGATCTTGTACGGGTGCAGGCTCAAGTCACAACGCAAAATTCGCCAAGTTGTCGTCTGCGAAAGGCCGAGTTCCTGTGCGCGACGCGGAATTGACTGCCGCGGGTTTTCGAGGACACTGTCGCGCACAGCGGCGATATTCTCGGCAGATCTCGCGTTACGTTGACGCACGGGAACCGGCTGATTGTTAACTGACCCGGTTGACTCGAATTTGTCCACCAATCGACGGATAGTCGACTCGGCAGGACGATCATCGCGACCGTAAAACGGGCGAAGTGCGCGGAACGTTGCTCGAACTGAAGACCCATTTTCATAAAACAATTTTATGATTTGCACGTGCTGCTCGACACTGTAACCTGCCATGGTAGTTTGGGAGGACGGAATGAATATAACACACTGCATTTGACAGCAGTCACTCAAACAACATGGCCGCAATCAGCTGTCAAAGTTCAAGCGTCCCTATTGGAAAACCCCATAGAACAGAAATAAAATATATAGCTTACTTAGTTTGGCCATTGTAAATATTTCTTTATGGCATTTGGTTACTATAATATTACAAGATATTATATATATTCTTAAATCGTGGTCAATATTAAGGACCCAGTTTATAAGAAAATATGATTTTCAAGTTATAAAAAAACTGATTAAAGTTTTTTTCCAAAAGATTTGTGAAGTTCAAGTTTCATATAGTTATGAGTACTTTTAGGAACACCACGTTGCAGGTCCAAGCGAACTGATGTTCTTTGACTACGAATTTCCGTTTATTGTAATAAAAAGCCATATCCTCCTTTATGACCCAGAATATCAGTATTTATGCCACCTTATATCTATTGCTAATAACCGTAGTTGGTATATTGTTACACAGGATTCTTTCTCAGGATTTAACATGAATAGGCGCATTACCATCATCGCAAAGTGATTAAATGTCTAATCTGTAAAATAAAATATTGAATCTTTTGAAAATAAAAACTTTTGACTTTGTTCTCGATACACAAACTTTAAGCAGGAAACTTATTTAACTATACTGACTTAATATCAAAAGTTATAAAGAACTTTTTTTCACGTTACGATGTTAAAATTTTATGTTCAGTATAACGGTGAGTTTCAAGAATATTTAAAAATATCTAAGCTTCATATAATCAAAATTAGTTGTATATGTATATATATATATATGTAAAAGATACGTAAATAAGTAATAAATATATAAGTAGTGAAGATTCCTCCTTGAGGGTGTTAAAACAGTCTGCTATATGATGGACAAATGTTTACAGCCTAGTTGTTCTGTAATCAACTGAAAGTAAACTCATTCGTGCCCTGAATTGTCTTGTCTACTATACAAGTTAACTTATCATCAAGCATTATTGTTGCTGGAGACCTAAAGTGCATGGAATTTGGTGTAGAATACCGTCCCTTAGCAATATTGCTATGCTATTTAGACTTAATAAGTTGCTAATAATTAAAAATATAGTCTTTATTGTTATTATATTATAATTTTACGTAACTTTCTGGTTGCAGTTCCTACGATTAAAACTTCTCAAATTAGATCAGGAAAAATACAAATCCGTCATTGATCCATTTTTAGTTTTATTAAAAAAGTATAATTTGTGTAACCATTGTGTCTATACTTTGTGTTGTCATTTAATAATTCTGATAGTTTTATAAGCCCTTTTAAAACAACGTAACTTTGATCAGTTTATTTACTTCAGTTGTTTTCAACAATTGAATTAAAATTCAATTATACGTTCGAATTAAATATTCAACGGTTATCAGAAGCATACATTTTACAATGTTTTGGTAGATTGGAATTTTAATTGGAGCATTTAATTCAAGATTATTTAGATGTTAAAAACTTAAGTACGGAAAGGTGAGTCATATTTCTACAATTCAATGTTGTATTTATTTGTTCTCATAGGGTCACTATCACTAAATCACTAAATCACTAAATCCTACTATATTTTGTGTATAAATATGTAAGAATGTAAATAAAATGATACCAGAACAATGAATGAATTATAAAATTTCCAAGCGAAGGAATTAAATGGGTCAAGAGTTTTATTTGAAATATCCCAAAAAAGCTTAATAGAGGCTTCGCGTAATTCGGGACGGTTTCGTACGTTCTCATCGGCTTTACACCTTAGGCCAGGATTTACGAATTTTAAAAACTCGAAAACAACTTACCTTCAATTATTATTATTTTACTGCGATCAAAACAATTGATGCTTAATAAACTTCACGCGAACAGATATTAGATGCCAAGTTAAATCAACTTGATAAATAAGTCATTGCAACTTATTATCGATTCAGAGGACTTTATTTGTGAGCTTTCACCAGGTGCTACTTTAGAAAACACTAAAAAAATTAAACAGTTTACGGTCAAAGGAAATATTTCATTTTTAAGTTTGATCTGAAACTGCAATATTTTTAAAATTTTATAGTTCCGGTTTTGTTAAACCGAAAATTATACCGATTAAAAATGTTTTTTAATTGAGTTTTTTTATGTTCTTGGATAATTTCAACATTTCGAAAGAAATACGAGGCATATAATAATGTTGTTAGTGAGTGACTATCTTTTACTTCTATCTATCTTTTCTATGTTTCACATATATTTTAATAAAAATAACTTAACACAACATACATTGAGTACCTAAATAAATACATTTAAAATAATTACTTCAACCGGAACTGCAATAAAGCTGGCAGAAATAAGGTAGGAATATAAAGGCAGAAGCCGTGTCTGTACTGATGTTAATATGATATATATTGTGAGTAGTGATGAATATAACAACTCCCATCGTCTAACACCGACATAACTTAATTTATCGATAAATATCCTAATCAGTATCCCAGAAGTGATGACTACGGAGGAGATTACTCACTCATCGTGATGAGTTTCATTAACAGTTATTTTCTTCATATTCTGCTTATTCAGAAACTGCAGATCTTCTTATATAAAGTGTTTATACTGTTTTCAATACAAACAAATATAAATTCCAATTTAACCACGAAGTTAAATAAAAATAGCGAGAATCCAATTTGCAACATGAAACTAATCTCTTTCCACACTCTTAAGTAACATTTTTAATTTCCTGGAGACTTTTTATATCAAAGCTACTGTAGTAATAACACAATTCTCCATTGATATAATATTAACCTTAAAATTGTTTTGTTGGTGAGTGAGTTTTACTCAGAGTTGGCAGGTTTTAAAGTGTCACGAGACACATCGATACGTGCAAAAACTTTGGTACTTTAGTGTCTTTAATAAGAAAAATTGATAAATAATTTCACTAGATATAAAACCTATTTTGCCCTATATTAATATGTAGATACTATGACAGGAAAGTAGGATGTAGGGAAAGAGGGGGAGTGAAAATGACCACAGATCAATTATCTACCATCACTTAGAGTATTTTTTTTATTGATTTATAAATTTACTATGAAATTAGTCACACTTTAAGATAATGTACAATGTACATAGTAGAATCAAAATATTTATTTGAATTGAAATATCTTTAATAATTATACTATATTTAGTGTTTTTATATGGGAATTTCAGCTTAATAAAAATAGAACCTTTATGACTACTCCCGATATGAACATCGAAAACCTTTATTTTGTTGAGACACTCGTATGTTTTAACATCACGAAAGATTATTAAAAAAGTTGTTTATATTAACATCAATTCTGCGAAGGAATCTAATGACTTTTAAACTGTTTGTTGGCGTGACGTTTGCTTTTTAATTAACTTGAATATTTCTTATTAATATATGAGCCTGTTTTTTTATAGCTTAACCGAACTATATTTATTTTATTTTACAATCGGCTGTTGCCTGTGACATATGTAAATATTTTCATTTATGTCGTAATGTTAGTTTGAAGTTATAAACAGACACTACCATTCCTTTATTTGTACACATCTACGAATTAATAATCGTCTTTTTATCCTTTTCGTTATTTGAAGTTTTTCGATTTTGATATTTTATTTTAGTTTTGTTAAATGGATAAAATATTTGGTACTGGAATTTGTTAAATTGTAAAAAATAAATTAACAAATTTTTCTAGATACGGAAAAGTCTTTTTTACTAATTAGGATGCAGACAATATTGGAAGGTACATTTTTTAACCTGTATATACGTATGCAAATAAACTGCGTATTTTTTTAGTAGTGTAGCGTACTCTCTAGAATATATTGCCCTAATATTTATATACTTTCTCGGCAAACAAAAAGTCGTATTCGGTTGGTGATATCGAATTCTTTGTTCTTCTAGTCTAATGTATCATTTACGGTTAGGAGAAACTTTTTATTCCTAAATAGTGGCATAAACCAGCAAATATTTTTTTCTTTGCATAAACAGTTTGTTTGTAAAAGATTTCTTATAATTTTTTTTCTATTATACACACAACAGGTAATCGGAGATCGTTCTTAAACATGAAACAAGTTCTCAGCCGGAACAAGAGCGTCCTATTGTCCTGCTTTCTGTTCATGAAGTTTGCTGTCCTGCAAACTGCAGCAGCAGACAACTGATGTAAGACAAATGTTTACTAAATCAGTCCTTAGCATTCAAGTGAAGGCGAACCTCTTTACACTCAAGAATGTCTTGTGTGATATTCCGGTTAACTTGTGACCATGCAATTTATAGCTCTTATTGCGATAAGTCTAAGGTCCATAATTCTCGGTCAAGTAAACGTAATTACTTTACACTGCACTTACACTTGATATACGGTCACTACAGTTTGCCCGTAACGAGACACCGTCGCTAGATCTATCTGAATACAGCCCAAGATTACTATTGACTCTGGTCAATGAGATCGCCTGCTCACTAATTCACTAATTCAAACGCAGCAAATGTAATTTGTAACGTCATTTGCTGTAGGTAAATATGGGATTGCATTAAATGATGTTTATGAAATTTGTATTATACCAATAATATGTTTAGTTAGTCAGCGAAACAAATTACTTTAGCTAAATAATTATCAGTAATAATCTAGTCATAATATTTGCGATATTTTCATTTAATTCTCTCTAACCCTGCGATAAATTTTCATTTCCATTGAATAAGCATTGACAAATCGTCTATTATAATGTTATTAGCTAGCCTTCAGTACTTCAAACTTTTCATTTAACGAAGCTTTTATAAGCAATTTCCTCCCTATTAGTGACTATTACCTGGGACTGATTTTCTGATACATATTTTGCTAATAATTATAATATTTCTTATTTTTTTTTGTTTACTTATTGAGTTGTTTCCTCAAATATGAATTTAATAGTCGCATGTTCCTGCTTCCGGTCGTCTGATGTAACGTTCGTAAGACAAGCTTATTGAATCGCTGAAATATTAATTAATTTATAAACTATAATATTTATGTTATAGTCTGACGCTTCTAATTTCCGATAGGTTATCGACTCCGTAACTAGTTTCAGAATATATTAGTTTTACCGTACTGAGAATAAATAATTTGATACAATTACAACTTACGACACATGATTTAAAATGTTATGTGAAGTTTCCTAAATACTGGTCTTTTCATGGTTAATGTTATATTTCGATTAGTTTAGTGTAGTGAATGACTGTTTGTTGCCAAATAAATTGGGAAAAATAATAAGTTTCGTCGTCCTTGGCTCAAGCAGTTCTTAAGTGTGTAGTGTGTTAATACGTGATGGTGTAAAAGGATTCTATTGTATTACATTTAGTATTGTTTATGTCAAATAAGCCATCATTGGGGTTTCATTTCTCTTGTAGGCAGTAGGGTCCATTTCCTTATATTTTTTAAATTTCTTCAATTATACATCTTCAACATGTCTTTATTAATCTAATTCACTTCGAATGACATTCCTTTGGAGTATTGCCTGTTGTTTGTTAGGTTTTATTATAGAATCTAACACTATTGGAGTCCCTTATATAATTTGATGAATAAAAATTAAAAAAAAAACAAAATACAAGACACTTAAAATGTCTTAAGTCCTCAGTTACCTTTACAGTGTGAAATAGTAGCTAATTTATACGTAATAGCAGCCAGTAGGGCAACGGTGTTTGTATAGATAGGAATAATATGGCCTCTAATTAACATGTCAGATACGAGCTGCTCAAATTATGAGATTACTTTTAAATACTTAAAGGAAACGTTTTGATAAGTTTTATACAAACAGAGGACATTGAAGTAATCACTTCCAGTATGATAAATGCAAAAGTAAACTCGTTTCTTTATAACTTTTTCGCTTTGACTGTAGAGCTCAAGTTCTGAAATGTTAAAAACATATAGACAAGGGTTCCGAAAGGGCATAATTTATTACACATAGAATAATATAATCATGTCCAGGAAAACAGAAAAGCTATTTAGAGCTTTATAAAGGTTTCCGGCCATTTAATATGTCTGACAAAGATATTGCCGGTGACCGAAAAACGTAAAACTGCTACGATTCCTCGTTGTATTTCCTTCTAACAAGTTAACATTTTTAAATGTAAATTTTAAATAACGGATAATTTCGACACCGTTTTATATTTTCTTAAAGAAATCTCTAAAATGTATTTTTTAAAATTATTTTTTTTGTAAAAAATACCTTTTTTGGATAATGTATTCACTCTATCATGCCTAAGTCACCTCACTTGTGGAGCTGTATCACCACCGCCGCATGTTTTCTAAATTCTCAAATACTAGTGGAGACACATCAACGCTGAGATGTAATTGTTGCCATCGTTGCAATTATTACTAGCCGGCTCAGACGGAAAAGTTCACATTTAAATACATGCAAATAGCTTCCGTTCCAGAAATTACTGACGATTGAACATAAGCGAGTTTTAGGATCTATCGTATTCAAATCTATATATTTGTTAATAATAATATATTTCTTTTCAAAAGGGCATGGATTCGGGAAACTACAGATGATTTAGAGATGAACTAGAGAGACTTCAAAACTATGTGTATATCACTGCTGACTACAGGAAGTACAATAATTGGATAAACGTTGGATATAAAGCACTGGTGAATTTCTACTTCGTCGATTGTACAAAAACACTGAGCATAAAGGAAAGTTTCATTTGTTATCGTCGACGTAGCTTAGATCTTCTATCCGATTACTGAGCTTATTGATACCTAAAGTATTCTACAATTCAGTGTAGCTTTTTTTGAAACAATTTGGAAATGAAAACAACAGCATCCTTCTCATCAAATACTTTCTTAAATTTAATTAGTTCATTAACAAATACTCGTATATGTATATGGTTTATGTAGATAAAGTAAGCTAAAGTCACGAAATGATTAAGTGCTTGTAACGATTGAGTGCTTTGATTAAGTAATTTTTTTGTGGCGTGCTTTTTTATGTTAGGCACAATTTGATATTATATTCCTTAAACATGCAATATAATTTTGTAGAAGAGCATATAACATTAAGATATTTGAACCCAAAAGAATTATTTTTAGCAATTTTTCAATTCCCTAAACCTAGGATTAAAGTGGAACAGTGCAAAACATGCTAAGCTTTCGCGCTATACAAAACTATACGCTGCTATATTTATGGATAACGCTCTCGCTGTTTCAGCATCTGAACAAAAACATCGTTCCAATTTAAACAAACCTTACAACGTACAAAAATATAGTTTCCAAAACACAATGAATCCTGATCTTATAAATAATATATGATTCAATTATCGGTCATTGTTTTCTTAACTCTGAACAGCTCAACAAGTGATTACTATTCCCAGAAATAAAGGAAGTTTTAGAAAATAGACGCAAAAGGACGATAAAAACTATAGACAATAATAGTATTTTATTGAAAGCTGTTATATATTTATTGAAATATATATGTTTTTATGAAAGGAGGATATTTATTAATTTTAATAACTTTTTCATTTCATGACTAAAACCAGTTTGAATTAAAAATGATGCATGGTTACTACAAAAAGAGGTAATTAAATTCATATCATATTTTTCCTATACCTTTAATATCATAAGAAACTAGACGACAGATATGAGTGAATAGGCACCCTTTTTGTAGAATACTTTTTTACAGTAAACTTGCGTGTTAAATAGTATGCATATGATAAAGTATAAAATGTCGTTCTAATAAATGTTTGCTTTATAACAATAGACAGGGATAACCCTGGCATGTTCCAAAAAAAGCAGCCGCATTACTTTTGACTGTAAGACTTACGTCTTTTACCTAATTCAGATTTTATAAGACTCGTTACGCCATCCAACATTCATTCAGCAATAATCATTAAATCATTGGTCATCATTAAAATGTTAAATAAAGCTGTAAAGATCGAGATATCTGCTCTTATCTTAAGCATACTAATAAAGTCGTTACTCATTTGACACTAACACGATCATAAAGATAACAGCCCCTCGTACGAACTCACTAACTCATATTTCTATTACTGCAAATCCCAGTAACGGCGCAGTGGCTCCCTTATTCCTGTTTTATGACTCGAAGACAATATTTCTTGACCCGATTCGGAGGCGTCTTATTTATATGTTTAATAATGATAATTTCTGTGCTCCGTCACTTCAGCTCTTGCTTATATACATAATATGTACATGAAAATTAAAAAAATGTATCTATATTAAGAAGTAATACTTATTAGTATCCGCAAAATTTATATTAATTAATAATTGGTTAGATTTTGTTCGGAAAAGACGTAGCATTATTGACATTCTGACGACGATACATTACATAAAACGAAATAGTATTTAAAAAGCTCTGATGATTTTCTAATAGTATTTTTACTAGCGATGTTTAAAGCGAAACCGCTGCCAGCTGTATCTATAAATTTTTAACTAAATATGATAAAATAATTAAAATAGTACAATATATCATGGGAAAACTAAAAAATTCCTACCAAGAAATAAAGTGTACATATTGGCTTTCGTTCTAGTGTCGTTAGTGTTTTCATAATATGATATTTAAACTAATCGTTTGTGTGTGTGTTTGTGTATGTGTGTGTGTGTATGTGTGTATGTGTGTGTGTGTGTGTGTGTGTGTCGCAACGCAATGTGTTAGTGAATATTAGTTTAAATATTATTTTGATTTGGGAACTAACGAGATCTAGTAGCAGTAGTGTGCCTTACTATTAAAACGCTTGTCAAATGGAATGATGACAGTTTGTTTGTAATATCAGATCAATATTAACTGGTAACATAAAAAATGGTTTCAAATCTCAAGAGGATGAATGTTATTGAATAGTATGAGTAAAGTTTCTTATGAAATCAGTGTGAGTAATGAATATGTTAATTTATTTCATTTCAATGTGTTAGCTCGTGATGTATTCTTACCGACTCATATTAAAAGCCATAGATTGATGTTCATATAAGTTTAATTTACATCGTCCATAACGATCCACCGCGGCCATAATGTGAGGAAGACAATTTAAGTTTTTTATCCTTTCAAGGTATCTTGTGATCCCGAGAAGACGCTACTTGAATCGAAAATTATCCCTCACTGGCTATTCCTCACTTGCTCGTTTCCTATTTCTTCGCGTGCATAAAAACTCGTCATTTTTAAATTGTATTTCAAGACTGATGCCACAATTATTTTTAAAACAAGAGCATTATGTTAAAAACAGTCAGATATTTTATATTTATTAGCTTAAGGCATACGAGAAAAAGAAAAGAAACGATTATTGACAAAATTTAGGAGTTTATTGATTTTAGCGATAGAAGCCTACTGGGATAAAATGTCATCCACATTGGGCACAAATAGCTTCTCCCTTACCTATGAATGGAATCGGTTTAGTTCTCATAAAAATCATTCCGAGAAAACAAAGGCAGAACAATACTTTTATAACTTGTTAATTTTCTGATATGTATTCTGTCAAAAGTATTATATAGCATTAATATTTAAAACTTATACTACAACCTCATGGTCTATAAAGAAACACTAGTTTACTAGACAATTGCAACTGTTTGATTCAAGACGTATAAGACGTTTCTCATATTATTGCTTGTTGATGCACAAATAACAGACCTAAATCTTAAAAGGCTGTACGACAAATGAAACCTGTGACGATTGAGCTTTTTATGAAGTATCGAGGTCTCTCGTCTGTTCTTCAGGATTACTGTTTAATTAACTCCACAAACACTCATACTGATTAATTAAAATACACACACTCCAATAACTGAATAAGCCACAATATTAATTCAATAATTATTTATTTACATAGAAATATTTTTTATACATTTAACATGTGCTAACGACAAACGTGCTTGGTTGAGAGTTATAACGACTATGCGACATATTGTCAATAATACAAATTAAGGAGGAAATGTTTATATATATTTTATTTATTTAAGAAAATATAAACATAAAATCATTATCATTTTAATACGTACTTTAAAGACAAACGAATTCCCGATCGTCGCCAACGCTGTGCCTTCTATATTTTAAGGTAAAAATATATTGAATCCACCGCCTGGCCGGAATGTTGCTTCCACAGAATTTAATCAGGTCAATGTCAGTTCTCAATTTAAATTTATTTCCTCATCCGAATATATCAAAATCAATTTAATGAAAGCATTAAAACTATTCTGGAATATAGAAGAATAATCAAATAACGTTCGAAATTAATCTCATAAATAAATAAGTGAACCGTTTCATATTAACGGTCACGTCACTTTTATAATGAATCTCGCGTGTGATCCTGCTATCAAAGTGATAAGTTCAGACGTCATCGCCGCGGCGAATCAACCCCGCAATTGATATAAGCAACTGTTCCTGAATTAATATTAAATATATAATGAAAATGAATGCTATGGCGTTCCCTCTGTTTTTTTTATTGATCTAGTAATTTGTGTTTAAATGATAAAGCTGATTATATCGTAATGATAAGTATAATTTATTCTATTACTTTCAGAGTAAAAAAATATATTTTTATACTGTCATTGACATTATATACATATGTACAATGTTGAAATTTAATAAGTTTTGATGTTAACATTTAGAGGTATTAAGTAGAGTGTACAAAACAATCTTCTGTCTATTATTTATATATATATACTTTATATACAAATGCACAGTCTACATAATTATGTTAATTATTATCTTTTAGATTCAAATATTTCTTATTACTTAGATAACTTGCGCAATAATTAAACAATACAGACATTATATCAAAGCCCTTGACTGGTGTTGGCATTATTGGAAACAAACAACTTATCTATACGAACTTGAAAGTATTTTTTTGTTCAATGTTGAATGAGTTCTATATTAAAGTAAGAAATAAACATTTATTGGTAATAATACAGTTTGGTAACAAAATTAAAAATATTATGAAAATGTAATAATTGTCAAAGAAAATAACACAATCTTTTCCATTAATTGATCCTCATATTTTATTCCGCTGTTTTTACGCACATACGTTTTTTTCCTGATCATTTGACATCCATTCTTTACAAAAGAAAACGTGTTTATACTCGGCAGGTCGATGAAATTGAATACTTTATGTGGGCTTCGTATTGTGTTGGTTCTAGTAGTAAAGATTGTGCGGATTCAGGTGAAGGCAAAGGAGCTGTGAGGAACTATGTGGAAGAACATGGAGCTATGAAATTAAAAAAAAAAATTGATAAATGTATATTTTATTATTTAGCTATTCAGAGACCGTGGGGTGTTACAAATATATATATATTTTTTTCTTATTGTTTCTTATGAATAAGTAGGCGAGATCGTACATATATACTATCTAAATATAAATGTATGTCTATAACGAAGTTTTAACGAAGGATTTTTGCGTTTAAGAAATTTATTAACTTTTGAAAGTTTAAAAAGGTTTATTAATCGGAAATAGGGACACATTTTTTGGCATTTAAGGAAACCGAC
The DNA here is from genome assembly GCF_018135715.1 of Danaus plexippus. Lineage (NCBI taxonomy): Eukaryota > Metazoa > Arthropoda > Insecta > Lepidoptera > Nymphalidae > Danaus > Danaus plexippus. The sequence goes on along the minus strand of NC_083537.1, from coordinate 326,455 downwards.
AAGTGGATTATTAACGGACTAGTTTTCTACAATGTCCCAAACACTGGTGAATTTTAAATATAGTTTATAATATTAGATATGATGGTTATTTATAAAATTATTCCATAGGTACTCTGCATGAGTGACAAGAAAATTAGCTGAGACACAGTCTTAATGACATGCTTCTGTCTGCATGTGTACACTCTGTCACTGTGTGGAGTGATACACAACATTTTCCGTTGCGCAGAAGATGGAAACCGCAAAGTGAGATTAAACCTTGCCAGAATCTGTAAGATTATACATATATTAATGCCTGTGAGTATTATCGATAATGCGCACTGAAATAGATAGAGTTTTGCATTTCAGGGAATCAGATCAGAGTTAAGAACAGTGCTCCATGTATGTATTAGATAGGTTTTGAAAAGAAAACTTAGGCTTCCCTTACCAAATCATTTGACTTGCTTTTATATGTGTCGATTTTCTTTGTAGGAATGATAGAGCATATTCCAGTTTAGTTTAAAGCTATATCTAATTTAAATGTCGGTCAATGTTGGACAATAGTCGTCGATCAATGAATTTAAAATATTCATGTCTCTTCGTTAAAATATTTTAATCGTAAAGGGAAGGTTTTACTTTGCAGAAGTTAGATCATATATACCTAAGGTACAAACGGTTATTCAATGTACCCTTCTTTAGCTAGTTATTATTGCCTAACTCTACCATTGCTAAATTATTATTTCTAAACAAGTAAAGGAAACTTAACAACTTAACATAAGAATGCTAGGTCCAAAATTGGATATCTTTTCACCCTGGATTCTATAAACAGACCTCGTTGGTGCAATTTTTTTGTTTGTATTAATAGAAACTTTAATCTTTTTTACGGTTAGCAGTCCACTAGTAGTATAAAATATGCTTTAATTAAATTGCTCCTGAAAGCAAACTTTCTTTTACATTTAATTGTCTATGACAATTTCGTTGTTTCCTGTTTTTTTCCTATTTCATCAAAAAAATGTATTTAACATCATCTCCAATGAAATAAAGTCATTGAGTATAATGATAAAATTATAATTTCTTTATAGAAATTATAACGTATATTCCTTTAAAATTTATATTCGTCTTTATTGTAAAGCTAATCCGTGAAGGTGTGTACGTATTTACCACGTACATGTGTAGTTTTTTTAAAAGCGTATGGTGGCAGAAAACGATAATCAAAAGCGTTTCAGCTTAAGCCAGGCTTATGCTGCAGGGGCGTTATTACGTGTATAATGGTGTAATGTATGCGTTTTGGATGCTATCGGTTTCATTTTGCAACATTTTGGTGAAATATTATAATTCTTTTAAAAAAATAGACGTACTATGCATTGAATGCCACATCTCGTCCGCCCGTGATCACGGTTGCTGCAAAGTAACCGAAACGTCGGCAGTACGTAGTTTTTAAATACTAAAACACGCGTAAAACGGATACAAATAAATTAAAAAAAATAATCAGAAAAATATTAGTTTCATTTAAATGAATGCTCGCAAAAGTCTTATATCTCAGTACCATGTATTGATATCCAGAATTTCATTTTAGCTTAGGAAGTTTTAAAGCCACGTCGCGGAAGAAAATCTATTTAGATCAGAGTAATAAATTTGTAAACAATGTCCTCCTTATTCATTGACTACTATTGTTTTCTTACTAATATAATAATAGCAATATTGACCTTTTTTCTTTACAATTTTTTCAGTTTTATAATGTCTGATTAAGAGTGCTAAGCTACGAGAACTTGCAACGTCGTCTCAAATTATGTAAAGTTATTCTGGAAAATTTGGCTTATAGTATAGCCACTTTAATTTAAGTAAATGTGATCCCAGCAGGTAATATATGATAATAACAATTGTTATATGTAACCAATAAATAAACCTCTATATTTTCAGTATGATTATTTTCAAAAATCACTTTTTTGTGCAAAATTACCATTTAAAATATTTTTTTTAACAAAGAACGGTATAGTAAATGGTATATACAAGATTTTTGTTTCAATTGTGACTTATAACAGGGCTTCACTAACATTTCACCCGTTGGTGGGTGTATAACAAGCCGTTTGTGGTGAACGCATTATAGCTTTTTAGACTATTCATATCATAACTGAATATTCACTCTTTCTGGAGCAGCCCAAATTATAATTAGAAGGGAACATAGACGCATGCAGAATATTTTCATCCTTTACTCTAAGCGTGAAGAAGAAAAATGCTTACCAATTCATTTGAATGCGGAAAAGATCTATAAAGAAAGTATGGAGTTTTACCGTACATGTGGTTGACCGATAGTAAAAAGAGAATACAGTATTAAAAGCGTTAGAATACTTGAGCACACTCTTCTAAACACTGCACTATCTTACAGATTATGGAGATAATTGAAACAGAATGATCATAAGCAGAGTCTTCATGGTTTCCTTTCCTAAGCACAAATTCCACTTTTATACAAGTTCCAATTTGATTTGATTTAGGCACCATACCAGTAATCAAAGTGAGCAAGTACAATCGTGTCAAAACAATAAACATTTCGGGTGATAAATAACAAGACCAATTGACAGACATCCTCATCTCGTCTGCCCGTGATCACGGTTGCTACAAAGTAACCGAGACGTCGGGTGTGTGATGTTTTTTAAAATAATAAAATAACAAGTAATAATCCGAAAACATTAATTTTATTTAGATGAATACTCGCAAAAGTCTTAGATCTCATTGTGTGAGTTATAATTGTGCTAATTTTATAGTGACTTAGTAATAGACGCCTCAATTCGGCATGGTAGCGATCAGCTTCATGAGACACCATACGGTGTTAAGTTATTCAAAAGCGTATCGTTATCTATTCCTCTGATCATATTGTGGATAAAAAAACTGTGACGCGATTATAACTGATATGTAATCACTACATTGCGTATAGTATATCAAGAACTATAAAACAATCTTGTGTAAAGTTCTCTCTGCAACGATAGTTTTATTTATAAAGGAAAGTTTCACTATTGTATCAGTAACTTGGTGAGCTGTTGCTTTGAATAAAGTATTGTTAATGAAGATAATACAGATGTAGAAGTTATGAACAGGAGTTTAAGTTAAAGTATTGGTTTCCTTGCATTATTTATACATTATAATATTTGCATATAAATGAAGCGGAAAACTTTGTTGGAAAATTCCCATATCAGCAAGTTATTGGTTGTTTAATGTAAGTTGTGAAGTCTAATATGTGGCTATTACAGAAGCATGAAAAAAGGTGTATATTTAAGAAACTTTCTATATGAAATAACAAAAAAATTGTATACCAATGATTTCTTCACAGATAATCAAAGTCCACAAAAGCTAACAAAGAATCCGATGTTTCACAAGCGTACAAACACACAGACATTCAGTTTAAATTTTGTAGAGAATGTACAGTAAATAAAATAATAAATTGAAGTATTTGCCTACAGCTGAGATGCCAGCAGAAGGCTCTATGTGTTGTGAAACTTTTTTAGTTTTTTAGATGTATTAGGGATTCAAAAATTGTAAAATTTTTGTATATTCATATTGTTACCATATTTGGGGGGTGTTCAAGTCCACATAATATGTCACTGGTGCTGGCTGTTGCCAAATGGCAATACAAATGTACTTTGCATGTCGGGAGACTTTTTGTAAAAATTCTGTCCGTATCACTCATCAATACGCAAAACGTTGTTTCATAAAAGTTTACGTTATAGTTTCAATTGGTACCATACACATTTAATGAAAAAAATATCATCGAAGCTGCCCTCCCAACGCAAATTTTATAACTACATGGAGCAATATTGGTCGGTTCGTCCTTTATTTCTTGTTAACCTTAATTCCTCCATCAATATGTCAGCGAGTGCAAATGATTCGTGCGTCCACATATATAAATACAATATTAATATACAATAGGTATGGGTTGTCTTTTATCTTATTTTGTTCTGGTAACTATTTCTTCAAGAAACTCCATATCCACATGTATATGTATTATTTACACATTCAATACGGTAGAGTTTGGTTAAAAATAAATTTTTATAATATTTTGTATTTTATAAGGAATTATGATTTGAGAAGTTTACAACATAACAATAACTTAATTTAATCGATTTTCATCCGTTCTTATAATCCGAGTAGTTCATTTTTATATTAATGTAAATATTGTAAATTCAAACTTTTAAGTTTCAACATTTGTACAGTTTGGGGCAACTGAAAAATAAGCTGAGTTTTGCAACCTTTTTACTGAACCCTTAAATGAAGATTTTTGTTCTGGTTTATGTTATTTTGGATAGAAATTAATTCAGTTAATGAAAAAAATATTACTATTATTTTCGCGTGATGTTTTTTTTGGCAGCATTGAGCTGGTTTTAACGATATTTACGGACCAAAGCCATGTGAATACGGTTTGGGGTGTGTTAGTTATGAGTGTATGTTGTGTGAGACGGTGTGATTTCGTTTTCTTCTATTTGCAAGAATTTTCTTACTATTCTAAACGTGTTTAGGATAGCTGCTTTCTGTAGACTAACGTAGGTTATGTCTTTTACGTCCAGTAGTTTAAGGCTATGATGAAGTGGTTGCGGTATGACATATGCGGAAGATAACACAATGGGTACTACATATATTTTGTCCTGTATCTAAATTCTTATAACTGCCTCTTTCTGTTATGCGTATTTATTTCTATTTTCAGAAATTGTCGAGGGAAATCGATTCAGTATGTTTTCGTTAAATAGATTAGTAAGTTGTGTGAGATTGATACTGTATTTTAATTTGCATATCCTAGATCGAGCATTTGGGTCCATCCCGAAATAAATATTTTTCTTTTCTAGTGTTCCTTTTGTAAAAAAAATCAATACTGCTGTTAATTATATGGTTTTGGTTTGTGTGGCAATGTATGACTGGGATTGGGAATGAGCGTGTGTTGGTGAGTACGGTTGTGTGTGAGTGTCTCATAGTTGTGATTGAGAAACTCTTTGTGTAGTTTGTTTGATTGGATTATATGTTGTGTTGATAGCGTCTATGTAGTTCTCTAATTCTGGTTATAATTGTTCCTTCAAGCAGTTCAGTTCAGTTCATTTTCTGATAGTAGTTTATTGGTTATAATTATTCTTCTTTGATTGGAAACTCGTTGTTCGATAACATTAATTGTGGGGTATTGTTGTGAGAAACGTTTATGCAATTGTTTCCTGTGTGTGGTCATGGCTGTCTCTAATTTGGTGATGTGGTAGTAATTGCGCATGATAAACAAGTTAACGTCTTTGCTTCAGCTCATGCGCACTCTTGGTTTGCCAGCCTTGGTGAACGCAGGCAAAAAGGTAGTTACCCCCTGCGCAACATTCAAAGCCAGCGTGTGTGGAAGTGTAGCTGGGCTAGTGGTTTCAGGTGATGAAAATATGCGTTTGCAGAGCGGTGCCAGTAACATTTTATCTCGTGCTTGCCTCCTACGGGAATCTGATGGTTAGTTCTGATGTTTATTATTATTATTTCGGTTCTTAAATAGCTGTTTAAAACATAAAAATAAGAAGACTTTTACTTTTATTTTCGTTGTGAACGTTGAAAAATTAGATAAAAAAAAACTTTTTTATCTTTTAAGATTTCTTCCGTGTTGTCCATGAAGTAAAAATAAGTTCAATGCGGTTAAAGTTAGTTTAGCACTGTGTCGGAACCGTTGAATAAAAGGAGACTCGCCTCCTTCTCGTTCTTTGGAATTATAACTTATTTAAAAGAAAATGTATTTATTTTAATTTTAAATCTGAGCAGAAATTTCTAATACTTTGGCAGGACTCCCGTGGGTCACCAGAGTATGATTATTTTTCAATTCATATTATGGTGTGGCGTTTCAAGTATTTCAAACCCTATCTAAAACCTTTCAGACAGTCTTTAGTGAAAAATTACAGTTAATAAATGAATATAATTATAACCGTGATCCTTATTAAAATTGTATTGTAAGTGCACTGAATGTTCTACAGTGCGAGGAAGTTGATTATTGTGTTATTCACAGTTTCAACGACGTCCCAACTCGTTTAGTTTGACTGGATAAGATAGTTCCAGATGTGTAAAGTCCTACCATGCCGGGGACCACGGGGCGATGGGTACTGTTGTTAATAGATCTGTTCACCGATAACTTTGTGGAGAAGGAATTAAATGTTGAGAAAAAAATCTCGACAAAATAAAATTATTTCAGTATAACATTTAGAAAAATCGTTTAATAAGGTCAAGCAGCTTATACCAAGAGCATTTGCTTAAATATATTTTCTTTGGGTCATTTGATTGTATCACTAAACTACTGTGCTTATATCAACATTTTTATTTATTTGAACAATTATATTTAAATTTGAACAATTTCATAAAATTTATATTTGCATGTATATAGCGATTTTCAATTTAATTATTTCTTTCGTTTTATTCACAACTTAAATTATTAAGACTTTTCTTTAACGAATCCTTCGAATATCGGACGCCATCCAGTAATATATGGGACGTTGCAGGTTAATATTTTTAACAACATTAACCCGCAACGTCCTGCAACCTTATACTCTGATATTTATTCCGTAAATGAGGCAAGTCAACGGAACACATATGTGGTTAGCAACAGTAAGAACGTCGTTTTCGGCTTGACTCTATCGACACGTCCTATATTAATAATAATACTATTCGTGTAAGCTGTACGTCTTCAGTACTGTCACAGTCACGTTTTAAGTTTGTCAACTTTTTATATTCGGAATACATGAGAAAGTAATTTTTTTGATTTGTTGGTTTTCCATATTCTGTCAATTGAATTATCGGGTTGAAGAAGGTAAAAGGTCAAAAGTAATGGAATTTAAAAATATATTCAAAAAAGTTTCACTTCTAAGTTGTGTCAGTATAATGTCATAAGAATTCATTACGTTTTTATTCTTTAGGTATTATCGCCGACCAGGGTGTATATTAGTGTGGTGTTTCAAATTTTTATTAACAAGTAAATAAATTCAAATTTATTGCAACCATACGATTCACACTTGATAAAGTAAGTGTTATTTTAAAATGAGACTTACTTTAAAAAATCTATTGAAAAGATAATAAACTTTTATACTTCATAATCTGATTAAACAGAGGATATAATTTTTAGCAGTGGTCTAGAATAGTAATAAAATTTTCCTTCCGTATTTCCATGACACTAAAAAGTAATCAACATAATATGAATATTATGAAAAAAATATCTTCATGACTTAAGTTTGATTTTATAGTTAAGGATTAGACAGCAGGTCTCCTGCGAGTCAGAAATTCACCGGTGATGTGAGTCCTTTGTATTGGATATATTCATCAACCTGACGAGTAAGCTCCCACATAACCTCCCCCTCTTTGCTCTAGTTGGGTAGTTTCGTAGTTCCTAACGTTTAGGAAAATGTTAATAATTTTTAAATATGGTGACTCTGGACGAAATTAAAATTTTATATTAAACTTTTTTGGAACTTGTGTTACTATTATTTTTTTATGTAAAACGGCAAACTTTCGGACGGCCTACCTGATGGGAATTAGTCGCCGTCGACCATGGACATCTAAGGATATACACATATAAGGAGTGTTGCGGATGTCTTGCCGACCTTAATTGTGGTTTGTGTTCTATGTTCGTTCTATAAGAACTATGTTGATTCTATCTGAGCAACAAAATGGTACTTTTACAGTTATTATTTATGGTTTGTTTAAATAGTTAACCGAATATTCATTGGCAATCAATTATTTCAACTCGCACTAATTCGATTAAGTTATCTATTTTTTTTTCATTACATTATATTAATGGTAGCCATATGATAGATTTTAATTATTATAAAATTCATGAAAAGGAAAGTTTCGTGGCATTTAAATTATTGGAACTAAAACAATTATTACGGTGACATTGTAAAACAGAAGAGACCTAAAGTCTAAAGTTACTTAAAGGTTCAGGAAGTCTGTATCCAAAACTGTACTATTTGAGGTTAGAAACCAAATTGCAATTGCATTTGGTTAGCACCAAGTGCAGGAAGACTGGATTCAAATCAGACTGGGACTGGCGTTACTGAATTGATTAAGGTCGAAAACCACTTAACACATTTGACACGCTAACTTAAGGCTCATCTTGATTGTAAGTAGACGTATAATTATTATAATGTTGTAGAAAATGTATTTGTCCACGTCACTTTCTATACATTATAACAAATTTTAATAATTCTTTTTGAACTATCCCAGTTTAATGCCAAAATATCATTCCTTATGTCGAAACAAATTATTCAACTAATAACTGTTAAAGAAGTATCATTATCAAACAAAATGGAAAGTACGGAGCCTACTTTTTATGTTCACGATTATTTTCTTTACCAGCATATGTATTCCCCCTCCCAGGATGATTAAAATCTTACATTATTTATGTAAGTATTACATTAACCTCCCTGTAGTATTAGACCTGCCGCCTTCATTTTAGTCATCTCGTTATCGAACACTGATATTTTTCCACCATATTTAAAATATTCAGTAAAAAATAAGTAAATAAGTTTATCCTTACTCTAGGGATAGGATTGAATATTATTATATACAACATTCATGATTATTTTGTGTGAAATTTAAGTTTATTGGTTTGGTAACAGAATTGATTTATAAAAAAAAAGTTACTCTCCTGCTCTTATTTGTGTATGTGAGTATTGACAAAAGCTTATTTTCCATGAGCAACAGCCAACAACAACAACAAGCCAATTTTTTTGTCTGCTTAAATTAGCCTAGAAGCTGTCGATTCAAGATAGTAAATAAAAGTAGGTTAAAATATCATAACTTATTGTATTAATTTTCGATATGATTTTTGTAAAAGTATTTGTGTAGGGGAAATTACATAAATGTTATTTGGAATAGCTTATGAGTTAAGGTTTCATGAGAGCAGCTGGACTGATAGTCGTCAAATAGTTTAGTAGTTGTGGCAACTGAGAAGAAAAGTGAATAATGCTAAGATGCTATCATAAATTATAAATATATAAAGCTGACTTGTGGCGATTGAAGAAACAAAAATAGATTAATGTTGTTCTATAATTTACAAATGCCTATATGATGTGATGCTAAGTCATAAATAAATAAAATTGTATGATGTATAATTTTTATATAAAATAATAAAATATATTAATTAAAACTAAATGCAGGACAAATATATGAGAAACAAATTAAAATATATTTAAAACTATATTTTAACAAAGGAATTTAATAAAATATCCATTACATCCAAATATAGTAAATATATCACGTTATATTAATAAAGTGAAATTAAAATTTGTTTAAATATTATAGAATCAACAAATTCTTAAAAAAACTCTCGAAGGAAATGAAACCTTAATTCGCCAAACTCGAGTGAGGGTATGATAATATAATTTGTTAATCTACAGCTACCAACAACCAATTATATAAAATATTATTCAAACGTTCGGTTTGAAAATATCTAAATGTAAAAAAATTACATCTTTCTTTAATATCTTTGGAATATTTCTTTAAGATTAAAGAGTAAGAAACATGGATTACAATTTTGTGAGAAGTCCAATATATGCCACCTCCGTCTGAAAATGCTGGCTAAATATATAGAATCCTTGATTCATCGTCAATGCATCAGAGCTATATTGTTAAACCGACCGGGACGAAGTCGCAGATGTCTCAGATCCAAAACCTGCTCATATGGGGGAGATTATTATGTCCGATACTTACTTGAATTTCATTACAGGGATTCAGTTTAATTTTGCCTGGTTTTGGAAAAAATAACTTTACCGTATAACTATAGACATAAGCTTGGACTGTAACTTGTGATCATTAGAGTGGTTCATGGCGCGGCTGGAGTGCATCATGATCGTATAACAGACGAGCTGATGTGTCCACCGTCGAGGGGCCGAATGTAAACTTAGAAGCATTCCCATGTAACGGTTAATGTGACGGGTTGTAAAACGTCACCAAATATTGCTGAATTTTTTTAGTAGTTTCTTTCGTTTAGTGTTTGAAGCAAAAAAATACAGTAAGGTTCGGACGAAACCCAGACAAAAAAACTGAACGAGAAAATATTGAAATTGTGTTTTTTTTTTTGATATTATAATAAAAATGAGTAGTCTATGCTATATGATATCGGAAAGTTTTTGTTTTCAATGCTTTGTTATAGAAGCGCGGCCTATGCCATGTGTCCTTACAACGTCGTCGTCCCAGCGAAGTTCGGTAGTTGATTTAATTAAACTGTCACTTAAACAAAACAACGATAACATTATCATATATTTTCACAGTATCACATTAAAATATGTTTATTGATTTATGGAGCTGATACTTGTTTGTTTAGGTCTTGATGATATTTTCCAAGAATTTTCCGATAACATGCGGCTTGTGTTTTGTTTATTGGAAACTTATTTGATAGTGATCACTGACTTTTGCACTTCACTCAGTGACATTGAGTTTCATTGGTTTTTGATGAACCGATTACAGTCGTATTCACATCAAATTTTCTGGCGTAAAAATGTAAGCCATTTTTTATTTTTGTTATTTTTTTTAACTTGTATCTCTCAAAATTACAATAGATCGAGAATGTCTTGTACGTTTAGCCTCATAACATTCTCTTATGAATAGTTTATTAATTTTCTTCGTTACTTTTCATATAACCATCAGCGGTGGTGTTGCGTGTTATCTTAGTGTCAATGTGATAAGTTCAGACGTCACAGCCGAGACTCGTGTCACCGATTGATGGCTGAAACCGACCTTAAGTTGACCTTCTGATATTAAGATTAAGCATTACCTCTTTATGTTTAATTGATTAACTTATAATTTGTTAATTTTCTTAATTAATAATTTTAATATACTCCTCACTTTAAAATCACTTCTCAATTTTCAATTAACTTCACATAAACGTCTTTACTAACAATATTGAGGGGTCTCATTCATTATATTATTGATAGCAAACAAGTCTGTTATAGTCTTATTAAGATTAAAGCTGTGATATCCGTTAACGAATTTTATCAGATATTCTAGAGCGAACCATTGCACGTGCTCTTTGAGGCGCGGAGCGGATAAAAAGTATATTGTTTTATAGACGATGTCGAACAACGTCTGACGGTTCTATCAAGTATCAAGAATCATGACAGTTCGAATTTTATAATTATTGCAATAGAATTTTTCTATTTCAATATTCGAATAAAAAACTTTATTCTCGTACAATAGGAATCAAACTTTTATTGATATTTAAAACCGTGGTGTTGTCTTGATTCATAACAATGCATGAAGAAAAAAATATTATGAAAATTTATGCTGATTTGCAAAAGGCTTTTATTGAACTTTATTCATTTTATAAGATAATATTTGAAAACGTTTACCACCGAGTTGGAAGCAACGACACGTGAACAAGTGCAGTCCTATTAATCTACCACTTGAAACTTCAAATGACTCGAGGCCCTACAAATTTTACATTCATCACTTCAACCAGCGCTATCTGTGTTTACATCCTATTTAGATCAGCCCGCTACAGATAAAAGCCAAAGCAGACCCTATTTACGTCTCTAAGTTTGCTAACTTTGCAATTCTACAAACAGATGTATGTGTGTGAGGAACAGTCCTCGCTGATTGGTCAGTTTCATGTGAGGTGTTGGTTTTTCTTTCTGCAAGTGTTGCTTTTGTACAGCGCCATCATTAGCGGAGCGTAAGTCGCGGGCGAACTCATAAAAATTGCATTTGTCAATCTTCTACGGTCAACGACTGTACGTGTCCTAACCAACTTCTTATTTGGACTTTTTTATACACAAGGAAATAAAAAATCTATTTAGTACATTATTTATTATTTTCAGTGTAGTGATACAGGTAAGGCCTTAAGTGAGAGTTGCTAAGTCTTATGATTACATCAGTAGGTTCAATAAATTGCAATACGAACGGTGTGATAATAAGAAAACTACTTCTAATTGTAAATAAGCTATATTTGAAACATCTTTTAATCCTGGGAGGTTTATTGTTCAAAAGAATTTTTTTTTGCTATTTTCCAATATCGACTTGTAGTGATATTAAACAAAGATATTTGGGAACTTCGAAGTTTTCAAAATTGAAAATTCAAAAGGCCAAATCTAGTGAACCTATGAGATAAAGATAAATATGATGATGAAATAGTTTTCATAAATACACACAAAAGACATTCACTAGTTACATAATCTTGGCTACTAAGTATTAAAATACTTTCAATATCCCTTAAACTTAGTTCCTTTAGTTTCATAAAACTTGGCGCTTATTCTATTCATTACGCTGTAGGTTGTTATTATTACTATATAATATATAATATTGTATCTACAAAATATTTATAGTAACACCGCAGCAAAATTAAACTATCAAGATATGAATACGAGCATAAAGCCGATAGGAAATAAGAGTTATATCTTATGAAAATGTTTTCGGCGCTAGCGTCTAACAATTCTGCCACCCCGAGTGAAACTCTTTGACAGAATTGGAGGGTGGCGCGGCGCGGGCCTCCGATACAGAGCTCAGTAGACACCGCGACGCCGTGGTGGAAGGACGTGTTGGAGGTCGGTCCGCGACAGTGCTAGTGACGATCGAGTGGGTGCTGTGCTGTGGATCTAGTGCACGTGTGTTCAACTATATGAACAAACTAAAGCCACTGGGAAATTAGTCTCTGAATATGTAACATTGTTTTCATATGAACATCTAATATTTGTAAGTAACTTTCCACTTTTATTTACGCTGTTTCATGTTTATCATTTGAACGGAATTTAATTTAAGCATATCGGTACAAATAAAAATTGTTCCAGTTATGTACCAGTACTACTGTTGTATATACAGTTATAATTGCACAGCGGACGAATTTGTGATATTTATTAGTACGAGATTCTTGGGATCCCTTAGTTGTTTACGATTTATATAAAGGTATTTAGGTTCGGATCTAGTTTATACTGTAATTCTAAACACGCAGAACCTTTAACGGAGAAAATAGAATTTTGTATATTTAATATATAATGTAAGTAAACTGATCCCAAGGTAGTTTTCGCCGAAACTGGTGGTTTATAGTTAATTTTGAAGTACCTTTAAATTAACATTAATATTAATATGCCCTTTGGTCTAGACAGATTTTATATAATATTTATCTACCTTGAACTACTCTGACTGTTTAAAATAATAATCAAACAATAAATATCTAATATCGAAATAGAAACTAATTTGTAGAATAGGGCACGTGGAGTTAATGGAACAAGATTAGTTTTTAAAATTTTAAAACATTAAACGAGGTCGATGGTGATAATGACATCATTGGATCCAATAACTCGCTATAAGACTTTAACCTCCGACCGCTGAAAAAGATGAAAACTTTTGTTATGAGAAAAGTATCCTACAGAACATTTTACTCTTTCAACATCCAAAAGTTAGTTAATTAAGCCCGTTTTATTGCAATTTTCAGAAACGTAACTCTGTTTCAAATAAATTGCAAAAGCTATTTGTACTCTTCCTATTTCAAGCGAAATATGACAAACATTCAAATTCAAACTTCTGTTACTACTTAATGTTATCGTTACTTATATTTTGAACAAAGTTACAAAATTACGTCGTTGTTTATTATTTCAAAAAATATACATAAATTATCGACAAATGAAGACGTCATCTTATATTGTCAGAATTCTGATATAATGATAAATATAACTTCCTCATACATTAAGCATACGAGTTAGGAATCAATAAATTATTATTTTAAAATGTAGGATTCATTTTTGTTACAACAAAAAAAAAATATAGGAACTTAGGCATTTATCATAAAAAATAATTACTCCTGCATCAAAAAAAAAAAATACTGTTTTACCTTTTCAATAAATTTTAATACAGAAATAGACCTAGAATAATTAACAAAACTTACAAAGAAATGACAGCGAGAGAAGCCGCTAACGAAAATTGGTACGTTATAAGAAAAAAGCAACAATGAAACAACGAACTGACGGCAAAAATGTGATGCCTCTTAGAAACACGAAATGTTGAACGAAGTTCCATGCTGTAACTGTGAGCAATAATAATAGAGTTTTATAATTCAAAGCCTTGAGAGGGTGAATGTCATCCATGCACCTCGACGTGAATAGCGTCATGCAACAAAAGCAACAGATAAATGGTTTAGTTTTAATTATTATAATAAACGTTTGAATTCTGCAAATACGAGCGTATTCTGTATAGCTCTAGCATAAAGGTTCATCTGTAATATTTAAATGAAGGCTTTTTATTTTCATATAGTTATTAAACTCAGTGAATAGAAAATAATATTTCTAAAATAAAATTTGTGACTTAAATTTGTACGCTCTTTGGGTGATAATTATAAGAGTTATAATATATATATATAATAGGAATATTTTGGAACAGTTGCTAATGTAAGTGTCGAGTAAGCTCGGTTCGTTTTGTGGAATCCAAGTTTCTTGATATTAAGTTTCTAATGAAATAAGAAGTTAAATGAGATTTTACATCGTAATTGATAAATGTCTTAAATACTGTAGGTTCCTTTTTGTTCGTAGAATAACTTTGTTTTCTAAGTAACTTCTATTTCAAAATGTAAAATATTTGTATTGGCTCTGAAACATTTTTCATGAGGATCAAAACTTGGAATTTTGAATTCTGACATAGGAAAAACATCATCTGAAATCTTCAACATGATTTATGTTCACAGTAACAGTAAGTCGATAAGTTTCGTTGGTTGCAAATAAATAATACGGTTTGTCACAATACTTATGTGTAGAGCAACGGGACAGAGAGCTATGTTAATATACAGGGACTGGAATGAACCTAGTTATGAATTATAACTGTATTAGTTACTCGACAGTCAGCCTGTTTAAATGAGATTTCTGAGTAAACACTAAACATATACGTTTAAAGTGAGCGGGAATACTAGTAAAACTGTTCCTACTTCATTTGATTACTATTACTTGATATTTATTTGCTTTTCTAGAAACCGGGTTTGTTTATTTTCGGCGACGTCATTAATTTAAGTGATTAAATGTTTTTATGTTTGTTCGATACTCGTTCACTAACTATCTAAAGATCTTTGGTAAGGTTCTGAAGCATCCCGCTAGACCACTACAGTTACGCACAGATGTAAACAATTAGTTAAGAAAAGTATATTTTATTTAATTATAGTTAATACATTAATTGCCCTTCCCTTAACCTGCTCCGTTTGTGTCGATCCAAACGCAAACTAAACGAAATAAATATTTTAGTAGAAACCTGTACTCATTCGTTCCATCCTCTGTAAAAAGATAATAATATGTTAATGTTGTATAATTCACAATGAGTTGAATGAAAGTTGAGTAACGGTTGAACAGAAACTTATAAAAAAACCTTTATCAAATGCTTTCATTTGTTTTTGTCCAAGAACAAAAAAAAAAGTTGAAAGTATTCAAACAAATACCTCCAAGTTTTTAGCAAATATTTTTAGAAATAGTCTTTATTTAGATAGTTAGGTGTTCTCTCTATAAAAATCTCTTTATAAATAAATCAATATGGTTCCATTGTGTGCAATTATTATTGCCATTGAGTGGTAAAGAAAATACATAATGTATGCACAATGCAGTGAAATATGTCTGATTGAGAGAAATGCTTAGTCCCTACATTTTTTTATGTGTCATCTTGTGAAAGCTCCGAGCTGGCGAGTAAAGGAAATAGACGGCGGGCTGTTTTACAAACATAGCGGATAAGTTGACTCAATACACCACAGCTAATCAGCATAACACATCTTACAACTCAATATTTTAACTGCTGTTGTGTGGGCTTAAGTTTTTTGTTGGTTTTGTGATTTTTTAAATCAAAAATATTTTGTTAATAAGAATTTTTGTGGTGAATATTTAGGTACCTACAATGTTAATAATTTATAACAAATTCCAGTCATCATGTTATAACAGCAGCGAGACAGCTTCACATTATTATTATTATTACTTTTCGATAAGAACAGTAAAGGTGGGAGATATTTTCTAAACAAGAGACAAATAGAATTTAAATTCCATGGATATTATATTAGAAGAAAGTTATTTTACAAAGAAGCTTTAGATGTACAATCAACTGGAGAGACAACGAGGTCCAAGAGCGACACTGGAAAATTAAATCTATATCCAGGTCAAGCTTCAACGAAACCTGACTTGGCAAGATGGTTTAGTAAACCCATTCATCTGAAGAGAATAAATTAAAGTTAGCTTTATTTTACACTACGTTACTAACACGGGCACAAACAGAAGCACTTCAGTATACACCAGATAAGGAAACATATTCGCACAAGTTATAACCATTAAAAATATTTAATTAACGTTTCAAAAGTACATCAAAGCGATCTCTGCTTCAATACTCTTAAGATTTTATTTGTAAAAGATTACAGAAACCAATAAAAACATTCGGTGCATTTATATAAGTTTTCATAGGAAACGAAGCCTCGCTGTGTTTGTACAACTTTAAATACTCATCGGCATAAGGCTCACTGATAAGTTCAATAAAAGTAAGACCGTCTGTATGGAGTTACCTTTATCGGGTTTGTGTTTTACGAAGGTTCAAGTTTGTTTATTCATATTAATGATGTTTTCATATCAGAAAATTTTTTTATTTATTTTATCGAACACTATTTTTAGAAAAGCAAATAAATATCAATTAATAGTATTAAAATGAAGTAGGAACAGTTTTACTAGTATTCCCGCTCAGTTTAAACGTATATGTTTAGTGTTTACTCAGAAATCTCATTTAAACAGGCTGACTGTCGAGTAACTAATACAGTTATAATTCATAACTAGGTTCATTCCAGTCCCTGTATATTAACATAGCTCTCTGTCCCGTTCCTCTACACATAAGTATTGTGACAAACAGTATTATTTATTTGCTATTACTTGTATCGATTATATTTTGTTGATGTTCAAATAACCATCGTCGTAATATTAACTACATTAATATCTGCATATCTCTCTGTCTCGCATTTTCGAAATTCCTGCAATTTCAATACAAATATTGGTAAGTATACAATACAATGTATACCACCCAGACCCGTGACTCGTGGAAAAGATGAAGCTATTTATAAATTATATTTAGTATTTTTTCAAGTACACCTTTAAATTTAACTATGATTTTCAATTTATTCTATTATTTTACATGTTAACTAAAGGTGGGACTACTTTACAGCGACCGTGAGCACGGACAACAACTTTAATCTTCATTTCATCATTCAAACGTCGGAGTAAAAATAAATTAAAAAAATAAATAATATCCGAAAACCATAGTTTAAGATATTTAATGTAACTTTTAATTATAACAAAAACATCTTCTTTATGAAAACAGTTTGTTTGTGGGTGTATCTTTATCTGTGTGTGTAGATAGAACTATACTCGAAACTATTTGCATACGGACATTATGCATGGAAGAGTAATTATCTTTCAGCTCTAGATAATGCATGAAAGCCTTCATAAAAGCAGTGTTATGAAGATATATTATGCTAAAATATTTTAAATTTCGAAGTTTCATAGTCTTTAAAGTAAAATTATATTATATCCTCTCACCGGCACAAGTGAAGCTCATGCGGGTTTCCGGAGAAATAAATTTTAAAGTCGAAAACTGTTTATAAAACACCGTCTCGTGTACAGACTTACACGTATAGATGACTTTCTAAATAGGAACCAATCGTTAAAATACTGCGTGAAAAAAGGTAAATGTTGGATTTCATTTTATTGCTCTAGAAGGAAGGGTCGCTTCCAAAATTACATTTTTTGTCAGAGACGTTTTGTTATCTTAGAATGTTTTAAATTACTAGAAATATATTACAATAAATTTGTATCATTGAAAAATTAGTGTTACAATATAGAATATATCCAATGTTTTTCTATCAATTGGTGGGCTGTTTGGGATCACGTATCAACACATCGCTGCTCAGGAGGCGCAAGGATAAATCGTTTTCCTTATCTATGAAATGCTTAACAGTAGCTTTGTTCATTATAATTTTAACCTATGTGATGTGTACGTTTGAACAGAGAAAAACTTATTTTCCTTCTTAAATAGGCTGTCGAAATCTTTTTCTGTACCTATACCGAGCTACAGGATTTTTATTAAACCGAATGAGGAAAAGAATTTTTTTCAGGTCTGAAAGGATTATAACATAAGCTCCAAGTGTTAACGTGTAGCGTGGTATTTTTAAATTATCTTCAATTCTGATGTTTATATGTATAGCATGTTCTTATTATTCTATTTTTGATGCTAGCATTTCATATGATTGAATCTTAAGTAGAAAAACAAAGTCAAAGCTTTTCACAAGTAAACTCTGAACGCTTTGACTTTAGTAACACAGTAAGCTGATTAACTTATAATGTTGGTAAGCTTTTTCTGTTTTTCATAACTGTTTGTATACGTTACACTTGCATCGATGATGAAAATATTAAAATTTCTTGTTTACATTGATTTTAATACAGTAAGAATTTGTTATATCGAATAATTTTAAAGGATTCCTATTTTATGGTCACACACTTTAAAAAACGAATGTTGAAATGCAGTACATATCATTAAATAAAAATCTTCTCTTTTCTCTCATGAATTTAATAACGTATACACATTAAACATAAGTAATTGCAATGACAAATGTGTGTGTTAATTTACCACTAATAAATTTCTTCCTTAATAAATAAATCCTTTCTTTCATGAGCATAGTTCAAAAATTAAAATCACTGTAACAAGACAGGACAAGATACCTGCCTTATTTGATTTCTCTATAAATTATTAATAGGTTGTATATCCTGTACGCTTCGATTGAGAGCTTAACAAGAGGTTATGATTCATATTATTTACAATAAGTTTATGCATTAAATAGCAAACCAAAGGCAGACTGGCCCCAAATATATTCTAAGTACTTTTGTGTACCGAGAGTCTAGAATATTATTCAAAATACTATGTATAAGAGTCATAAATGTTTAATGTGAACGTTAAGCAAAATTCTTGTCAGCGTCTTATTAATATGAGGAAGCGGAGTGTATGTGGTTCAATAAGGTAAAGAGATCAAGTCACGGGTCACGATTGTAGTATTTCTGTAGTAACTGGAGAATGTACACGACCCTACAAACAGTCGCACAAGAGGAAAATGCAACAATATTATATTTATAGTATAAATAGTAGTAAATGTTGTGAGCGCCATCGGTCACCCTGTCGAATACTCAAGGCTCCATGCATCACTCTTGGCATCGTTTCATATAGCGACTCTAGCTTTCATATTTCCAATATTTCTTGGAGATTTTAAATCTAAATTACTTCGTAGGTAACTTGGTATTTTTTCAAAGGATTTTATATTCAGAGAGTACAAACGCAAAATATATACTAATATTCGTTTAATACATTCTGTTATCAAATGTAAAGTGTCTTCAAGCATTATTTGAAGGATGACAATTGGAATACATTTTATAGCGAGACAATTCTCAAATCTGGCTGCTTTATTTAAGGTTTAATGTATTAATATTTGTATATAATTCTATTGAAATATAACAAATAAAAGTATGTTATTTATAGACCGTCCATAGATGGAGAATTTTTTTTTGCTGAGGAGATACTTACAAATTAAATATAGGATATTATTACCCAGTAGTCACGTATTAAATTATATTTTTAAAAGAATATGGGTTTGTCAAATTTCACATTCAACAATTAGAGGTCTTAAGACATGAGATTTGGCGTTAAATCTATTGCAACGTACAATATTAAATGATTAAAAGTTACCTTTAAATATCCAGCGAAGTTTCACACTGCCTCTCCTTTTTTGGTATTTAAACTTTTCATTCTACTCATTTAAAACCATGTTAATAACAGCGACACACAATAACATAAAACGCCATCTTCTGTTACATGCGCCACAACCTCTTCATATCATAATACTCATGTTCGTTAAGTAACATTAATTACGGTAAAGTGTTTTCAGATAATTTTCGCTGTTGGCCTTAGAGGAACATAAAATGCGGAGTTATACAAAATGAAACGATTTTATTTGAGCTATTATAATATATTGACAATTAATATTTTTATTAAAGGAAATTATCGACGGACGAATATTATAGGAACGGCGTATGTATGTTGAATATATAAAATGTACATAAAAGTTATCATTCATATTGGCATTAGTGAGTACATAAAATGTTCTCGCATTTCGTAATTTGAACGGAACAATTTTAAATTCCAGTCAAGTCTCAACCCAAGACCCGTCATTAACAAATGACGCCCTCACGGATGCACACTCTGGGCGCTTCACCAAAGTGTTCAGATCTGATAGCGCTGGGTCAAGAGCTTTAATAAACACATAATATGAAGATAGTCATGTAAAGAAAACTAACGACTGAATTTATAGACTCTATTTGGTAGAATATAAAGAATATTTTGCTAGTGCAGACTAATTTTACGTGGCAATATTGTATCGCTTTTGGACGGCAAATCTTCACGTACGTGTTCTGAATGATATATCGCTGGAAGCTATTTGCCGAACAATCAAAATAAATTACAGGTTTTCGCTAGTTTGGCACTTTTTGGGGAATCGCTAATTAAATTCGTAACATTTTTGTGATTGAACATAGATACAGGAAATCAAACGAATTTGATTGAAATGGAAAAACGGGATGAGGGTAACAAATTTACCAGGTTATTCATTACAAGCAATTTTTTTTATATATTCTAATAAATTTTGTTTGTCGTTATATTGGTTTAATTTATTAGTACTCGTTGTATAAATTATTATTTTAAATCTCCCTAACATAAAAGATGTTTTGAAGAAAATTGAGAATTATATAGCTGTTTATCATTTTAAGTGAAATAACGATAATGAATAGAATCAACGAAAACTTTTATTAATTTCTCACAGAAGACCAGCGGTGTTTATGACATTGGTTATTATAAACCACTGTAATTTGTTAGACTATAGTATAATATTCATCAGTTACTAGCAGAGTTATTGCTTCCATTCCTGTTACGAGAAATACATGACCTAAAACAACGAGGTTGTAATAAAGTTTGAACTGCTTTGGTTTCTGTTATATCCTTACTGATCTGGAATACTCACAATCAGACTAGAGCAACTGTATTTTTATTAATTATTTTTGGAATTAAAAGGAATTTTTTTTTTAAGGATGAAGTTTTTTCGTTGTCGGTAATGGTAGACTAATTTCTATAACATTCAGTTATTGTAAGGAAACTATTAATAACTATAATATGATGGTGATATTCTAAGTCGGCACCATTATGTATGAACAATGAAATTTAATGTACACTTTGCATGTCGTGTAACTACCCTGGCGCCAAGCTCGGGGATCATTCCAACAAAATTTGTAATATTTTATAAATGTTTAAGATGATCACTCTTAACGGTCTTCACAACTCACAAAGAAAATATGTATAAATAGAAAAATCGATCTAAATAATCAATGTAATATTCATGTAAATACTCGGCTGGTTTCCACTTACTGTTCTTGTATAAAAATTCTGTAAAGTAACCGCCGTTTAAAAAAAATTAAGAAATAACTTTGGTTATAATTATCACTTTTGTGTATGGAAGGTCGAATCGTGATGTGTGGACTGATTGGACCAGTGTAGTACAATCCGATTACTGGAGATTTTATTACCGCTGTGTTCCGTTGATCCGACGACAGAGAGTGTCTGGAGTAATGAACATCCTTACAATTTATTTTAATCCTGATGCTCCATCCTATTTCTCTATATTCCTTGAGAAGAGAGCACACCTGCAGCCACACCAATAGACCATAGCCTCCATCCATCCATCTAGGTTTACTACTTACTTGCTTACTTTAAGCAGATATGATTTGTAGAAAATGTAAATAACTCCAAATGTTACAACATCATTAATGTAAATTAAAGTCGCAATAAAAGAACACGAATAACAACTAGAGCCCATTTTCCTGAAGCTGATCGAAACGATTACTACAAAAGACGATACACTACGTTTATCTGTAGTTTGTGTTGTGAGCTGTAGTTCTACATTAAAGATGTGTTTGACGTACTTTTTTAATTTAAACTTGCCCAACATACATCTGTACATACATAAACGACACTTTGATAAGTTGTATTTTTATTTCTAAATGATAATTGTACGGAAACAGAAAGTTAAGTGAAATTTAATTTAAGCAAATATAATTTTCGGGTCGAAGGAGAGAGTGAGTTTAAACGACCGTTATGTATTGCTGTGATTTTGTTGTCAATTGAATGACATAACATTGATTAATGAGACCTCGTGTCGGCGAAATCGTGAACCGCCGAGGCCGATTTTTAGTTTTTCCTCTATTTTTTACATCCCTCCTAACTTTCGACCCGGGGTATCGAGAGATGGATGAGTTTCTTTTTACTTTGTACTCCTACTTCTCGACTTATTAATTTGGTTAAGCAACTGCGAAATTTAAATAAAAAGTCGGCTTTTGTTAACTTAAGGTACTTTAATAATTACATTAACTAAAAACATTAATTCTATGAGCAGTTTAATCAATTCAAATTTATGTAAATTGTACTTTATATTTGAAATATATTAGCATATTTTATAACATTTTGAGGCTACAAGACATTTTACAAACAGATGAATGATATTTTTCGTTCTTATATCAATCAAGTGGTGCCGGTGTATAAATATTCAGAATTATAAATAAAAACAGAGTTTTGATGGGATATATTTAATGGAAATAACCTTATTACAGTTTTATCTTTTCTATTTGATGATGTGATTGTTACAGTATTTGAGTAATTCTGTTATCTGTCCTTTGTAAGGAGGTCTGTTCTTTATTAGGGACCGGAGTTACGGCGCACGGTTATTAGGATTTGGAGCCAGTATTAAATATGAGAACATGCAAGGATCTTCAGTTATTTCTGTTGGGATTTGAGAATAAATATAAAATTTATATTACTTGATACGGCTGGAGCTTATAAAACGTTTTCCTATCACAATTGGTTTGAAATGTACAATATTTTAAATATTTCTCTATATCTTTACAATTTCTTTTGAGGATTTTTTCGGAGCCAGTATAATAATATTTTAATTTTAATATAAAAACTTTAAAACATTTTAGGATCACATCACGCCACACCACTGTAGGTAATATAATATTATAATTTGCGATATAAACGAAATTAACTACGTGTTAAATTTGAGTTACACGAATAAGCACAGTAACCAATGGTAATGATTACCGCAGCACTATAAATAGCTACATTAACATTTGTTTAGTATGTTAAGTTTATTTAGTAATTTTAACAGACACTAACGTATTTATTACACTAAATAGCCTAAAACTGTACTTAACTAAACATCTGCTCAATATATTAAAAATATACTAAGTACAGAAGTATGGCTGTAAAACACACACACACACACACACACACACACACACACACATATGTATATATATATGTGAGTATATACTTATTTAGATTTGTAAGTAAAACAATTTTCTGTGACAAGTATTATGGTATATATGTATATATTATAATGACTACGTGACCCTTCAGATATGTAGATCCTTTAAATTAATAACTATGTACATAATACGATTATCTGAACTATAATGCTATTATAATGATCACGGCTGTTGTTTCAATACGGAATAACATTTGTATATATCAAACATAACTTTGTTGAGATTTTTACATTCATTTGGTCAATAATAATGAGACATAAATTTTAAATATTTAAAATGTTATATTTTAGATTCTGCGATGAAATGAAAACCGTGTTCATGTCACTCCTTACTTTACTGCTGATGTTTGAGTGTTTTTACGATTTGTCGTCGCAATTGGACCGTGAAATAAAACAGGACTGGAATTTTCGTATGATACATAGTTTTAATCAATTTCTTTCGGTCCCGTATATCTTTATTGAGGTCAAGTTACGGTTTTATTTGTGTATTGGAAGCTGCATCGATAATAATGCGAAGGTGTAGAAAAATCCTCCTAACAACAACAAAAATCTAAAAAATGTAATATTGTTTTTGTTATTTTGTATCCATCTATTTATTAAGAGAAATTATATACACAGTTAATAAAACTATCATATTTAAAAATATATTACTTGTTTATTAGAGAATGTTATTTATTTATGTCCGCTTATTTATATTAAAAGCATTAAGCATTGAGATCCTATTTGAATTAAAATTTAAATAGAAAAAGATGAATTTAAAACTCAACGACACAAGCAGGAGGAGAAACTGAAACCTTCGGAATATCGCGGTCCAGTTGGTTCGATATAACTAGGCTATCGTGCTCTTTATTTGTAGTTTTAAATGTTGTGGAACTGATTCATCAATTTCCTTTTGGGGGTAGTAGTCTTGAGTTAAGTCGGACTCTTCAGGATACGCCTACGACTCACATTAGGGCAAGTAGTGCTGAAGTACGTCGGTGCTCCCTTCGTATCGACTTGGGTTTTCCGGCTGGTCATAAGATTAGCAGTCGCTCCTGTAGGGCTACCCACAGAAGGTCTAAGGTTGGCAGAAATTTGACGTTGGCAGCTGAGGAAGTTGATTAGACGGGGGATACTGTTGGCGCTCTCTCTGTGGTTGTATTCTCAAGGTCCATTACTCCTTTCACTACTTCCGATACCATTCCGGTTTGGGTAATTAGTACGTGGAGGTTATTATTGGCACGTATTTCTCTCCAAATCGCGCGCTAGCAGAGTTCGAGCACTTTCTGGACTCTGTCGGATTGTCGAGGACTTCGTGGACTCTTGCAGACAAGAAATGGGGAAGATTTTCTTTCTCAGCAACCTTAACGTCAAATCTGTAGCTTAGGGAAATGGCAGAACTCACGGACGCCAGCTGTAGAACTGCCCCGCACTGGTTGCTTCTCTCTGGTTTGTTCTTCATCACCAGACTAAACTAACCGATCTGCGCGCTCAGCAAGAAAGTTTCGTGTTGGACCCGAAGACCCGATATGAGGTGAGAAAGGGAGATTCGATCCTACCTTAATCAGTGGACCCTTCTATGACACGTGTAGTAATACAAAATGACTAGATAAATAATAAAGAAGAGCAAAAATTTAAATGGTCCTAATTAATGTGCATATGATTCTTGCTGTATGTATATCTAGTACGTGTATGTATGTCTCCAGGATGAGATGTCGGTCAATGTACGTCTTTGTAAATTAAAATAAAAATACCATTTCAAACTTTTTGTGCTGTTTGAGTGCATTTTATCCCACATTTGAATTATTTTACCTCATATACGATGAATGAAATCATTATCAAGCCAATTTAAAAAATTTGAAACTATATTGGTTTTCACAAAACATCAAGAATGGTTTACAAAAAACTTTTAAAATTCATATGCACAATTGGAAAATATTCCCTGCTTTTCTACCACGACAATAGACATATTACAAAAGTTATAATTATTAACGTATAAGTGTACCACGAATAATTAATTAGACTATAAAAATGGCTGATGATCAGTTTGCGTGTTTTCTTGTTGAGTTTATTAATAAGCATTTTTCAACGATCATTACGCAAAGGACGATGTCATTAAATGAAGCCGTGTCATGTATTCATGTCTCTATTATGATGTGTGATTAATTAAAAAGGTCAGCATTTAATGTTAACAAATTCATGATATTTTTATTTCACATTGTCGAATCTTACTACAATTTGATTAACTCTACTACAAGTTTTTTTGAGTATATAAGTAACTTTAAATTTACTAGTATATTTACAAAATTTTGAAACAAAAAAGGTATTTAAAGCATGTGCATGCTTTATTCAATGACTGTAGTCTTATTGGTAACGAATACGACAGCATAATTAATACATGAAACCGCAAACCGAGACTTGGTTTCACTAAACTTTTGTGTCTAATGAAATATTGATATGCGAAACGGAAAAGTTTTAGATTGGACTCTCGATAATTCGTCGTAAACAATTAACTACTACATAGTTTTTATAGTGTAACGAAAACTTTTAATTATTTTTAGGCGATCGTTCGTGTCGATCTTAGCAAAAAATTGCTAAAATGTCTAATCAATCAACTATATATCAGTGCGTTTTTATAAATACTATAAATATAAGCAGAGATCAGAACTGCCAAGAATATTTCTGGAAATTTTGAGGGTTACGTTAGGGAGCTGCCTAGTAGTAAATTTATTTGGCTGGATGCTAAACTCTTAACATGACGTCTTAATGCCATGAAGTATAGGGAGGGACACACAATGAGTTAGTTTTCGATATCTTAGTATATAACAAACATTTTTGATAGGACACTATCGAAAAATTCTGGTCTTGGGAGATATAGTGATGAGTCTAAATGGGATAGACGACCTAAACATATGACGTAGTTTCCTAGCCAAAACAAATTCTACTGGCTTACTTTTCATACTTGATTCTGTATATTTTTTCTGATTTACATCTTTAGATAGGATAATATCTTTATAATACTTGAGATTTATCAGCGTCAACCCAATTAGTAGTACCTCAAGATAAATTAGTCGGTAAAAAAGGTTCCACCAGAATCACTTCTGATGTTGTATGGTATAAGCAAATAATATTTTTTTAACTCAAGGTTTTACTCATTCAATTATGATATTCTGATATTGTAAACTATTTTATCTTACAATATTCATAACGATAATGGTCACGATTAATCTTGATAGACAAGAAATAACTCTCGCGATCGATATTTCAAGTCATTATTATATCCACACTTGCAAAATTTTACTAGCTTACTGACGTTATGGTAGTAAGAAATTCCCACTAGAAATATATGAAAGAACTAGCAAAACATGATTCTCTTTCCTTTCCTCTTAAAAATTCTCTGAATGTACCTGTTACTTGTACCTATATAAATATGCAGATGTTTTGTCAAAAAGCTTTACTATAACTTTGGCATATATTAAAATATTTATTTTCCAATAAATTATACAGAATATTTTTTTTATTATTTATTAAAAAAAAAAACAAAATTCTGGTTTTGGATTTATTTCGAGAAATGTGTTTTTGTGCGCGTGCGCCTTTTGGTGTATTTGGGTGTGCGTGTATCATCTCGTTTCAAGAAAACGTTGGTATAGAGTTACAAATGCGTATAATTAATTATAGAGGCTGGTTTATCTCTAACTTAAAGGCCAAGAGGCCTCGCTTTATATCAGGCAATTAACATCCGGGAGGAGCTTTGAAGTGTGGTGATAAATATCAATGTACACTTTGAAAAATCACATTCATCGAATTGATGTTTGTAAACAATACAAACATACAAATAACAAGGAAACTTTGATGATAATTTATTGTGACTTCATCTATTTAACGATAATCGTTTACGAGGACACGAATATGTCTAATGATGTCGTTCATCAAAGTCATATTGTATTAGTGACAACTCTGTTCTACTATAAGAATATTACAATTAAAAATATTATATGTAAATATACTGAGATTAGTTTATCATAACGGATAAAACTCTTTCAATTGTCTTAAATAAACGTGGATATCATGTTATGTAAAATAACTGTGAAGGTTTATTTACTGCTATGACAATACAATGCTTTATTTATTCATTGCCTAACTAATTACAAATTCCAAAACTGATTATCTATTCGATACTATGAGATTAACAGAAATAAATGCCATTTTATTGTATAATAAGACACCATGACAATGTTTAGCTTAAACGAATTGAATGGGATTAAAATCAATCAATGATTTGCCAAAATTCAGTTGGAACCTAACTGATAACTAAACCTTTGATACTCTAACGCCGTCACTTCAAAACATATTGAATGCTTTAAAATGTTAATTCAATTTAAATGACAAATATGATCCTTTGTGATCCCCCATCTATTGTTAATGAAGTCTAATGACAAATGTGTGTATTTAGATCCCAATACATTATATATGTCACTCGGTTTACAATAATTTTAATTCCGATTATGGAATTGCGGGAAAATACATTACCTTTATTGGTTAGCGCCGGTAACCACGATTTGATTATTGTTCGATTATATTTCATAATCGAGTGTGTCTTCATTTCATAATAATAAAAATTGATAAATAAAAATATATTTTTTTATACAAAAAAAAAAAATTTTTACTGATATTAAATAAAGGTTTTACCTTTCATGAAACTGAAATTAAAAATGCTGGGATTCATGTTAAGGCTAATATAGAAATAAAAAATTGTTAATGTGCACTCAAATAGAAAATCTGCCCTTTAAACTTGTTAAAATAGGTTGTAAAAATAATTTGAAACAAACGTAATTAATCACTTTTTACTTTTAAAATTATAATTTTAATCATTATTTTCCTTCATTGACATTTTGTTTTGTTTTATTTCATGTTCTAAATAAAATAGGGGATGAGAAATTACACCAAACCTTTTGTGGGTAGAGGAACAGAGCGACAGAATCATAGCAACTCATTATTATCTACTACGAAATGTTTTAATCAGGCATACTGTTTGTTTCTACGAAATAATACAGACATTAGTTTTTCACATGTCTAGTAACTTATAATAGTACTGCAAAGGTGTTATTTCTTTATGAAATAGATATTATTTAGCCTTGTCTTTTATATGGATTGAAATTGTATAATTTTAAATAAGAAGGGCTTATAAAGGTATCGTACTTTATGAAAAAAAGAACAATACAAAAAGAAAAATGGTAGTCGCAGATTTTTAAACCTCTAAACAATCACAAGTGTTGAAGTTCTTAATGAGACTTGTTTACGTTCGTTAATATGAACTACTCGACTAAAGGTACATAATCAACAGAGATAAGCCTAAGTCTAAAAAGCAAACATTATATAGGAAAATATTTAACAAACACAAAGAATTATACCTTCTTTTCTCGTTTGTGATGCCGCATCTCTTTTAATCTGTGGCATGTGCTACGGATCTCATATACCCTTAAACTGCAGCAGTAACAAACCAAACGTCTTGCTAATTTTTTTGCCATTTCTTTACCTAGTTCCAGACGTTCCTGTCATCTTACTTCGCCTTTTGAACTCATCATTCGTTCTAATTGCCTTAAAGTTCAAGGAGTACCACCACCTGACTACATATTATTTCGATCGGCGTTTTATTTTAGTTTGTCTAGTTAGTCTATAAAGGTTTGAAATTCCATTAACTTTCCAGTACTTTTTAGGTAATTGACAGGTGAACAGACAGATCGTTTCCAAACATTCAAATACACATTGTGACTATAAGTGGAATACAATTTTTATTTCATTTATATTAATAAAACTAATAAAAAGCATTTTTAAACTCTGTCCAAAATAATTATCAATATATTAGTATTGTAATAAATTGTATTTAGCGTGACTCATTCGATTAACACTATCACTGGGAGCGATGTGGTTTGTATCCACGTCGATTGTATTTCCATTTTAAATGTGTATCGATTTATTGGCTTCATTCCGTCTATGACCATTACATTTAAATCTACCTGTGATGTACATCACGCACGTCTCCCGAACAGTTTCCCTGTCACCGACTAGAATTTCTATTTGGTGAATTCCATTATAATTAAAAATTATCCTTAAAAGATGGCGCTAAGCGAATTTTAATCTCGCTTTTACATTTCAAGTGGATGCTTAGTGGCCTTTTCGCATAAATTGGAAGTCAGCGGTTTTTAATATTTCCCAGAGGTGACTACCGATTGTCACCTGACAATTACAGCCGCTTTTTTTGCTGTCATTTTTATATAAATTTCTCATACAGAAATATTGTGGCGTTGATATTAATTTTGTTACTTTCTAGGATTTATTGAAATCATTCTGGATCTTTACTGTTATTTCTTTGGTTTTTAAATTTCTTTCGCAACTTATTTATAATGTTTAAATTATATTTCACATTACTCCTGTTTTGTAAATTATGGAAATGTTTTAAGTTTAGTAATTAAAAAGAATTGTGTGGTTTATGTTTTTGTTTAACCATTTTTGAAAATAATGAGCGAGTCCATTTACGCATAAAGTTAAAATGTTCCAACTACAGCGACACTATATTAGCATGCTATGCGGACAGTCACACCACCAGACATATCAGTTTCATAATAAAATTAAGTTTAAATTTTGTTTATAAGGTCTTGTTAGTTACATAATGCTGAGAGTGAAGCAGTACAGTAATTCATAAAGGTATACAACAAAGAGTTTACCCAATAAAAAGACAGCTTTTTAATTACAAAATTTTAGAAATATTCTCACTCCCTCACAAAATATTGACGAAGGTAATTCGATACTGTATTCTGAACAGAATAATATTAGTTAAATTTATGTAAAATATTGAAACGTTTAATTTTTTAAGTATTAATAAAACAAAAACTCCCGAACCACTGAAACGTTTCATACATTTTGAAATCAAAAAGATTTTAATGCAGTTCTTTCCCGGGATCGTGAATGGCGTATCTTGAAAGTAGGTCAGAACTGTTGTGGCACACCACCATGTGAAATATGATCTGGCTAGATATTTTAGACGTAACTATTTGGTATAACTTTATAAAAAGTGAAAATCTTTATTTTAACGTTAAATGACTTTAGTTCTTTGTGAGATTCATTACAGATTATCATAATGTGGACAACATTTCGCTCTGGACATTTATTACTTCACTTATAATTAATTTATAACTTTCTGACTTTGTTTGCGACTATTTGTTTTCTGATTTATTTTATATGAAGAGGATCAACTGTGATTATTCCAATTACCGAATTTTCTAATAGAATTACTAAAAATAAGACAGTCGGCATTAGGTAAATGTTATGGCTTCTCCAATGAATAAAATAAATGTGTATCAAATGATTTACTTTGCGGGCTTCGCTTTAATTAGATACGTCTTAAAATAACTCAATTAGATGGATCTAATATATTAGAGGGTGCGATTTTAAATTTAATTTATAACCGCATCAACCACCTCATCCAACTGTCGACATGAACGTTGTACCTAATTTTGACGTGTCGATTGAGAAATAAATATATTAAGATAGGTTTTTATTTATTAAGCATCAATTGTTCTAATGATGATTGTAAAAGTATTGCGAAAAACTAAGTAAAAAAAAAAAGTAAAGAAATAAAAAATAGTTGACATGTAATATGAAAAAGAAACATCACATAAGAGCTGCAACCAAAATATAATGTATTTGTATAAATAAACTGTGGAATACATCTACCTTAATAATACACAAAGATACATGTGATGTTGTTATTGAGTTGCAGCTAATATTTAACATTAACACGTTTAAAAAAATCAACTATTTGGCAAAACCTAACATTATTCGTAAACGCTTTATAATTAATGTTTACTTTGCATAGTTTAATATCACTTCTATTTATGTTCCCAGTTTAGTAAAAACACCCCTGTTCAGATGTAAGACAAACGTTTCTCAGTAAAGCAAATTACAAGGGAGATGTTTGATAAGATTCAAGTTGGAGTGAAACGTGTGCTTGACTGTTCGCGCTGGGTACTCTTAATTGGTGTGCAGATGTTTCAAGGAAATTGTTTTGATCAGATGACTGAATGTGCAGGTAATTTTCTATCTTTGTAAATACAAGTCCTAATGTGGAATGTGGATATATTGAAGTAAAACATTGTAGGGCAATTTGAATAAACTGTTGTTCTTCATAGTCTATAAAACCATAGAATTATATTAATAGAACAACGAATTTTAAATATTTGTTTTAGAGTCAACTCCATTTTTGGAGGAATTAACTTTTTTTACTTTTTAATTTATTGTGAAGAAGATAAATTTGTGGGAAATTTTTAGATGAATATTATTTTTTCAACACAAATACAAATAGGCTTTGATAAAAATTGCATTTCTCTGCATTTGAAAACAGTCTTAATATTCAGCCATCTTACGATACGCGTGGTAGTTAATGTAAATGTAAAACATTTTATTTGAGACATCGAAATATATAGATATGTATGTAGGTATTATAATTATTAAATTAAATAACAGCTGTAGGTAAGAGAGAATACTACATAGTTAAAATATTTATAAAACACTTTATATATAAAAAAGCCGATTTTAAACGGCGTTTTTATTAAATTCAATTTTCTAAATAATGATCTCTATTTTTGTACAAAACGTCACGATATTAGTCCAATAAAAATATATCATGAGAGCTTAAACAAATGACTATCTAGAATATTTAAACATAAAACTGACAAAATACCGGCAGCTCTATAGTGAAAATCGAAGGCAATAAAAGACTGTTTGTGGCGGTGAATAAATTTGTTTGTTCAGAAAAAGTGGGATGAGAGTGCTATTTACATTGGAAATGTGCGTGCTGGTGACGCTGGGCGGGCGCTCCTCTACTGATAGATGTTGCTATTGATCCTCACACGTGTTGATCTCCTCGCTTGATATTAACATTTTGATAACATTAAATCTAACTCCAACCACTCTAATTCCTCTGCAATTTGAGGTCCTTAAAAGCAAACATTAGAATGTTCAAAGTTGGAGATACAATGTAAAGCTTTAAAGTCTTGTTATCTTTTATTAGGTCGGTCTAAATACAGAAATTCTGATCCTTTTTTTTTTCGGGTACATTCTCGAGTATTTAACATAAAAATTTTGCATATAAAGTAAATACAACGGGAATTTTTTTCCTCGTTTGAAATTCTTACGATAGGCGAAAAAGATGCCTCCATATTATTCCAAGCGTCTAAGCGTTAAAAGAAGGAGTATTAAGAGCCCGAAAATTTTGAGAGGTCTGGGGTGAAACAGAAATTTTAGAGTAGAAAACTTTTTCACGTGCATAATTTAAGATCACACCATAATACTCGGAGTGAAGTTATAGATGACGTAACGAAAATTATCAGCTTTTGATCTTTTCAAACACCTAGTTATTCAGAAACATACTTTGTATGTAATCTTAATACAAACATTACATTTGTAATATTATTTATCCATAAAAAAAGACCAGGAGCCGTGAAAAGCAAGGAGCGAGTTACATAAATAAAACAATCTTATTTCAAGCGCCGGGTATACAAATTGCATATTGAAGTGAGGTCATAGTAAGGACGAGCCAAATACTCATGTGGACAACCCTCCGGCGGCAAATCGAATCAGATGCTATTGAGGACGCTGACGACTGTTATTCTGATTTTGAATAAAACAAATTGATTCGACCGAAACATAACTTCCTCTACTTATATTAATTGTTCGTTTGAAATTCAATTTTGTTATATGTATATTATTAATAAGGAATTGAAAATTGTTACAATCGTGTAATCACACAAATTCTGAACACCATATATATTGGACCGTCTACCTGATTACATGTTACTTGAATATGTAATAAAATAATTGTATGATGGCTCGTAAGTATACAATAGAGCAGTTTCGTTTGCTTACCATTAATATAAATGTACATTTATCGTACGTTTGTCGAGTAATGATATGGCAGAGTGATTTACATTATTTAAGGCTTGTCATTTTGATTAAGAAACAAACGGACGAAAAAGTCACAAAGTACTGGTACATGTAAGTATGGTATCACTTGTGTTTTTGTGTAACTTAACACCCTGTTTGTTAATAAACCTCGTACAAATTAACGGAATTTATATAAGACTTAAGATACTAAAAATAACTTTTAGACAGTTGTAATAAATTTTACTGTATCTTACAAGAAGTTTTAAATAATTAATACTTTATCTAATTCCTAAACACAAACCATCTCTATAATAATTTCCTTATTGATAGTTTGCTTTATTTCAATCTTTTACCATTTGTATTTTTTTCAGTGTGAATTGAAAATAACAGCTACACAAAAACTAATGTAGGTCACAGTGAACACGTCTCTGTGTATTTAGGTCTTTATGTACTAAAACTGTTTTTATGATGTATTTCCTTTGTAAAGAGACAAATAATCCGCATAAAAAATCGCCCCTACATGTCTCAAGTAAATCCCAGGTGTAAATCTAACGGTCCATTGAAGTCCTACAAAGAGCACTAGATTTATTTCATCGTCACGTGAGTGACCAGAAAAAAGTATCGAGTCTTATTATACGACGCGTAACCGATACGACATTCACGTTGGTCGTTATTTATAATCATTACATTGATATTTGTTAATTTAAAGTATTAAGAGAACATTAACAAGGAAGATATGATTTAGTTGACACATTTAAACGGTTTATTTGATAAACATTTAAATCGTAAATAGCGTGCAGATTTCTGAGAGCAACCTACAAATCAATACGGATAAGTTTTCAAACATCCTTATAGTATTTTTTGTAATCACTGTATTTTTTTAAATCACTCGACTACATGACTTTATCAATAGAATAGGTATACTGTGAAGGGAAATTACTACCATCGGCCGAGTAAGGTTTAATTGACTCCGTAAAACCGACGTCGGCTATTATAAAAACACTGGATCCTAAGTAGCGTTTAAAGTAAACGCATCCGTAGGACCATTAGGGTCCACGATTTTATTGAGTGTAAATAAATTATTGCGGCTTTTTAATTCTCATTTAAATATAGAAGCTAATTGTATCGTCCATTCCTATAGTCCGTACTTTACCTTTTTGTAAAGATTTACAACTCTTGAATTCGTAATACTTCGCAACTTTATGGATTTATTCACCTCAAAATTCACTTGGCGAATCAAGAGATTCCTATATTTGAGTGGCATGAACGCCTCGCACCTACGCTGACCTTACAAAAAGGTTCGCCCTCAATCTGGGGTGGAGTAATTTACTGCGAGCACACGATATGTATTGATCCTTTATGTAATTCCGCTGGAGGTCAGAAATGACCCTTTACCTTTTGTTTTTAAGTATTTCTGGTATATTAACTTTTATTTTATTACTGTCACCAATTGAACAAATATACCAATTGAAAAAATGTAACCAAGTTTCGGTTTATCTAACGCTGTAAATATTTCCGTGGAGTCTCGTATTTATTTTACTCTATCACCTATCACTATCACTGAAAGGTTTTGTTTTCTATAGTTTCCAATACGGACGTAATAATCTTAATTCCACTCCCACTATCTACTAGCTAGTGATGTATCAAACGTTTGGATTCACGTGAGGTGAGATGACTTTGAAGAAGGCCTCGAGATCGCAACATTCACCGATATCTCACTCAATTTATCTGTCGGATAAAGTGGAACACGTCAAAATTGAGTTTACGTCTAAAAAGCAATTTAGATTATCTGATTTGCGAGCTTATACATAAAAATGGAATCTTGCAGTGCGGTATCGACTATACGAATTTAAAATAATTGGGTTGGGGAAATAAAATATTCCTTGTTGTATTGCTAATCTTCTCCGCCTCCAGTGTTGTAATCTTTCGGTCGGAGTCTGTGTTGAATCGGATTAAGTATCTTTATGTTATTGGTTTAGCAATTCAGAATAAAGCACTTTTCAATTAGTTTGAAAGAGAGGACGGATTCAATTCAAATAATTATCTCTCCTTGCAATTAGACATAAATCATTTGAATATCTAAGATTTCTTACAAAGTGTCATTTATTCTTGGATTAAGTTTATTATTATTGACAAATAAAAACGCGGTTTTGTTGTATCGCGGATGAGAGCGAGTAAACGCTTCAAGTGATTCTCAAACTTCATACCGCGACTGTGCGAGAGCTGCTGCTTTAGATATTCCACTTGGAACGTAAGACGTATGTAAGTTTTTCTTAAGCATGAAAACTTTTCACTCCATTGTCAGCGAAGCTTTTGAGATGGATTAATAAAGTTACCCTTCAAACTTTCACAAAGAAATATCATTTTATGTGTATTATTATTATTTTATATGTTACAAGATTCAAACAATTTATTTCAATGGTTTCTTAATATTTTCTACCATCAGTGACTGCATATGTGAGGGCTGGTTTTAAAGTAACACAACACTGGCTACTGAAATTAAACACACTTTAAATTTTATATTTGTACCATAAATTGGAACGTTCGGTACTTATGAATCCATACGCAAATGGCCACACAATTTCTTTCCACTGTCATCATTAAATCTAGGAATCGATAGAATTGTTATCGGTCACATAATCTACTAGTTTGCGCATGTCTGAAAGGTTCACATAATATGTACATATGTATGTCTGTGTATACGTGTTCTAATATAAATAACCTTTTATGAGGGATAATGGAATCCAATCACTTTTGAAATCTTTTTATTCATATAATTTTAAATATTTTTATGATTTTTTTAACAAAGGTTACTAATTACTTTAACAGTTTAAATTTATAAACGATTCCATTTACTTAACAATAAGGAGGAATGTACTTTTTAAAAAGATACTAATTGTATAGGCACTATACGTACAAAAACATTGGGCCAACTTTTTCAGTGTCTTCCATTAAGTGGGGCCGCTTTAGTTGGCTTAATTATACCCAAGGAAAATTAAAACCCTCATTATTTTACTTTTCATACTAATATTTTTATTTTAAAACTGGATGAAACATAAAATTAATTACATGTAAGCATTTGTAATAAATGAATGCATTTTACGAACAAAGTTTTTACATTGGTGCTATGATGACATTATATTTGTAAAGACATTATATAGAGATGTCGACGAATCACTCCTACATAAAATCATCTTGAACTAAACTAAGGTTACACGGAAATCTGAAGATGAACAATCCGTCAGCTGAGAGCACTGTCGGTGTGAGAGGTTTAGTTGTCGGCACACGTGTTGCAGCAGACCTCGACCGTGTTTTAACAAAGACATGCTGGACAACTTGTGTCATTACCATATCTGACAGATGCTAAATAAATATTGGAATCAAACTTTAAATGGAATTTTGATTTGATATCTTTGCAACGAATTATAATTTTAAATTATACGGAGATGAAAAATCCGGATCGGACCATCAAAGTTTCCGGACTTTGTTCGGTGAGGCGCGATTTGTGCAAATACCGCCGCGCTATTCAAACTGATTTTTAATGTTGCTTACATTAAAAAGTTTTAATGATAAGCTTATGTTTTGCACAAGTTACATTCTGTGGCTTCTAAATAAAAATTGAGCTCAACAGAAACAAATAGGAAAATATATGCAATAACAATAGTTGCTTCTAAATAAATTAGGTTACCAAGGTGGCCTAAAAAGGTAAATTCAGTTATAATAAAAATTGCAAACTGTGTCGTAAACTTTGACCCATTAAAAAACTGGTTCGCAAGTGATTCACAAATCTCTAAAGGGTAAAAAGCAGTTACGTTCAAAACTATGTCAATTGTCGCACTCGCCTTGAGATTCGCCAACAAACCGCAAGTTAAAACTTTGTTACATTCAGTATCATCCCCAGCCAGATTTTCAATCGTATCTTGGCACATCTTCCCACTTGTAAATTCCACCTGGCTTCCAAATCCCGTACCTGTCTACAATTCTTGAACTTTAATCTTGTTCTTTTTCGTAGAATTTCTTTTGCGGTATATAAATCTCATTTTGTATAGCGGTTGCAACCAAACTTACAAAGAACGAGTTATTTTTTTGTTTCCTTTTATTTTAATGAGTATTTTAATTACTTTTGCAAGAGCAAATAAAAAAAATACTGTAATACATTGAAGTTGCTTATCAGATCATAATTTTTGGTTATGTTGAAAGTTGTCGAGTATGTGCAAGTTGAATCAAAACAATCCTTCATTAAACATATAGGCTCAAACTTACAACCCATGCATGTAATTAATTATAATTATATTTCTGTTTTTGTGAAAAACGTCATATCGATTTATCTTATTGTTAATATGATGGAGAATGCAAAATGATGTAATTTTGCATTCTTTATTTGTGTTAGTATAAACAGCTGTACCGAAGTGATGTTATTATTAAGATAAAAAAGGGTAATGTTACATGCGTTTTTTTATAACGTCGCTGTTCCTGAAATCCTCAATACCTGTTTTGTGGTCCGTATTTGTAAACATTGCTACTTACAGAGCCCTCTTACCTACAGCTACGTAAAATGTTAATTTACACTTTATTTTTGAAATTCTTCTTATTTAAATTTATTTTGTTCTCTCCATGTGTTTGAAACCCAAACTGCTAATACTAACCGGGAATAAAACTTCTTCGACTACTTATTTTTGTTATTTGTGATTTCCTATAAATTTTATACTTCAGAAAGATCTTAATTAGCAAATATAGAATAAAAAAAATATTGACACGAACAGAAATCAAACCTGCAGCCTCTGGGAAACCACGATTCAGTTGTTTTATCAATTGCACTACCGTGCCCTCGCTCAACTCGATAAGCCATACAACGCGATACTGCATAGATAACAGAATTAAATTTTGCTTGTGTCAGTAAAGTTTTCGTCCTAGATTTTCTGATAAAACATCATGTTCAACAATCGTGGAATATGTTATTCAGTCGAAAACTTTTACATTACAATTTCCATCTAAAGACTGGATATAATATAGTTATTTGATTATAATTTCTCCAAATTTAAAATAAAACTAAAATAACGGCGTGTCATCATTCCGAGACATATCAGCCACGAGCCAGAAATTAAAGTAAATGAAACCGAAAGACTTAACAGAAACAATTAAGATTCAGGAAAGTTTTCTTGACTTAAGGAAGTTTTAGGAATCGCCTCAGATCTTCGCGAAGACCATTAAATTCTTTTGAACAAATTTATACATTATTGCCTCATGGCAACGGATTTCCTGTAAATTGGATGAATTGTTTGATTGTAATTATTTCTTTGCCACCCCTTTCCTTTATTTTACAATAATTCTTCTTTAATTTAATCCTAAAATTTCGACAATACACAATCAAGAAATAATTCATGAAAAAACTAAGAATAAAAAGTATCACTTTAATTATGATCCTATTCATCTTACAATTTCCATTTATATCCTTACAACAGAATTTCTTTTCATTATACTAGATTATTATTTATACATTTCGCACTTTTACCGCAGCCGAGTTCTATTTTATGTTTCATTAAAATAAGAAGTTTTTATTTCAATTGTGTGTTCAATGTAAGGAAAAAAATAATTAAATAATTAATTATAAATCAATTTATAAGCTCAAAAATGGAAACAATTTTATTATACTTGGTTAGGTTACGACAATACAAAATTAATTTATGAGGTTACAAACTTTGCACATTAGAAGTCTTGTCTTATCGCTTAGTATCGTGAGCCAAGCCGTCGGAAAACAGGTCCTGTTTGAGAGATCACTATAAAGCGAAGGATCATAACTGTAGGTTATGTTTATTTTTGATGAATTCCATTAAATTCCGCTCATGTACATGATGCAGCGAGCGCACAAAGACAAACAATGGTTATGTGCACGACTGTAAATAGCAGTTCATATGAACAGACCAGTTACGGGAGTCAAAGCGGCTGAATCTGTTCAATTATTAACCGCATTATGTCGCTCCAGTCACTCACCATTATACCACCTTATTGTTGGTGCGATCGTTGAAAATAACAAAGATGCTAATGTTCATACGAGTTTAGAATAAACATACAATATTATGTTATTCGCAATATCAACAGCAGCTACTATTGTTGCTATTTATCTAATTTACTAGAACTTATGATTAATGAAAAAACTGATGGAATCCGCATTTAGTTTAGTAACTACAAATTGCTTGGTAAAGTAGTTTGCTATTCATTATTTCCGTGTGTTCAAACGTACGCAGAACGCGTTTGAAAGAACCTCATAATGGACGCGTGTTGAATGTGCCAAGGTCGCACAAACTTACAAGGCATATTCCTTTTTGATATTGTAACTCAAATTACAGAACAAAACTACTAAACTATACTAATTAAAATAGAATAGAGATACGTATAAGCTAACATTAAAGGCAATTAACGTCTCCTTATAATAATAATTTAAATAATAATTGCTATCTAACTTTGACTCGGTTGGGACAAACTTTGGCCTCTTCGGTAATGAGTTCTGTTCTCATTACAATATGTGTATGAAGGAAAGTGAAGTAAACTTTTTTACATAAAAACTTGGAATGGGTCGAGTTTTTGTTAGTAATCTTTAAGTTCATTAGATTTTCATTTGTGTCGGAATGAATTTTCAAAACAAGCTTTATTTCATATTAGATACGAACATGTTAGGAACATCCATTTTGCGATTTTATAACTACCTTTAGTAGTTTATATTAAAAAAAAATCACATTATCAAAACACAGGGTTTAGTCGACATTTAATCAAACATTTTCGTTCTTTATAGATCATTAAAGAAAAAATAGTCTTATAAAGAAAGTTCAAACAATGGCTGCATACAAAATTTATTAACATTTATTTAAAATTAGTTGCAAAAATAATGTATTGTATAAATAAATAAGAACAATTTTGATATTTCATATACTCGTATTATTTCAAGTTACAATTACATCTTATTGTAGTATATAGGGATGCTACACATTTAGGCTTCCATCTTAATCTAATAACTGTAGACCGTAGTTGAGACCTAAAGTAAAGGTTTTTGTCTGTAATAAAGACGTATCAGTACTATTTTTTAGTATAAATGAATTTGATCACCCACATGAAGTTTACGCCTTCCAAACTTGGCTAACTCGTATGACCACTAACAGACGGCGAGTCCCATTAGTCTACCAAAATAGTTTTACAATTATAGAATAGCTAACGTTAATTGGAATATAATTCATTTCGTAAATGTGCCCAGCAACAAAATAATGTTTACTAGGTTATGAACTGTTGCTGAATTCGACGACATTAAAGGTTTAGTGTGATCAATCAATAGGAGTCGTGTCAACCATTGAACCTCCTGTAAGCTTTGTATTTGAAGAATCACAATAAAACAACTACTCCAGCCCGAATATAAACCTTATTCTTATAAAAATTTGAAACAATTTCATTTACCAGAATGTGGAAACGAGTTTGTTATAAACATAATGTAACAAGTCAACTCATTGGAATTGTAATGTGTAAAGGTATTTTGTTATTGACAAGGCTTATTCTTCGAAATTAATTATTTCTATAAAACCTTTCACACAATTTGAATTATACAATGTTATATATTTCTATTCTAAACATGTTTTTTTCAAGTTTATCATCAAGATAGTATGACTACTTGTGATCATTTATATTGCTATTTATTATATTATTCATAATTCGTAAAAGACATACATCACAAAAAAAACAACAATGATTGACTATCTAGAGGAAATATAAATAGAGGTTGTTGTATAACATTTTAATTCATTTTCATACATTTAAAGTACAAGTTTGAGCGTTTTGTATTCCACTCACACTGAAATGCATCTAACTAATTTAAACACAATGCAATGCGTAATGTTCTCCATCAATATATTTTTATCGAGTAGAACTAACGGCCGCTTCCTTGTATTTCATGCGGTTGCAGTTTTTTCTGAACCATTTCTCGTTTCAACCTTTTGCACATATTCCGGAATGGTCTTTTTTATCTATACTTGTGACATGTGAGCTAACGAATTGTTATTAATCGAAACTATTCTGGAATAGTCTCTTCACTATTCATATTTAACTTTATAATGTTAAATGTTATATTATATATAACATTTATATGAAACATCATCAACACCAACAAACATATAATTAATTTTACAATTTATCAAAAGGTTTCACAGTCATTTGTTAAGGAGCATGTTATAAAAAACCTTACTCAACAAACTTTTATAAGCGACACGCACACATACATGTTCCGCGACCAGAGAAGAGAACATTCAATTGCATTTTCATTTTAAATAAATGAAATAGACGAAGGAACACCGAAACTGAATGCTTGAGAAAATACTGAAAAGAGGTAAGATCCTAGCAAATGAGAACTCCACTCAAGACTTATTGGAAAGTATTACTTTTATATAAACCTATAATTCACGAACTGAATAATAATATATTCAAAAACCAATCGCCTGAAATGAAACAGC
Organism: Danaus plexippus; assembly: GCF_018135715.1. NCBI lineage: Eukaryota > Metazoa > Arthropoda > Insecta > Lepidoptera > Nymphalidae > Danaus > Danaus plexippus. The sequence goes on along the minus strand of NC_083537.1, from coordinate 284,683 downwards.
CAATGATCAATCTAACCACAAAACCAACGGACAGCAACTGACATCATTGATACACAATAGAAATTTACAAATGATGTAATGTATTGAATATACGTCATCTAATTTTAAAAAGCAATATAAAAGTTAGTAAGGGGGCGGCGCGGGCGGAGCAACCAAATAAATTATGATTAAATTGGGGCATGAATCAGATACCGAGCACCTGTGAATTAAATTGCGAATATGAAAGACAAAAAATGTTTCGTAACCCCAACGACCTCTAATGATTTATGTTAAGGACAAGGAATAGCCTCTCGACGTTTGTAACATATTAGTCGTGTTCTGCCAGCGTTTAGGGGTCGAGAGTAGAAATATAAATGTAACAATTCGAATGAGCATACATAAAAATTAAGATTATGCATTACACTTTAATTACCAGATTTTATAATTAATTCTACATCGTAGGGGAAGCCCTGCTTACAGAGGGTTTGTACCAAAAAGATAATGCCAGTTTTTAATCAAATATGATACAATTGGTTGCCATTGTTATAAACGATTTTTTACCATATACTGTTTTAAAAGTAGTGACTAAATAAACGTAAATTCACAGGATATACGCGAGATCTTTTACCATGAGATAAACGCCATATCAGAAACACCATTTTAGTGCAATTTCAAGTGGCAATCAAGAGTGTAATTTTAATTCAATGTCCATCGCTGGCTCCGTACACCATGTGTTTATAATTCAGCATGTTACTGCAACATCGTAAATCGGGCTGATGGTTTAAACCATCGTTATAATTTACGAGGTGCGAGGCAACATCCCAGTGGCAGAATTTATTCATGACCGTAATAAAATCTGTCGTGCGACAGTCCCCGCGACGGCCTGGCCGGCCAGGTTAATTCCTTTTTGAAATTTAGTGGAGAAGCGACTTGGCAAGGCTTTTCCCTTTAGATATTAAATTATGAGGAGATAAAGATTTTTAAACTATCAACAGGAAGTGACTTATTCAGAGTTTTTTTTATGAAGTCTTTATCATAATCAAACTATATCGCTAAATGAAATGTGAATGAAGTTTACTCATTACTTATGAATGTTTGTTTGTTACAGCACACCCGCCCCTGAGCCATGCGTCGGCGGAGAGCGCGCACGGCCCGCAAATTATAGGCTGCAGCAGTATGGCGCAGCACGTGGCGCTGTTCCTCCTCCTCTGCCTGGTGCGCTGTGACACCAAGACCGTATTACAAGATAAATTAGGTAACATCTATGTATATATATTAATACATATGTATATTAATAATTTTTTTATATTAGTCGGGAGACCAATCAACACATCCGGCTAGGTGGTTCGATCATTGGCTCTCAATCGTGGTGGGAATTATTAATAAGTTTTCCTGAGGTTTTAATCGATACTTTTTTGTAATGTATTTAATAAACTCTGACTTCTCAAATTCACTCTTAACAAGCTGGTCCCACACAATAAATATCGTACAATTTAGTTATCTTCAAATAAAAAGAGACGAAAAGCCCAGTTTTAATCACATAATAGAAATGGTGGGTCAGGTTGTGTAGTCGAAGTCATCAATTACTCCTCCTGTTTGATTTCTTTCACACAACTTTATACAATTTGGGAGGTTTAAGTTAAATCTTGCACTTATTATTTTAAGTCCTCTTAAACATCGTCAACGAAATTATTAATTAACGATGAACATTCGACAATATCGCCGCTGGGGAGCTATTGACATAAAAGACTTTTGAGTACGAGGTGATGTACCACATTCATGCATACAATTTTGACTCTTAATATTCAAACATTAAAATCTATGTTGTTCCTTCTCGTGTGGTTAGAGTAGGTTCATTATTATTATAATTTTGTTCATATATGGCTTTATAAAGTAATTTTAACAACATTTTGTTTGTTAATGTTTAATTTATTTTTAAATTACTTTGCAAAAATCTATGAATGTTTTCTTTGTGTTCTAAACAAATAAATAAAGAGGTAAGATGGATGTTTATTTCTTATTCTAAAGCTTTTCTCAATGGTATAACCATTTTTAAAATATTTTCCGAATCTATTAGTTCCATTTAAATTTATTGTTCTCCGGTTATTGAAACTTTAAGTTTGCAAATCCTTAAACTCGCTTGAAACTATCTAATATATCCGGTTCGCCACAAGTTTTCTCAGTTATCACAGACAATATCATTCCTAGAAGTGGCTCAATTTCATGTGACGTCTCAAACTTCGAACCTGTTCCAAAATTATGGCCCAGCTCTGGAGTCACTTCAAAATCTCATTACTCGAGCCAAGCAAATTTATCTACACTTCTTGAACCGTTCCGCCCTCTAGTTTATCTTCTCTCTGAGTTGTCCGAAGAACTTCTCAAATATAAACATAAGTTAATTTAAAGACCTAAAGACGTCTTAAAGATCCTTTTTAAAAATTTGATTGATATATATTAGAAAAAGTATGTAATATTATACATTAAATTTTATCATATAAAATTTAAGCTATTATGTCATACTATATACGTCCAGTACAGATCACACTTTTATGTTGTTTTGGCATCACTCGATGCATACCTTTAATATTATTTGTTTTGTATTATTACAAGAAAACTTCTGAATTCAAAATACAATTTGTTCCTCTATATTATGTAGGAGAGTGATAAAAAGAGTAATAAAGTACCTACTATTTTGTAAACATTCTGTAAATGTCGCAGAAAGAAAAAGTCTTGTTGTTATTGATATTATGTTAACAGATGTTTGTGACTGTTTTTAACTAGCATTATAACAAAGACAAAGGATTTGGTATTCAATTGACATGAAAAAGTTATTTTGATTCAAAAGCATTTACTGTTATTGAAAAATTATATTAACAATCTGCATATTTATAGAAACGGAATTCTGTATTTACATAATGCTAAAACTGAAATAGAATTTATGTGAATTTAAAATAAAATTAGCAGTGGAACATAGAATAGATAGTTCGTGGAGACGAGCAGGATTTCAACCAGCGACCCCCGACATGTAGTGGACCAGGTATCTTGATTATTACAGTAACTTGATTCTAAGAACAAAACAATTGTCTTTCTTCGTCATCAAAATCATGTCAACAGGTTTTGGAAAACGTTGCAGATCACATATATACTGAGTACTATTTGTTTATTGTTCAACAGCCTACACGATCTTAAATATATTAAATACATTAATATTCAACACTTCTCGCCATTTACTGATGCTTGTAATTACCACAATTGATAATAGGAATGTCAATTAATACCTGACTTTAAATTATGAAGAATAGACGTGGAATTCTGTGTTAATATAGAGATAACTACCAGTTTCACATGAACACCCTTGACATTGGTAAAACTATTTATAAATGTATAAGGTGAGTTTGTAGCGAGTGATGATAAGCGTGGTTTAAATCCTCTCTAATATTTTAAAACATCGTTTTACTATGATAGCAACTGTTTTTCCTTATTTCCATCTTTAACTATTTTTATCTTTGTACAGTACAGTATCCTTATATGAAAAACAAATTGCGTATTTGATTTTATATTTTGCTTCGGTAAAATACAAATTAGTAACTGTACAGAGCTTTTTCAATTCTTTTTGCAATTTTAGAAATGATAAGAAATTATTCAGGTTATTTATTGAAACATCTTGTATCTCGGTCAATGTAAGTCATAATTATTGATTATTCAACAGACACGGAGATGCGTTCAGTCAATATGAACTAATTTAAGATTAAATTTAAAACATCACATGCAATGGAATATGTTTTGATTACTCTTTAAATGATATATATCTCTGAATTACCCGATTCAATCAACCGCTGGATTTAGAATTAATTTAACTACGCCTAATTCAAAGGTTAATTAAATTAATTAAGTATTTCAATAATTCTAGATCGTTATTTTTCATGTTGATTATAGATATTTCAATAATGATATACAATTATATAATTTCTCTTGAACATCGGACATTCCCATCAGGTTTTTGTTTGTTCTGTGAACAGTTGATTTTTGAGGATACAAAAATGTTCAGTGGTTTTTAGATGCAATCATTTTAGGACTGAAAATAACATGACTTCAAAAAATTTATCTCCTACGTTTAACATTCAATAGAATTATTAATTTATTGGTTATGTTCCTTATAAAATAAAAACTTTAAGATTCAAAACGAAAAATGTTATTTAAAGTATATCTACTTTGCTGATTTTGAACAACGATATGAACAGTGCTCGACATACAAATTGTATTAACTGATTTAAGTCTTATTTTATTTGTTCTGTTTCACAAAGACATTAACCCTGAAGTTGGGCCGTTGACATCCACAAGACAATACCTCATTGCTTTTTTTAAAAACCTCATGAATAATGTTTAAGTTTTTACTATTAGATTCATTTAGTATTTATTTTTCCATCTATATGAATTCAGGAGTCTAATTTAGTTCTTATTAGATTAATTAATTAAATACCTCTATAAATCACCTCCTTACAGTCGAAGGTCATAAAGTAATAATATAATCAAAGATCAACTCATCAGTGACAACCAATTGGTTTTAGTCGATAAACAGCGTTGGAAACATTAAAGCATACCCTGCTGTCGATGGGCTAAAGCCAACGAAAGCAAAGGAGAAGCTTAAACAGACAGAACTGATATTGCGTCAGCCTTCGATCGGATCTGGTCTGAAGTTCTTCCTATAGAAGTTACAATCTTATGGCCTCGACAAGGAATTGTGTTATTGCTAAAGGTCTATGAAGACGTATTTTACTCGAATCTAGGTCTATTAACGCTGATTTACCCCAAACTTAAGCTGAGCAAGAGTTAAAACTACAATGTTTTTTTTAAACTACAACGAGCTAAAACTACAAAAAGACATCTTAGAATAAAGGAGCACAAACGATTAGTATTCATACTAAAATGTATCGAAAACAGGTACATATATTTGTGGTGTTTTGGTGATCCAATGACTTTCAACTGTCGATACGTTTGAGATTGTGCACCTTCGGAATAAACCAGAGTTACATGAAAGCCAGATTGGATATGAAAACAGTACTCAGTATGGCGATTGTTCTGCCATTTGTAAAGTTAGTAGACAATTAGAAAATTTTCCTGTATTTAGTTACAAAATTTTGCAGAAGATAATCATGTTTTTGAAAATGTTGGTCGCATTGGACCTTAAAACCCGCATGCAAAAATAGTCCTTAATCCCATCCTAAAGAAAGAAAGGTTCCTTTCAAATTAATTATTAAAACCATTTGGTTGTACCCTTGTTATAGTGGCGATCCGAGTCTAGTTTATTAGGTAGTATGAAGACAAAACATGGATATTTCTAAACAAACACTTCACTTGTATCACGCTCTGCGGGTATCAATATCCAGCGGATAATTTGGTAGTATCGGGTGCATCAGTTGGTTAATTTAGTGTTACGAGGCTTATTAATGCGCGCTCCTGTCAGCCCACCATGCGGCCGTAATGCGGGACTGGCATCCCGCCAGACGCTAGTTTGTCGATCGCACCACTGTCACGGCGATTACTATTTGATATAACAGACATTCGTGGCTCTGATTGAACTTTATAAAAATATTTCAATCGATCAATTGATATAAATGATTGCAAGTGAACCTTTGTTTAATAATAATAATTAATATGCATTGCTTTTCATATACCGTTATCCATTGAATTTCCCCGACGGTTGAAAAATGACGTTCAATTAAATCATTCATGCATTTTCATGTTTATTATAGTGGAATTTATATAAATGTTGTTTCTTACATGTTCAATAATTAAATTTTTTGAATAAGAAAATACAGTATTAATTTTTTTTTGCAAAATGGTTTCGGAGTTTTATTTTAAACTTCACCAAAACATGATTGGCATTCAAAATTAAAATTGAAATTGAAAAATTTATTACTGTTTATTCCATATTTAGTAAAAAAAGGTTCTGAAGTATGCAAGAGCCACATTTAAAATATATAAAATAAATGTCATATAGTGAAATTAAAACTTAAATTTGACCATTTAAACTTGTAAGAACATAATTTTGAAAAAGGCTTTCGAGAGATTTCGAGCTATGAGATTCCCAAGTGGAGTCAAGCATTGCAAATATTTTGTACATTTCTACTAGGCTTATCAGATATATCCCCAGGTTACTTTATACGACGTAATCTTAATTGAAATGTAATCCACAGTAAAGGAAAACACGGCCTGTATTTGTGTAACTTAGTTTACAAGGCTTACAGTTATCATTAGACCTAATTTCCAGCTCTAGCAGCACGTATTTTATCTCAACCTATAAATCAAATTTCATCATAAATTTTGCAACATTTTGCATTATTCATGGTATTTGAAACGACTTCATGATTAGAAGACATTAACTATTACGACTCATACAACAGATGCTTCACGTTTATGGAAAAAAAAAACATGAAATACGATTCTGAAGGCTTTTATAGCTCCTAAATATTCTCCCGATCGTTTTACTGCTGTGTAAATTTTTTTGCTCAATATTCATCAATTTTAAAGCAACCTACTTTATTATGCTCGTTTACTATAACAGATACTTCGTAAATTTGTGGCTCAGCTGGTTCTTGGAAATTGGTGACATAAAATTTTGTTGCATCGTTATATATTAAGTAAAATTGTTGTTAACTCAATTTATCCTCAGGTACTCTCAGGTTTAAACAGTAAATTTCAATGAATCTCTGGAAAATATATTTTCAGTTCCTAACATACAAATAATAATACTCTATCACATGTTAAGATATAACCAAACAACGTTGCGTTTTAATTTTGAATGATATCAATTAGCGCTGATCGAGCAATGTATGACAGGAGTTATTGTTGAATAGCGTGATTATGAACCATTGCATAAGTATCACCGTTAAGGTATCGTCACACTGAACTCTGTAAGTCTAGGAAATATTAATGGGAGTCATCTATTTTTTATCTATTGGTTTGATTACCAAATACTGTAAAATGAAAAATAGGCTTACATAGAAACTCCTTTTCTAAATGCAAGTAATTTCTGTCATTTCCATTTTTAGCAATTTAAAAGATAGCACAGCTGATTACGAAATAAATAAAAAAAAATCCAGAACGCCGATTGTCGCCAGCACGTCTCGACTGTAAATTTGAAACGTAACATTTACGTAAATAAGGGTCGTTACACGTGCAGCGGTTCACGGAGCACGCAGTGTGAATTACCTTTAATCGTTCCGTGTGATTCCTGATTTCAGTCTTTTCAATTGCATTAACGCTGATAACTATCGAATCTTTATCCGTAGTAAGTAGGTCGGAGCTGGAACTCGGATCGAAATGTATTTAGAAAAATATTTTTTTATAATGTAATTTAGAAGAATTTTGTGATATTGATTGATTCAATGATTCTTAATTTTGTTTAGTCCAGCCATGGAACCGATCATAAACCACAGCAAAACGATTCTAATTTCAATGAGAGTATCAAGTCCATTTCATTATTCTCATTTTCATGAATAGAATATTAATTGTTAAACAACAAAATAAAACAAAATGTTAACAAAACAAACAATCTTATCGGAAATCAGCGATTACGATCTAGTGACCTTTCACTGTACATGATAATTGTAGGATAATATTCAAGAACTAATATCTAATATAAAAAAAAATCAAGAAAAATAGCACAATCTATGAAATTATTCTATATAATATGAAAAACGACTTCTTTTGTTTCTATTTAATAAAGTATTCTCCTTCAACTTATATAAACGCGAAGATACATTTGGGAATTTGTAGTACCAATTATAACTTGTCCTCATCTGAGGCCAAAATTTTTTTTTCTATTTTTCTCATTTTGTATATTTTAATTTGTTATATATTTCACTATCGTCACAACTATGTCCATACAAATTTTCGTCTCTATGAGGTATTTGCTGTTTGGTTTAACGCAACATTTATCTCAAACATCAATTTTCATAAATTTACATGCACGTTGAAAAATCTTTGAAATGGAAATAAGTAAGGAGTTAGAAATGTTCATAAGACAATTATATTCCTTAGACTATTACAATTATAACTTATACTAAGCTATTCGATCTGTTTCGAAAAAAGAAAAATCATATTTCCAATCAGCCACCATTATGTACATTACATTACTACATAGCATATTAGTTAAGATTAAAAAAATATTACCAAATGTTTCTTATAACACTAACTTTTATAAGTGCATTAAAAATATTCAGATACGAATTTAAAAAAATACAAACTTAAGTTTTGTAAAGGTTATCCGCATCAAAATTAATCCAAAATAAAAAATAATCATAGTCTAAAACGAAACTATCACTTTCAATTTAAAGAATGGACTGAGAAATAGTACTCTATTTAAGAAACATAAAAACAGGAATAAGTCGAGTTATCTGTCGAAGGATAATAGTGTTTCGTATTAACTTGTCAGAAATGTTGGGAAGCGATAGCTCCGTCACTATCACGTTTTCTCGGTCCTCAGTTTATAATTCCCGATGACAATAACAAAGCTGTCTTACAATGTTTTATAAGCAATGAATTTATTCTGAAACAATATAATGACCTAGCAGCATCTGCCGTGGACGAACGACTTTACGATAGTCTTTTTACTTTAATAATATGTTTTGATGATTCTACAATTCACTATAATTTCTATTCTTACCGAACAATATATTATTATTTCAAGTAAAACGTTTTTCAATACTATTAAAATTAGTGCCAGTTTTATTCGCACACTTTAAAGTACAATTTTGAACCCATATCATCGAAACGTTAGCCATGTAAGAATATTAAGCTGTTACTCTTATTTTTAGTTACAGAAAAGGGACCATTTTATATCCACAAGTTTATATTAATTTCATATATCTTGTTACATTGCCAGAATTTGGCATTGAATCGGCCACAAACGTACTAAGCGGATTTAAAGCGCTTCACAAAATGTATGACGAATTTACTTTAAGAACGCTTGATTATTTTAACGTCCACTTTTAAGTTTTATTGTAGCGAGCGCGAAGTTTGAGAACAAGGTGTGATGTTTGAGAAGTTTCCATTTTATTTTGTTTCGCAACAAGATTCAAGAAATTGCAGGTCTTAATGGGATTAAACGGGAGATGGAACAGGTTTCTGCTTCGAGATTACAGAAAGCTCTTAATTTATTTTAAGTATCGAATGTTAAATGTATTAAACGCGTTAGGGCGTCGTTAGTTCAATGTATTAAATTCTCTTTCTCTGATCCCAAAATGACCGTCCTCTTTGACGTCACAAAACAATCCAATATTACATTCTAACTATATTCAAGTGGAAAGAGATTTAATGTGACATTTCTGACATACTTGAAAATCCTCTTCGGGCTGGTCTGTTAACGGATAGTGTTGCTGATATATATTCCAATAGTCACCAAACACAAAATACACCACAATAAATCCGGTCTGAAAATACTGTTAATTGTTTTGTATAATTTCAGGAAAAATTAAACAAAGACTGAAAAATATAAAATTAAATTAATGTAAATGTCAAATTGTTTTCATTTTATTATTCTGTAGACCTAGTGTTCTAGACAGTCTTATAATTGAAATTCCAATTGCCCTGATACTGATTAATGGCTGACTGTTATGGTTAAAGAGCGTCCAGCTTTTGCGTTTTTAATGAAATGGCAGCTCAGAGCGAACATATTATTCAATTGACTACAACTACAGTTCACAAGACGTCTAATTAATTTGTAAAAACCGTTTCAGTGACACTTTATTTCTCGAGGACAGTAAATGTCGATGTCCTCTTAACCGAAACATAAACAACTCAATTTAAATATAGAGCATGTTCAACCGAGAGTCGTCAAAGCAGATGGTCCCGGAATCGAATCTCTAGCAATCTGGAGTCCTGCCAAGAGCTGAATAAAGCTTGGCGATTGATCTTTGCCTACGCTGTCTTAGCTTTGTGTGTGAGTTTTAAGATTTATTAAGTATGAGTTGGATATCATATACAGGGAGACTATGAACCAGATACTCAAAAGATAATTTAAAAATCTTTACATTTAAAAATACGTGTTTGTGAATTAGAAAAAAGCTAGATGACCCGATAAACATTGTTTTTCCATGCATTTATTTCTAGAGAATTTAAAGTCTTAAAAAATGTACAAAATTATTGTAAGTATGGTTTTAATGAGTGGAAGAGGCGTGGAGCGCTGTGAATGATCAGCGAATATAAAATAAAAAAAACACCAAATATCAATTTTTGTTATTTAATTTTTTATAATTTATTCTTCAAAATTAAATTTATCTTTTATTAATGTAAATTCTCTCACTCTCTCAATGCTATAGGGTGTACAATGTTTTTTGTACCCATCTTTATCCAACACAAACAAACTGGACGGTTTACGCACTCGAGAGCATACCACGTAAAATTGTCGGTATGAAAAACATGGTATACTCAAATTTAAGCAAAAATCAGTGAAAATTAGAGGTCCTATACATGAAAACAAAAACAAACACGTCCAAAACATTCACAAAAAAGACGATAACTTGGTTTTAACTAGCTCTTTCCCTGAGATAATTTACCAAGTGGTAATTGATCAGTTATCGAGCGGGGTGAAAAGTGATTAATTCCTAAAATTACTTTCAAAAACATAAGGGTTCATGATAGAAGCGTAAAAATAGTACTTTGTATGTTGTTTTGGGTTGTATGTATTTTTTTATACCTCATTATAACAAAATAAAACAAAAATAAATTGTGAGACGAGAATTTTATGTATAAGATATATGAATGAGTATGATTTTATTTTAAAGATCCTGCAGAATACGTAACAAAACCGTTGGTATGTTTTTAAATATCGTATTTACAAAGACAAAATTCCTGTGAATTTTTATTCATTTATCTATAAAGACTTTAAGATCTCAAAGTCGAGTAACGCTAAACGCTAGTTACAAACGTGAGACACGATACATTCTTATATAATAATGTTATATTTTTTGGCTCGTATTTTACAGCAAAATGTTTGTGAGTGAGGCAATTTTAATAAATTTACCATTACAGAAACGACATTAAAACCACGCGATACGTTGCGAATTAATTACTCATTTAACTTTGTGTTTGTAATTGTATTGAAACAACGTTCTCGATGTTTGTTAACGATAAACATACCGACAGAAAAACAAATTACTTGTTTCAAGAAAATAAGACGCTTAGAAATATTCCTTCGCACACATAATGATATAATAGGTATAATATATGTTAAGTGAGGTTTTGAAATAAGTGTGACCACGGATACTGTTGATGTGACCATCGACGTCGAATGTTCGCCTTGTGGTATTATATTACTTATGATAAGAACTTATCCAAAACACTCCCTGGGGATTTTATTAAACTTATTTTGGAATATTCGGGAAAAATAGTCATGTTAATATTGAAGAAATTCGTTTTATATATAAAAGATAACATATAGGACTTCTATTGAACAGAAAAATGTTTTTCTTTGTACCATATGTGTTGATTGATTACAATAAAACAGCCGACTAGTTAATATTCTTATAATAGTAGTAGTATTAAATTATTGTATTAAAACCATAACAGCATTTAATTATCGTTAATAGACTTTCTGACGTGTAGACTCAACTTTACCTACCTTTTTCGAGTTTCGAACTTCGTTATTTGTAATTACAGCTGCTTTAGCGATTTAAATAAAACTGTAATCAAAACGCCATTACAAGCTTTAAGTGTTTAAGCCATTCACTGGAGTAATCATATCATAATCGACATTATAACGTTTTATGATACAAAGTATTTAAAATGATGTTGTTTGTTTGGTAAAATTAAGAAGTTTTTAAGATATTAAATATATTCAAAGACTTAAGATAGTAAATACGAATGAAAATGAAATGACCAGAATAGTATTTTTTTTACTTTTACATGACATAAAACATAATATTGGTTCAAAATTAATAAATTTGCTTTAGTGATGGCCGGGATTTTTATTGCATTGCATTGAATAGCGTCACGACACTTTGTATGTGTGAATATAATTTATATCTTTCGGACTATAAGATTTTAATGTGAACAAAGCGAATTAATATAAAGTTATTATTTTTAAATGAGAGCTGTAATGTAATAAAAGCGTTAACGGTCCAGATGCCAGCTATCTGAATATTAAAACGTTATTCGACTAAAGCACAAAAGGTGTAAATTTAAAGTATGGTCGCATTAAAAATGTCCTTCATAAAAAGCAAAATACAATATCCCGAACGCAATAATTCTAGCCTTTATTCAGAACCGGGACGATAAAGATTGAAAAACAACGGAGCGACAAAAGCGGGCTTGTCCCGGACAATGCATATTGCGGGCCGACCCGGTCTGGCATTCTTGCGGCGCTGCCCCCGGACCCCGGACGGAAACAAAATGGCACTCACGGGTTCGATTTATTTCACAATATGTTTTGGGAACCTAATTTTATGTCACGGTGTTCATTTGTAAATATTGTACGCAACGATGTTGAAAATTGTCTCCGTTAGGTTCACTGAACGGATAGGGTTCTGTCCAATTTTAAATAAAGGTTTAAAGAGATACCGGCGGTTCGAACTTATTTGAGCAGTTGAACAAAATTAATTGTGTGCTCTTATGGCTTATACGTAGGAAAATAAATTTAATAATAATATAATATTACTATGACCGCACGACCAAGACTTATTGATATCGTATATACATAGTTATCATTACTCGGACACTCTTTGTAGGTTTCCATTGCGATGACTTCAAGATCAATTCGATGCTTTTTAAATTCGTTCAGAAAGCTGTTCTAGGAAATGAACGTTAACAGTAAAGAAGGTTAGTTTTTGTCTTTTCTTTGACATACTCCATTAACACAACTTTTCGGAAACACTTTTTTGTAAATTTGAAATATAACGTAGTAAACTCGAATTACGTCGCAAATTGCTGTACGCTGATCACTTTTCAATGTTCAACAGTTTTGCAGTAGAGATTCTCGTTTAAGCCTACCGTCAATAACAGATGTACGAATTATTTTAAATATTTCGTATTCATTCACATTTACACTTCACGCTGATTCAAATCTGTTGCTTCTATACTCGCATGGGTATACATTCTAAAATATCCTCCTTTTTTCCTATCATATTGACCGAACGCCTTGTAACTAGATCCCTGTTAATTCTAACAATAAGTTGCAATAAGTTAACAAACATATAATATTTCGAACTTTTATTTGTTTAATTAAAGAAAAGGGTGTTCAAAATAGTCTTTATGTTCTTCAATACGTGCCTAACGTATATTTTTCTTTTTTGTTTATGTAAATTCACAGTATAAAATATTTAGAATATTAAGATGTTATGTGAATGAGAACTCTCAACAACTTCAGAAATAAGAAGGTTTCAATGTATTCCACAATCTGCACGTGACTATTGTAAGGGAAAAGATGAGCTAGTGTGATCCTGAATAGTGAAACATTTTATTGTTTAAAAACACTTTGATGCGACTGAATCTTTGACATCAAATGTATAACAAGATAAATCGTTTGCTTTTCTATTTTATTCTTGTAAAAAGAATTTCCGTGACATTTTTTATTCTAAACTCTTTTCTTTTTCATTTATATTTTGTTTATATATAGACATCGCGATCTTACCGCCCTGTGATGAAAATTTCCAATTGAATCAGGCTTCACTTTATTATGTTGTCAAGAACCAAAGAAGGGTTTAAAGTTTCACATGTTGAGAGGATTCGAAGTCTAAAAATATTGTTTCTATTGATATGGCTACAGAATTATATAACATAATTTCTTTTATAAAAAAAAGAAGTTGTAAAAATCATATTATATTAATACGATATACAAAAAATACGTAACCTAATTATTTTTATTGCGAATGTGCAGAAGATGTTGTTTCTTATAATATTTCAAGAAACAAGGTAAGTTTATTACTAAAAAGGTGAACAACGGGCAATCGGTCCAAAAATATATTACGGAAAATTGTGTATTATAAACCACAAATAAATTGTTAAAATGTAGGAGGAGGCGGGAAGTGAATGCAATCTTGTTAAAACTTGTATTTGGAGTCTTGAATGGAGTGGAATAAATCTTTTGAGGTGAGTAACGAGATGTAACAACTTATTAGAGTCACTGAGACTCTTCTTATTTATGAACATCGGAAAATTTTTACTGTAATGATATCTATTTTTAAAGTTTTAACGACGCGCTGACACGAATACTCTTTTGATGCCTTTCGTTATGGCTCATATTTCTTTGTATTTAAAACATGTTGTAAGGCTTTACATAATTTTTCGTGTATGAATGAGATTCACGATCACTGTTATATTATTTTATAATATAAAAGTTGGATTGTAATCCTTATCGAATTTTATACAAAAGGAAAGAACAATCATCTCATTTACACATTGCTATAAAATTTCCATGTTATTTGTGTATTAACTAAAACCTCTTCAGACAGACTATAATTCAGTGTATAATCAGATCGTAAATCACTCGGTAATTATTGTTATAAACCATTGTTATCTTAATTACTTGTCATATTGTAATAAGCTTTATTGGAACAACTACTAATCCATTTAGTTTGTCACTAAAACTACGGATGATTTTCACAGCAGGCATACTTCATCATCCCAGCAGAGGTAGTATGATAAGCGATATTATAAAATTTGTGATTATCAAGAGATTTATGGAAAAATATTCCTTAAGAATATACTGAATACGGATCAGCAAAGCTGAAAGAACGGACCGGATATTTATTCTTCACCTACTTCCTTTAATATATTTCTTCTTCAAATCGTGAAAAATAACGATGTAGCTTCATTCAAAGCTTCCATGAGTGTTAAAAATGTTATTGGTAGGTCAGTGGGTCGAACGATCCGACATTAAAAAACGATTGAGTGTGCCTTATAATATTATGTTACGTATTCGTTAGGGATCGCGGAGTGTTTTGATGTTCAAATATTTATTGAATGCTGTAGGTTAACAGTGTTTATAGCAAGCGATCGAGATCTTGATCGGAATATTGGCATGTAATGCTTCGATTTGGTATCAAATTCGTTTCCAGTCAATGGTAAAATAGAAGCTGGTTCTGCGGTCTGAAGAAACCTTGAGTTGCTTTTGAACGACTTTCTTCAACTAAACTTGACAAATGGTTTTTAGTTCTTATGTAAATACATATGTAAATAGAAAACAATATTATTTTTGCTTTAAATTATATAAAACGTAAGTAACGAAACCGCATAAATGTAATATTTAACTAGGGGAAGTTTTGAAGGGAAATCTTGTTTTAAAAATTCTCTATTACAATAGTAATAAATCTTAGGATTATAAATTGTAACGACGTAAGTAATTTTCAATGAACTCAATCCTTCAATAATTCTCTCAATAAGTTGTAATGACTCAAGTAACTCTAATATTACAATAAATTAGAGTATAAGGTAGTGTCGCCAGTGAACGGTCCCCGGCTCGAGGCCGAAGCCTGTGTAGTAATTAAACAGAATTGTTGTCCGTTTGGAACGCATTGTCTTTTGTCAATAACCTGCTCCAATACACGAACTGTCGGAACGAATTTATAACGGTCCAATGTACAATACGTACGAACATATATATTATACGTACATATTATGTAAATTATGCTTTCTATCAAAAACAAGACGTATTTGTGAATTATTGTTATAAAACGCAACAACAGTTGTTATATTATAAATTATGATTTTATATTTTATACTGAAAACATTATTCAGATATAAATATTATTTATAGCGAGTCTCAGATTGAAATGTCTCACAAAGACAATAAGTTTAAAGTCAGAGTAATTTTGTGCTACGCTGCTACGGAGCTACGACTGCTACGAAATCTCGTAGACGTTTTAATAATAGAGCCAGGTCGATCTAATTCTGTTTCAGAGCACTATAACATTCTGGGAGTGGATCTTGAGATGCAAATATTGTTGTGAGAATTTTGCTTCTCAATACTACTGTCGTAAATAGTTCACTAAAGATTGTACTTTGAACATGGTGTGTGACTCTCACTATATTAGTTCAACTCATCGAAAGTACTGATAGTTTTTACAATCTATGTTTTTTTTTTCTATATCTAAAGATCTAAATTCTAGTAGCTCCTTTGTATAAATAACTAGTGAAAAGGAATTTAATAATATGTGTATTAAAGCCTCAAAAACATAGGTCATAGTGTGAAATTTTTCTAGGATACCAATTATGTAGTCGTAATTGTCCGTAAAATGTAACATGAAAGGTGTTGATGATGGCGGCGATGGTAACATTCATTTATAACATCATATATTTTCATGATAAATGTAATTCGAATTATAATCTCGTGATAATAATAAATCCGCTGCAATGTTGTAATGTATGCGGCCTCACGTTACTGATATTGCTTTAAATAATTTCTGATCTTCACAAACAAAATGTGACTTTATTACGTAAAAATAAAAGCGAAATTGAATGCATATCTTTTTATGGAGTATTTATTTGCGATCAAATCTAGGCTTTATTGCGTGGTGATAGAGTTCATTCAGTGCGGCGCCCTCCGCTGCTGCATTGCCGCAGCGTTGACTGTCGACACGACACAATACGATTATCGTCTTTTACATCTGGGATTTTGACGACTTGAAAAATTTCAAAACATGTTAACACAGAGCCGTTGGAGGTTCGAACACAAATAAATCTTTTGATGTTTTAATTTGCTTTGACAGACATGAAGTTTTATGTTATTCCTGACTTGTTATATTATTATCATTGCAAATGAAATTGAGGAAATTAAATGGGATTGAAACTGTTATTACAATACTTTTATTTACATGGTATACAATTCAAAAGGGAATAATTTTTTTCGACGGGGTTGAAAAGTTGTTTGTTTGTGGTCTGAACCTGAATGTTTGAACGTTTGAATTTATCTCACGAATGGTTTGACTGGTTTAAATAAAGTTTAAAACGTAGTTACACGGCTCAGTGTTTATAGAAGTTTGACGAGCTTAGCGCTCGGCCCAGGCAAGAGAGGAAGTACCGACTTGGACTTTATATTACAAACCCTTTACTAAAGATCCTTCAATAGCAATTTA
Source organism: Danaus plexippus (assembly GCF_018135715.1). Taxonomy (NCBI): domain Eukaryota; kingdom Metazoa; phylum Arthropoda; class Insecta; order Lepidoptera; family Nymphalidae; genus Danaus; species Danaus plexippus. The sequence goes on along the minus strand of NC_083537.1, from coordinate 267,632 downwards.
TCAAATCTCTAGTTTTTAGTTTCACTCAGGTAGTGTTATTATTCCATTTCAGTAATACATTTTTTTTTGTTATAAACTTATATTAATGTGGTATAATTTTGCTGACAGTGATAGTATCGTGTATCTCTTTTAATTTAATAAATACTCAATAACAACGCGGGAATATTACTGAGGAGTAACTGGCTTATTAGACTATAATACTGGCAGGTTATTCAGTTCATTAAGCGACGATACTGGTTTGTTTTGATTAATCACTGCATCATTTCACTTAATTAAAATCGACAAATGTTGCAGCTGCAGATTTAGGTCTTTTCTCTAAAATTAAACAAATACTATGCTGCTGGTTAAATTTCGTTAAAGAAGTTAATATTACCGTGGTAGATAAAGCTCTTGGCCTTAAAATAACCAAACAATGCCATGGGGGTGGAGCTAGTTTAGCTCAAGTTTACGAGTTATTACCAAGCGACTGAATATTGTTGTCCAAAATAAACTAAATGAAGCAGTGCACGATAAAAATAGTTGCCATTTTTCAGGGTATTTGTAAAATCACTTATTATGTTCAGTTTTCTGTTCCATATTTTAATAATCAACTTTATATAATTCAAAATAATATTCAATACATATCAACGAAAAACTATTTATGTCTTAAAATCGCGTCGTTTAATTAATATAAAAACGAACATAGTATTGTTTAACCATAACAGCAGCTGTACCTGGAAATTGTTGTATGTATCGAATTTCTTTTCATTATATACATGTAACAGGGCGAGAGGAGCGCACGTTCAAGCTGGCACATTTCCACTTCTATGAATGACAGTCGTGAGTCGCTAGACTTGCAAATCCAGTTCATATTTCAGCTACTATCGGGACCACACATAAAAAACTAACAGACCGGGATGAGTTCTTCACGCTGCCGAATCACCAAAAATATTACTATCGGCGCAAAACAGTGACACGTCTCGTTCGAGACTTTGTTAAGCTTCTCCGTTAATGGAAAATCCTTATAATATTTGTTTTTAAAAGTAAAACCTTGTTTGTGTAAGGTATTTTATAAAATAAATATTATTGTGATGTAATAAAAACATTCGAGTAACAACGCTCGCCGACTTCGTTCCGTCATAGCATTATACACCAAATTATTATTCTCATCCACGCCTCTAATGCGCCACCATTTTACCATTTTTATATCCAAATGCTCTGTGTGCTCATTATATTTGTTTTTTCCTAGATGTTTTTGTCTCGATATCGATTCAGTCCAGGTCGTGGATATTATATAGTTTTATATCGGTCGGGTCAGGACTGTCTCTTAGGTCATTACCTAGAATGTTTATATATACATACATATATATTCACTATCGTCATTGTTTAAGACAAATTATACAATTAGCAATTTATCAAATCCTTACAAGAGATATGTCGTATTTTTTTTTTATAAAATATACGAAATCGTGATTTAATATCTGTTGTTATAAAAAGAAAATGTAAACTCGGTGTATTTTCATTTTAATTCTATTTTCCTACATAAATATCTTACATTTATTGTAAAAGATGTACCCTGTAGCATCTTTATCTCAAATTGCCGAATTCGTCTATCAATTACCTTATCTTTTGGCTCTGGTCTGAAACATTTTTTTAGGTCTAATTAAAGAAAACGAGCTTTTAATGTTTCCGTTTTAGTTTAAGAGCATGTACGTTAAAATTCTGAAAGCAATCCTACTTGAGATTACAGATGAAGTTCAGAATGTCTTACGGTGGGTGCTCGCAATTCAGATTTTCATTGTTGACGTACATACATAGACATGCCCTGACAGAATAATAAAACATCCGATGAATAAAAACTCCAGATAATATATGTATGTTTTAATATAAGTGTTGGTAATATTACTTCCGTTGAGTTTATCACATAGTACATTAAAATTGAAACACGAGTACGAATAGATTCGAAGAAATAATCGTAATCTTCAAGTACATTGCGTTCATATCTCCGTACATTTGCGTATAATCAAATGCTCACTGAAAAATTTGCAAATTTTGGGACTCGACCCACTCTAATTTATGTTAAGATAATTTTTGCCTAAAACATCATACCCAAGGGCAAGGGAATGCTACTTCTACCACTGAACCGTTTCTAAGCACACGAATCTAAAATAAACATTCCAATTTTACAACACATGGACTCGAGTTAACAGTTCCTTTTGGTCACATACAACATGGTTACAATCAACTTCTTTCAACTTTAATTTCGATATATTATCGCTTGTTTTAGTAATATTTTCAAGAAGTTATTGAGCCGATACAACACTTAAATAACACACTTAATTAAACATAATATAAATAATTCATTATGTTAGATATAGTCAAGTGCTATGAGTTAGTGGATAATAAATGAACCTAATTTTAAACGGCCGCTCCGCAATCACGTTACTAAAAGTCCTCATAACATGATTCAAACATGAAACTAATTCATATTTTTGCAAAATTATAAGAACCGCACGAGTCATGCAACATTTTTTTTTATATTAAATTGCACCGCGATCGACCGTTAGCACGTGAATTGATACTTTAACATTTTCCTTAATAAAACTTCTATAACCGATTGTCTAGTAGATTTCTATTTCTAAATGGAGTAATCGTAATAGTATACAGTGAAATTGATAAAAATCTTTTTAAAATTCCATCGAGATCAAGGACGTTCGGTTCGGTGAGATTAGCACAGCTTTAAACTCGAGTTCGTTCTTTATGAAAGACTGAGAAAGTTTACAGTCATTATGTACTTCGCTTTATTTATATTTAAGGATAGCTCGGTAACAGTTATTTAAGTTAGTCTGATTACATTCACAGAATCCCCAGAATAATGAAAAGTTTCCCATGATTTATATAATTCAATTTCATGCTCTATCTTAAACAATCGTCACTGTGAACGCTCTTAATAGGTTTTGATAAAACCACATCGTGTATGTTAAGTATAATCCACGGAGCCTGTTTTAAATACACTCTGACATTTGTTTTCGGAGGATGATTACATTTCTGTAGCCAATAACATATATTAAGCTTAAATCAGCCGCAGGTTATGGTTACTATTTATATGAATCACAAATTGTGATATGTTTACACATTCTATCAAGTACTTGTTGTTGCCTGTGGTTTTGCCCGCGTATTAAAATCACTTTTAAATACGCGTTATCCCCCTCACTAGGCTTTGTTCTATGTCTCGAGAACCTTTACAATAGATACTGGCTTTATATCATTCAGACTACTTCAGGACAATGTCGATTACAAAAATAATCATGTAAAAATATGCTTTTAATCGATGGAGTAATAGCGTAACAAACATAAAGTAGGATTGAGAAATCTCTTCTTTCTAAAGTCGATTTAAATTTAGCCTAAGTTACTCATCATGACATTACGTACCTGCAAATGAAATTCTCATTAGAATCAGTCTACTCGTGTAAGAAATTAGTCCCAACAAACAGACAGTTCAATTTCATTTATTAGTATAATTATTTATAAAATATATGTTTCTCTTATTTTTGCTTCACATTCCAACAGCCAACATCCATTTACTTAATAACTGTATTCTTGTTTATATAAATGTAATATATTAAATAGATGATTCTGTTTTCCTTTCCAATTAGTTTTATTTTAATCAATCTTTTTATAAAAGCCTGCTTGTAATAACATGTGCTACTATTCAATTATATTAAAATTTTTAGTTAAATGTCACATTCTCAGCTAAGTTATTGTATTTTAATGTTTCTTAAGTTTTTGTTTAACAATAATATAAATGAATTCCCTCATTCAGTTAGAGTCACGACACACACTAACACTGCACTGTTAACTAAAATATATCTCATAACAATGGAGGCTGACTTTGAAGTTCAGTGGAAGGCTTGCGGTAACATTACTTAGTGTACATATATGTTTGTTATCGGAATAGATTTAAATAATTTTCATGAGTCGGTAGAAGTTTCAGCGTCTGAATCAAAATTGATTCAAACATTTCCGCGGCTCCATATCCAGATGACGCTCTGAATAATGATAAACGATGATAGGTCTCTGCGGACGGCTCTCAATCTTACTACCTTACATAATCTTTCAGCCTTAAACATCATCTAACATTCATATTTCACACAATGTAAACATTTCTATTTCAATTTAAATCTTATCATCGCGTCTTAGTATAATTTGTAATGAACGTAATCTTACCTCATACCGACTATTATCGACATGCTAATTTATATAATAAACTCGATGCACTAATTGAATACGGTTGCCTTCAGGCTTGTCAACGTACCAGTACTATGTAGTTTTCCAAACAATCTCTGCTTCAGTATAATTGAAGGCCAGCGCGTATCTGCTGCATAATCACAAGACAATCGTCCGGGCCTTGTGACTGTACGGTATTAGGCGATAAGGAATTTCATTACACCGTACAGTTCGAGTTGCTTCCTAGTCAAAGCATTTTAGAAGGTTGTTGTTTTGTACTCCTATATAAAGATAATTTACTGTCTTCATGATATATTAATTGATTCTGGATTTTTCTACATCAATGTATTATTTGTTTTCTAAAACAGTTCCTCCTTAAGAAATATTCAAATTAATAATAAATTAACGTTATTTAATTTTGCAATATTTAATTTCAAATAAATGCTCTTATTTTTCTTGTAGTTTTATAAAATAACATGAACATAGAATAATTCATAATTTCATCTTAAATAAACACCGATTTTAAGGCTTTTAATATACATATAAGGTTGGTTCAGTGTAGTCGGACATACATTCGAAATACAACCAATTTTTATGTCATCATAGATTTTTTTATATCCTTTCAACAACACTGCATTTTGAGCCGATAATTATTTCCTAACAGACTGATTGTATTTATCTACTGTAATTAAACTGTTGGAAAATGCATGTCAATAACTAATGGAAGAAATCAAACTTTTATTTTATTTGATTTCACAAATTGATAGTTAGAACCAGTGCACACATAACTTGTAATAGTTTCTTCAATTTATTTGATTTAGAACCTTTTCAATTCAAAATATAAATTATATGTGAATAATAAGAGGTTGGTAAGGAATAAAAAGATTTTATCGGTGATCACATATATCCGAGACAATGTGACTAAAATTTTAACCATGTGGAAATTTAAAGTCGCCTATACGGCAATTTCAAAAGGCCTATTGAATAGCGGTCGAATGTAAGAATGATCGCTGCTTCTTCCGGGTCATAATCTATATCGGTACCCGATAAAGTGTACGCTAACGTCGGGATACTCTGCGCTACAATTTATTATTCAGATTAACATCTTTCGTGACGACAAAATATGTTCGAGTTATCGAGTAATCTTGTTTTTTATTCACAATTCGATTGAATATTCCGTCTAGAAATCGCTATCGGTTTAAAAACGAACGCTAAAACGGATCGCATAAATTTGCATGACAAACGCCTGCCGCACCGGGGGACATTACTTTTTTTAAGAAAAATATGACGACCTTCCCTCGATGGAGTTTCCAGGTCTATTTCCATAAATAATAAATAACGATCGAGGACGGAGTAAAAAGTATTCACTGATATTTATTCTGCCCGCGAAATTTCATCCACTTATCGAGTTTTGTCGTAAAATGAAAGTTGCGGTTCACTCACCGCGATATAATATTATTGTGTTGTAACTGTAATCGATTATTTTCACGCCGTACTCGCTCTTTGATGCTTTTCTAGTTTCCCTTTATGCAAATCGCTTGTACGAGAACTTTTAATAAAACTTTTCCTCTTTTACTTCTTCCTCTTCGTTTCAATACTGATTGTTATTTAATTTCTGTTTGTGTTTAGTAACACACGTGACGCCATGATCTGAAAAAAATTGAAACTGAAAATGTTAATTTTATTATATTTTTACTCACTTTTTTTAAAACCTGCGATGAGGGCGTACTTATTCAATTCTCATTAAGATTATTAAAGAATGGTATAAAATGTATCAAGTTGAACGAAAAATACAATTGAAAAACGCCCCCGGCCAAAGAAAGCTCAACATTTTTTTTATGAAAATCAAATGCGTGACGCAAGGAGACAAGAGTCGTTGTATATATTGCTTGACTCGTCGCGGCCTGACGACGCGGGGATGCGGACTGAAAATACGAAATAAAATGATATTGAGAGTCCGCTTCATTGTCCTCTTAGTCAGCGAATAAATGATGGTTGTTAAGGTCAGCTTTATTAGGCCAGGAACATTGTCTTTATGCCACTTAAGCTTCGATTGTTCTTTTGAACAATTTTGTATTATGATCTAGAGAGCTCTACTTAAGTTCTCAGTTGAGTAATGTCACCCTACTTAGGTTTGACGCAATTTTACCGTCTCTTATTTTTCTTATCTATCGTTTGATTTACCCTCTTTCAAAGTATACAGAAGTACTAAGAATAATATCTTTTATTTTACCAAATTTGTCTTTAAATTGACAGTCAGAACTTTCAGCAGTATAATGATTTCTCAGAATAAAATATAATGATGTAAAAAACATTGCATTAGGATAAAATACACAGAGAAGTGTCTCTTTTCAGGGACCAGTAATTGTACAATTTGATTTATCAGTATATATAATTATATATATCTACATTGGCTAAAACTGACATTCACAGTTTCATATGTCACAGATATTATTTGGTTTTAATTCTAATAGCATTATTGATGAGTAAAAAGATATTGTTATACTCCAGGACGATTATTACGTTGTATATGTACAGAGACAAAGCCATGTTGCGATGGAGGTAATACGAGCTAACACGCGGTCCAATTCAAGTCCTTAATTGCTGCAAGCTTAACCGGATCACTCTTCAGCGAGATAATTAAGCAATAAATATAGGCGGCTATTAGAAACGGTTACGGCAGAAAAATACCCTTTAATGGAGTAATTCTATATAGGGTTGCAATATTTAAAGGATAGTAGATTAATTTTTAATTGTTTGCCGTATTATATATCTTTAATAATAATGTTTATATATAAATTATAATATAATTCCCGAAATATACAAAAGGTTTTTATAAAAAATATATATTTATTTTACATGTAATTAAATTCTGAGTTGTACTTAATGCTGTTCTCTTTTGCTACATAACATTGGCTCAAAAATGTCAGTTACAATATAAAAGGCAGTATTCAAAAGAGTGCAAACGTCAGCGAACGTGGCTTCGTGGCTCACACATTAAATTTTCACTTTTGCTTGACGTAATATCACGATATGCACGCTCAGGTGGACTATTTATCATAGCAGTTGTCATATATAAATTATTATTACTTCTACAGTGAATAAAATTTTATATTTTTATGTTAATATGACTAACGACACGTCTGCTTCATTCGTAATAAAATATTGCTTTTAAAATGTTCAACCCCGACAGGCATCTCTGCACGTTGTTCAACTCAACTTTTCTACAGACAGAGGTTACACAAGCAACATCCTAATTTGAAAGTATCGGGCTGTGTATTTCATGACGCGTGCGCGTAGTTAGCAGCGGCGGCTTGTTATCGGCGCTGTATTACTTTTGTTTGGTCCGTTTTAGCGAACAATACTTTCGCGTTTGTTTCGATTTGAACTTTGAATAAATCAGGGCATGTTGAATTTTTCAGTAGAATCGAATGTAAACAAGATTTATAGCATATGACCAAAAAAGTTATAAATAAAAGATCAATTCACAAAAAAATTTACTCAAAAAGAATATTTTATGAATTCGAAGGCTCATTTTATAGCCAATAAACTACTCGTAAAAACGTCTAAGCGGTCTGGTCATGTGATTACGGTCAATTTACATTGCATAATAAAAACCCCGAAGCGTTATTATCTAGGAAAAGGTAGCTCTGCCAAGAATATGTAATGACAGATATTTGTTTAATATGTTTTCGGAGGTTTTTGTTTATAATACGAGGATTAGGTAAAATTAATATAATTCGTTATTTTTGAAAGTCAGAATATTGTGGAAATAACATTCAAATAATGATCATTTATCTTCCATATGTTTTTATGTATATACAAAATGTAGGGATTGTTATATTATGATAATTTGATAATTATTTGAGTGTGTATTTTAGAAATCCGAGGACCCAATATGTGTTAAATGTTATTATGAGGACGTTTTTAAAATATTTAGTCAACCATTCTAATTTTTTTCGTTTGACTATTATGCGTTACCTTTTGACTTACCGTTTAAGCAGATTTTATTTAACATGTATATTTAACATTAAACGTGTGTTTTTGTAATTTTGTATATTATATACGAGGTGTTACGATAACATTTTCATTTCATTATTTTCAGATTAAAGTTTAATTTAAATAGTCTCCAAAAACATAATAAAGTAACCTTTTCATCGGGCGACGCATTTATGACGAAGCAAAAGGGGTTCATTGTGAGCCGCTCAGTGTGACTCTTACCTTAACGTACATTCTTAACGATCCTCTATGAGATTATTACCCTTCACACAAACGACGTTCATTACAAGGACTTTTTTTAAGGTTAATAAAAATAATATCAGTTCACACGTCGAACTTAATTTCCACGAAATTCGTTGTCTCTGAAGAAAAAATAAGACGTTGTTGTTGGACTAAAAGTTTGTGATTGATTCATTTTTAACTGTATAGAGAAGATTTTTATCCTTAATTTGCTTTGAAGAATTTTCATTTATAATAATTACCGCCTGACGGAAGTCTTTACACCAATCACACAATTCTAATGAACATTTTACATTAACACTACTTACAAAGTCCTTGTTAGCTATAATATACCATTTTATTCGTGAAAAAAAAAGTTACGGAAATATTCCAAGAAAAATCAACAATTTTATGCTAATTAGGATTTAAAATTTCTGGAATTGGATTTTGAAGTTGTTATAATATTTGAGTGTAGTTGTCTTGGGCTCTGCGTTAAGGGTCTAAAATATTCAGGCTGAAACGTGAGTTGAACGGTAATCAGAGTTTCTTTTATTTATCATTCGGTTTTTAAACCTCACTGGCTCTTCCCCAGAGACACTAAAGTATCCCTATAATGACTCAACTTTACTTCATGTTACAATTTAATTACACTTTACATTTTTATTATTATTCCTGTTAACTCTTACCTTGTGACGTGTGAGTACTTTAAGTCGCAAGTGATGTTAAAAGTCACTTATGACGTAAGAAAAGAGCTGGCTTCAGTTCACCACCTAGAAGAGTTGGCGTCTACAAGAGTGCGTTACTTGCATCGACCCCAACATTGTGTGTGTTCTCAAGTGACTTCCTCTTCACTTGAGCCGTCTCGCTGGCTCATTTCACTTCGCTATACTTAATCTATGTTACATCTGATTCTTAACAATTTTGGCTACCAAAGGTACCGTTAAAAACCCACATCTTATTGATTAAATAAATGAATATCGTTGTAGTAACAAAAATAATCCGATTTTCTCAACTGATTGACAACTTTAAAAAGTTCTATAAATTTCAACATTTTGATGCCACTCCTATATTAAAAAAAAAACATTCAACGAGATAGATGTTGCTAAGGCAAGTCTATCTCTGCGTTGAACTAGGTATAAATGTAATTACTGTTGACAAATGTATTAATTCTGACGCTACCATTAAGAAAATATAATCAAACCTTTCAAAATATCTCTGATCTGATTCGCTTGACTGTACGTCCTGATAGAAAAGATATCAAAGGTAATGTTAACGATACAAAATAGAGAAATATAATTTATATTTACGGTATTAAATAACGTTTATTAAATAAAGAGCAAAGACAGTATTAGCAGTATTTGAATGGAACCAGGCAAATGTTAAAAAAATATTTTTCAACAAAGTCACATGGAGCAATTGTCGTTAGGTCACATTTATGGAAGGTAATTGTTTCATATCTGAACATTCATCTACTGAACTAATATAACTGTATGTTAATTTTTTTATGAACTGAACTTAATTATAATTGTATTAAATAATAACTTAGTCAATACTATATGAAAATCGTAGATTTTTCTATCCTTTCCACTTCAACGATATTTTATTGAAAGCAGAAAATCTAAACTTTTTGAAATATAAAGTTTCTGAAAATACTATAAAATGAATATTTATTATTAACATTAAAATTGTTAACGTGCGTAACTTCCCAAATAAAACATCACTGAACATCGCCTAGGTAACGCCGTTGCTTGGGCAAAATACGCTTCGCTTCGCTTACTTCAGAGTGAGAGCCGATATTCCAGATACAAGTTCAAAAAAAGTAACAAAAAGTTGGTATTATACTATTGAGGCGCGTATTAATTCCTAGGTCCATTATTAGTTATGAATATCTGTAACGTAAAAAGAGTCGTGAATGCTTTATCGACCTTCGTTTAATTTACTAAGTAACTGTTCATTTGAGTTTTTACATAACATAAGTCATTAAAGAATCTTAGGAAAAAAGCCAAAAGAAAAGTCATCGCACATTTAGTCTTAACATAAATTCTTGGAGTTAGTGTAAATGAAGTCGCTACCAACTTCAGTGTGATGGTAAAAGTGTTCGCAGCACTATATTGAACCCACATTACTTCGGAGGCTTAAGGGTTCTACATTGTCTCGTATCTCCAAAAATGTGTACCAACTAAAATTGTATGGAATAGAAGAATTTGCAACTAAGAGGAACTAGACCAAAGGTAAGATACTCTTAGTGGAGGTAAGTTAACTCTTGTTGAGGATAGCTAGCTGACTTGAAGACGAAACCTTAAGCATGGTGAACGGAAAAAAAGGTAACTGACGAGCGACCTTTTTAATTTAAGTAGAAATATCGTCTCAAGCGTCTCTCTTTTTCGAGTCCAAAAACTATGCAGCACTCCGCAACGCGCTTTATCAAACGTACGCGACACGTGTAAATATGCTTGCATGTGCTTGCTGAGTGCTAAGTGATGATAGAATATAAGCCAACCTTAGTACTGAATCATTTAAGATCATACTTATAAGTTAAGATAGTAACTTTATAATATATGTAGTAGTTACCGATGTTCTTACAAACCAGTGTCGTGACATCAAAGACTTTATTAATTACTACACTGTAAAAATGACATAGTGAGTGTGACTACAATATGACGTGTGAAGACTGACAACACACAACCGGTGCTTAAGGTGTGGCTTGTAGTTACTTCGAAGTTTAAATACAAAACAATCCATTTATTATAAGTAAAACATAAAAAAAAATCAAAGTTAGATATTTTAAAAGAAATGTGATGCACTAAAGTTATAATATCTTTTAATAAAGGTCTCTGCTAGAAACCTACTTTTATAAAAGAAATATATAAAAAAATTAAGAAGAAGCTTTGTATGTCTGTATCGAAAAAAATATTTATCATATTCCATGTTATCTTATAAAAATTGTAAAATATGTGATGTTTAAATGATAACATAAAGACTGAAGAATAAAGTTTCAGTGAGATAAATGACATACCTGAAAAGATAATACAATGTTCTATATTGAATTACTGCTCTCAGATGTGATAAAGAAATAGTTGGAACGCTGCTGAAAGGTCAATAGATATCTTCAACTAAAATAGATGGTCAAGTCATTTGGCTCGCTTAGATGCTGCGGACGTTTATTTTAATTTCAAACCAGATGAGTCTCGTTTCAAGCAAACAACACACTAATAAGGTCGGTATAAAGGTTCATAAAGTCTCAGAATTTCCCTAAAGATACGGCTCCGAGGACTACATAGCATATAAGATGTATGAAAATAATTGTACCAAATATCCTGTAATGGTAAAAGAGATACAAATCCCAACTCTGAAACAATTTATGGTTATATCGATAAGATGCGTAAAACACGTGCTGGAACTAGAGATCGTGATAACAAAAAATCCATTTCAGACGCGCCGTTCAGCATAAATTACTGTTCCTCTCAAACTAAACAACTCACTTTTTGCCAGTTTAGGACTTGACGTATATTATTTTTATTTTTGTGTTTTAACTCTGTGTTATCAAAAAGTTACAAAGGTCACCATAATAATATTCTCAATTTGATTCTCCAATAACAATAACTTTATTTTAAAAATAAAGGGTAAAGCTTCATACAGCGCAGCTACGAAAAATAACACGAGAGAATTAAATAAAAATGTAAATAATGTTCATAAAAGCTTTTTGTTTTCTTGATACTTACTTTAATTCAAACGAAATTGTCTCGCGTATAAGTGAGGTAATAAAAAATTCGTATACAGAATAAATGATTTTGATACTTTAACAACAAAAGAGGCATCAATTGTGCCTTTTTAGGGTTCCTTACTACGTATAGGAAAAGTCAACACTTATAAAATGCCATCAATATTTCCTAATGTCAATGTTTCTACTGGCTGTCTAAAGATATGGAAGTGTAATTAACATAAAATTTTCAAATATATTATTCCTTGCAGCAAAAACAACTAAAAAGTCTAAATGATACCGTAAGTCCACAGAATCTTCAGATAAGGTCGCTAGATAGGTAGGTTATGTTATACACCATTCATATCAAGGGTCACAAGGAAAACAAAATCCTATGACCAAGATCAATAAAATTGGCCTTAAATGTTATTATTAAGTTGTAGATTGAAAATATGATTAACAGAACACCTCTTAATTTATAGTTATTACCTTTAGTGTATCCTTCCGCAACATAAATATATTTGCTGTTGGTAACCTATAATAGTCTAAGTCGATATATACCTAGGGACAATAGTTGTCCGAAGGGTAAAGTTGAATTAGTCTTTCAATTTAGTTTAACTTGTCATTAAATAAACGTTAGCTATTCTCTTGAGTTACTTAATATTGTGTTAAGAGAATCACTCTGCTATAACAGCCACCCCTTTAACTATTATTTTGAACGGAACCCTCGAACTTTAAAAATGGAAGACTTGTTTTTATCCACTTTTATTTTTAAAAACATAATCATATTTGAATCATGAAGATGACAGTTCCATAATAACAACTGTCTTAATATTGAAAATATCGGTTTTGTTTCTATAAGGCTATATGATACGGTTACTTTTGTCATAAATGATTTTCAGGTATATTTGAACAATTATTTTATATTCTGAATGTACATATAAAGCTGATTGTCTCAAATTATTATTTTAAAACTAGTAAAATTCGACCTCACTACCTTTATATTAAAAAATGTTTCGGTACCAATTATATTTTATTATTTTTGAGGAGAAATAGCTTTTGTATAGAATATCACGAGTATGTGCAACATATTTTTTCATCGCTGAAAATATAATTTCATATTCGAAGTATTGAAATAGCGATATTTATTAAAAAACTTTACGTGCCATTTAACCCATACCTCCACTTTTATCTATTGTTTGAAATTTTTTACCAGTGCGCAAAAGGCAATATTTTCATAGTGTTAAAGTTGAACTTTTTAAAAATACTAATTTTTTTTTATTTTTTCTGAATCACTCTTGGTTTCCATCATCACAACGAGTTTAAAATTCTGAAGGAAATTTCTTTTACTGTCTTTAAACACAGTAAAAAAGAATAGTCCTTAGTCAATGGATATGACTAAGTAGCATAAAATAAAAGCACTTGCTCTTGTACATAATATGTATGTCCGTATGCTTAGTTCTTTAAATCTTCAGAAGGGATACTGATGTAATAATTTTTAATGGATAAAGTAGTTCAAGTGAAAGTCTTTATATGTATAAAATATACATCACATAGTAGAGAAACACTGGTCATTTTATTTGTTTCTAATTTGCCTAAAATAAGACGATTTTTTTGTGATTACATTGAAAACCCCGGGTGAAACGTTTGAGATATACAAAAACTAAAGTACTGTATCATTGGGATCTTGTAGTGTATTCTTTGGCTTTAGAAACATTCCCAAATACATATGTTTGTATCTTAAGAAAAACTTTCTACATGCATTATTATACTAAAAAAGTGGCCAATCATAATGCGATTATAGGAATGATATTCACATAAGTACGGCTTTTATTTTAATAATTTTAAAAAACTTTAGTTCGCTTGGCCACTACATCAAAATATTTCAAATAAAACGCAATAAAATTAATCTTGTGTCGCCGTAATGAGCCGGTGCGCCCTCGTCCGGGTCGAAGGATATATTTTCTGTAAAAAAAAACCTGTCCGTATCCGGAGATCGTTGCTAGTATTTTGGCACATTATAAAATAAAAAAAATCAATAAATCATATCCAACAACGTAAAACCTTCCACAGTTATATAATCTTAAATTTTGATGTGTGATTTAATCTGAAAACTTGTTAAATAAAAATATAATTAAAATGTTGTCAATATATACGTACGTATATTTTACACAAACTTTCATCTCTGCACCACATTTGATAAATCTTTTATCATTAGATTCTTTAAATTAGCTCTTAAATCGACATACGTCATAGATCTCTCATATCTTCATCACATTTCACGGGGGAAGATAGCTTACTTTATATTAATATATATTTGAATTAACTAACAGATGAATGAATGTTTGTTTTTGTACATTGAATGTTCAAGCAGTTCTCTATTTACGGTAAAGTGTTACGGCAGTTATTTTGTGTGCTTCGACAATATTTTAATATACATTACATTTATCCCCCGCTCTAATGTTATTGCTTGTCTCAAGTGGCTTGTGGTCAAACATAAGGTTATTTTCCATCATTTGAAAACTTTAGCCACGTCATTTGAAAACTTAACTCGACGTAACGGTTCTAATGAAAGGTTGTTTTAATTGAATTGTACAACATAAAAATGTCAAGGAATATTATAAAAAATAATGGAAAATTTAGTTAAAGTTTTACTTATTATAATATGTGTATATTTTTCCATAATATAAAATAATATAATATAGATGAAAAGTAATAATTAATTGTCTCTAACCTACTTTTGATACTGTATTCGGCGAACGATCATTTGTAGTACATGTCATTTTATTTAAAAAATAATTTTAAATAAAATGTAATAGATATGAACATAAATAATATCTTCTTAAAAGCAACGTGAAATGATATATTTTTGTAACTTTTAGTATGGAGACAATTCTTTCAAAGAAAAGAGCGGTAAAAAATATTTTAGTTTAGTCCAATTAAGTAAGTAAATTGAAACAAAAATAATAATCTCAACTAAGGTAATCATTAAAAATAATAATGAAACATTATTCACGGTGACCGTATACAAAATACATTGACGGCGGACAGACGACTTTTGTGATACACTATTACTATTTCTTTGAGGGACGTGAAACAAAGGCCGTTTAGACAAAGCCGGCCGTCATACGTCCGACGAGTTTGATCCATCCGTGCTATCGTCATGATTGACATGCTGGAAACGAAGAAAAATATGGCTTTCAAACGTTTATTAAGATTGATGGACCTCGCCTTAGATCGCTGTTTGCTTTTACCGTATAATGATTGTGTATTTTTTCGCTGACACGATTAACCTAGATTTATGTAATATTTCAAAGTTATGGGCCGTTGCAGATAGAACTATAAATGGCAAGACTGGAGAAGCCTTTTACATATTATTAAATTAATTTGTAAGTATGAACTCAGTCAAAAAACTCAAAATAATAAAATTCACGATCAACCCCCGAACAGTAACAATGGCCAAAGAAAAATTAACAACGAAAAGCCGCAGAGTTAAAGCAAGGCTTTAAATCAATCATGTGCCGGTATCGGCTAATAAATACAATTTTACGCAAAACGGAACTGACAGGATCCCAATAAAACGCCCCTGTTTCCTGCACTGACAAATTCCGATCAGAACTTTTTGGCGATCGATGTGAGTGTAATACAACGAATCACACTTCAGCTGTTGACGGAAAACAGTTATTTTATTTTAATTTTTTTTACAAATCGTATGTGCAAAAAAAAAATTATAAGTGAAAGTTCACATTAAATTTTATTATTAATATGTAGATTTTTCTTACTCATTTACGAAAGGTTGTTGTATTTCAATTACCTAGAACTCGTTCTTAGCCATAAGTCTGAAATCAATTCAGTTTCTAATGGTTAGACTTCATTCGTATTAAATAAATTGTCAATTGAAAACAATGACCGAATCTCACAAATAATTCGACTCCATTTTAGTTTTTTCTAAAAATGACTATTTAGGATCCTAGACAAGAGTTCGCGGACAGAAGTACTCTTAAAGGTCATCCATACAAATACTAGTGGATTTGGGATTCTTTTGAATTTTCCGTCATGGAATTGTACGAATATTAAAAAATATATTTGTTAAAAATATATATATTATTTTTTTATAAAGCTGACCTAGCTTTTTTGTTGAGAATGATACGATATGAAATTATGAATCAACAAAGAAATACTGCAAAATACAGAAAAAACAAGAATCGAACTTGTTTAGTTTTAACCATGGGGATGGTATATATATTGGGGAAATATATAGATAAATTATAATCACAACGAATTTTGAATCTCGTTACTTACATTTTGATTAATCGCTTCTATAACTGTGTCTTAAATGAAATATCATCTAATGTATTGTTGTCCTCCAAATATATGTTATTATTATGAAATTATGAAATATTTATAATATTTCGATGTAAATGGATTGTCGATGAGGCAAAAATTTATTACAGTTTTATATACGAGTGCAAAACTTCGAAGCTACTCATGTGAGATTTTTATTACAATACTAACTGTCCCATATGGGCTTTTATTTTATAATGAAATTATTGTCTTGGAATATTTTCATACCTCTGAAAAACTATAACTAAAATTCTTTAAATAAACTTTCGAAATTTTGTGTAGCGTTTGTTATGTATATCTTTAAATGGAAGTTTGAATTTGTTAAATTTTATGTCTAAGAAGAGAAATAAAATTTTGAAAACTACTATTGAATATTTTATGTTTTTAATTTATGTTGATTATGACACACACAATTTTACAAAATACGTACATGTAAACGAAAAGCAAATGACATTAATTGACGTTTAATTCTAAGAATGTTATATTTAATAAAATTTAATGAGGCAATTACAGTTCTTGGTACCGCAGAAATGTATTTTACATTTGATGCAATATGCTGTAGAAAACATATTGCATTTTCTTTTCAACATCTTTTCGCATATCGTAATAAGAATTTAAATGATATGTTTCATGAAAACTACATTTTTATACGTTCATCTCCAGCTCTAATTTTTCGGTTTCTGTTCATTCCATGGAGTTTTTATTTTTGACATCTCTGTTCATTTGTTTTTGTTAGAGTTCGAATTGAAACCAAGCATTGCAAACTATTAAATCAATCATGTGCGTCATAAAACGCAACGTCAATTCCATGATACGTGCTCGTGTTGGATAAATGCCCAGCTTTCTGTCCGCCAAATCGCCTCCCCCCATGAACCAATGATGATATGAATAGAAGCCATGGAACGGATATCAGTCAGGAGGCTTGAGTTGAGCTTGGATTCCCTATGCGTAAATTATGAAGACAGTCACAGTATCTCATAGTAGAAGTAAAAATACAATGAATTTTGTTGAGACTCGGTCTAATGGGAAGTGTTATAAAGTACAGATAGACGAGATTATTTATATTTCAGGTTGTAAATCTTCCTCCGTGGTCTTTTGCATGGAAACATCTTTGTGAATCAGGTTCAGAATGATTATCCTTCTCATTTAATGGCAGAGGACTGTCATTATCTCTATCTTGTGCATTAGATCGAACCAATTTAGAGTTGTCTTTAATTTCTGAAATTACAAAATTATGTTCAAAATCTAAAACTATTCTTCTTCTACTATAAATAAAGCTGGTGGTAAGTCTTTTATGTAGCATTAATCAATCAGTGTCAAATGTTATTTTTTTATTTACTTCAGGGTCAAAAAAATAATAAAATTATGTTAAATACATACATATATATATACCTTTGTCATCTGCATGTGGCCTAATTACGGGTAGTCAATGGGTCCTTTGTGCGTTTTGGGAAACATTTTGGAGTACATTCGTGCTCTATCGCTTCAAGGACGTAAGGGTCCCTTTGAATGTCACTTGATTATTTGGCTACGTAATCAATAATTCGAATAGCTTCCGATGTGATCCTGTTACTACATGGACATCAAGAGCATTTATAATCTCGCTACGAAATTATTACGATACTTATATTTATCATCAACAAATAATAACAAAACACAAATCTACAAAACTTTAAATTCAATTCTAAGTAGATACTCATCAGCAACTTCGGATCGCTAAATCATTTAGCAGTGGAGACCGTGTTTCTTTAACTAAATTATTAATATTAATTACCAGTTACTCAATGAAACAAAAGCAGACGCCTCGATTATGGCAGCGTCTGGGGCTGCTAATGGAATGAACAGTAAGCTCGTCTATTGCGACCAAACGGAGTTGCGCAATGTTTCCTCAAATTGTATGTAATAACTGCAGAAGTACATTTAAATCTATTTAGGTATTTATCTGCCACCAAACGTAAACCACACAATTTTTGTTCTATTGTGAATGTTGTAGTATGTCCTAGAATTATATTTTACAAATTGTCAACAATTTTTTTGTTCCTACATATCGAGAAAAAGTCCATTGATATTAATTATGAGATCCCATTTAGAGCGAAATATTTTAAAAGATAAGTAATCTTTAACAATTACGCTGAAGAGAAAACGGCAATGTCCCCAAAAGTTAAAAAAAGCATGAAAAAACTGCCAACCACCAAATTGAAATTTGGGCGCAAACTTTGTCACGGCAATTAATTAGGCGGCCATCACGGTTATCCCGCTATCAATCAAACGATTTGGCAATTGTTTAAGAGTGGAATATTGGAATTAGGATATCGATGAGACATCCATCTTCATTACTGCGTCTTCAGAGCTAAGGAGATGTTTTATACGTCTCCTGAGCTATATACAATGTTTTAAAGCTTAGAGTGACAAAAATTTTAGCACTTCGAATTCAAATAAACCGATTGTGATTCTCTTTCATTCTTCATTGTAATTCACTATGGGGAATAAATTACAACACATATGACCACAATATGTAATTGTTATTGGCTACGAATTATAAAACATGGACCATGCTTGAAAAAATGCTTTGTTATATTTTTTATCAACAGTGTTAATGTGTATAAAAGACCTAATAAAAAGCTGGAGAATTATTAAAGAATAAAATCTATGAATAAAACTTTCGAGAATTCTTATTAAATAAATATTGTAAAACAAACTGAAAAACTGTTTGATTTGCTTATATAGAACTCATATGTTGATTGGCATCTGCAATAAAATTCTGGTAATGTTTGCCGATCTACCAGTTTAAATGAAAGGAAATTGTGAGATTTTAACGTAAATTCCGTCCGATTGAAGTATTTACATCTTTGATCAATCAATTATTATTTTATAAGGCTTGGTAACGACTGTGCCAACACATTTATATTGAGTCAAGTGTGTTTACATTTTATTTCTATCTCAAATGTACATTAAATAGTCTCTTTTCTATATTATGTCTTCAAAGAACTTGCTAAGCTTCGCAGATTGTCATAAACATATGAATATCAATTTCTTTCATCGACGATAAAGAGTATTTAAAAAAAAGGGATTATTATTGAATCGAATAAACATTATTCATGAAATCTTCATTCTCATTCTGAATGAACATGGAAATCCTTTCAAGCGGACGGTACATTAACCGCCGGTGACCTGAGAATTGTTATTGAGGTTTCGTCAGAGCGGCGATGCATGCTGAATTGTGTTGCAGGTGTGAAGTCGTAATTAAAAGCGTTCTGCGGACGTCGCCTGACAATCCATTTGTTAATTGAAGAGATGAAGACATGTTGGAATATTGAGCGGGCTAATATTGGGATTGGTCGTTTCCATTCACTTCCTAGGCTTTTATCTGGCACTGATGTTATTGTGACCCAGCTTTGTTAATGGTTTGAATGGAACGTGTTTGATGACCTGAAACGCCTTCTGATTACTTATTGTTCTACGATTTGTATAAAAATATCTTTAATAAATATAATAATTTTAGTAAAATCGTTTCCGTAGCTATTGAGGTATATTTTTTTAAAGATTATAAATATACACTAATTAAAAATAAATCCTCTTTTTTCAGTTACTTGGTATGTTCGGTTAATGGTATTCCGTAATTAATATCCAATATAAATAAATTATTTAATGCGTTGCATGAAAATAAATTTTATGTTAATATCAACTGTGTATACCATGCCGCTTGGTTTTTCGATGATTCAATTACTTTTATATGTAACATACAAACAGATTTAAATAAATTTTTCTTGACTTTTGATTGTTACAGATTTCATATTTTTTTTTACTTAATATTTACTAGAAAGGAATAAATGTCAGTAGCAATTTATTTATTTATTAACTTAATAATAATAGATATATATAATTTTAACCTTACATATAACACATTATATCCGAAGGATTCAGTTGCTCTCTATTTCTATTGTTCTCCTCACAGTTTAAACTACTATTATGGGAATAAAGAAGATCCGACCATAAAACGTATGACAACGTTGTTCAATTTCAAAAATAACTTTATTTGCTTCCCATTAGATCTTATTATTGCAAAGCAAAGTATTCCCGTCTATTGTGACCACATAAAGATAACGTGCACTCCTGCAAACCCATATTGCCATGTTCTTAAAGTTCACAATCCTATAATAAACATACATTAAACCTCTCGCAGGGTTCGCAGCCCTCACGATTTGGTACTGGAGTTCCGACTTCCGTATCTCGTTAGCATACTAATGGGCCCTCGAGGGGCTCATATTGTGTTGTATTGTTAGTGTCTGTGAACTGTTGCTTTAGATTGCTTCAGGTCGTACCGACTTTAAATGTAGGAAGTAAGGAAAATAACAGTTATTACTGACAGGTTTGCATTGCATTTAAATATATATTCTATACCCGCGATGAGACCTCCGCTGAGAGTAACTTGTTGCTTGTGTGTTTGTTTGTTTTTGATCACAAAATTCGATTTTCCAATTTGCGAGTTGACGAGGGTTGTAAAAAATTATATTCACAATTGGAGTATACAGCCAGAACTGACAAAAACGTATTTTATTAACTATCTTTTTTGGACGTAATATCATTGTGGGGGGTTGCGATTTCTCTATTCCAAATATCAAATTCTGTGTACAGTGATAGAACAGTATAACATAATACATTTCTTGCAAGCTCAGCTCCCATCAGCTTCTTGGACAGTTGTTTAATGTAATATCTGCATGAGAATGTTGTCCATTTATATTGTGATGTTCCAGCTGGTGTGCGCACGGTGGACGTTCAGGCCGTGGAGGGGATGGTAGCGCAATTCCCATGCGACCTCGGCACTGCGGCTAATGACAAAGTATACATGGTGTTCTGGTTCAGGGATGACGCTGGCATTCCATTATACAGGTGAGTTGGTTTCAAATTGAAGTTATAATAAGTTTGAACGATTGTGACAGTATAATTTTATACCTTTATCTGCATCTATATTATAATACAGAGTAACGAACGCGCTGCATTATGAGAGCAACTTATAAATCTAATTAAGATAAGGAGTTAGCTAGTCGCAGAACGTGATCGCGAGACGGCACGCGATAATTACTGTTCACGATTCACAAGTTTTCACTACGTTCAGAATTAAGTTTTGTCACAGATACTATAAGTGAATACTGAAGTTTAGTCAGAAGTAATATATGATCTGGATTAAAATATGCATTTACAGCGCGTTAACTTCGACTCGTCACCGTTTTATAATGAACACATAAAATAGTTCTCAGAAACTTATACCTAAGTGACACTGCTTAATGTTATCTTTGAGTCTAGTCTTCATTTATATTTATAACAGTTGTATTTGATGCATGTTTTGAGTAATTTGATGTTTTTTATATCTGGAACAATTCGTTACAAGTAACTCAAACAATCAATACATAAAGATGGAAAAAGTTTGCGTTGATATCAACAGTAATAATGTTTGTGGTATAAGGGTCAGATAACATTGGCGACTGGCTCCATGCCAACTTAAAAAGCAAGGGGAAGACGATTTACTTGTCTTGGCGTTATAAATAAGGATTGCGTTTGATTAACGAGAGTTTCTGTTATAATACAATTGATGTCTGCTCTTCGTGTGTTGTTGCTCTTGTTGCGGTTTTGTTTCTCCAAATGAATTAAAAACTTCATCTTGAAACGAGCTAAAGTATAAAAATGTAAAAGTTATTGAAATATTTTTGAAACAACAAAACTCGCTGTTTTTAAAGAGTCAGTGGAAATAATGAATTCAAAATTATTTACAAAAGTAATAAACACAATTTTCACGTTGGTGTATAAACAATCCGTTGAAGTAAAACGCGGATTGTTATTTAAATCTAAGTTTGGAATTCATTTGCAAACCAAAGTTAGTTGAATTCTTACAAATGTTTATTACATCTGCAACCCAAGTTCAAGAAAACTATACGGAGTCGTAATTAATTCATATGCTCGCTACTTGCCGCTCTTGAGAATTTACTCGACTACGTTTTATATTCAATTAAATTCTTAGTAAGTTGAGAATGTCTAAGTGACTTTTAAAAATATAGTAGCCATTGTTTTTAATATCCCCTTTATTAACCGATCATGTTCAGTGACCATACAATATGAGTTGAACTGTGTGTGTGTGTGTGTAACATTTGTCTCTTAAGCTATTTTAAAATAAGTTTGGAAACTTCAAAGCAAAACGCGATGCATTATTAAAGAAGAATATCTATCCTTTTATTCAATCAGGATTTTGTTATATTAATCCTATAACGTAAAGTCTACATAATGAAATAAAATCAGTGAAAAGAGGGACAAGGTTAATATAATATATTCTATTAAAAGCCTCACACATCCCACAAGGTATAACATTTGACAACAAATCTGGAATGTTACCTCGTCTAAACCACATTTAAGAATTGTGTTCTTTGTTCTTCTCTTCTCTTATCTTCGAGCCCCGCCCTTCCAATTAAACTTAAGGCGCCTCCTGAACATTTAAATTAGCTTCACTACCAACTTTCCACTCCTCGTGGAAGCGTTAAGTCTACACAGGGATATAATCTGTCTTGGTATTGAAAGTCCGCGGATTAATAATATCCGTCTTATCGCAGAGAAATATCAAAAAATATGTAATATAACAACTCGGTGACGTAACGCATAAAGTGTTTCAAAACATCAATTTGTACAGTGAAGTGAATGCAGTGCAACAGGGTTTGATGTGAATTGTTTTTACACGGATAACCTGCCGCGTTCCAAAACCGATCTACTAGTTGCATGAACGAGCAATGGTTACTATCATAATAGTTTAGAAAATTTACAATTTAAAATATGATCCGCTAAACGTTTTGGTTCCATCGGGAAAACTTTTATTACATAACGTACCTTCTTCACTAATTGTAAACCATAATTAACTAGTTTTGAAAGTCGACCATTTAAACAACATAGATTGTGTATAAATTAACATATCTTAACTTATGTGAATAAAATATTTTATAAATAGTTATCATCTAGACGCTGATAATTAATTGTCAACAACAATCGCTAAGAACATATCAACGTATGTTTTTAACTTTAAGTTTTATAAATTCATTGTTTTGACTTATCAAGACAATGAGTTTATAAAAGGGCGTATTCTTGTTAAATATAAAAGAGCGTCTGCCTAGCGCGTTTCACCTCGTTCAAACCGTCTGCGATGTTTTCCGATGCAACTCTAAACAAATCTAATTAACAAAACTATGTTCTTCGCCTTCCCTCTTAAAACTAGTGTTTTTCACTTTTTATTTCTCAAAGTTTCTGGGATTGAGAGCTTTTATAATAATCAAAATCTTTAAGTATGTATAATTAGATTTTAACAATAATCTGGAGTGGTAATTTACAATGAACTTTAAAACTACATAAATATTAATTCATATTTTCCATATTAAAAAGATATAGTTGTAAATAATGTTTTACAGCTGTGAGTAACTTTATCTTGACTCACAGGAAAAGCCTCACATATTGCAAATAAACTGTTCACTTCCAATTTCAAAATTAAATTTAGTCTTTATTCAATTAATGTCACTAAACCAATAATATTACTTTAACGAGCTCGCTCGTTTACATATAAACATAAATGCTATAAACTTTAGGTAGTAAATGTACTTCAGAAAGTTAATAAATATCTTCCATTCGCACAATGTAGGCAGCGGATGTTTGGGTTCCTACTTCCGGACAAGCTCATACACATTTAAATTATTTATATTTTTGGAGTTTTAAATCACATGTGTGAAGGTTCATAATTGTTGTGGAATGAATTTAACTCTCCGATCCTCATTTACAGAAATAATTCATTTTGTCGGGGGATAGTGTAACTTATATTGTTTATTTAACAACCGACTTGCACAATCATTTAGTTTTACTAAATTTTCTTTGAAAGTTAAACAAACGTTTTAACTGTGGATGAAATAAACGTCAGGTTTATTTGATTGTCCAACGACTCGAAAGTATTTCTTTGTTTAGTCCTTCCGGTATCTTTTATGCTAAGAACTGTTTTAACGAGTCGCCCAGAATAAACCCACTTTTGATATTACGCGGTTAAAATTCGATAGATTTTTCAAAATGTGGCACTCATCGCGATTGCTTATTCTTCTTCTAAAGCCACGTTTGTTTTTGATAATTGAAAGAAGAACATACAAAGTTTCTTCGTGAGATCTTCAATACATAAATATCTATGAAACCTTGTTAAAGCCGTTCTAATACTTATATATAAACACCGACCAGTCTTCTGCACCAGAGACCGACTACGAGCTAAAATTCAAATTTGCAATTTAGTTTCTAAAACGTCTCTATCGTTTTCGAGTATCGAAGTATCGACTCGCGCGTGAACATCCCGAATTATCGTAAACTACTGACCCACTACACTCCATACGTGCTTTGTTTTACCATCTCACTGAAACCGGATGCCGAGGGATTTCCAACCTTGTACAGATGGAATATAGACTAGGCGAGTGCAAAATATAAGTTAGTAGTAGTAAATAGCAGAATTATTTGTTGAATTTATGGAAGCAAGAGATATTTTCCGATCGCTCTTCCCTAAATTAGATAACGCACTGTTAACTGTAGTAATGATCACGGAGCTTCTTCATAGACAGATTATGACCGTAATGTGTCGATGTACGAACATCATTAAACATCTTACAATACGTGTTATTTTTATTAAGTAATACTGAACAATCAACAAACATAACTTAAAAAATTCCCTCGTTGAACTCTGTGAAGTGTCCTCTCATGTATGTACGGATGGTATTCAATGTGCGATTCACAATAAAATGATGACAGAACCAATCGCCATTATAGAAACACAATCAATCACCGGAATGTTTTATGCCTTCCAATAAACGAAAACCGACTCCAAAATAAAAGGCATTCAGTGTTTTGATAATACTCAAATTTATTTCTATAAATTGCTCACGATCCGAACGTTCAAATCATTCTATGTGCAGATATTTGTATCGATAAATTTATTTTGAGTATGAATCGTTATTTGACATCGAAATTGAAACAAAATTGAGTAAACGCTCGCTCCCTCAGCCAATGAAAATAACAGTACTTATGTTTGCAAACTAATACGTTTTTTATGTTCTAGATTGTTTTCTAGTTCGAAAACAATTATTTAAATAAAGAGTTTTACTTGCTTTGTCATAATAGTGTGTTCCCTCGTCTACAATGAACTGCGACTGTAATTTAGTTGAGGAGGAAAAAAATTAATTGTAGTTTTTATAACAAGTTCAAAGATAAAATATACAGAAGAAGAAATTCTGTTATAAGTATATCGCTTATGATATTATTTTTAATTACTTTCACTTATCTATATCACATAAAACTAACATCGGCACCTGAATTGCATAAAGTATATTTCTAGAGTGGAATATTCCTAACGTCTTCCTAAATATTTATTGAAATTAGTAAATAGACCTCGTACTATATTGAAAATTTAATGAAACTGTGTACCGACGATGTTGTTACTATCGGTAATATAGGAGGAGCAGAATAAGAGATGTGTGGAAATATATTATGTGGGCTGTGATGTTTATAGAAAACGGTACTCTTGTTAAAATAAAACTAATATTTTTGGATTTACTACTAGACTTTACTAGTTGACTATTTGATTTACTATTACTTGACGAGATGTGAGCATATATTGTCTTCTCGTGATCATGGCTACTGCCAAGTAACCAAAACGTTTCGAGTATGTTGTTAAAAATAAACGCGTAATGAACCTGAAAAATATTAGTATTATTTCAATAAATACTCGCGAAAATCTTAGATCTCAGTACACTTGTTACTTCCAAAGTCAAACAAAGCACTTCATACCATAGAAAGACAATTTGTGACATCCAAAAAACTATTTCAAAACCATTTTGAACATTTCTGTCCTTTTATTGATAGAGTTTGCAAGAAATAACTTTCCAAAAAATATACTTTTAGTACATTTAAAATAAATACGCATAATTCATCGTAAAGCTGAAATCGTAGGACTCTGTCCTAATCATGGGTTCAAGCGACCCTAAACGAACGAAGCAATTTGTCTTAAGTGGGTGAAACAGTGAAATATTTGTAAAGTTTTCAAAACGTATTAAAGCTCTCACTCGTCGAATCCACATCCGCTCCACTAGTGACGGACGGACAACTGTCGATCTTTACTAAACTGTTCATAGGTCTGGCTGTTTAAACGCAGACGGAATACCCTTTAAAATCAGTCTGCCTCCTAGTCACGCTGATGCTGACTGTGACAAGAACTTATCGACATGTGGATTAATTTTGCTTGTAGGTGAGTGTCACTGAAAACTTTCAAAATACATAATAAAAAAATACATTGCTCTACAGCGTGTTCTACATCTGGATTTCACAATTGATTCTGGAAGCTTGTTACAAATATGGAAGTTTTATTCTTATATAAAAATATTGTTTTCATGTATAGTTATACAATACAATTACTTTATTTTAATGAAAGTACAAATGTGTTTTTAATATTTTGAGATCATTAATATAATAATGACAATAAAGTCAATAGGCGATGTTTTCGCGGCGTCCACACAGTTATGTAGCCGAGGGAAACTCGTTGACTTTATGATGTTACCGGATCGCGATATTCATTCAAATTGCCTTGAATATTTGGAAAACTTCGCTGTAAATTGAACAGGCAAGTTAATTTTTGAGCAGCAATCAGTAAGTTTACTCAATGTATTACGATGTAGAGCTTCAGTTTCGATGTTGCCCAGAGCGTTCGTTATATTATCAATCAAGCTTATAATTACAATAATAAACCTGGTTCACGAATGGTACTGATCACAGCGTGGTGTCGACAGTTATTATATATATTAATGAGATTGTGAAAACGAAGACAGTTGTATCAATATTATTTAAAAGTTTTTTAATTACGGAGGAACGAATGCTTTTCCATTATAAAACTAATTTATTTAAACAAAATTTAATTAATGTTATTAAATATTAGTATATATCAATTTTATATAAATCAATACGCTAAAGAAAGTAATTTTAGAAAATAAACCTAATAATTATAATGATATTATCCAAGTTGTCAATAAGCTCCCTTGAGAGGCGCTCATCAAAGGCAGGAAGCCACTTGTTTGGAAGTTTCGAAGTCAATCGACAAGATCGCGTCTCTTAAATATTTTTTTTTATATATACAAGATTTTTTCATGTTTCTAAACTCAGAAATTTATGTCCGCGATGTTATAGTTTTATTTTCTTAATAAATGTATATGATCGTAACATAGTTGAGACAATAATACGAAACAAACTTGGGAAAAAAATTTAAATCATCATAAAAATACTTAAATTTTGTTAATACCTAGCAAACATGATGGAAATGAAAACCCAGTGATGGAAATAGAGTTTTCATAAAATTAAAAAATAGCCCTGCTGCAAATGTGTGGTGAATAAAAATATAGTGACTGCATTATACGTGTACGGTGTTCTATATCGGCGGTGAAATGCCGTGTTCAACAATGGAAGGCCTTTGTTTCTGAACAGAGATGCCTCCAGTACAAGTGTGGGCTACTATAATATCCGAAGTTTTGAGCTCTACTCTAAATACGGAATATATTTCCGTTCATGTAGATCATTTAATCCGAGTCCTCGACAAGCTTTAAGATAAAAGGCTTAATTAACAATGAAAATCAAAATCTTCAATCATGGAAGATCCTTTTTTTCAGACACATAGCATTAGTTCTTAACAAAGATAGTCAATTCTCAAACATCCATCCATCAAATTGATATTTACTTACATAAATTAAAAGTACAATATTTAATTACATGACTCAACTTAAATTTCATACAAAACTCATATTCTTATCTCTATAAAATATATAAAGCACCACTATGTACTCTATAACTTACAGAATGGATTATATTTTATGTGACTCTTATAAATGATGAGCTGATGTGTCGGGCGTCCGCTGTACCGCCAGTGACACCACTATCAACTCGCAGAGCAGTAACTCAACTAAGCCCTATGATCCCTCCGTTTGTTTTAAACATATAAGATCATAAGACGAATGACTTTATGTAAAGTCGTTTGGTCATTTGTAGGGTTCCTCAAATATTATGATTATGTATAAACAGACGTATTTATATATGCAAGAGAACCGTCTGTCAGACGCCTCGTTTTACTAAAACAATATAATATTGTAATTATATTATAACCGAATTCATATTTGTTTTATAATATTTATACGACTTTAATATCTCTAAATTATATTGTATACATAAATTAACGCCAAATAAATAATCATTATGTACGTAAATGAATGGTTTACTTGTTTGTTTAAAGAGTAAAGAAATTTTAATAAATATATAAAGGATATAACAACTTGAACAGATTCAACGTTCCTGTGAGTCTTTTAGTTACATATTACTTGGGAACTACATCTTTCTGAATCTGTAGGCGTCTGGGAGAGATATCCGGGTCCGCAGCTACGAATTAATCTTAAAACCTATTAATTAAAGTCCGGCTCCGTGATCGGGTGTGATTAGTTTTACTGAGATTTAGACCAAGCGTTACTAACATATATCACACTCGATCGAAAACATGAGTTTGAAAAGCAAAACCTATAAGAGAACTAAGCACTCGAACCGTAATAAGTAATTAAACGACACTAAAAATATGTTCAGTGTTTGAAGATAAAACATACAATAACATTACCATGTGTAGAAATTGAAGTGATACATTTTAGACAAGAGATCAAAACGAACTCCAAAATAAAAACGAGTAAAGCTTTTGATTTCATGAAGTCCACGTCACAGATTCCGTGAAGGGAATTTCGTCTTTATTCTGTACAAAAATATATTCAAATAGTATTGCGTTCCATGTAGTCAAAATTAAATATGACATACAATTGATGTCCTTAAATTCATTGGCTCGTATTTTTAAAGGTCGTTGTGAACTCGCCACCAAATTTATTTATGAAACGGAATGAAAAGATTATAGTTATTTACTTCCGTGAAAACTGCAGAATAACATTTATATTTGTTTCGAGAATTCTCTGAAGTGAACGAATGTCAGTACTCCCTTCAATGTCAACATTTTCGTTATATTATTTAAGACTTTATTTAAACACGGTGAGTTAAATTAATTACAATTTGATAAGTAGGTATTTGTCATAAACATGCACTCTCATGTTTCAAATCAAATTGTTCATAATATATATCAACATTTGTTTGAAAATATCGAAAGTACTTAAAAGTATATTTCAATGCATTTGTTGATATTTTTATTTGGTTTTCTATTCAAAGGGTTCGTAGTTTCTATTCCGTATCTCGTATCGTTGTCAGTAATAAAACGTCGACGAGTCACAATTCCAAGGAAAAAAGAAATAAATTCGCCTATTGAAGGCGTTTTCTTAACATGCAAATTATTATGATAGTGCCTGCGACGCTATTAGGCGGGTTTTATTAAGGGACCTTTTCCTCTACTAAGGGTTTCGTCGAGAAGACCATTGACACGTCACTGGATTCAAAGATTGCTTGTTAGCGAATTTATTGCATTTTCAAGCAATATTGCTCGAGAGAACATGGGATGTGTGTTGATACATAACGTCTAAGAGGATCTATCTTTTTTTTTATTATTGGAGACACTTCTTCAAATTACCTTATCTAGAGAAAGCCTGATGGTAGATTGCAAATTTCCACATAAAAATCACGCAATCAACTTTATAATAAATTATTCTAATAACTCGAGTTAGTTTAGTGACTTGTGTAAGGACTTATCAATCAAGTTAGGTAATCATTTCTCTCATAAATAAAATAATCTGTTTTGATGCGAGCAGTAAACTCCGCTCATAAACCTTAAATTTAGCACAGTGAGCTCACATAATTAGCACACGTCCCGGCTTGCAACTGTTTATGATCACATCGTAGCATTTCATACATTACTGTACTCGTACTGCTACTGGTACTAGCATAAGTTTACTACTCCTAGCGATTAAAGTAAACCATTCAAATATAAAAGAAATATTTACTTTCAATTTGTTAGACATAAAAACCAGTATGTAAAAACTATTTAAAATATCCAAAGAAAGTAAACCCCCTTGAATATTTCGCTCAATCGCTTCATTAATGCACGTTCGATTTAAAATTCATGAATGTAAACTGTTTTCTATTCATAGACGATCGGCGCAGTGACACGCTGCCAGCGACTTTGTCAGTAATCCGGCACCAAGTTTTAAGCCATTCCTCATTAATGCAAGCTCAATTTTACATACGCTTATGTGATTTATTCAATGAAAACAAAGGAGCTGATGAACAAGGAGCTGATTAAAGTTTTCTTAGATCGTTTTAATTTACTGGTTCTTTTGTATATTCTACGAGTACAAAAAGTAGTACCTTCGCTCGGTTATGATATGATGGGATCGATGGCAATACTGTACTAAAGCTCTATGCCAATATAAAATATTAGTATTCAAATAATTGACAGTTATTTTACAGTAATGGCATAGCAAATTGTTTGTTGACGCAAGACCGCCGGTTCTCTTGATTTGGAACAGATCTTTACACCAGTTTCAATGAATTTCATTAGCGGAACGATAACGGAATGGGAACGCTATCGCAGATTCATCTGAGCATTGTTACCGTCGCTGTCATAATGATGTGAATCATCTCATGCTCAGAGTTGTTTTGGCATTAGTTATTATTTCATTACTAACGAACAATTGTGCTGACTCTTCGCTTAGGGTAAATGCTTGTTATTGAAATGGCCGTCTGCTTGTTTGTTACCCTTAATTGTAAAATATACAGTATTCTTTACAACATTTCATATCATACACATGAAAGAAATAATTTTTAAAATATAATGATCTATTGATGGAGCTTGCTCGTGTCTAATAACCTTATAAAGTACTGAGTTAACGGCTGCGAGTGCCATATTTTAATTACCTCCCTTTGTTGCTGGTGCAAAGCTTTGTTCGTGGCTCAAGACAATGCACGAAGGAACCACCATTTGTCACCGTATTTATAAAGACTATATTTAAATATAGAAGATCATTAATCAAACTTTCGGCAAACAATTAACCACTCGATTTGTTTAGCTTCAAAACTGTTAGAATCGGTTAAGTTTTTATAAAGTGTTTTATCACTTTTCAATTATAAGGTTTGTACAAAAGATGTGTTTGTCAGATATAAACTATAAAAATAAAACAAATTCGTTGGAATTTTATAAAAAGCTCCCGTAAGCCATGTGAAATACAGCTCCCTGAGAGAAGAATGTTCCTGGAAAAGACAATTTCAAACATCTACATAGAATATATTACGTAGTTAGGACTGAGCCGGGTGATGAGAACTACCCATCACTCACTCACAAATAAACAACCGGAATTACGTTGAGGTCATAGAAGGAAAAAATTGATTTATACAATGCAGTTGTACGTACTTGCAGTTTTAATTAATACAATGTTACAAATGTTTAAATAATAAATTAACCTTATTAGCTCTAATGGCCCCTGATGTAAAACATACTAATACAAGTCACTGGGAAACATAATTTTTCAAGCCACGACCGGATTCTCTGTTAGTCTTGAGACTTGTAATACTCTAAGAATTATTATAAAATCGACCAGCCCATAAATCATTATTAGGAACGTCAAAAACAGAACTTGCTAGATAGAAGGATGGTCCACTTTGCTTAATTGTTTAAAGAGAATTAAACTTCCATTAAAGATCATAATATTCAAGATCTCAACAGATGTCGGGATGATTATATTACTTGGAAATTTAAATCGTATCTTACACTGATACGAATTTATAATAATACATTATATTTTATTGTTTTGAACGTATATTTGTTGTTTATAAATTCGCTTTGTAATATTTATATTGTACGACTGCATCATGAAAAATCCCAACCGTATTAATAACATATGTTCGTATTTAAATTCATTGTTTTTCTTTATACGGTAATTTGTTAAGATGAAACGTATCGCTCAATATAATACTCTGTACAAAGAGCTCCAATCTAAACCTATTCCTTGGCCGCAAACAATCCGCCGACAGTCACGCACTCCGCTCAAATGATTCCGTCACGTTCCTATCACCCGATACATATAAAAAGGTTTGCAACTTTTCGATCGTTTCCCTTATTTCTCTATCACCTTTCTATAGACGTAAACGATCAAAACCAACATCTTCTGGGTCTGTGTCGGCTGGTGTATTAATATACACGTTTATATGAAACATTACGTCCCTCTTTACGCAATATTTTTATATTCCTCAGTTCTACCTCGTAACACAATAACTGATGTTCATAGACCACGAAATATATTCGTGTTAAATGGTATGCAAATAAATAAATTATGTATACATTCCCCAAACGAACAAATGTTACACTCGTAAAATACCAACGAGGTATCACTATCAAATACAAAAATTATGCTAATATCAAATTATTTAGGTAATACGGAGGGTGTTTAAACATTTCTCATGGACATAAACATTTGTAAGATCGCTCGATAGCGCGTGATTGATGAGCTCGTGGCAAGGTCGCTTAGAGGCAATTGGACTAGCGCCGTGACTTACAGCACCCCACCTGTAAACTAAGAGTTCCAGAGTCCATGTTCCGTGCATTTCATTGTGGGTATTATTTTTAATGTAATTATTATAACAACATTAAAAATAACTTGCCGAGTCTGTGGCACGTTGTTCACAATGTGACCACCAACTACGAATACTAATTCGACATTTTGAATTTAATTAAATCATTATTTTGATTATAAACGTTCAATAACAATTTATCGGCAAAAAGGCGTGTATAACTCGAAATCAAATGAACATATCGGAGAGTGACATCAGCTGTGCTTATTTAAAGGTGACATTAAATTGCCACGTGACACCCGCGTGACGGCCACGAGACGGTCGCGTGACAATTGAATCACAATTGTTTTTGAATGAAATGACGCCGCGCCCTCGCTTGTGTCGTAAAGCCTGGACACACGCGAGCCTTTTAATGTTTGTCACATTTTATTCTTGGAACGATCCTTACTTACATTCAGAAAGTTTTTGGTATGTTGGGGTGTATTAGTAGATTTTGAATCAGACACTTTATAACAGGCTTTACTCGAAGGCATTGATGCTATGTTAAAAAAAATGTATGGAACTTGAAAGATGTTGCAAATCACCAAAATCGCAAAACGTAACTGTATTTCGTCTACACGTGGCTAAACTCCATAACATACCTACAATTACATTTAGCTGACCCGTCACGAGCGGGGACGTCCTGGAAGTGGCCGGGACATACGATTAATGAAATTTGGAACCGGGACACTTGACGTTTATGAGTGCTGACGAGCGTAGAGGATCCCCGCACGCTATCCCATACGTGACGGATTTCATATTTGCTTTTATTATACTTAAATTTAATTCATGACAACTTTGAAACGTAAACATTGGGGTTTTGTGACATTAAAAAAGATTTATTATATTGCATAGTTTTTGTCCAAGTAAAAATTAATATTAACAATAATTTTAAGCCTCTTTGTATTTCTGATATCAATTTATTCAACAAAATTTTCATCACATATATTATAACGATACCAAAATATAAAGTGAACGTTAACTAAACACCATACATTTAGTATTATTTCTCTGGGGGTTAATAAAGATTTTCTAGCTTCAAAATTAAGTCAAAAATTACAACTTATAATATTAGTGTAATTGACTTGAATTTTAAATTTTAAGATTAAGTCTCAAACATAAACTACAAAACAGCCCGGAATCCATAAAAAAGTTGATTAACACGTTGAGTGATTAGGCTCTTAAACATTGAAAAAAAAACCGTTTTACTAATATATTCTAACATTATTGTAGATAAACAAACATACAATCAACTTGTAGCACACACAGGGTCTCCACTCTGTGGCCGCTAAAAGAACTTTATAATTTAACTCTTTATTTTATAAGCCTTACAACACGAATAAAATCAATTTACGACTCTCACTACAAAGTAATTATTAGCCGTTAAATTCAGGAAATTGGTAGTATAGCGTGCCACAACTTGTGCCATGATGCCGGCTCCTCCTACAGGAAATAATATTACGTAAATTATAAAGTGCACCCTTTACAGAACACGGTAAACTGAAGCAGAAAAAACTATAATTCATAAGAATTGTTACCACAAATATGGATAATATGTGAAAATAAACCTGCCTTAAGCCTTTGTCTAGCCTTTCCTCTTGCTGATTCGGGTCGTATGTGAAGACTATACACTAGTTCAAAATGTAATCGAACCAATTGTTATCAATTTTTTAACAAGAACTCCAGACATTAAGGACAATATGTTTTTGTTTTTTTTTTTAGGATTCTTTATTAGGCTTTTTTGTAATTCCATATCTGGACGGATATATTATGTCAGTGGGAGTACCGCTAAGTTCATCCAATTTGTTACTTCTCGTGTCAGTATATGATGATACCTTCCACCATCTTACGATGTGAATACTCTCGGTCGGAATTAATCACATCGCAAAATGATGCTTCCACTTAACATCTACGAGTCGAGTGAACCTAGCCCCATACCAGTTGTGGCACCCAAAATGTGTGTTTGGGAATTGAACAAGAAACTGCTGATATACCTAGAAGAGCACGACCCTGGTTAGCGATCGTTAGTATGGGTTTTTAGACGGTCTATCGACTGGTGATCTTCTAGTGTGTCTTACTAAGCGCTGAGCTTAGTTAATGTTGCGAACAATACAACGGGGTTTCAGAGCAATTTTCTCTTGCTTACGTCAGGCGCCATGGAATAAACTTGATCTTAAAGTTTTACCAAGGGACGACTGTATGGAGTTCCTCAATAGAGGAGTGAATAAGTATTTGGAGGGTTGGCAATGCGCAATAATATCCCTGGTATTGCAGGCCTCTATAGGCACCGGTGACAACTTAACATCCGGCGGACTGGGCGGTATGAATGTTTACAACCGTCGTGGTGTGAAACAAATAAACATAAGCCTCGGTGATTGTAATGATATTTATTCTTCAAACTTGAATCATTTGCCAGAGTACTTTTCTCCGAATTAATTCAGTTTAATACGTTGTTAGATGATAAAGTAATATAACTAACACCTCCTAGTAGTCTGTTTGTGGTAGGTAAGAAATGATTTTGTTTATATTGGCTTAGTGTTTTAAGTATAATTGCAGAATTACTGAACTGCAAACTTTAAAGATTGAAACCATATCAATATCGTAAAATTCATATGAATATCATGAGGCCAGAAATATTCGTGATCATTATTAAATCGTAATAAATTGGTTGTATAAATAATTTATAAATGTGATTGTACCTTAGTAGCGGTCAGTGTTTTTGACGTGTTCCCTCACGCTCGACGTATTTCACTTGTTTGCTTTCGTGGTTTTATTCAAGCAAACGTACCACAATAAAATAAATATAATACAATTTCAATTATTATTTTGTGTTTTGCTGATTAATATTCGTATTTAATATAAAAATCTTTTTCACACTATTCATTTAGCGCTCATAATGACTTGCCCAAAATAAAGAATTTTAATGACTGGTTTTCGTTATGCGAAATGTGTTTTCGTTGTATTTCGTTTCGTTATTAAAATAAAAAGGTAATATTAAATCGATCGTAATGATAGGCCGCCATTATAGGCACCGGCGCTGAGTTACTGTTTCATTACACTCAGAATTATGGTCGGGATTTCATGTTGAAAAATCTTAAATTTTAAACAAGTCTGCTATTTTTTAAACATGAACGTTATTTTTCGCTCTGCTCTATATTTATGTATACTTTA
This sequence comes from Danaus plexippus, assembly GCF_018135715.1. Classification (NCBI taxonomy): domain Eukaryota; kingdom Metazoa; phylum Arthropoda; class Insecta; order Lepidoptera; family Nymphalidae; genus Danaus; species Danaus plexippus. The sequence goes on along the minus strand of NC_083537.1, from coordinate 231,382 downwards.
CTCTTTTCTACTACATGCCTGCATGCCAAAAATATAAAATCTTTTTGTTCTTAGACCTTTTTGGTTAACGAAAACCTTACATAGGTAATCAAATAGATAAATTTTAACTGTGACAATATTCCACTTCGTAATCTTTATCTATATATATATATATATATATATATATATATATTGTTTATCTTCAAGGAATAATTGGTTTATCGTAGATTAACAGCTTACACAAAATGTTTCCTGCTCCTCCGTGTCTATTTTAGAAATTTCCTCAGTCGTCGATTGGTACTGCACTGTGCCGGCTGAGTATTATATGTATGTCTATGGAATTTATTAGATTTCCCGTAGTTGAATTAATGAAATTCTGTAAACTCTGCTTGTAATTTTATTAAATAAGTCACGTGTAAATCATTTTTAAGGTTTTCTCCACGATAAACCTCCGCCAAAGAACATAATTATATAATTCGGGCTGAATGTAAACAATAAGTTTTCTAAAGGTCAGATGTTCATGCTGTTTTGAACTGACATATTTCGAATATAGTTAAAACTTGGTAACTATATATAAGTAAAAGTACAATAATAACCCTTAATTTGCCATTTTCAAAATGAAATTTAAAAATACTAGATTGTTCTAGTAGTCCCCTTAATTCATTTTATAGTAGCGACTGTAATAATTTTTATCGTCAAATTTTGTTTTACAGATACATAAATACTCTTACATGCAATAAAATTACATGTTTAATAGAACCTTTCTAAATACAATTCGTTCAACTGCTAGCCGTTCAGATTTAGGAATTATAACAAGTTCGGAGTTTACTCATTAAATACTACTTATAAAATTATCTAAATTTACTTCTGATGGGTCAGTGAGAATTTACTTAACTCTTTCAAATATAGAATGAATTTATGAATGACCTGATGACCTTCAACAGATATATCAGGACGATATGATGATGATGATATAAATTTCATATCGTTTCTAACAATTCTGATGCTGTGACAAATATTCCAGATCAATTTGATAAAGCAATAATATAACAGTCTACAGCGAATACTCATTTTAATATAAAAATGTCAATTCCAAGAAGCTTAGACGTCGCTATGGATACGTCTTCCTAATTGGCTCTATGGCCGTAGCCATCGGTCGAAGGTATTACAAAGATTTTTTGTTGCCATTTCTATGAGTCCGACTCACGAGGAATGAATCCAAATCCAATTTTATACCTTACTTTTTTCTGTCCAATGTTATTTGTATGTAATATTCTTATCAGCCGTCGTGTTTTCTTAAATGAAACCTCATTTTTAAGCGAGTAAAACTTATGTGCGAAAGTACTCGCTGTAGGAAAGAATAGAAAGTATAATTTTTCTCATGGACGGTACTTTATTTATTGCTTTATACAGAAAAACGATTTGCCCAACTTTTTATCCCCCTTTTGTTAGTTCCACTATTGTTCATTAGATTTTTTATTCTAACGTTTTGCGATATCTTACCGTCCTGCCCCGGTATAAAGCATTAAGTTACAGAGCCTCTCTCAGAGGTTATTTCGTTATTTCTTAAGATATTATTCTTATTGGGCGTGTGGGTCAATTTCGTCTAACCGTTGATGATAATTTTAGTAAACGTTTAGAATTTTATGTTGTTTTCTTTACTTAGTTCGACCTCATCTTGCTAACTGATTGTTAAGTTTAAAATGACTTACTATTGTAGCTTCATCGTCACATCATATTATATGTGAAAATTTTAAAAATAATTTTGAAGTCGGAGTAGACTACATCTCAAATAACAATATTTAGTTATGAATCTTATTAAAAATATTGAATAATTTTTCTTGAAATAAATTTCGAATATCACCTCAGAAACTCGTCCGAAAGTAATTTAAGTGCTCAAATGAGAATTCTTAAATAAGCCATTTTAAGGTAAATTATAGTTTGTTATTTCTCTGAGAAATATTCCACGTTTTAGATAAGAGAGCAATTTCTAACTAAAATACCTGGCGCGTATTTTATGGAGAGGCTTGGAGCGCTTTATTTTTAACTCAAAGCCAAATTATAAAGATAAAGAATAGAACTTCTGAGGCTTTTCAGTATTTTTTTATTTCATAAGTATCATATTAATTTTGTATCCAAACATGAATTAATAACAAATATTTAGCTCAACTTTTGAAACTATCTTATTAAATATTTGACTTTTTTGCAGATTATAATAATAATCAACAAAAATATTTTCGAGAATACGTTATGTGAAGATGTAAAGTTGCAATTACATCAAACTATTGAAGTAAATAATTAAATAGTTATGTAACCAAAACTAATAACACACGAAACAAAAATGTCATCTCAGTAAACTGTTGTGGGCATATGTAGATTTCAATAAAACCATTTTCGGGTTGACTCTTCCACATATTGTACAATTTATTCCAAACAATGTTTTAAAGAAATTTTATTCTCGCGTGAGATTTATGTGTAGAAAATATACTTTTCGATATCCATGAAATATTAACGATTTAAAGAATATTTATATAATTAATGCAATGTCAGAATAAAAAATTGTTTCTGATTGCGGATATTAATTTCATAGTTATGTCGTCGTTTTTTATCTCTTAATGCTAATGCCATTGGTATTAAATAAAAAAGCCATGTAACACTCAGGAAACACTGCATGCAAAGTCAGTGCATTACTCCGCATAGTCCGCATACTCCGTATACCACGAAATACTTTAATACCCAACAGTGAAATGTGAAAAAATAATCACGACCGTCAAGAGGCAAACACGGACGAAATTAAGTGTCAGGAGCAGAACATGAATGTTATCAAAGAAAATGCCGAGATTTTAAACAATCAAGTGTGTAAGGACTTGTTAGTTAAAGTCTTGTAGATGTTTTCAGCACCCTTGGTCCCAGTAATGTACTCGAACGTGACTCTGTAAATAATTGTACCTGGTGAGAAAAAATAGAAAATTACATACACATAATATAAGTATATATTGAAAAATATTTTTTTGTCACAATTATTTTGTGTGCTTTCAATATAATAAAAAAGTCGTATGTGTCCATCACGTAATATTCTAAATATATAACAAAATATTTTCAAATAATATTGACACATCATTTATTCAGATTAGGAATATGCTTTTGTCGGTTAGCCGTTAGGGAATTTGGGTTTCATTTTGCTTTGATATGATTAAGATTAAGTATGTCATCACGTTTAATTCACTTACAAATTACGCTTCCTACAAATCTAGATTGTACGTTTTTCTAAACATTCAATCACACTTAATCAATATATTGCGGGCTTTATGATTTTCTCAAATATTTTTTCTGATACATGAACCTTAAACTATATTTGTCCAGCGATTTGGCAAGAACCTGGCTCGCATTTCAAGTGCATTTTTGTTTCTGATTTAAAGAAACATAGATGAATATTATTTTTTTCTGAAATCAAATGTATTTTTTTCTACGGTATTTTGTAACTAACTCGGCGAGTTCTAGCCACCAGAACAAGTCGAGTCTCGTAAAGGCTTCAGCACCGTAGACCACATCATCATCGTTCGGCAGATTGTACAGAAAACCGACGAGTACAATCAGCCGCTGTGTCTGGCTTTTGTGGACTACGAAAAGCCTTCGACTCCATCGAAACTTGGGCGGGTCTGGACGCTCTGCAACGATGTGGTATAGATTGGCAATACATCGAGGTGCTGAAAAGCCAATATGAAACCGCCCTCATGACCGTCCAGCTCCAGGACCGTAAGACCAATCCCATCGAGCTGCATCGAGGTGTGAGACAGGGGGATGTTATATTCCCGAAGCTGTTCACCAACGCACTCGATGACGTCTTTAAGACTCTGGACTGGGCTGGAAGGGGTATAACGGTGAACGGTGAGCACATCTCGCACCTTCGGTTTGCCGACGACATCGTTATAGAAGCAGAGTCGCTGGAGCAGTTAAGCGGGATGCTGCATAGCCTTAATGAAGCCTCACGACGGGTTGGTCTTGGCATGAACCTGGATAAAACCAAAGCCATGTTCAATGAACATGTTCTGCTAAGTCCGATATATGTCGAAGGATCGATGCTTGAAGTTGTTCAGGAGTATATCTACCTAGGGCAAGTAATCAAGCTCGGTAGAAACAACTTCGAGCAAGAAGTCGACCGCAGGGTTCAGTTGGGTTGGGCAGCATTTAGCAAACTCCGTCGAGTTTTCTCTTCGCCTATATCGCAATGCCTGAAGACAAAAGTGTACAACCAGTGCGTCCTACCTGTTATGACTTACGGTGCTGAAACGTGGACATTGACGGTTGGACTGGTTCATAGATTTAAAGTCGCACAGCGGGTTATGGACCGGGCTATGCTCGGAGTTTCTTTGAAGGATAAAGTTCGCAATGAGGTCATCCGACAAAGAACCAAGGTAACCGACATAGCTCGCAGAATTAGCTCGCTGGTCATGACTGCCGAAGGACCGATAGCCGATGGAGCAGACGAGTCCTAGAATGGAGACCGCGACTCGGCTACCGTAAGATAGGACGCCCCCTGCCAAGTGGACTGACGACTTGAAAAAGGTCGCTGGAGGGGACTGGATGCGGAAAGCGGAGGTATTGTGGTGCGAATTGGGAGAAGCCTATGTCCACCAGTGGACCAAGAGTGGCTAAATAAATGAAAAAAAAATGAAATTTTGTAAACATACTCGTACATACACTTCTAGCCCCCTTTTTTCTTCATGAATTAAGCTTGAAATATTAAATTTACAATAATTTGTCATTTCCTATAATCAATTTAATTTTTTTAAGAAATGCATTAATTATTGAAACGTATTGTTTGCATAATATGAGTTATTTTTTAATTTTCACCAAAAAATATAAATATACGTATATTTTCATGATCTAGTTATAATAATTTTAGGGTTCTTTAGAAGTGTCAAGAAAGAGACCGGAAACACTTGGTATCCGCTTACTGTGTCATCGAATCGTCGACATCACAATAAAAAGCTCGGTCTGAGTTCATCGAAATAAATAACCTAAATGTATTAGACGTTTGTTTTAGACAAATCTTAGCATTCAATCCGAAAAGTCAACACTTTATATTTTTCTTAAGTTATAGAATCACATAATCAGAAGTATTGTTTTTGAGGCAGTAGGAATAGTAATTACATTCTCCCGTTATAAACTTTTTCATTACTTCTTGACATTGATCAACATTTCTTTAGTAGTAGCGATTACGATAGTGTTATCATACACTCAAAGTTTATAATTTAATAAAATAATAATAACGCATGGTATAACCCAAAAAATATTCTTTCATTTAAATTACGTTTCCAAATAAATAAATAACTGATTTACTTAAAACGAAAATAATTTCAAAGTTAATAATAGTCGCATAAAAGCAAAATATAATATTTTTCTGTCCTTATATATAAACATACTAAAAATATTTTAGGTGTAAAAAAAAGCAGAAGAGTCACTTGAAAATCAATAATTCAGACAGTTGTAGTAAAAGAAATTAATCATTAGTCACCGAAAAAAACTGTGAAAGCAACAAAACAGCTTGCGTTCGAAGTCGAAAGTAACATCAATAACGAAAATAAGTGACTCGTACATCTCCCGTCCGTCTGTCTCGAGAACAGGAATGAGGCGACAATACATCAAATTTCAAGTGTCACATTCCTTGTCAATGTATTTGCTATTGTGTTCGAACTCAATTACTTTCGATTTTATTTCAGTTAGAAACATCTCACAGTAATTAAGAAACATGTGCAAATATTTGACTATTTACTTCCATAAAACATACAACCAAAAATACATGAAAAGCATTCTCTTTTAGACAATAGTACAAACAATATTTTACTTAGCAACAAAACTGCTATCCTAACAAAAACTTCGTAAAAAAGAGCTACAAAATATTTTTATTCATAAAGCCATACCCGTAAATGAGAAAACGCTAATGCAATAGAAGTTAGTAGATATTAGAAGATTAAAGTACGTTTTTCTGGGAGTAACTTAAAAGTCCTTAACCTTCACATGTATATTAATAATAATCTGTAAATAATAGAATTTACTCAACACACGTTACTTCCTCTTCGAAATAAATAAACCTCAGCATATCATACACTGCCAAATGAATTATAAAGACGGAATATAAAAGCAGTTTTCATTCAAACTGATGAATAATAATCCAACAAGGATATATATATCTTTGGGTCACAATAAAATATCCCAAAACCTTATAAGATTACTTAGTTACACCAAATGTTATTAATAGAACGGTCTAACAGAATTCGAGCAACGAGGGATTGAGAAAGAGGGTTTAACGGCTTAAATTTTGAATATAATAAACATAATATACATGGGAAGAATAAACCAAAAAAACGTCTATCTCACTTTTAAGAAGTGTATTACGATTTCTTGCAGAAATATATTTTAAGCCGTCTGGAATTGTCCAGTCTACCATACAATCTCTAAAATACCTACTAGATATTATCGGTTACACCAAGTTAGTAGGATGTTATCTTCCAAGCTTTTTACTGTACTATAAGACATATTTTAACAGGAACAGAAGTAGTATTCGTTAAAAATAAGAACAAATAATATGGACGTCCCATTTAATTTCACATAAATCTTAAAAGATCTTGTTTTGGTGGTGTGAGTTCGTAAAAAATTACGAAGTATGACGTCAGCATTACTGTCACCACAAATGACTTGTTAATCGTCTGTTTCTTAGGCTTTTGAAAGAAGTGGCCTAGATTTTTGGCGAATGCTTTATTTCGAAGAGGTCCATTCCCTTGCAACTAGCCTCAATATATTCCAATCAACACCCGTTATGACTACACATGCACGCAGCTGACATGTGATAATTTTTGCCGACTTTAACTATTAATAAGGCGAACTATAGCTATTTGTGCCGATATATGTTAATAATAGGTCTCTAATAATAGTATGTGGCCAGAATGTCTAAGTGACTGTGAACATCTGCGCATCGAGAGTCTATGTATGGTCAACGGATACAAATAGTTGGTGAATGGCGACTGTATGTTGATTTGTTGATGAGATGGTTTCTTTTGTACGTATGTGGCTTGACGACTTCTTCGAAGTCTATACATAAAGGGTGATGTATGGACATATGAATCGTCGATCTAACTCTTAGTATGATTGATTGTAATTTATATATATCTTCTGCCAATCAAAATTATAGAAGAACCGTTATTAATATATAGTACATGAAGATTGTAGCACAACAAATACCAAAGATATAATAATCATCATGATTTATATAAATCCTACAAATGGTGTTCACAAAGGTCGCTTTAATCCACACGTCTAATTACATGAGAGCGAATTAAAGGGCAGCCAGCCGTGAGACCTCCGGAGAATAAAAGCTTTGTGGTGGTTACATCATTCCTGAGATCAAACGACCATAGATGGCGGATAATGTTTAAGTAACGATACTGTTTTTATCAACTTGAATTTTTTGAACATTTTGTTCAATAACAGTTTTTTTTTATGTTTTATATGAATATTTTAATTTTAATATATTTTTTTGGCCCGACATATTATTTTAAAATGAGAATAACTTTTATTTTGCTCGGCTTTTGCATCTCTGCTGTTACAAGTCAGTGGAAATTAAAAAATCAATTAAAAGTGTAATTTCAAAGTGTCAATTTTTTAGGATTGCTTATTTAATATCCCACACAGTAAAGGGGCATTTGTTTCATTGGCTTTTTAAAGCTATTTACATACAGTATCCGTTTTTAGGACAATATTAGAATATTTTTTAAGACTATTAAAGAAATATTCTTTCGCATCTAAATGTTTAGTTTCATGTTCGCCGGATTTTGATCTACATTTATCAACGTCACCTCTCGTTATGAAAAATCACGAATTCATAGTAAAAATGTAAGAAATTATGTTGTCTAAGTGGATTTGTTGGTCACCGGGGAAGGGATTCATGAGTCGGACTAAAATGGTAGTCGTGTTGGGATTATAGCGAACGACTCATTGAGTTATAACAGCCTCGAGAGCTGGCCTGCCTTCACCTCATTCTGAGTTATTTCATACTAAATCCGTGTATTACAAGTTCACCTCTCATTTACATGTGTAGTCCCAGAAAATGGAAACTAAGTTTGGTTTATTTACTTCTGGTCTTATGTTATATTGTGTAGCAGAGGTCTCACACGACTCGTTCGACCCCAAAGGCCGAGCCTCAAATATGGTTAAATAATTCGGCATTATGTAATAGTTATTATGTACATTTAATAATAGAATGATATGATAGCTGTGGCTTATACTAAGTAAGGTTTTATAAGAAACTTGGCAATATTATATATAATTTTTAGACAACAAACATATTATATAATAGCATTTATGCTTAGTTTCGGAGCCACAAAAGAAAACTTATGACAAAGAAATATAAGGCGGATTAGTGAGATATATCATCTGTTATGTGAAACAGATATAAAATTATTTACAGTCCATGGTAAGTTTTTTATTTTTTAAATACTATTAAAATCCCAAAATATATTCCCAAACGACTTGTATAGACTTAAATACTGAGCCCACTGAAGCTATGTAGCCTAAAACTAATACAATTTTGAAATATTTGATAATTCAAAATTTATCAATATTCTTTCTATTTTCTCTTGAGTGAAATAAGGTAATGGAATCGAAAGGCTTTTTATTGGAAACATGGTAATAATATTTTTTCAATTAGTTAAAGAGTCAATTTCTTCTGTGAAGTGACTGCAATAACCGTTGTTACCCATATTGTTTTATGATTGATGTCTCTCACGACGGATACAAATGGATCTCAAAGCTGATATTCAATGGAGCAGTAACAAATCGAATTGTAATCAATATCATTCGAAGATAAGACGAGAGAAATGACGGGATGCTTTTACAAAATATACTTATTACATTTTGTGTAAAGTCTTTTTCATTTCTTTGCGGGAAAGTTACGTAAGGTCGAACGTGGGTATAAGGATAAAATTCGACTTGTTATATACCAACTACATAATAACCTTTTACTAATAGATAAATTTATGCAATCTGTTACAGACGGATAACACTTTTGTACAGAAATTACAAAATTATTTCATTGCTCCGCTGAAAATTGCTATTGATAGAAAATGTAAAAACAAACCGAAACGTCCGGTATAAAGTGTCAGTTTCAGTAACCGTTTTTAATTGTAACACAAGTAGCTCCTGTTGCGTTCCAGTTCGTTACTACATGGTGTCTGAAAGTGAGGGCTGTAAATATGAAACAATATTAATCAATAAAGTAACTCGACTGTTTCGTCTCGAGTGTACCTCGTTGTAGATTCGCGGCATCACGATCCCTAGCCCGCAAAATGTCTCGGCGGCACTAATACAATCATCTAGACTCTAATGAAATAATAATGAAGTCCCCGCTGCAGACGTCTTTGTTTATGATTCATCCGAAGATAATCAGTTGATTTGGATTGATGTAGCGAATTAAACATGATATGGATCATCAGAATGTTCTAAATACATATATTATTTTCTTCAATAATGAATCCACGTGCACGTTATTTAAAATATATGTTATCACATTACGTACAATTACTCTATATTTGTAAAATTATTATAAAAATGTCTTCGATTTCTACTTATTTGATATCCCCACAAATTGTGTATACTGTATATGTACAACCAGAAGATTTTAACATTTTCTATTTAGACTCCCTATTCACTTCGTACAATTTGCAATTAATTAAAAAGAAATGTTTTTATTTCTTAGGAACAATTCGAGAATTATTTTATTGTAATTGTATGGACCATCATTTCACTAAACGGCTCCGTTCTCATAGGTAGTCAATTTACCCCCCTCCCCCCGTGGTTTGTAGACTTGACTAATGTTTGCACTCTGCCTTATCGTCGGTACCATAAAAATCGTGTCACACTCCCTCCCGTCGTCACTTTCGCTTATCGCTGTCCACTACTGCGTCACAATGATTAACGATCTTACTCCCGAGACAAAGGCAGTCATGGATACAATGCACAAAAATATACGATTACTTGTCTCTTACATCGGTTTTTGTTTGGCTTTTGTTGCCTTATCACTTTTTGTGACATTTTTACTTAACATTAAAAAAATATTTAATTTCAACTAATTTCTCATGTTGGAAAAGAAAAAGGTGAAATTAAAACTAGTTTTAGCTCTCGTAGAATTTTGTTACTTGTTGGAGAGATAATTCATGAATGTTTATATAACGCCACTTAAACTTCGTCTTTATCAGAATATTTTACCATTAAAAAATTTATATAATTTTAATCCTTCAAAAGTTTTCAGCCCTTCCAAGTTGGCCACTCAAATCTTCTCATATTAATTGAAAGTTTCGGATAATTTTCAAGCTTCAAGATCTGAATTAATTCATTGAGTGGTTAGGTCTGCTTTAAATGTAGAATTTGTCAAACAAGCATATGATAGTACATTTGTGTATTTATACACACACACACACTAACTCTCGTATGAGATAAAATTAGAAGAAAATAAAATATTAACCTTGTCGATGTTATAGCATTATTAGTGCTTTTCCTGCTCTGTTATCATGAATTGCCAAATAAATGTTTATTTTTGTGCAATTTTGTCCTTATTTTAAGTTTCTAATCAGGGTATACATATGTACACACATATGTAGGTATCCTAAGCCACTTACAGAGCCTAAAACTTTTTTACTGTCCTGTTATCTGCTTGTTGGTAGCGCTTTGTTCTGAAAATAGTTTTTAAATGGAATAATCTCATATTACCAATATACTAAACAGTGACAGTTATGAAAATGAGACTTGAACGAGATACTTTGATAAGTCATTCGCGTAGTTTCAGTTACGACCCTAAACTTTTATTAACCCCAATAAAGCCAAGTTCTTCAAGTTGGAAGAATCTTGCCATTTCATTATTCATATCTGGAATACGCCAAGAATGATCTTAATTATGCATTTCGTAGTGTTACAAGTTCAAATCCGCTTTTTGATTTTAAACTTCCCCATTTCATTTGAAATTCTAATTCGGATCGAATTACGCATAACGAGTTTCGTTCTTAGCTTATTGAAGTTTACAATTAGAATGGACCGTACGAATATTATGTTATTTTCTGATGTCGCTTCGCACTACGATTTCATTGTAGAAATAAGCTATTGTGCTCTAGTGTAAGAACGTCTCGTAATTACTAAAAGCCTATTCACGAAACATAATAGACTTACCTTTCTAACGCTTGCATAATTGTATTGCTCTAATGGTGAAGGTAAATGTTTAAATACATTTAATACGACGACGTTATGTTAATTTGTAATATCATACATTATATTTCAACTCCAGACAAACATTTTCCTAAAACATCATATAGTAATAGTAATAATATCCTTGTCTTATAATAGTGTCTAAATAAAAAAACAATCATTTTATTTCTTACACTGTTTACGCGGACCATGTTGTACTAATTTCTGAAATGAAGGCGACCTATAAAATGATTTCATTCAATGATATCATTCAATATAAGCTTTGGAAGGTAACGGCCTGAAGATAAGTAGGAAAAAGACGGAACATATGTCCTGTGTTTTTGATTGTGTGATTGTGTCACAGACATAGAATACATCAAAATGTACATAGAGAACACCCCGCTTCCTCAGATTGATACTTTTAAATATCTAGTTTCTATTATAAGTCACGATGGAACAATCGACAAAGACGTGGAACATAGAACCACCACAGGATGGCTTAAATGGAGACAACTAACAGGTATTATTTTTGACAATAAAATTCCACTGAGGGTGAAAGGCAAAGTATATAAAAAAGCGGTTAGACTGCAATCTTTTATGGCTCAGAAAGTTGGGTGACCACAAAACAACACCTTAACAAACTTCATACCTCAGAAATGCGTATGCTGCGTTGGTATGCTGGCGTATGCTGGAGCATGTCAGAGATAGCTTCAAAGTAGCTCCCATTGTAGATAAAGTTATAGAAAAACGCTTACTATGGTACGGCCATGTTCGAAGAAGACAGGAAGACCACATGGTCAAAATAGAATTGAACTTGCCAACGATGAAGCGGAAACGTGGAATGCCCCCCAACTCTAGTTTGACGACGGCTCAAAAGGACCTGAAAGAAAAAGACCTAAACAAAAGATCTCGCCATAAATCGCCCTTTTTGGCAACGCAAGACATGGAAGGCCGATCCTAAACAATTCGGAAAACAGTCTGGATGAAGAAGAATGATTATATTTCTTAGTTATCAGAGACTGCCCAATTTCTTGGTCTGTCACATTATATTTTTTTAGGAAGTTGCAAACTACGCTCATTATGATCACTTTGAGTTTTTAAAACAAGAATGTATTAGTTATGTCGGACAGGGATGGTCTGTCAAATTTTAAAACCACCTTGGAAATAAGAGTAGGAATTTATATATTTCAGTGATTTAATTTAAACTCAAATATTCGCAAGTTAGTTGCGGCGTGCCGAACAGTGAAATAGTATTGTATGCATTTAATGAAAAACTACATTAAACGAAGAGACGAATGAGACACAGTCTAAAAAAATTACTTCTACAATACATAATGCAAATTAAATATTTATTATAACTTATATTTTTATATTATTTACAATTTACAAGTTATTTTTTTAAATATCTTTTATTTTTCAAAGTTTTTCATAAAGAGTTATATTGTAAACTAGCATGAAATAATTTACTTATTAAAAATAATTCCACTTTAAATGTGTAATAGTGAAACAACAAAAAATACTAAAAATTGTCCATAAATAAAAAGACGACTTTAAAATTAAAGTATTTGTACCTACCAGCCCTGATCTTTTAGTCGATGATTGTGTGCAATTTAAAATTTTCATCTAACATAGTGTTTGGGCTCTTGAAATCACTTCTTCATTTATTTTTCATTTGGAATATATTATTCGGAGGCTTAATATCAAACACATAACTAGTTGTTAAGAAGCCACTTTAAAGAATATACGATTAAATTATTTTAAATAAAACTTTCGCAAATAAACAATTTTTTTATCGACTAATTAAAACAAACCTTAAATTCGATTTTACCATTCACTTTAAAATGTGAAGCGAATGTAGTATTTGGTTAGTTTCCATATTGTGATTCTGTTATAACGAATTGACGGAATGAACATTGATAGAAAAAGTTGAAAACTCAAAACTTATATCAGAATAAAACAATGTGTAGCGAACGAGGAACAGGCGGAGTGTGAAGATAATACTCGGAACCCTTTTATGGGCTGGAACTCGTTCAATCAATGCCTCCGACTTTGATGTACTCGCATCTTCCGTCTTTGTATTTTTCTAATAATAATATTTATAAAAGCTGATTCTTTTTATCAAACTCATTTTTTCTCTTACATATCATTAAAATATGTCTAAATATAATAAAGGAATGAAAAGGTCTGTCTCTTTTTAATCATGAAACATTTCAATTGCACACATATTTAGTTAAAAAAGAATATATTATGTAAGCAAATAAACTATAATTGCCAATTTAGCAACAGTATATAAGTAAACTACAATAACCATCACCTTTAATTTACAAGGTGTTCAAGATACCGCAAAGTTCAAACTCAACAGAAGTACGTTCGTAGTAGTGACTTCTAAATCACGCATTTCGAACTAACATCGTTCATAGTATGAACTGGTTCGTAAAATATTTTTATAGTGAGTGAGCCGCCGTCGTCGCACATCGACGTTATTTTTGACACATTTCAAACGCAACAACAACACAGCTCCGTTTTAGTGTATTTTGAGGGATTCATTTCATGCTCAGTTGACATATCGTACGTATGAATGTGGTTTTGAATGTCATAACTTCATTAAACCTACCAATAGAGTCAAAAGTAGTTTTTGTTTATTTAAAGCAAAGTATTTTTCTATCTTCAATTCAAACACAAAATCTTAAACTTATCTTCGGCCGTGTGCTCGTTTAGAAAATAGCGGCTTGTATTGAAAAAATCTTTCAGGAATTTATTTCAGGGCATATTTTTATTTTCTATTTAAATTTAATAAAACTCAATTCCCCCATGAATTTCATGGTCCTCACCATGAAATTAATATAGTAAATATTTAATCATTTAGCGTTATATTCCATACAACTAGAAGCCGTGGTAATAAGATGACATAACCTCTCCGACCTTATCTAAGTCGTAAACATGATAGTGCCTCGTATTTATTGTTATTGCAAATAACTACATATCACAGTCTCTGAATGGTCTCTCGAAGAACGCGAATATTTTCAGAGTATCGATATAATAGCCTTGTCACGAGCTCACCATATTCTACGGCAGTGGTCTTATAAGTAAACTGGTTCCAACGTCTTGTCTTAACGTTATAGTTAGTTAGGTGGTTCTCACTGTTAAAGATATCAAATAAACTATGATTTTTCATAATAGTGCAACAAAATTATACTCTGCTTTATTTTTCAATGTAGTGCTATAAAAGTATAGTCTATACTACAAGCACAAACATTCATATGTTTACAAAAAACGTACATGGGAAGACTTCAGTTAATAAAATATATATATATATATATGTGTGAACAACTCGGTAATAGACTTTTCGAAATGCAAAAATTATTATGAAGATATTTGTTTGACGCACTAAACTAACAGTATCGTCTGTCGCCAGCTGCAAACTTTCATTTGTGAATCACCAGATTCCACTTTTCAGATCAGTTGAGTAAAATTCTCGCGATAAAATGTTTATTTTCTTAAGTACTCATGTACTTTTAGCTAGAAGAACACCCAAAGGAGTAGAAAAAATAAAATTATTGTTTATCTTGTTAGAAACATTCAAAATAAAACAAAGTTGAAACCGCAAAGCACCACTTAAAAATCATTAATATGTGCAGATGATGTTAACGAACACAACACAGACCGTTATGATATTTGTAAATTGTATGAAAACACAACTTTAACGTCGAGAGACAAATAAAGCAATTTGTAACAAGGCAGAGAACACGCGCTCTGTTCCCATCACCATGGTGCAAACTATTAAACTTGTCAGTGTCGAAGTTGTAAATAGTCCTCGTGTTATGCGAAGCTATTTTGACATTAGTACCGCTGACATATTGTGTGACGTCGCTCCACCCTACTTTATATATATCTTTTCAAAACGAATGCGTGTTAAATACTTAGTTTATACTTCGACGGCTGTAGAAATATTTCAGTTCAGCGAAGGCTGCTTAAGTTTTATGTTTCTTGAAATCCGACAGCTGATTTTATTGTAGAACTACATATGCATAAACTGCTGGCGCGTTATCGATAAACTTCAAAGTCTTCCGTGAACTAAAATTTTACTGATGTCCTTACTTTGATTCATATTTTAGTTCATTGATTCTGTTCTCGACGTATTTGTCCGGTGCTACTTCGATAGATTTTATTAAAAAATTAAAAAATATAATATAAATTTGATGATTGCAAGATAGTCTTTACTTACTTATACATAGGTCCAATCAATCGAGTACATTTAATAAATACAGGAATTCTGTGTTTCTTATTTAGATGTTTTTATAATTTCAACACAGAGCTAGTAAAAATCCGTTTCCGTTCTTTACAACGGTAAATATTCGGTAGATGAAACAAATTTAAAGTTCGCTAGCTTACTCAAGTTTTATATATTTTCTAAAGTATGAAAGATGCTTTCTGGAATATCTTTAATGTTAATAGTACAGAAATATTAAAATATAATAAAGTATAATAAATATAACTGGAGGTTTTGAAAATTCCCAAAGTAAAGTTAATTAAAAGATAATCTGATACTGATAGACGCTAATCCTTTATTTGTTGAGGTATCTCTTCAATTATCCTGTACTTGTACCGTCGCTAATTATGAACGCGACATGTTCAGACGAGACTACTTAAATAAAGACTCGGAGCTCCAAAAAGACTTGTCTTAATAACGTGTCAAAAATCAATAATTAAGAAATTCGAAGCGAGCGTATTATTATAACAACACAGTTTTTGGCACAATAATAAATATCGAGGGATGCCTTCAATAGATTTAATAGGCAATCAAAATGGAAAATGCCTTGTCCAAGTTATAAGAGTTGCGGGACTCTATTAACGGTTGTCGTAAAGCCAGTTTATTGGACCGATAGCAGCGGAAAGTTTGTGATTTATGCGCCGTAGTAGATGCCGTGCTAGATGCTATCACTCTCCGTTTTGTAGTTAATAAAGATTTCCAGATTGTTGCTGATAAAGCTATTGACGGTATTTATTGTCAACAAGTTCCCTCTAATTTTATAATTTTAATTTAATTCTGAAGCACGTTTTCAATGAATCTCAGGGACCTTTATTAGCCACTTTAATGAGTTTAACAGATATTGACTTCATATTCACAAACAGGTTCGAAGCTCATCGTTCGCTTTTAACGACACACATTATCGTTATTTTAATTAAATTAATTACGAATTTTATGATATTTAACGAAGCTGAGACCGGTTAAATAATTGAGAACGGTCACTCTAGCAATTATCAGTCACATAAAAGTCACTCGGACAGGAACAGGTTCGCCACAAACAGAAACGATTTCAACTGTTGGGTTCCATTACACAAATTAATTAATGTCACTTCCAGTTTCTGGAATCCTTGGTCGCAGCGCAGACACCATTAGGTTATGAAATTTCGTTGGTAACTGGAGCAAACAGCCTTTAATATTCTAATTGCTCACATAATACCCGAACTTTCTGAGTATCGTATGTTTGACAGCCCCGAGCTTTTAATACACCTACAACTTTAAACATACATTTCGCAACTGAATTGCTTAGTTCGTGTAATGTCGTCAATTTTTGGGTTGATAAATTCAGTTACCATAATATATAACAGTATAGTGAAACTTGTTTCAGACTGTATTTTATTTATAAAACTATTCCGAGTTAGAAACTTTTTGGATTTATTTTGGTAAAGTTTTGCAAGTAAATATCATAAAAGTAGTATGTACGGTGAAATAAAAATTTTAAATTTTATTTAAAACTATTCTACAATTGAAAATATGGGAGACGATAAAAGATTTTATTATGTTAAATGTATAAATTATAATTATAAGTTATAATATCTGATCAAATCAATTAATCGCTTACAAAATTATTTAACTTTGATCATAAATATTTAATAATAATTTCGATTGTCAAGGAAGACCAAAGTTGTTATTCTGAAGCAAATAGGATAAATAAATTGAATTAACTTGGTATAAAAGTCATATCGTAGCTACTTAACTCCTTATGTTACATCAACGGAGGCATACTTAGGGTGTCGTCCCTAGAAAGTATAAAGTCTTGTGATGTTATTTCTATTTATTATACTAATTATCATATTTTATGTGAGTTGTTAAATCGGCAGAAGAAGAATTTCAAGCCTTATTTAGAATTTTGCATGTTTTAAATAATCCAAAAATATATATAGTGTCAAAAAGCTGAGACTTTAAATCAATGAGCAGATCAAACTTAGAATCAGCTGACCGATTCCCGACGTATTATTAATACGATTATGAGACGAAACCTCTCAGCTTTCAATGCATTCACCGTTTGGGTGCCAGGTCCATCGCGTTGCAAACGCGCGTTAGATGCTCACCTCCACCGTCCAAGCTCCTCTCTCTGCCTAACCAAATTTGAAAAGATCCTTCTAGGGCTGCCTTCGAAGTACGTTCCAAGAATGAATTGATATTAGTTCTGAACAGACCCAAGTCTTTTAGTAAATTATATAGAGATTTAGTCGTTATACCTTTCGCTCCCACTTCTACCGCGTACAAATCCACGACGAACCTGTTGCTAGTGAGTTCGTTAGTGAGCTCGAAATATTTATTGACCTTGATGGTATGGTCTTTAGGGAGGTTGGTTTCCTAAGGAAACGTAAGCTCTATTATCACAACGCGATTTAAAATTCGCGAATACATAAATATTTCTGGTCTGAAGGACGACGCACATATATCCTCTCGGTTTTGTATTCTTTCTCATACGTATCCATCATTATAGTGCAATCCAAAGCCGCTTTAAGGATAGAGTAAGGCTTGTTGTTTGATATTCTAGCCCTAGTGCCTTCTCTTACAAAACCTACTGATCGCTCGTTTGTGGTTATTTCCCTTTGCGCTCTGCCTACCGAAAAATTAACCGCTTCACGTATGATTTCCAGAACCCTATCATGACGACGCGAGTATTGACCGCTATCCAGGAGTATCTTACATTCCACCAGCAAATGCTTAGCAGTTCCAACTGCCTTCCCACAGATATAGCAAGTTTTTTCGGTACCTTTACCCCATCTTACTAAATTACTCTCATCTGGGAGAGTCATTTGGACGCATTGAGATAAAATTTTAGCAATGCTGGCGACTAATCATGAATGAAGGTGTGCCATTTTAGTGCTAATGGGATGCAAAAATCTTCTATGTCTAACCACCCGTTTCAGCTTTTTTGAAGTTACTGATCTGTTGGCTAGTTACCTTGTTAAGATCGCTCAAAAAGCTATCTACTATTCCTTCTTAAGATGGAGTAAGACCTATATTATCAATCTTATGACCGAGAAATGTAAATGGTGCATTTTCCGTAACCGTAGCAATGCATTGAATGCCTAACGATCATCCCGGATCGTATAAGGTATATCTTGTATTCAGCCTACCGAGACACAGATAGTGACATTTACTTGATTTTGTCCTCCATCCATCCGTCCACTTACGGAATTTATCCACTTCATCTAATGGTAATCCACAAAGTATTTTTTAATATTTTAAAACAAACAAACATATCAACCACTTTATGGTATATGATTGCTATTTCGGGACACCTGATTGATGTGTGTCTTCATTTACAAAACATCCGATGCTGGATGCCAGTGGACCAAGCTAGATGTGTCTACATATAAATTTAATAGGATATAGATAACGTTTCTTTTAAAAAAATAAATAATTGAATTAAGTTAATCTACAAAAATATAAAATTTGAGAAATTAAGGTCATCATCTTTATGACTTCGTCATGACAAAGGCGAGAACAGGTCTGTGTAAGTTCAGTAGGTAATGGATAAAATAGCTGGAAGCGTTTGTGTAAACAAACATATTACGATAGTTATAAATTTATGCGAAGTGACCAAAAAGGAATGAAATTATTAAACGATAACTGTTCACAAACAACTAAACAAAAACAAATTAGGAAGATAGTTTTGAAACGTACAATAGAATCATTAAGCCTATAGTCATCCTTACATCTGTGATAATATCTCTGAAACAATTGCAAGTCTTCTCCATCAAAATTGAAATCATTCTGGTCTTATTTCAAATAACTCTTTACCAATCTCTGTACTTTAAAAGTTATGTTAGATCTTAATTCTTACTACAATTTAGTAAATATTTCAATAAAAAACTAAAAATTGAAGATTTTTTTCAAAAGTTTATGACTCACTACTCGATGGTACATGCTTTTTTTTAAGTCATTGGAGTTATAGTTACGATTTTTCTGACTCTTTTTAGTTTCTGAAAGATATATTTTTACTTTATATTCGTAGTCAACGTCTCTTCAAATATCAACAAAGATGTGTTAGCAAAATAAAATAAGTTAAATATATAAATGATGTTACAAATTCTTTCCATATTTTCTTTAATGTAGAGAAGAGCCCTTCTCTTCGACTAAAACTAATAAAATCTTGCCTTTATATGCCAATAACGAAGATAGGGTTAGCGGTCGGCTGCCATAGCATATTTACAGTATCTCGATTTACAACGAAATAACTACAACTTGGCAGTCTAGAAAATAATAAAACCAGAAAAAGCATAAAGGGTTGTTTATTTTTTACGTTACGTTTAATAAAACCGATTTACACCTGAGTAAAATCCTTTCCAAACCAAAATCATAAATCTACGGAAAATCATTTTACTTGTTACAATTTTAAACCTCTACAAATAAAGATTTTACATTACAAAATAAAATGGCAAACAACAAGGTTAGGCTCATTTAAACGAAAAATCTGTGAACCTCACCTTTACAAATGAACAACAAAATATGTGTACACGAATTATTTTTATTAAAAAAGAGGGAACGTGCTAAACGGAATCAGAAACCCAAAAGGGGAATATGTTACTGGCTATTGGCTAGAGTTTTTCCTGGTTTATATTTAGCTCATTTGTGTTCGTAGCATGCCATGACCACGAAACGTGACTATGGAGGATACCCCCCCCCTCCACATACCACCTACCATCCAATGGACGGTCTGTATACCTTTTAAATATGACATTACATTTAACCTACTTGATGTGGATATAAACACAAATTGAGAATTAGTTCATTTAATACATTAAATACATCAAACTGGGTTCCGCTACCAGAATAACCCTGGATTTTGAACATAATAATAATAATCACAATTTAATTATAATTCACGACACAGTCGTGCTTTGAATAATTAAACAAAGTAAATTGGCTTAACGAACGACTACAATGAAATTCCTACGACAAATAAATAACAGGATAGAGAGGTTAAACAATATTAGACGCGAAGTGCTTTATAAACATCAATTAGACGATGATTAGCGAATGAGGGTTACGTGTTGGAGTTGAGACTTCGTTCTTTATTTGAAGTTAAGTCGTGGTGGCCTGGAGGTTAAACGACCGCCTCTCATGCATGAGGGCGCGGGTTCGAAACCTGGCAAGTACCAATAAGATTTTTCCGAGTCATATGTACTTTCTAAGAGTATTTAGACACCACTGACAGACGGTGAGGGAAAACATAGCGAGGAAACCTGGCCTTATAATTTCAAATTATATGTTTGAAATCGCCAACCCGTCTTGAGCTAGAAAGGTGATTAATGCTCTAACCTTCTCCATGAGAGAAGAGGCCTTTGCTTAGCAGTGGGCACCGATAGTCTGATGATGACTTTATTTAATTTTTCACTATCGGGGATTGGATTTTTGACTTCTGTACGGTTCAGTAAAGAAGTGAGTCTTCTTACTGTATCAACTAATCTGTGTGTACCAAAAACCGAAGTGATTATTTGTGATTTACTTATATTAGTATGTGAACAATTAATACAAATGTTATATAAGATTTTGTCTACAGTTAAAATAAATAAATTATTCATAATAATTATTTTGTAGTCTTTTGTATTGTAGAATTTAGTTTATAAATATATACCATTTTTTGATATCCTTTTTATTACAATAGCATACATCGGTAACTAACGATAGCGAAATTCTATTATAGTGTTTAACTTCACAAATTCATAATACTACATCCTAATAAATTGATATATTGTGAATTTTTCCTCTGTTTTATAAGTCGTATTTAGTTATAAATATAATACCGTAATATCTTACATCTTCCAACAAATTAATTGAAAAAAGTAATTTACCGTGATCCTTATAGTATTGATGAGATCTTCAAAGGAGAGTCCCACTAGATTTCATTCCTACGACAACAAAAAATATTTCCAGGAAGTTTCGCCGGGCGGACCAATCAAGGCGCAGCCTACCCATTAGGATCTAATTGAGGATGGAAGGATCGTTTCCTCTGATATAAGATAATCGAATCTTATTAATATTAAAATATTTAAAGTTCTTTTCGGTCGAACGTCAAATACATGAGTGGTCTGTTCGTTTATTACCATTTCATTTATTTTATTTACCACAAAATAACCTGTTGAAAGTTTTAATATTCAGTTCAATAGTCATATTACGTGTGTAATATAACTATTGAACTGCTCAGACCCTGATTGCAGTAGATATAAGTCAGCTTCGCCTGAGGATGAATGTATCCAGTTTGTTTGTGTCATGGAAATCTTTAATTACACGCAGAGTTTAACGTGTCTTTAAACGTATTGTAACAATGCGTTATGTTAAAGCGGAACCAGCTTGCGGTACACCGACGTCGTTACAATTAATTTATTATTTGTTTTTTAATGAAATGCGGTTATATAGTTTACTGTCACTGCACAATCTTTATATATTTTGTCCATAGAACATTCTCCGTATATAATATTATCTTCAGTTTACATGGTTATTGTGTTTTCGGTTAATATTTAAATGTGACAGGTTTCCCGCGGATATAAATATTACATTAATGACATAAATTATAATTATAATCAAATTTAATCACATCAAAGTCTAAGTTGACATTTGTAAAATTTATGAGCGTTCATTCATTGAGTGCTTCTTCATGTGGGAAAATCAATAAGAAGATAATTTCTGTCATCTAAAAGGGTTGTTGATTGCCTCTCCCCTGACAAAGGGATAATCCCTCAGAATGTGCTGATTTTAATCACAATATGTTTGGTTCATTTGTGTAAATAATGGAAACACATTCAACTATTCCAGGGAGAAGTTAAGATGACTTTGAAGAAATAGTAGTACTACAGTACAATGTGTATCCAAATCCTTATAAAAAGGCGTCGAGTTTAAACCTTAACTACAATAAAGCATTATGTTAGTCGGCTAATACGAAGTGCTCTCGGCCACAATGTGAACCACTCCGTCTAAGTGACGGCCGTGATGTATGATGATATATCGCAAGCGGAACTGGGTGACGTCACGGAGTCCTTTTATTTCCGGAACGGCTCACAAGAAGTCATGATCTGTCTTGTAATTATGAGGGGAACAGTCATAGCACTTTTACCGATTTTGTAACAATATTTTTGTAAACATTATCTGTATAAGTTATTATACGAAATTGAGAACAAATTGTTACGTAACGAATATCTGGTTCCAAAGTTATGACAAAGCGCGGAGGTAACGAAAATAAGGTTCTTGATTTGTTATATCAAAAAGTAATATCCTGCACAGAGTTACTCGGAAGCTATCTCGTATCTTTCAAATAAGAAGTGACTAGACCAACATTTTATGTTTTCTTGTGTTAGAAATAGTTATTTTTTTTTTTGGTAATTCAATTTGAGAAGTTTAGGACAATCTTGTTAAGATTCATACTTGAAATGTTCTAGAATTAAAATTTTATTCAACAGAATAAGCTATATATTTTAATGATATGGGCCATGAAATAAAACAACATCATAAATCTGCTGGAACTTGCTATGCCGGAGGTTGCAAGTACAAATACTTCTCGTGTCGGTGAATTCTTCTTTCAATATTTTTTATTTCGATTATTATCATCTACATTGTTGAACAATCTCTTTTTAAACAAAGGAACAGTTTGTAAGGCTTAAAAAACTCACACAAAACCAGCAATTATATTGTATCAAAAATTATTTTACATATAGAGTAAAAAATATGTTTCTTTTTATTACAAAACTTGAAATTGCTCTAAAAATCAATCTAACACTTAAACTTTTAATTCCTGTCAAATCTGAATGCCAAAATTCATGATTTTATGCAACTCTTTAGCCTACTTCAAAAAGGAGGAGGTTCTCAATTCGTCTGTTTTTTTTTAAGTTTTTTACCTCATGATTTTTGTTTAGTTACTGAATCTGTAGAAGGCACCGACTTCAAGAAGTAATGATATATTAAAAAATTGTATATATTTAGTGAGGTTTTTTATTAGATAATTGAAAAGTAAATGATAATAGGGTTCATTTATCTACCTTTGGTTTTTAGTCGACTTTTGTGCAGACATTTAAAATTTAATATTAAATAGTTTGAGTTAAGATATAGTAATCATGTGTAAAATTATCTTGCTTTTTAATTCCCGTGTTCCTATGTTTTTTTTAAAGTCGTTTTATTTACATAATAATATTGTCTTAAATAAACGACAAAATCACAACTATAGCAAAAAATACTTTCAATTCAATTCAACAGATTTCATTAAATAAATTTTATAGCAAAATTCCTTAGAGTAGCATTAAGAGCATTTTAGTCAATGACTCGGAGAGATAAGGTATAGCATTCTTCTTCTTCATCGTCGCAAGAGTCTTTGAAGAGTCGTCGTGGTCATCACGCATCAGTGATCCGTGATACATGATGACTTTCATGGGGAGAGATAGTTGTAATGGTTTCCGCTTGCCCTCCGCACCAGCATTTTTTTGAGACTATTTAGACCCCAAGGTGGGCTGTAGCAATTTCCAGCCAGTGGTGTCTAAATACTTTTATAAAGTACATATGACTCGGAAAAGATCACATTGGTGCTTCCCAGGTTTCAAACCCGCGCCCTCACGTTTGAGAGGCGGGCCTTTTAACCTTCAGGCCACCACGACTTTTTATAGTATAGGATATTCTTAGTAAATTTCATAATTCTTCTCTTTTCTATCTTTTACTTACACAATCACAGGTATGGAACGCGCCTGAAATTGTTTTTATCTACTAAAGCCACTTATCTTAAATTGAATTCACTATTCTAACGAACAAAGAAAATATTTTTGTTATCAGGTTTAACCTGGAACAACAAACTAAATATTGTATTTCTTTCGATACTTTTCTTTTCTGTATATTTTGGACTTTTTTTAATTTATATTTACGCCATAGAACAGTAAAACATGGTCTTATGTGATATGTCGCTTTCCGACCTCTTGTAGATATAGGATTATTTAGTTTTCTTCACTTATGCCACTGTCAAGTAACATTTTCTATTAAAATGTCTAAACAGCCCTCCTAAAGAAGATACAGTTAGCCTTTTTAAACATAGAAATATCGACAAGCATTACTTGCTGCAAAGTATAGTGTGAATCCGATACAACAGTGCCGAGCGATCGTTTTGAGCGAATCAGCCAAGCGGACTTTTGTGTTCTAAGCTCAGGATTTGCTAAAGCCGCTTTTGCTCCATAGCTTCCATATGTACTCGCAGCTAGAGATTTGTGTATCGATTTCAATTCACTCAATGGCAAGGATATTGATCACTTAAACGAGATTCTTTTAGAGGTCTACTTACTTTTCTACATTTTGGTTACTTTTATTTAAAACTTATATATATCTATACAATTACATAAGTACATATGTATGTAGTACACCACTTGACATCTCTAAGAAAGAAAAAAGTGATGAGCCCCGACAATAAGTATTATACAATGGTGTACAGGTAACATGTTGTATATAAACGGGTTATAGTTCAGAAAGACGACTGAAGCTGTACTTAAGTATCCTTCCTCCTCCTGGGAATCGGAGACCAGCTGTTTTAAAATTTATTTATATCTTAATAAAAGGGCTTTTGTTTATCAATTCTTAAAAGTAATAAACTTATATGTTAATAGAAACAGTTACAAAACACACGATATCACACGCGCAGGCCTCGTACACATGTGTTAAATGAAAAGTCTTTTACAAAACTAATAACTACTGTGACACGGGATATTGTGATATCTTAACAATAAACAATAATTAATGCATATGCTTTTACACACTAAAATATGTGATATCCAACATCGGATTCCCATTTATACTATACATAATTCATAGCTAATTCATGCGATGTATGAGGAATCGTTTAGTTGAAACGGTCAGGGGAGCGATTGATAGTTGTATCATACATTATTAACAGCGATAATATGAATCGTTGTGTCACTACGCTATTACGGACGAGACCACTAATGACAGTCATTTCATACGTTTCCTATTCATTAAAGGATCATTAAGTTCTTAAGGAAAATTATGATCTAAATACAATTATTTTCGAACAAACAACTGTCAATTGCAGAGTTTAGATTAATGTTTACAAGATAGTCTGTAGTGCTGGATAAACTAGGACTCCGGGCTAGTGTCAGCTAGCTTTGTAAATGTAGAATATTAAAATAAAGATACAATACATAAAACATATTTTACGTACGTTACGTTGTGTTCCTATGTAGAGTCGGGACATCTCGTAGATTTAGGTATTTTGTTAGTTCATTGGAAATATATTTACAGATCTCGTTTTCCTGGAATCTCAACCGCCTTCACTAGTAGCAGTCTTACTTTATTTATCTAAAATTGTATAGCTGACAAGGCTTCTAACAGTTTATTCTGTTTCAAAATAAAAAATCGTAAAATCTGCATTTTTCGCTACTATAAATTTCATCAACGATCCAAGGTTCAGACTGCGTTAAGCATTGCTCAATTTAAAAGGTACGATCGCTGCTAATGAACTACACAATAAAATTTAAATTTAATTCTTCAACGAGTAAACGTCTGGACGAATGTTCATTCACCAACAGTAACATATAATATACAATCCACGTAACAAGTAACTTCAATTGATATTAACACTTCTATAATTGAGCGCGAAACAAATTTGTTAATTAGCTCGAGTTTCCGGCACGTTAGTATATGTATATGTATATATTTTTATTCCCCGATAAAATTAAAAAAAATCGTATCTCTCATAAAGATCTTTTAGCTTCCTATATCAATGTTTAATGTAAATGTTTATATACAAACATTGTGAGTAGGTTTTCTCTTCCTGGTTCCTCCTCGCCAGTAATATTTCGAATTCACTGTTTATTTGTTATATGTATTTTAATGATTTTTCTTCCATTCTTTATGTAATTGAAAGATTAAAATTAATAAAAAGCATTCGTCTTTTAATTAAAATACATATAGTGAACTGATTTTATCATTGTTTATTTATTTCAATCACCAAATTCTAAAATACTTTATATAAAACAACATATCTTAGAAACCTTTCAGTTTTCTCGACCTAGTCTGGAAGTCGATTTGTTTAATCAATTTTTAGTTTAAAACTCAGAAATGAACATTTGAGCCGGTACACGTTAGCATTAATTGTACACTTTGCTGTTAACATTTCCACTAAGATAATACCCAAATGTCTACTAAACAAGAATGAAGTAACATCGGCTAACCCAGCCGAAATCCTCTCATTAGAATACCAGACCATTACTGTGAAATGGACAAACTTGAATTTTATCTATTGCAGACTTACTTGTAATGCAATAGGGTTTCAAATCGAATACTCCATGTTCTAGTGACTTCGAGACATGTTTACTGCTTCCATTTGGGCTTAGTTCTTTTGTTAAACAAATGATACAATTATATTTAAAAAATGAAAAGAAACTTAGGGAAAAACTTAAAATGTACATCCTACACAAAGTCATTTCTTTTTCCATAGTGTCAAATATCAAGACAGCTTCAAATTCAATGTTTCTTTAGTTCTTATTAAATTATTTATGTTGTCACAATGTGATTAATTAATAGGCGCTCTTCTAAGGTAATGTCGATTTGATTTTTAAACAAAAGCCTTCTTGATAATTTTTATACTTCAGCTTCTGTTTTAAAAAATATAATAAATAATAATGCGTAATGTTTGCGGCCGACGTGATAAAACACCTGCACGTGACGAACGTTTGCCGAATTGTTTTCACTTACGTGTTAGTAATATGGCCCAGTCATTTTTCAAGGGTTTTTTTGGTGCCGAAACAACGGAGAACTATCCATCAACGTCTAGTCTGTTAATCTTTGACTTTTTATTATTTTACTGAAACTTGTTTTCCTAATGGACTTTTAAACTGCAAATTTACCTAACGAGTATATTTAAATTCTACATATTATAACTACTCTAAGGCCATAGCAATGTGGTTGGTGTTAGTTTAACTGAAAATGCTTTCACATCTCACACTTCAACCATCGCACGCATTACGGCAGGGTTCGATGTCATCCACATCTTTCTCATCATCTTTTTTGCCATGTTTCTACAGAATATGCCACGATTTCCCTCCTGAGATTTCTCCTGCAAAAATCTCATAATGCGGATGTCCATGGGTGACGCACGGTAACCATTTACTATATGGGCGGTTTGCTCATTTGCCACCTTATTGCCGTAAAAATAATTCAGCATGAATAGATGATTGAAAAAAAAAGACATTAGATTTATACCTATTTATAATATGCGCATGTTCGTTCGTTATCGACACGTAGTGAATTCCTGTATATCTTAACAAAGGTTGTAACTAGATTCAAAACAAACTAACTGGTTTACTTTGATAACGCCACGTACGTTGAATATTAACTATTATAATATGTAAACACATCATGTCTTGTTAATTACATTTAAGACAGACAATAATAACCAAACTGACGTAACAACAACAATATATCAATATTTTGTACAAATCTATACGTATGTACGGGGTCATGGATATGTTTATAGGAACTAGTTAAACATATTATATCATAAATAATAATTTCGGATGCTTACAGTTTCCTTCAATTATAATATTCTTTAGTAAATGCTATAATAATACTAATTCGGTGAATTGAGAATTATACGAGCACACTCCGAAATAGGTCGAGAGCTCGAGTCGCGGGTCCAACAGCGAGTTGCGCGTTGAGACCATAATATTGTTGTTAAAAATTACAGTTAAGAATTGTTAAAATTTAGAAATACATGAAACTATGATGTAAACCAAATAAAAGTTGTAAAATTTAAGATGTATACGTAAAGTGATATTGAAAGGCAACATTTGAATAACTGTTTTGCTAGTTTGTATGACAGTTCAGATTTTTGATAGCCGTGCTCAGTATCCGTAAAACACAACAGATAACACATTGTAAAAGCCACAGGAACAACAAAATAAAAGGTTTTAAAAGGCTCTTACATTTAATATCACAAAAGAATCTGTGATATGAAATGTGAGTTTATTCAGTTCTACTAGGGTAACATAGAATTGTCAATTATCAGAATCCAGCTGTCGCTCCCAGTTAGAATAATGAATCAAAGGAAAAAGCCCCGTCAAATATTATAATATTTGAGATGAGAATATTGTATTCGACAAATATAACATGCGATTGTTATTGCTCGCGACACTTCTGACTCGTTTGTTGTTTAAATGAAGACCGTATTTACGGCATAACGCATCGAATTTGCACTTTATTCATACAACAAGATTTCTATTAATATTTTCAGAATGTCTTCTTGTTTGAATATGTTTTACATAAACATACATGTAATCTGAAACCGTTGCTTTTTTAAATATCATAAATATTTATAAATGTAACTATTAATATGTGATCATATAATATTTATATATTAGTAACTCATTCCATCACTAAACCGAAACGATGTTTGTATTATTACGATAAAATAACAGCCAGCGGGCAGTTTCCGGATTTACTACATAAAAAGGTACTCTCAATTTTACAAGAGAAACAATATTAAATTGATCAATATTTTTGTAGTCTTCGATTCTCAAAATGGATTTTTATCCAAATACATAGTTGATTCATGACGTTTGTTCCGTATAAATAATTTGAGAGAATACAATACGTAAGACACAATAGGAACGAGACTCACCAGGTCAAATAGACCCTCGGGAACCAGCAAGAGGTGTCATGTTTAAATTTGCAATTCCGTAACACCTCGCCCTAACTATACCTTACATATTTGATAGAGAAATATAAAAATGAGATACGGAACCCGACCGCTCAATAATGGAGATGCAAGTTCATCTTGAAAATATCTTTCACTTCTGCTGTGTATTTTGAAACATATTTCTTATTGAAGTCTCTCAATATAAGTTTATCACCAACCATTCATACTCATTTTATTCGTATTATAATAAACGTCCAAAAGGATCTCATAGTGTTTTTTTTATTTCTATATAACAATTTTGAATCAATAGAGTAAAATTGCGAATATGTTTTTAAAAATGAGAGAATCGCCGTGAAAAAGATATTGTTCGGATCCCTGACTTACCTGTCTACACGCTTTATTGGTCAGAGCCTCGCAGCCGTTACGTGTACAAAAAGAAGACAAACAGGTCCACGTACAGATTTATAGCTCGGACTGTTCCAAGTTTATATCACACTGGCGTTAAGTTCCTCTCTGTTCTGAATCAATATTACTTTTATTTTTAATAGTATTACATATTCACCCAGCATTAACGTAATCAATTGTAATTCTCTAGATGTTTTAAGTATAAACTAAAAAGGGATGAAGACTGTTTATTTGGTAAAGATAATTTCAAAGTGTACCATATTTGTCTAAAACATGTGCTTCGTAATAAATTATTTCCTAATGTTAAAGCGCGGACAGCTTATTTAGTAATATTATTAAATTTTCAATTGTATCAATTTACGCAAATTAGAATTTCAGAAATCTATTTTCTATGTATTTGTTTTAGAAACTCTAAATTATTTTAAGGGTCGTCTTGTTGATACATAGATTAGAAGAAAATGCTTCGTTTCAAACAATCAAATTTTGGGTTTACAAATTGTCAAAGGGCAAAGCTTTTCGCCCCGCAACTAAAGTGCGGCGACGCCAGGAATACGAGATGAACGGAATCCCATAGAAAATATAATGAAAACTTGTGGATCATTTTTTTAACTCTTTATGGTTCTCTGGTAATATTTCACTTATTTTAAGTTCCTAGCTGTTGTCATTTTTTACTGAAAGTAATGTTAAACGATATAAAACGATATCGAATAAAAAATGCTGTTTGATTTTTAAATATCCTTAATTTGTGTTCAGACAGGACAGCAGATAGTGACTAATCAGTTCCTAAATGGTTCCATTACATTAAAGACGATTCTAACATCGTGATATCTTAGGCGTTATCTTTACTGTGGTAAAAAAAACTATATAATATTTTTAATTTCCATAATGGTTTGTTACAATATAAAAAACTGCCAAATTTAACAGCAATTTGTTAAATAAGATAAATTTTTCTCATGAATAACTGAAAATTTCTTTAATTTATTTTCTACGTCAGATACTTTCCTAATGATGGATAAAAAAGTACTAACACCGATTTTATAACACTAATTATAATCTGTTAAAAAGTTGAGAGCGATCAGAATTAACTTTCTGGATGTTAAAAGCAAGATTTATTTTTTCTTAAAATATTTTTATAAAAATTTTGTCTGTTTATTTAACATTTCCTATTGGTTAAGTGGATTTACTTTTGCCGATGCGCAATTTCACCTTGAAACTTATTAAAAGTTTAGACCTTTTCTTTCAGATTTTAAAAGTTTTTATCTTGTAAATCCATCAGCGTTTCACTCAGAGGCCCATTCCGCTAAATCCAAATAACGATTATTATTTATGTATGTTGTTTGTGCGCTTACATTCCTTTTAAAACATTCGCTATTTTCACCTACTAATAGAGAGATATACAGAATATTTACTTTCTAGTTCGTTTCCCACAAATTTCCAGTATTGCTTTGGCATGCAAATATCGATATGCAATAGCGAAGTTCCAAACGGTCTTTCATACCGTGACGTACGCTCTGCTCTAGCTCTCTTTATTGTCGATTTTCAACTGTCAGCTGTCGCTTAGAAATATTACGGACATATTTGAATATCTACAGCTGATGTCTGTATTTAAATGGTTCAATTTTTTCGTACTAATATAAAACGGACAATTCAATAAATAACTTATTGTTTCAGCTTCGACGTCCGCGGGAAGCATCTCTCGGAGGCACGTCACTGGTCCGCGCCGGAGGTTTTCGGTCCTCGAGCTCACTTCTCGACGTCTCCTCCGCCAGCCTCCCTGGTGGTGAGGGACGTCAAGAGACGTGACGAAGGTGTCTACAGGTGTCGCGTCGACTTCAGAAATA
The DNA here is from genome assembly GCF_018135715.1 of Danaus plexippus. Taxonomy (NCBI): domain Eukaryota; kingdom Metazoa; phylum Arthropoda; class Insecta; order Lepidoptera; family Nymphalidae; genus Danaus; species Danaus plexippus. The sequence goes on along the minus strand of NC_083537.1, from coordinate 199,980 downwards.
CCCAAACTACTAGCTTTAGATACAACCTTACTGTTGTCGGTGAGTATCTCTTTGATATAGTATCCTACGTGTCCTATCCTCGCTACATCACATTCCTTATTCTTCCAAACTTTTACAAGTCTTTATCTACGGCGATACTTATTAAGATTGTTAATATTAAATAATAAAATTTTCACCATCACTTTAAAACTTGGTTAAAAATACCTTTTACTGTATACTTTATTTCTAAGAACTTTAAGAGCAAGTATTAGAAATTTCAAATCCATTTTTACCTGAAATTAATTTGAGGTACAAAACATAGAACTTAGAACCGGCCAACTGTATTATATTCAAGATAAAGTCGGTACATTTCCATACATGGCACATTTTTATTGCATCGGTCTGACATTTAGCACTTCAGGTGAGAGCAATAGCTATTAGCATTTACATGGCATTTCTATATAAGGTCAATGGATACTCTTTGAACCTTGCATTGAAAACGAACAATTTCCTTTGGTAACTTTATCATCTTTTATGATAAGAATGCCTTGAGTCATCGATTCAAGTATTTGAGAATTCGACAATTGTGAAAAACAACGAACTAATAAAATTTACAATTAAGTTAAAAGTTAATAAACAAAGTTTGCGAATATTCAAAATGTTCAAACACATGATTTTGATAAGACGGTGTTTTAATTAAATCAGTCTCAAAACTTATATGCCATAATTAATTTAATAAGTAACCTTGTGAGTTGGAAATGAAACAGACATTGATTGAACATTCCGTCTAACTTGAGACGATCGATCACTGCGACAATGATTTGAATACAAGTTGACGCTAACGAGTTGTCGTGTTAACAAATATCACAAAGGCAACGAAGGCACGATCTGAACACGTCTATATATGTGTGTATGTATGGAGACTTAACTGTTGGGTTATGTACGTTAACCACGGACGCTCTCAATATCCACAGAGCCGTTGGAAAAATAAACGATGTAGTGTCTAAAGTATAAGCTTATAAAATAAAATATAACGATTTAGTTGCTAAGCTAATGCTAAAAAATCGATTTCGTACGTTAAAGTTTCAAAACACTAAAGTTTCAAAACACTACAATCAGATTAAAAGGAACAGAACATTTGTGAATCATATTTTAGAAGGGAAATATGAGAGAACCTGCGTCAGAAACTAATCACTTAAGCTGACTGGCAACGTATTACTATATTAACAGTCTTTGCTCGCCTGACGCCGGAAAATTACACACGACTCTTCCAGCTTTAATTTTCCAAATAAAGCTCTTCTGTAAAGATATGAAATTTTTATGGATAATATATTTTATAAAAAAAATCATTACATTAACAAATATATTCTTTATTATTTTAAACTTTATATAAAAAATATAATAATTAGTTATATATTTTTGGTTGAAGAATCCAATTAAAATCGTCATACTATACGGTAACATAAACAGTATTTCAGATCTCACGCTCTCTTACAGCTATTGAAACAAAATGAAATTACCATTTACTTTTTGCTTTCCTTTAAAGCGTTTCCATTGTCATCAGAGTTTTAACATTCATGACGTCATTCACATATTATAAAAACCATGAATATATACATGATAATTTTTTTGAAATTTATTCAACGTATTCAAATTGGTTTTTAATTCAACCTTCTCACTTTTGTCATTTTTATTGGACACATAAATATATTGGATGTCATTACCGTTATTGTATTTTCGGTAATGAGTGCCGTCCCATCCCGCTCCCCACGGCCCGTGTAATTACGCCCTGGACATTTCCAGCATTAATTGGATCGGCCTTTCAAACAAAACCGTATTCCATTGCTTCGAGTTCCTTTATTGAAACGCGATCGCTCAGTTTACTACCGCGCCATTCAATTTCGTTCGCTTTAAATTCATCGCCCGTTTTGATGATACTTTTCTGCAAGAATACATACGAGTACACTAAAACGTTTTATTCCACATTAACTGTATCGGTCTCTGGTCTCTGGTGGGACCTTTTCATTGTTCCTGGGTCAGTCTCTCTCCCTATATTTTCATTCAAAGATGCGGTCGATCTCAATTGATACCACCAATCGGGTTTCAAACTTGAAATCACTTTGAAAGGCTATCAAAGATGCCGATCACAGCGAAGTGATCTGATTATCACTTTGTTGTCTTTCTATTAAGCGGAACGTTTCAGTTGAAGGCCCCGATCAAATTGAATGCAAATTCCTTTGCATTATAAAGTGCCTTTGGCTAAGGAACTAATATTTATTGTGTATTATTTTGTATTTATAAAATACTTGAGAACATTTTTCAATACACAATGTAAATTTTTGCATTAGAATAAATAAATAAATGAATATATTATTAAAGTTATTTTTAACTTTCTATAGGTTTATGTAATGAATAAGTGATAATTACCAATAGTATTATTAGTAAATTTCCTTTCTCATCCATATCGTAAAAAATAATTATATCGTAACATTACAAAAACTTTTAATATATAATTATGTTACAATTAATAACAAAGAACTTGTAAAAAAATAATTTTCAATGCTGGACGAAAGGAACTGGCGCCATAACTTAATTAAAAAGAATAATTTTTTGGACGAACATAATATTTCATTAAAGTATCTTCGTGTAAATAAAAATCACACTATTTTTATTTGAAGTCAATGGCACGAGTCGGAATAAGAGACTAAAGTTAGATTGGACGAGCCCCGCTGTGTCGAATGTAAAACCCAATTGGGCTTTCATGCTTTAAACGGGCCCAACCGAAATAACACTACACCGCGTGGCGTACAACACAATATACGGAATACAACTCAAACAGACAAAACTCGACTCAAACACTTACATGATAAAATCGAAACCGGGCAGTCACCTAAGGATGGGTGGTCAGGACGCCAGTGTCGCTATAGTGCGGGGAACGGACTAATGGTAATCGAACGGAGCTGTTAGCAATCACCTGCGTTGTATCGACATGATTAATTGCATTCAGGGATCTTCACATAATATTGTTTATGGCTTCCGCTTCATAGTAACTCTACCACCTCCAGGTGAAACATTTGACTTGCTGGTTCATTTAAAGCAGTTTAATACCACAACCTACGAAAATTCAAAATTATTAATATAGAGAAAAGAGAACATTAATTTCTTGCGCACCCCTGTTCGTTGGAATCTTTTGAACACTTTTCAACTTGGAATCAACATTTACTTTATAGAGAGTTTATTGTTTTGCCAACTCTTTTGAACAAAAAAGTAATAGCGATGTTTAATTTTTTTATGTAAAATCTATAATGTATATTTTGTAGGTCATGTTTCTTTACCAATAATAAGGTCCGCTAATTTAAAAGTTCCTCACGTATTTTAATGATTTAACAAATATTTGATAAAAGTAAATAGAATAGCAAATCTACTGCTCGAAATGTTCGACACAATTTTACAATTCCTTTTCCCTTCTCTCTTGTAGCTGTTGTTAAGAAAACACAAACAAAACCAGATATTTATGTTCCTAAAACACTTTTTACCTTCTTCTGTTTACATATTTTGTTTATATTGTTTGTTATTTAACATTTTTCTAAGCATTGATATTATAAGTCGCAAGCAAACAAATGGATTTTATTTAGAACTTAATTTACAGACCCTTGGGATATGCTTAAAAAAAGAATAAAAATCTTAAAAAAGGAGGTATTCCAATAAAAGTCAATTCTTTCATATTTTTAATCTTAAAACTTGAAACAAGTGTCTTAACTTTATAATTATATTTTCAAGTGACTTTTCGTAACAAACAATATTATTTCAGTTCCACCAGAAAAACCTGTAGTGGTCGATAGATGGGGGCGCGTCATCAACGCTACGACGCTCGGTCCCCACGAGGAAGGTGATGATGTGCTGCTGACGTGTCGTGTTCTTGGAGGTACGGAAGATGTGTGCTAGAAGTAGAAGATGAGTCCGGTCTGTTCAAACATATCCATATATTCACTTCTTTCGCTAACATATGAAATGTTATGTGAAATGAAGTAACTTAATTAGCTAGGAGCTGTGTAGATTGACGTTGTACTCTAAATACATGTAAACCTCTAAAGCTCAACAAATAATTATATGGTTCGTTTATTCTGATGGTGCAAATGAAATCGCGTCATGAGGCAGCTCTCGGAAATGAGAGAACATGCTTAGTGTAGTATAATCAAGTGATGAATTAACATTTCTGTTTCGGTAGAGCGTAATGAATAATTCATGGGATTGGCTTCTATACAAATGGGACAGATATCATCGTGGTATATCTACCACTCCAACTGGCAGATTGATATGGATTTTTTTCTAATTCTTAATAAAACTTGACAATATATCATGTTTTGTAATATTATCTCCTTGAGGACGTAATTTTTCTAACAATCGATCATACTTAAAAAAATCATAATATCATATTCTTCAATGTCCAAAAATGCATATAAATTCTCATTTAAAATTCCGATTGTACATTTACTGAAAAAGCTTAAACAAGTGTTCAAATTCCTGCAAGTCTCTTGGATTTTTCTTTATAGCCCTGAAGGCACTCGTCCAAGACACTGGAACGCTTTTAACTGACAAAACATTGTTGGGAAAGAAGATATTTACTATTGTAGAGGGATTGCAGCCGGTCATGAAAATAACTATCGCTGAAAAAGATAATATTAAAGTTACTGAATAAACTTACAATTTAATGTTATTATTGCCATTGATTTTTTAATCAAACTCTGTTCGGATTCTTCTTGAATTTTTTAGTCTAAAATTACGTTTATTAAATTACAAAAATCAAATCAATGCTGTACAAAATTTATCTGATGATAGCAAAGTGCTCCAAATCCGAAAAGACGAAGGCCTTGTCATTTGCATAATCGAGAAATTGATTGAAGCGTATTTTCTTAAACACCCGGGAAAAAAGGTTCATAGATTTTGAGCCAGATGCTTTTCTAATGGGAGGGACTTACTCTTTGCCTGTTTTAGGCATGTCTGCCTGTTGATCGCTGGCTCTTTTTATATTTTAAAATTGTTTTAAATGTAAAGTAATTTAACATCCCGGTCAACAGTTATTTTCTTTTTCAAACTATTGATCACAAGAACAGTATTCAAAAACACTTTATAAGTTCCGGGTGAAACACAATTCTTTTGATTTTCTATAACTTATATAATTATATGAAAATTTAGAACAAGAGTAATTAAACTGTTTTTAATTCTGATCACCTCGATTATATATTAATTTAAACGACATTCAGTTTCTTCGATACAATTTTATTGAATAAAAATATCAACGAAAATTTCATTATTTTGTCGAGCTGTTTGTGCTAACGTCCAAATCTAATTTAAATAAGCACTTTTGTTGTTTATCAGCCTCTGGGAAGATTCTGTTATTAAAATCGAGTCTATGCTACTAGGTATAAGGCATATTGTTGTTTGTTCGTGATGAGTTTTAAATTAGGCCGCTACCGGGTACTAGCGAACATTCGTGACCCGCTTTAATCGCAATTATAAAAAGGCTAAAACTAGAACGTTACTTTTTGCAAATCAATTCATTAAAGTTTAATGACTGATATTTATGTCGCCCTGAAACACTATTTATTATACGTTTTATTTACAGAGCCTCCTTCTAGAACATATCGTAACGAATATAAATTCAATAGGATAAATTGCATATTTTTAATAAACGTACATCTGTGGAACAGAATTACAAAGAACGCTTTACAAGAAAACCCTCATAGAATTTGGTTATCTTCGGCTGCATTGGTTTAAGTCAAAACTAATTAAGGACAGGAAGAAATGATTTCATGCTTTTCTTTCATATTATAACAACTTTCGAGAAAGTAAATTGTGGTGAAAGTTTAACAAGAAACAGATTATAAGTTAAGGATATTTTATTGCATTTCTAATAAAATTATGATATACAAAGCTACTAGTATTTTATACTCTAGAAAATTACTATTATTATATAAAAAAGGAAGATAGTAACTTTATATATAATAAAATGAAACACTTAGTAAAATGTTTTGAGGCATAAGACCGCAACGAATCGCTCATGAATAGATGCATGCATGCAAGACGCAAATCCAAATTGAAGCCATTGACACTCCGAATTAGATTGGACGCAGAGGACTCATTGAACGAAGTGCTGGGATGGCGCTGCAAATGAAACTTAAACACACGTCTGACTGTGATTTAGTGGATCTGATTTATTTAACAGAGCGGATCTAATGCTTATTACAATTTAAACTCTTTAATGAACATTATTTTTAACAACGATTAACGTCTCTCGTCTATCAATTAACACTAATATATGCTGAAAGTCGTTATTGAAACGACGAAGTCAGGAATGACGCTAACACTAGTAAATAATATCGATATTAAATATATATAGATGTTATTATTCATTACAAATTTTTATTTCAAAGTTTTTATTCGTGCCTATTTGCTGTTACGCTCTAAGCGGGAAAATGAGAGCTGAATAAATAAAAAGTTTTAATTCATTACAAGTTATATTAATAAGTGCCACACTCGACCTCCTTCTGAATTCAAACAGCGTTTAGTTAACTTGATGCTCCCATATACGCAATTAATCCACGAGGGAGAAGCATGAACTTTAATGATAATTTACACAGTTACGCCTTGAAATTTTTATACCTTAAAGATGTCCATAACATATTGTTTAACGTGTATCGTTATCTGTCATTGCATAATTATTAATTTCATGAATGAATCGTAATGGTTTGAGTATGTCGTAGGTCGTCCGGAGCCATCAGTGAGGTGGCTGGTGAACGGAGTACTGGTAGATGAGGAATACGAACACAATACTGGAGACGTCATAGAGAACAGGCTCCTGTGGCCGGCGATACGTCGGGCGGACTACGCAGCCGTGTTCACGTGTCAGGCTGCTAACTCACATCTGGTGCCGCCGAAGGAGGTCTCGCTCGTTCTGGATATGTTCCGTAAGTGGAGTGGTTACTCTATTTATAATTCAGTTAAATACTTTAACAAGGGCCATTTAAGATTGTAAAAAATTAAAAAAACAGAATGGATTTTAAATTTTATTCACTTTTCACTACAAGATTAATAACTCGGTTGCCGTGTTGCAGTGCGACCACTGACTGTGGAAATAAAGAAGCCTTCAGAGTTGGGCGAGGGCGGCGTGCTGACTTCGGAGAGGCGCTATGAGGTGGCGTGTGAGTCAGCTGGTAGTAGACCACCGGCACAGATCACCTGGCACAAGGGAAAGAGACAACTGAAAAGAATAACGGTGAGTGAGATACAAAATATAATGACGACCTCCTGCTTGTACATGAATGAGAATTGCGTTTTATGACAGCAGGCTTTATAGATCATTCTAGTAAATCACTACAGTAAATGAACCTATTACGCGGAATAATTTGAACAAACCGCCCGTTATTAGATTGTGAAATGGCAGAGCTACGGTCATGATTATATTTTAGCGGATAATAATAATGATCCAACCGTTATATGAATGAGTAAGAAGCCTGGCGACCGGCCAGCGTTCCTCCGAGCGCTGGACGACACCGATGTTGGAGAATCGATAATCGATTTGATAACACTTTTATTTGAACCAATTTGAATAGACTCTAAACGGCTCGGCTGTGAATAACACCTGGCGTTGGCCAATAAGCGGCAGATATTGCCATATGGCCGATTAGCTTCGGCACAAATAGACTTAATTCCCGGTAAAAGTATTTCCTGCAAATATCTTTCTTGTATTTATTATAAACTACATTTATCCTATTTTCACTGTTACAAACGTTTATTTTACGATTAGATAATAATAATGTATTTCTTATTACGAAATTTATTTTATTTTATGTTCGAATATTGGCATCAACAGATAGTCCATCGTCAACTAAGCTTAATATAATTAGTTTAGTGACGTGTACTGAGAATCAATCGAGCGGCCGGCCCTTATCATCATTAGAGAGGGAGAGAGAGAGACTACCGCAGGATTAATAGAATAGTCTCAAGGCGTACCATCGGGTTCCCTAATGACTTCTGAATGTGACACGATTAGAATGTATGCTGTTTCAACGTTACATTCATACTTATCTTATATATACAAACATTATATATTGAAAAAACTATAATAACAATATATTAACTTCATAACGTTTGTCACTTTCCTAACCTTTTTTAATTCGTATAACAAATTTATTTCAAATGGATCCGGTCCGAACCACACAATAAGATTGCAGGCGCCGCTCACTGTATCAAGAGTAAACCTATTTATATTAAGGGGTTATTGTCTAATGCCTTGTGATTAAATTATGGGCGGATTATATTGATTGTGAGGAACGGGTTTGTTACAACGCACGCCTCGTACAGGATGTTATATGTTGTATGAAATATTATTAGACATTTATTTTAATTTTGTAATATTACTTCGTTGATTTTACAACGAGATAACGTTTTAGGCTACAAACCGCTTTAGTCTCTTATTCAGTGTTCACTATCGCATTAAATCGCTACTAAAAGTAGTTTACATATTATTGTGTTCAATGCTGTGCGTTGTGCTCAATACAAGAATCGACATGTTTTACACTTTTACTGTATAAAAAATTTATCTATATACATATATAAACAAAGCAAAGCTTACGTACATTTGCTTTCTCCTTTTATCACATGTAGGCCAATGAAAGACCATTCATATTATCATACATGAACGATCAAGAGCGGAGCCAAGCCAATATAGGGCAAGGCGTTGATTTCATGTTAAGTAGATCCTCAATACCACACAATGCCTATGACGACGACAAGTAATGCCGCATTGTAATACATTGCTCAGTAAATAAGAAGGGATGCTACGTACGCAGCTGTCGACGGCGCAATATATAACGGATTAAGTAATGAGTCCCAGTGCAGCGACTCGCTCTTGGGCGGTAATTAGTGTGGGTGATAGACGCTGTTGGCACTAGGCCAGCCCACTATCGATACCAAGGGATGTTCTAACCAATACTCCATATCGATGTCTTTGATATTCGTGAACCATTTAAGTAATAACTGGAAGTTAATTCGGAGTCGGCTACATTTAAGCCGAAAACGAAATGAATCGTTGTTAATTAATAACAAAATTCAATTTAAAATTCTCGGGAAAAGATAAATAAAGAATGTTCAAAAAGCAATAAAACCTCAATGAGGTTTGCGTCATTTGTTTACAAAAATACTTATTTATTCCATGGAAATTTTTAATTCAATGATTGCAAACAGTACGTCGGCCGTCATTGTCCTTTTTTAAATATTAATAAACATCATAAGGACATATTTTAATCTAAACATTCGACAATTGTAGAAGCACATCTCTCAAAGGCGACTTCAAAAGTAGCACACGAAGGTTGGAACTAATCTCCACCGCAGCAAAAGTTGCCACAAAACGATGTGTAGAATTAATTACTGCCAACAATGGAAGTATTAACTGTTCGTATGTTCGTCACAGTTATTTATTGTGTGTGTAAAAAAACTAAGATTTTTGAAATGTTTACAGAAATATATTTTTTTTATGTGAAAGGTGGCAAAAGAGCAGACTATCTACTGGATGGGCAGTAGTGACCGTCGCCCATGGACATCCATAACATAGATGTTGCGGATGCGTTGCCAACCTTGATTGTTGAGGAAACGGGAGGGATGGGAATAAGGAATTGGCAGGAAAGGGTGGGAATAGGGAAATAGCAACCGCCTCTCTCACTCGTCGGACAAAATGCTCCCACTTAAGGCTACATTACGCCGATCTTCTGTGAGAGGGTGGTACTTCCCCGGTCAGGCCGGCCCATGTTCAAGCTGTAGTTACTTGACCACAGCTAGGCTCTACCACCTCAAAAAGTATATTTTTCTTATAAGCATTTAGTTTTGATGATTATTATGGTAATTCTTATCTTATTAATAGTTATTTATTTTGCTTTCTCGTGATATTTTGTGAAAGTATAAAATATAAGGTTGTTAGCAGTTGCATAAAAAAATAACCGAAAACCGAAAACTGCAGTTCAAAACTTACTTTCTGTGAATTACCTTTACGTTGAAATAAAACATTCCTTTTTGCTAACTAATCTAAACTATGACTACGAAGGTAAGGAAAAAGGAAAAACCTTTTTCGTAGGGCAGCCAGTTAGCAGCAACAATTATCGCGTTCATTGAAAACTCGCCTCGACCGCACTAACTAACTAACTCCGAGCTCCCAACATCATATGCGACACGCTATCACACAGTGAACCTTTCAACTTACTTCTCTTATCGGGAAGGTAACATCGCTGCTAACACTACAACTAGTTCTTTTGTTCTGTTCATTCTTTTCGACAGAATAAATTGTCAAAAATGTACTTATCTTTAATGAAATTCGTAATATTACCAAAATCCATAAGCTTCAACTCTCAGGCAGTGGTGATAACTAACAAATTAGATTTCTCAGTAGAAATAAATTCAATAAAAATATGTTATATTTTCTAAATCCATTAACATATATATCGTGATGTGTGAATGCACGACGTGCTCGTATAGAGAGAAAATTGTGTAAACTTTGCGGATGATTGATTCTGAAAGGGTTCTGTGATTGATGACGCAGCATTCCTCTTGTTTTTAATCTTTCCAGCTCCGATAGTTGCATGAGTAATGAGAAAGGATCGGAGCCCACATATGATTTAATGTTACTTCTGTTTGATTGTAGTGTTCTTCTATGGAATGACTCTACATGTATTGCTACTATTACGAGCTGGGGCGATCTAGTAAATGATGAAGCTATTTGTTTCTGTTCTTGTAGCATTTGCTAATATTATGATGTAAATAAATAATTCTTGCGCAGGATACTTTTAGAAACATAGTCCGCAGTACAGACATTATATCGAAATATTCAATCAAATTTCCCACATCTACAATCCGCTCAGTACAAATATGTAACAACAGAGGCAGTGGACATTGTGTCGCCACAAATTGTAGTTTAGATTCAAATCAATGTCATTTAAATTGCGTAATCAGAAACTAATGCCGTCGGCTGTAAACAAATGCATGGATGATAAACATTTACTATTTACATAACAACAGTTATACTTAATAAGTTCTTATATAAAGACTATCCGTCGTGGTGATTGTTCAACTTCACCAACAACCGTTCACGTTGAACGAACAAGAAGTGAAATGTAAATGAAAGAAGCGTTTATTGTTTCATGTTTTAAAAGTAACAAACAACAAAAGCTCGCCAGTAATAAGACGCGGAGTGCTTTAGTTTCTATTATCCATGGAGTACGTCAGGAACTAATCAAACAGCGGTTATCGTTCAAAAGTGATTGCGGTTGCAGCGGTACCGTCTTGACACATTTCATATCAGCTCCCCCCCCTCTCCCCTCGCCCGCACGGCTGTGTGCCCCCTTCATAACGGGGCACATCCAATTTCATCCATTCTACCGTAGTAGTTATCGTGAAGCAAATCCAATTATATCCACTCATTCATTGAAAACTTGCGCCAACCTCCGTGAAATGTCTGAACAGTAAGAATACCTGTTCGCTTTTGTTTTAAAACATCGGGGTATTTAACACTAAACAAGAACTTTCAAAGGCTTTTGTTTTTTTCTTTGTGCTTTGTTCCGCTTCATGACTTGAAATGGTCTGACGGAACGTTGATTGAAATAAATAGATATATATTTTAAAGATGAAAAAGACTCTTTTCTATGAAACATTTACGTTGAGAGTTACAAATGTGTCATTTACATAGTTTTATTTAAAAACAATATATAAAAAATGTTGCCCTTTTTCACATTTTGCTCCACGTTAATGATACTTTACGACTGCTACGTACCTCATCTTGATGCGAAAATTTAATAAAATGCTTAATTTATTATAGAAAAAAGGGTTCCGGTTGCGATTACAATAGTTAAAGTATAGTTAATTTTGAGGTATACATATAACTTCTTAACAACCATATGAATGGGAAGACTATAGTGATAATACCAATTTAAATAATTACAGGATTACGTCCGTCATAGCTGCGATCTATAAACTATGTCAAAGGTTAACGGATGTACTAGAAAAGTCAAATATCAAATATATAGTTATATCAAATTTACAATCATTAAAATTGAAAATTATAAGAATTGGTCATCCATACAAATTGAAGGTTTACGAGAGATTTAGAAATTTCACATCGGTCTGAACGAGCTCATGTCAAATTTATAATCCGGTGTAAGCCGGCGATAGATCGTCGGTTACAGGAAACGGCCGTTAACTGAAAGACCGTGGGATAACAGTGATTACTGAAACAGCAGGAACGGATCTAGGTGCAGGTATAATTAATTCATTAAATAAGAAAGAGAGAGTAGACAATTTGAAAACGACATACAGACCGTTATTATATTGAGTTATCTATTAATTTAATACCACTGGATCGGCATTACAAATCCATAAGTATCTGTACAATTGGCTGCCATCCGTGAGCTATCTGAAAGATTTGTAGGAATCCGAGAGCATTATATAAAGTCATCGGTTGAAACGTGGCAAGAATGAAGTTGGCGGCGAGCCACGCAGATAATTATCTCTTATTAACTTACCGATACTACTTAGTGACTATGACAGTTGGATTTGATCTCGGAGCATGATTAACATTATTATGGACGTGTTGTATTATTTCTTAGAGCTAGTGGAAGCACATTTTGTTTTTGGACCTATTAAATCATCAACTATTTTCATATTCTTATGCCATTAGCCGTATCGTATTACGGCGTATCAACAAAGGCGTATAACATACAATCCAATAGCAAACATTCGATATGTTTACAATGCCTCGTCTCAAACTGTACATTAGAGCAATTTAGATGATAATACACGGGCAAATATTTATCCCCTTTCGTTATTCACAAATAATAGTATCCGCACCTCGGAGGCGGATCGATATAACGGCGATAGTTCATCTTAAAACATTGTGAACTCTTGAAAAACTATATTTTTAATATAATGATTGGATCAACTAGAGTAAGAAAATATCTGAAGCAGTCCGAATGTATAGGCGACCGTTTGGAATAGCCGTAACGTATTTCGTACTATTTGAAAAAGACCAGCCGACCTTGTTGAAACTATTGAGACACTTTGTAATCTTAAAGGAATACTAGGACACTCAATTATATTATAAATGTGACACTACTTCTACAATTTCGATAAAAAAAATGTCTTTTACGTTCAAAATCAAGTTACTGGTCGAGGAGATCATATTATAAAAAATGAGATCTAAGACTTTCGCGAGTTTTATTCATTTAAATTAAACTAATATTTTTTCAGATATACTACGCGTGCTTTATTTTTGTAAAAAACTACATAATTCCGACGTTTCGGTTACTTTTCACATCTCGTCTGAACGTGATCACGGTTGCTGAAAAGTAACCGAAACGTCGGGAGTATTTAGTTTTTTATAAAAATAAAGCACCCGTAGTAGTTCTGAAAAATATTAGTTTCATTTGGATATTTTATATACATTATTTGGTTTAACAGAAATGCTTTTAAAACATTTTGAGAAAATGTTTCACTGAGAACATGCAGACAAAGAACTCGGCAGTTGCCATTTTTAAGGCGTCATTCATAAACTGGTTTTATGATTGAATTATTTCATAAACATCACTTCCTGCCAACTATTAATAATGGCTTGATTCGGGAATGGTTGTCATATTACCACTAGTTTTGAAATATTTATATACTTACAAAACCATAAAATTATTCGAATACTTTGTTAACGTTTCCGAATTGAAAGACAACAGTGTCTAAGCGGCTGAGGAACTTAAGACTTCTAGTTACTTCAAATGCCACGTGTGTCCAATAACATTGAAAATATTAAAACATGTAGAGATCATTCGCTCCAACGGTTGCAGTAAATCGTTCGTGCATGCGATTAAATACTTCACTGACTTCACCGTGTTAAGGCGATGTGAGCTGATTCTATTGATTCACAAACAGAAATCTTAGGCGAAAATATTTATCTGCTTATTCTTGTATTTTTAATTAATTTATTAATTAATAACTTAAATATGGACTTTTTTTTAGGGTTCCGTAGCCAAATGGCAAAAAACGGAACCCTTATAGATTCGTCATGTCTGTCTGTCTGTGTGTCCGTCCTTCTTCCCGTATGTCACAGCTATTTATTTCCGAAACTGTTGGGCCTATATAGTTGAAATTTGTAGGTTGATGTATTCTGGTAACCGCAATTCTAATTTTGAATAAAAATTAATAAATTTCAAAGTTACAATGCACTACAATAACTGATATATTATGTTATCGACTTGCTGCTACGGCACCCTTCATGGGCGAGTCCGACTCGCACTTCTCTGATTTTTTTTGTAGAAGTGTTTCAAAACAAAACCAAAAACTATTTATTACTGACAAACTATTGTTAGCAAGAATAAATAAAATCAAAATTGGAGACTTCAATACGGTCACAATTATATTATCATATTTTTTCTCTGTTTTAATCATGTTACCTTACACGTGATAATGAAGAATAATAATAATTGTATTGAATCACTGCCTTGTAAATCTCCTAGATAAAACCTCCTATAGAAGTAATGTTTTTAGCATGTAAAGCGTCCCGTCTTTAAGTTCTAGCCCGTCCAGGGATCTCATTTATCTGCCAAACTACATAATCATGAAGGAACGATCTCATAGATCCATAATAATCTAATTCGAGAATAAAGTTATAAAATTTTCTCTCCGAAAAAAGGAAAACTTCCAAGTTTCTGTGACAGGCGAATCACCGTCCTCAGCAAATGGATCCAAGATAAGAACTGCCAACAAAACTTCACGGACATAAAAATACTATTTTTCCCCTTTGTTACTTCATTTTAAATGCCGTATAATTCAATTATAAGAAAAAAATATCAACAAAAAAAACGTATATTTTCGAACCTGTGCATACGAGTATGTCCTGAACATTTAACGTATTCGCTGGATAACAAAACCTTTAAATCTGAAATAAATCTTTCTTAGTTGGATTTATATAGATTTTCAAGTACTTGTCTAGATATGTATAAATATTCAATAAATGTTGTACAGATTGTCTTACTTCTGTTGTGTTTACTGAATTTTAAGGCAAATCGTCGCCGTGAAACGTTCCCTAAATTGCTTTCTTAAATACAAATAAAACGGGAAAATGACGCTTAATAATTCACTGGATTCTAACAGTCTTAACTTCATAATATTTTCTCCAGGACTTCGTTTTTAACTGGCCTCGTTTTTGTTAGAAGATCAATTTTATTACTTAATTTGTGATATATGAATATTTATTTCAAGTAATATTTAATAACAATAATACATCAAATATATTTTTTATATTTGTAAAGTGACGTAAAAGATTTAAACTAGCTTATTAAAGTTTAAAATTCAATAAATTTTGTTTAATATTGTAATCTCTTAAAAAAAATCAAAAGATGAAGCTTGTATATGACGATGCGGGTAAGGCGGCGAGGGGAAGCGAGCAGGAGTCTTGAAATGTTTTATGAGATCCAAAGAAAAAGCAAATGGATGAGGGGAGTCCCCACTTGAAGTTAAGCGCTTGATATTTAACATAATCATTATTGTACAACTTTTCTCGTTAAAATGAAAACCCCAGTTCGGCGTCTGGGAAAATGTGCGTAGATTGTCTAATGAGCTCATCAAATAACGAGATTGATGTGGTGCCGTTGTACTGGTGATGATGAGTGGAAAATTAAAGGCTTTTCTAATTTAATTGTATTCCAATTTTTGTTTATAATAATTATAAAAGTAAAACAAATATTAGCTAGTTATAAAGTAAGAAAGAAGAAGCTGTAAAATAGTTTCTGAACACTAAATTTAATTCTTTGAAAAAGACACCTTAATATTTAATGAAGAATGTTCTGTGAATGCCAATGGTTCATGTGAACAAAGCAAATTTAGTTGTTTTATAAAAACATTCAGTGATGCCGGATGAAGGGTGAAACGGAATTCATGTTAGCCTTCCTTACAAACTTCTTCTCTTTCCCCAAGTTTTAATAAAAACTGAACTACTTTTCGAAGTTGTAATTTAGAAAACGAACTAGAATTTTCGAAAATAACTTTTCTTAGCTCGTAAAGTTATCATAGCATTTGGTATTCATGACTAGCTCAAGGATATTCAATATCATCAATACATACATGAACCTACACTTGACAACTTCACGACCCCGTCTCCTCCTGCCTATGGATTAGAGGGAATGTTGTAGTTCGTATTTTATGTCACGTTCAAATTATACAGTTGGTAAATATTATATGAACTGGGTCACTAGGACTTCATAATGTGTAGATCAGATCGTAGCTTTGTTGCAACACACACATATACGTACTTATAAATGTCGTATGTGTGTGTGTATAATATGAATTGCATACAGAACCATAATATCGCCGCATCGAGAACTACTTGAATAAAAGTCTTCTACAATAAAATAGATAGGGCTTCATTGGTTTTGTATACATTTGTGGCAGCTGTACAGAAGAGAAGTGAAGCACGCTTGATATGATATCAACAATGGGCCGGTGGGAGTCGTAGTGGAGAGAACTTTCCAGCCACAATCGCCTGTTTGCTCTTATTCCGTTGACTTTTTGTTACGGCACAGATGTTGCCTTTTTGTCTCCCATTAAAAGCCTCTTAACAAACAACTCTGTTTATAAAACTTAATTTATTTATATGACAGAACCTTTGTTTACAAAATTCTTTGCAGATATTACTTCAACATATTTTGTCGAAGTATTTTAAATAAAATTTGAGAAGCAAGTTGATAATTTTTTACAAGGTACATTTTTTAATTCCCAGTTTTACTTGAAACCTCACATTATGTGCTTAAATCAAACTAAACAAATATAAAATCGTATGTATAGTGAATAAAAGTTTTAAAAGGAAATACATTTCCGTTAAAAAGTTTTCTCTGAACGGAACATAAGAAAACAAGAAGTTAGTTAAATTTCAACGTACGACAACTTCAAAATTTGCCAATGTTATCAGTAATAGAAGTCAATTTCAACTGATTCTGGGGGCCAAATCTTGCGCCATCTTGATAAATTCGAATAGCTGTTGGAGCCCGGCCCGGAGCCTGGCTGTCACAAACAATTTTTGAGGCAGTCATGCAACATTTGACATAAGATAGCTTCGCGATTTCAGAGAATGATTGCGTTCCTCTGAACACTTACTTATATTTATAAGTTTTCTTTGAATTTTTATTTCTAATGTGATAAGTTTGATTCTATATTATATATATTTTTTTGTATTGTTACATGTTTCTCTACCGTCATAATACTATGACAGTATTACATATCTACCTTAACGTAATAAAATTACAATTAAGATGATATCACACCGCTTTGAGCTTACAATGTTACACCTGACAAGATTGGCTAGTTGCCATTAGCCCAACTCCTACAAGTCGCGTCTCTAAACAAAGGCAACACGGAACACGTTGTATCTTTATGTTTTTAAATTAAAGCTTATAATTGTATTTAAACATTGAGGTTTTTTCCATACAATCTTCACTATTATTTAGGGCAGAGAAAATATAAAATGTTACTATACAAAATACCTCAATATCGAAAACGCATCACATTAAAATAAATGGAATATTTAACTGCGACGTAAAGAAGAAATACTGTAAAGAACAAAGTGGGAAACATAATAGTGACATTAAGTAGTCTTAAGGATTTTGTATGGACGATGGTTGTATCGTTAAAACAGAAGCGATGGTTATTGTTGGAGGAAAGTATTCTTACAAAATACTCTATTAAAGTAAATAGGGTTTACTTAATATTTTAAATAACATTGTCATAGAACTTAAACATCAAAATAAGCACACCACAAGTATACCACTTTCAACTTAGCTGAAAGTGATTCGTCTAAACAATCTAGTGATAACATTTTGTTTAGCATTAAATAACACTTTGCTGAGTAATTTTCAAACAAGTAAAACCAAAATATTCACTCTAAGGATATAAGGGCTGGGTGAGATACTAAAAAGGATTTAACAATATCGTTTATATTTATTCCCATCCGAAGCTAAAAGTCTTCGCGTACTAAAAATATTTGGAAAGGCTAAAACTTCTGTCCTTCGGAGCTGTGTACGGAGCGTGTTGTTGTTGAAGAAACAGCTACAACTATATCATGAGCGGTCCCCTCGAATGGTCTCCTAAAAACAAACGACGGAAAAATCTACCGCGAAAATGTTTCTTGAATCATTCAACAAAGAAATGTCATCGTTGCTTTTATTTCACAAACATCCTTGCATATTGAGTAGATTCAAACACTTAACGTATGTTATTTTTACGTTAATATTTAAAAACGAATTTATCTTTAACGTTGAGCAACAAACTTCCGACTAGTGTTTTACAATGAATAACTTGTATCACAATATTATAGACTAATTGATTAGAATTAAAACCATTAATAATAAATATTAGATGGTTTAATAAGTTTTTATAAACATAGAAAGGATAAACGGTAGGTCTGAGGGACCGCTAAGGTGAAAATCGTACTCATTACCCAGTCAGATTATTCATATTAATGATGTCCAATATGAATCACTACCATAATTATGTTTAAGTCTGACCTGAATAGTTTTGTTTCTGAAGTCAGTGTTATAGTGTTGATGAAGCATTGAATTCGTTGTGAGTGTCGTCAAGTGAAAGACAAGTCGTTGCGGGTTGTCGGTGCCGGTCACATCTGTCGCCTCTCGACAACTTGGAGACTTGGTTCCGATTTCCCTCGAGCGCCATTGACGTCCGAACAAGTTGCTTCATTTTCTTCTTGCTCTAGCATTCGGTGCAATTCAATACTAATGGTGCATTGTTTTAACGCTTCCCTGAATTCGCTTTTCGTTGAGTTTGGGAATAGATGGTCTAATCTCTATCATATCACTAACACTGTTCATATAGAATTCCATGTCATGCGGAGGTAATCATAAAAAAAATCTACGTCTACATTTCACATGACCCTCGTTCGACATATTTTATTGGCTGTGCAGAGCTTAAATTCAACAGACATCTGCGAAGTTAATATAATTCAAATAGCTTTAAAATACCTTTAAGCATTTTTTCATAACAATATTATTAACAACTAATTATTATATTAAATAGCACCCAATGAAAAAATTTAACTTAAAAGTGAGTAATTGCTATATTTGTATTTAAGTTTCATTGTTTTAGATGTAATAAACACATACATATAGAAATTTTAAAGTGTAATTATATGTATGTGGTGGAATTTGTAGGTTAACATATTTTTTTAAATATTATAGAATTTACCTGTGACATTAAATTTAAAAGAAAAAAATATAAGATTCCATGATGATATGTATTATTTTGGGAGATAAAAGATGCCTTTAAAACGATATACTCCTTTAGACTCCTTCCCCTTTGTTCGAAATAATAACGTTTTCACCAAACTTCCGCACAAAGAAAGATGGCCCGTTATTCTCTGATACTTGTTATAAGTCTCTCGTTCTGGATATGTTCGGTTCATTATCTTGGTATCAGTTACTCCGACTACCACATGCAGCCTGACATTACACTATCACAGTTACTACTACGAGTATGTACAGACTCATACAGGGACGATGTTATGTCTTTGTGTGTATTTATTACTTCATCACGCAAAGAGCTTTATGCCGAATAAGCATTAGCTGCCGTAATGTAGTGAGACCTTGGTTATCATGGTTCCCAAGGCTCCCATGGGATCTGAAGCGAAGCCTGCGCTTGAACTGGAGGAATAAATTTGATAAAATGAAATAAAGCTGCGACGGCCGGGCTCATTACAGACGATCAAGGTCCTTAACTTATAACGTTAACACGCTATAGTTCACGGCACACGACAGACAGAACTCGTCGTTTAGTTCTGAAATTAATAAACACACAATAACTAACTCAGTTTGGTTTGATTTGATTTAGTTACAAAAATGAATAACGAGAAATATTAATGAGATCTAAGATTTTCGCGAGTTTTATTCATTTAAATTAAACTAATATTTTTCGGATAAACTACGCGTGATTTATTTTTGTAAAAAACTACATACTCTCGACGTTTCGGTTACTTTTCAGCAACCGTGATCACGGACAGACGAGATGTGTGTAAAATAAATCACGCGCAGTTTATCCGAAAAATATTTGTTTCATTTAAATGAACAAGATATATTTTTGAAAAAAAATAATTCCTAATATAGAAAAGAACTATTGATTTTAATAAAAAATTGATCTTTTAGACTCATGTAACTATTATTTTGATGTTACCATTTTCTATAAAAACCAAGACGAAGACAATATATTTCTTATAAATATTATTTTTATTTAACACATTATTCTTAAAATAATAAATAAGATTCTTCGATTTTTAAGTTCGACGGTTACACCAAACATCAAATTATTTTAAATTAATAACTTTGTTTCTTATACTGTAACATTAACAATCATCTTATAAATGTTCATTGTATAATGAGCGCTCAACGAGTCGAGTCTGCGAAGCGACGAGTCAATTCTAGAAAACTGAATTTTACAAACTTTTTCTAATGTAGTTGAACTAAATGAAACATCACGACTAGAGAAGACTAATATTATCAACGAAATATTAGTAAACGATTTGTTATCACTTTGCACAAGCTGTTTGAGATTAAAAAGAATGTAATAAGTTCGATCCAGTTGTCGAAGAATGGTCTGAAGTTGCCTCTAATCCATTAGCACTGGCCGCATCGACCGTCACGATTGCCGCATCCTATTTAATTACTTTAATGAGTACTTTCAACATCATCAATGCCAAAGCTAAATCATGATGTTGCTTTTTAATATATACAACCGAATATTTCTATGATATTTTACACTAAAAATTTGATCGATGAAGTATATCAACATTTCTAGGCGTTTTACTGTTTTTTATATAAAATTATCATACATTAAGGCATGTTTTTATCTATCAGTAATAAGGAGAAAGTTTCGCAGTAAAAGAATTCAAAGCAAGAATACGTTCACGCGATTTCTTTTCATACTAAGCTTCAATCACAGGTGATGCATATTTTTGCTTGTAGTTAAAATGCTACCCACAAAGCAAATCCTCGAATTCCTTAACGCTGTCAAGTCTTGAACTAATTCCCGCAAAAAATATGCGCAGTATCCTAAGCTTCCAAGTTAGTCAAGGGCTGTGTATGTCGCCGTGCCAGCTCCGGATCTAATCTCGCACTTTGACGAGCCAAGCAAACTGTGCGTTGACGTTTCAAAAGAACTTCTATTTTTGACATCACAAAGTCCAGTTTTGTAGTTCATACTCGAACTTGTTTACACATGACGTTCATGTTAGGACGCTCAAATTTTTATGTGGAACACGCGCTCTAGTAATATCATATGAGATGAATTCCCGCACTCAAATAATCCTTATTAGATTTAAGACATCCCCCTGAAGGAAGAACGTTTGGTAAAAAAAATATTCATTAAATATCCTTCTAATATACTTAAAAATACAGCTTTAAAAACGGATAAAATAAATAAATAACCATGAGTCCTGTAAAATCTGTGAAAGTACAAAAGCAAAGAAAAAGTAAATCTTTATTCACGTTTATACCTTATAAATAGCACCGGTTTGACTTTTCATAGCTGCAGACTGATTCAGCAACAAAGAGACTGCAGACGACGCCGGCTTCTACATTAATGGAAAGCGTGGATCCGTTTGTGAAGTAAACAGTTCGCCAATCTCCTGCAAAGAAGCGTCGGCAAACAGAATGGGTTAATTCCGATACATTTGAGTGATTCCAGAATGGTATGCGTGACTCATTTCGAAGGTTTTCTCGATCTGTTTTAGTGTATTAATCTTATTTTAGGGAAAAAAAATTATAAATATAATAAAGAGGTTAACATTTAGTCTATGACATTTTTACATAAATAAGAGTCGTTGGTCCTAAAAACGTCCTTGTACATCTCCCGAAATAACTCTTATTATTGTATTCAAAAGATTTATTCGAATGTCACATTAATATTTCCGTAATATACAAAGTAGCCCTCCGTCCCTACCCTCGAGGGAAGGCTTCGTTTTTCCGACGTGAAGTATGGCGTCCCACTTCACAACTTGAAGTTACCTCGTGCGAATTATCAAGCTATTTCGTGCTCCCTCGACGCCCAAGTCAAATAAATTGCTGGTCATGAATTTTGTTTTGTTCTATATTTTTCATTTCTTTATTTATTTTTTTCCACCTTTATGGTTACATCTAATAGGCAAGATTAATTTCTTTTTGTTTTGCACATTTCTTTTAAAAATACTATTAAATAAGTGTCATTAAAGATACGGCAGCCTCTCTAAAGACAATCACTTCTTGCGCTGTTGTAATAATATATTTAAGATTATATATTATTAATGGTATTTATTATAGTTACATACTTACCAATTATTAAGCCTGTTATTTTGATATAAAACATATATACGTCAAAGATTCCAAATATATCTTCTAGAATTAGTTTTAAGTTGTTTTAACTACATGGAATATTGTAGCCCAAGTTCCTAAAAACTAGTGAGCAAGTGACTTGCACCTTGTATCGGTAGTGAGGATGCAAGTCATTTGAAAAGGAACTGTGTTACACCTGTCATCATTAAAAGAAAGTTACGACGAAACTTACGAGTAGTAATGCGTACTTGTAAGTTAAAAATTTACATTGATAACATCCCCATAAAATAATAAATGTAAATGAATGAAGCTAAAACTCAGTAGTTCTAATTTGTAACTCAGGTGGAGATTGTTTTCAATAAATTTTAAAACATCATGCGTGTATGTAATGCAGCGGGACGGCTGGTGGACGACTGGCGGCGAGCCAGCTCTGCTACATTACGCCATAATGAACTTCGCGAATACGAGATTTGAATTTTGTAATTAGAACCCAAGCAGCAGGTTCATTACACATCACACAGGCATGAGTCGTCCGGGACATTACGCCTTCGTTCGTCATGATGTATGAAGCATGAAATGATCCCTGATGATCTTATACTTCTCTTTATTATTAGATATTTTAAAGAGAATTATATTTTAGTAATAATTTAACTTTAAGGAAAAACATACCAACGAAGGAACTGCAGAAATATAAGCATCCTTGTGAAAGGAAGACGATGTTTCATCAACTTGAAATGTTCTAAAAAATGTGCTGTATCATGATTACAGTTATCCCATTTTAAACTTTTTCAAAAATTAAAGTCATATTCAGAAATGTAGAAACATTTTGCGATCCGCAGTCCCAAACGAGTCCTCGGCAATTTCTACTCTAGTTAATCTCTAAGCACTGAGAATGCATTCGAGCACATTAACGCCAACTGAAACGTTTACCAACAGCGATAAAAACCATTAAAAATTGTCTACTAATTTTGTTGAGGGTAAATGATTTTCACAGGTGCTTAAGATTATATTGCATAGAAAGTGCTCAGAGTTATCTCCATCATAGGTATAATGATTTTTATTGATTTATTTTATACAAAATCAGAAAAAGTCTCAAAAAAATTAAGCATATAAAAAAAATCTCCCGTAATTGTGTTACATTAAAAAAAACAAAAACTTACAAAAAAAAAAAAACAAAGAATTATACACCGAACAGTGAAGAAGTCTTTTTGTTGGTTACTGAAGCTAGACATTTATGTGAATATCTGTATTCAAGCTATAGTGTTAAAAAGTCGCAGAGAGAGCCTCGTGTTTCAAGAATCCCGCGAGTTAGAGAAGTTGCCGGTCAAAATTCATAACAAATATTATTAATATCTGGAATCATATAAGAGTTTAAATTATTTTCTTTATTCAGGGATTGAAGTTGCTGGGTAAGCAAGCTTAAAGAAACCCAGGCAATAAAGTTAATTAAACCAATGTCTTCGGCACATAGGAACGTGCGATGCAATTAGATGCCCCACACAAACGAGCACCACTACTCTTTTAATTTCCTCAGTACTCGGAACTAAAAATCTGCTCCTGACATTAACTTATTAACTTTTAGGGTTTAAAAAATTTCAAGAGATTTTGATTTTATTGAGTGATCACAGAACAATTGTTATTCTGTACTCTTCTTCTTAGTGGTAACTGTATCATAGGTTCCTAGTTTCTTTATTATTGTAACTTTAACCTAAATACTGTATTATAGATCCTCAATTAAAAATACGCTTATTTAATTATTTTTTATTTACTTTTATATTTTGTAATATGATCGAATCCACCAATAAAAACGTGTTGTAGTTTATAAGGTAAAGTGAATACATTTCGGTCCGCTTATATTACAAATATTTAAACAATGTCAATTCGAAGTAGCTTAATAGATAAAATAAAATATAAATTGGATGCGAGCGAAATCTTTGAAATAGAATTTCATCACAATGATAGTCAGGAACCCAAAATTAAAATGTATCTCTAGTGTTATAACATAACACACGTTCCTGTACGAACATTTAGTGGCTCTTTGGGTATTACTTGAGAGATAAGTTTCTTTTAAGGATGATAATGAAAGCGTCGTAAAACTAAAGCGACTCTTACGATCACATAAAAAGATTTACGCCCCGGTGTGGCCACTTGAGAAGTGCCACTGCGTTTAAGCAATCTTGTTATTGAGTAGTCGTTAAAAATCTTTATTTTAAATATTGGCTCTTAGAAAATATATTTTTCACAAATTTAAAAATATTTTTTATTTACGTTGGAGACCTTTTTTAAATCTAAACCTAAATGAAATAAACAAAAAAAACTAAATGAAATAAACGAATATGTGTTACGGATCTTGACAAATTATATATGGTTAAAGTTGTGCGGTCTAATAAAACTCGGGTTTATATATAAAAGGTAACACTATATATAATGATTGCCCCTTCCAGTTTAATTGTTATTCGTCCAGTGGGACATAAAATTCAAATCAAATCGATAACCTTCATAGATTTATCATGAGAGAAAAATACTAAAATGATGGAAACAATAAAGTAAATATAAATTTTATACAATTATTTAGTCACAAAAAGAGCAAACGAATAATTTTGACTGTACCCTATATTAGTTTTAGGAACCATATATAATTAACATTTGTCAATTGTGAACAAAAAATTCAAATGACAACTATGTGTGTTATTTATTCCATCTAAAACATTACCAACTTTAACTGCAATATTGTCCAATTTACAAAGCAATCCAATAGAAATGTGTCCTCCGTCTTCAGACCTACGGCGAATCGCTCCAACGACAAACGATATTTCAAGAGCATTACTGCGAGGCTCGTATTCTACGGCCGACAATAAAGTTAATTTCGCAAACTAAACACTTCCCTCCCCCTCTCCTCCCACCAGCTCACCATCCTCTACCTCCCACTAACCCTTTCCACTTCGCGATAGTCCGACACGGGTCATTGGGCTGCACTCCTCTTTACGTAAAGTCCTGAACTTCGAATAAGCCTTTGTGGACATAAGGAAACTTCATCATACATCGTTTGATTTTGATTCCTTTGGTGATTTCTATTTTAGTTTTTAAAGCTCATTTTATAAGATTTTCATTCAAGACATATAAAGATTCTTCTTGAGATTTGGAATATCGATTTAGGTATTTAAAATTTACTTCGTAAATATACTTATGTGTATACATTCTCGTATATGTAAATAGGTATAACATTAATAAACTATAAATACATAGATATGCACGGATCGAATAAAACTGTGATGGAATATGAAATAAATATAATAATAGCAGGTATAATAGGCCATTCAAAGTAAGGCATTACGGTAGGAAGAAAGGCCGCGGGGAGCGATGCGGGGAGCGCCTCGTCGGTGTCCTGCGTCTCAAAGGAAACCCATTACAGCGCGGTCTTTGTGCAAATTAAAAGCCTCTCTGATATTTATTTCAAACGTTTCCCTACGCTACTATTTTTAAAGTTTTTATTATTCCTTTTACCTCTTTCGTCACCGCATTCACGTTTAATTAGGATGGGGTCTTACTTTATTTGGATGGCGCTTCGGTATTGCAATTTGAACAAGCTTTGAGACCAGCTGACCTTTTTAATACAACTGCGACAAAGTGTACGTTGACGACTAGAGATGAACTCGTAACGGCCTATTCATGAACTCATTGCAGTATAGGAGACATTTTAATGATAAAGCGAGAAATAAGAACGAGTAAAATTATTTTCTCGTTTAAAGAGGTAAAATATAAAATAAAAAATAGGCTCACTGGTTAGTTGAAGAGCGCGGTTATAATTTTATAACCTTAATTTATGAAACCTATTAATTAAATAACATCTTTGTTGGATATTTTCAAAGCAATCCAAACTAAATGAGGATTCATGATTAAAAAGTATCAATAATAGCTAGGTTATGATTTTATGTTCGAGTTAAATATTTTTTCTATATATTAAAGGCCTATAACATAAAAGTTTATTTTTAGAACTGAAATATGAAAAAAGGAACTTTTACTTAAAATTTAATGTTATTAACATTTAATAGTTATTAAAATACACAATATTAATAGACAACACCATAAAAGCTTCGTTGGACAGCCACTTCGACACGTATAAAATGGCTCGGGCAAGGCAAGGCACTCTCTCACCCTTAACGAGTGAGAGAGTGGAGCAATCGCTCAAGAGTCCTCCAGATGCGGCTAAATAAGCAGGACTGCATCTGATCTACAGGAGCCTCACCGGTCGAGAGCATCTTGTGGAAATTATTTAACATGGAAATATTGATATATTCGTAGGTATTTTATCCACTTGGGATCTTTCCGAGAGAAGGCTTCCACTTAAGTACCTGAAAATTCAAGTTAATCCAAGCAACGTACCTCGAATAAGCGCAGATAGACTATTCTCGGAAATTTATGGAGTGTGTGATTGACTTTAACAAACTCTCCCTCTAATTTGTTTGAGCTAATTGTTAGGTATGATATACATAATTGACAACACAACCTTCTAAACTTATTCTAAAAAAAAAAATTCTACATTTAAAAATAGGTAGTAGTAAATAGAATGCAGTCCGTAAGAGCTAGCCTGATCGTGATATTACCACCTTCTCGCAAAGATTAGCTTGCAACCCACCTGTGTTCCAGTTGATAAGTATATGCGTAGAAATCCTAAAACGACTTTCGATCTCTCTTTTTTAAACCCATTTCACTCTTTTTCTTCTCAATAGTTTCTTAGAAAATAACTCAGCAAGATCAACAGTAGCTACTTAACATATGATATATGTATCGTATATTCGCTAGTCCTTTATGAAACAAAGAAACATAAGTCGACTTTAAGATGACCGGCGGGTGTGTTTGAACACACTCAGTATATAAATGTTGCATGGTGTATGTATGTTTCAATCAAGTAACAGTAACAAACTTTATAATCAAAGAACAACATAAAATATGAAGATTTTCTATGAAAAATATTTATTTAATATGAATATATTAATTGCAATTATAGTAACCGAAGAAAGGAGGAGGATGAATCATAATTTATCATTCTTCTGTAGGATTTATAATAGAAAATATCTGCATATATTTCAATACTCTTCTCACAGTATTCCTAAATCTAACTGTCTTAATTCTGAACACATTTCACTAGTGTATGAGAGACATCTCCTAAAACATAGCGCTCTACACACAGAAGTAAGTTGGATGATTAGCAAATTTTTGAAATATTATGTGTTTTGAAAGCAATCGTAACACACGTACAAAACTCTGACCTCAAAGGAGAAAATGTGGAGGAAAAGTTTATGAGATGTTTTGAATTTAATGCTTCTGTACCAGATGCCTTTTTAGTCTATAATTTCTTATCAAACTGTTCTCGCCACATGTCACATTTCTTGGTTGTTGTCTGATGCCGAACAATCAAAAGCTATTTACCCTTAATCGTTTCTTGTAAGTGAGGAAGGTGGCAACTTTGTATCTTGGTGTTATTTACTTTTTGCTCGTCAATTTAAATATTTATTTTGACTACTGTAGACTTGGGACTTTAAAGTATTTGATAGCAATTTTGTGGAATATTAAAGTAAGCCTGTTTTATCCAGCAGATTTTTTAGATGTACCCACGAACCACTTTAATATGAGTTATTGTATTACTAACATACATTTAATCATCGAAGACATTAAGGCTTCCTTTCGAATTTTTCATTTACCAACCACATCAAGGAAAATATAAATATTCATCACATCAAAGGGGATCTAACCCGAGGACCGTCGAACAGATGCTTGAATTATGACACTTGTATCCCAAACAGTTATTAACATAAGTTGATAGCAGTTGTTGACTTCGAAACAGGACACGATAATATTGAAAGCTAATGTATCATCTAGGGATATGCAAATTGTTTTGAAGTACATCGTTGAAATATTAACTTGTTGAATTCCTTTCTGTCAGTGAAGGTAGCTCAGTGAGTTCAGAGATGTGGTCGTAAAAAAGGATTTCAATTATTAGAGTTAACATATGGGTGCGTTCGTAATATGTGAGTGTGTTCATATTTTATGGACTTTTTATTTAAAGAATTGAAACTATACTTCTCAGAAATAACGTCTGAGCGAAGATGTTTCATCATCTTAAGTATTTAATACAAATATGTTTAATCCCCAGAATTTAATCATAAATACTATTTTCTTATTTATTCATTTAAAAAGCGGAAAATAATAAATAGTGAAAATTACATCTCTAGTATTAAATAGACAAAAATATATAGTAACATGATGCAATTTAAAGATTAAATCCGAGGAGGGGCGACCTAATATTACTAAAGTCATACCTCTACACCGTTCATCTGGTATCGTTGAGTTTTTTTTGTGTCATCAACGTCGTGGTGATGGTATCGCGGAGCACAGGATGTTTTATTAACCCAATTTGTTAACTCTGCTCTGATCGTTATTAGTATGCCGCGTAAAATGAAGGAATAAGTCAACAACACAGATACCTAATTATTAAAAGCATCGAAAAGTTTAGGTAACGTTTATGTAAAGCATCATATGCTATGGATTTATATCTTCTTTATCTTGTGTTATTATATATTATTTTTTATTAAAAAAATTGCTATTTGAACTAAACATACATAAATTCATAGAAAATATTCTGTATCTGTATTTCTTTAGATATCAAAAACGTTATTGTAATATATTTCTTTAATAAATTTAATAAAAGTTTATCTAATAAACACCCATAATGCCATGTACAGAACCAATCAAATAATAAATTTTGCCTAGACATGGGTAAGTGAAGGGAATAATGCATCACATATTCAATCTGTAATATACTCTATGCGAACGGTTTTAAGTTGAGGATGGTTTGCAGTTCACATATTTACGGTTGCTCTGCGGTGGCGCGTTGTTTGCCGGCCGCAGTCATAGTTTGTTTTTCCGGTTTTCTCTCTCCCGTGATTATCCTCAACGTAATATTTTCTATGAGTAAACAAAATTCAATACTAAGATTAGTTTTTAAAAAGGATTTTTTTCTCTGCGTTTTCCTGTCCCTTCTAGAAAATTTTTACGCTTATTTTATAAATTAATGTTATTGAGCCATTGGTGTTAATCATTTTAGGATTTACACTTTTCTGAATGTTAGAATCGGATTTACAAAGGAATTATATAACACGATCAGTTGAAATGTCAAAGGTTTTCGTCACACGCGACTCCCCGAACGACGTGACGTAAGATATTACATTATGTCTATAAATCATATAAAAGTGAACGACAACATGACAAAATGATTAGCTCTTTTAAAATTTTCGCTCCAACAATATTGTCCACTTTACCGAAATACTTGGAAATAAATAACATGCCTCGGACAAAGAATGAAGTGTTACAATAAGAACGAACGTGTGTCGCGTGGTCATTAATCTGAGACAAGTCCCAGCACTGCTCTCAAAGAAACTCTTTCTTACAAAGAAATTGGCCCTGACATCGGTTCTTAGTTTTTTAAAATAATTAGATTAATAAAGATAATTTCAAACAGCATCGTTACTTATTCAACACTCGCATTATTGTTCGTTAGATTAGCTACGTACAAATAATAAAATATTTTACTTCAAGGCAGCCACAAACTAATTTCGAAGGTGTGTTAGGTTTACAACCTCTCATTTCACAAATTTATTTGAAGATATTAATTCAAAATATTAATTAATAAACATATTAAACGTAACGATTTAATGACGCGCGGTTGCATTTCCCCGCGAGCAAAAATTTGATTCAGTGTGCAGTAAATATTGTGAGTGTGTTGTAGTGCAAAACTGTATGTATGCATTTATTATAAGTTATTGTAATTCAGATTAAAGGAAATAATTACATTTATTACAAAAATTATGCGTGGATGGATTAACGATTTAAAAACTATAAAAAATACAACATTCTTTAAAACCGCAAGTTGTTAAATGAATTACAAAAATATAATTAATTATAAACAGTCCTCAAACGAGATAACAGCGGAAGACAAACAACTCGCATCTTGTCAATATTAAACAAGGAGGCGGATTAACTCCGTCATTATTAAAATTTACTCTGTTCATATTTATTTTCCTTCTTTGGTATTTATTCTTCAATCAATTATTCAAAATGTAATTATTTCTCTAAGAGTGCTGAGTCCATATTCAAACATACATTTCTTCTATCTTCTCTCGTAGTTGACGAGACTTTTATTGAAGCTTTCAGTCCTGACGTGAAGATATTATTGAGAGCTTAGTGAACTCGCAGTGCGCTTTCTTTGGACTTCTGTCAGCTACAGTCTTTGATGTGTACGATAGTGTATCGGGGTTCGAGATCGGCGCTCTCTTCATACTTAACTTATAAAAAAATCTGTTACTTAATACAAAGAATAAATCTTAGAACAAGCGATCAAATGAAACTGGTTTTGGATTTTTTTACATAATATTCTATACTAACTGAAATAGAAACTGAGAGTAAATGTGAGAAAAACATATTGATTCACAGCTAGAAGACAATTTCCAATCCATTTCCATCACAGGAGCTTTGACAGTATTTTATTTAATTCAAGATACATATACATATGAATGTATGTACATACGTAATTTGCGCAAAAATATAATAACCTTAAATTGTTTTATATTAAACATATATTATTGTCTTCCTTATCGGCGCATCACTTTATGATTAGTGTTATAACGAATACAAAACTCTGTTACACAATACGTGATGTGAATGATTAAAATAACAATTTTTTATAAAATATTTCTGAAATTCACTTTTATTCATAGTATGGTAATTTTTTTCGGTGTGCAAAATAAAATAAAATATAAATATTAACAAACCTAAGTTATTTAATAGCTGGTTATTTACTGAAATCATTAAAAGGAATCTAAATTAATAATAAAAGGAATTCGGCCCAAAACAAACGCGCACAGCAACTCACCGAGTTACGCTCCGAGACAGATATAATTAAATTATACTTAAGGTTCTCTTAATAACTGAGAATAAATTAAGGACATTTGGGAATAATTAAAAATGTAATGAATCTTTTAGAAATGCGGTTCATTAGACTAAGAATATTAAAAAAAGAAACAAATTGAATCGAAGAAGCAAATGGAGTCGGCGCGTGTATAAAGATATACACATGTATGCGGTGAACTCAATATGTATCAGGGAGGTTGAGTTGTAGTCGCAAAGACGATGAAACAGTAACATTTCCTTGGGGTTTGTTCCGTTAGAAACAAGACCTACTTACATTAACAATGAAGGCTTCGACACACCTGATGCTGATGCTGGTTGACACTGGCTCCATATGTCTTAAGATGAAGTTGTGTGTTAGGATTACTCAGTGAATGAAAAAATATAAATATGAACTGGCTAACTTCATACCATACTACTTCCGCCTACTTTATTATATTTTATTTTGATATTAATTAAAAGTAAAACCAAGTCGTACAGAGCACAAGGACGTAAACAACACGTTATAAAACAAATCGTCTGAGATCATTAATCAGTAGCGTAGTGTCCGTCGCCAGGTCACGGCTGGTTCATAAATCCAAACAGAATTCAGTGGACATTCCGCGGGGATGTCTCACAGCTTCGAGACGATTCCAACAAATGGACCACTGATGCTGTGCCAAGGAATTAATGACTACCTTCATTTACTTGACATCTAAATTTAGTTTCAAGAAACTAAAAAAAAATATTCTTATTTATTAAATAACATTAAAATAATGTGTTATAAAACTGATCTGATTAAAAAAAAATACTATAGTATAGTACAGTATAGTAGTAAAGAAATTTACTACAGTATATAGTACTATTTACTGTAGAAAATAAATATGCATAAAAAAATTATTATCAAAAATAAAATTTATTTTTCTTTTTAGACCTTGAGAAAAAATATTATATATATAAAAAAAATATATATTATTTTTAAATGAAATTTATACAACAATTTAATAGAAAAAAAACACAAAGTCTAAACATTTTCATAATTATAAAGAATCACAATTTTTTGTGAATCATTAGCAAGGACATGTCTGTTTTAAATCGTTGAAGGTAAAGCGTAATCTAAACTTTTTTGTACAATTTATATAACCGGTTCTATTTATGACCATCACGTAGTATCATAAAGTAGGTGCCCGGTGTGTCAGTAGTTCATTTCCCGTCAGTAGGAGCCGGGTCAGGTCGGCAGGTGCGTCACGTCCTGAAGAGCGACGCTGATGCAGCGCTCACTCTTGCTGTCGGAAAGCCTGCACTCGAAACTTGCAGGAAAAATTACTCGCTACTTTCTTTTTAATATCACAAATGAGCGAAAATATTCAAATGACATCGTAACAATTAAAATAAACCGATTACGATTAAATTATTTATGGGTGTGTTTACATTATAAAACTTTCAATAATAATTGCAGCATATTAATATATTATTTGAACAGATATAAAAATATAGAACTTAATGCCGCTACGTAAATTAATAATTATTAATCGAAGCACGCCCGGGTTATTATTTTGGGTTAAAAAAGGCAAGAGACAAATCTGTCGTATTTATTTATCGAGAGGCAGTAAATCACTTAACAGTCGCGCAATGCGTTTCATATTTTCAGCGGCAATAATACAAATTACGTAAATGTACTTTTGTGTAATTTCATTAAAGTTCGAACGCTTTCATTTCTGAAAATTCTTCTTGCTGTAACTCCGAATATTTTGTAATTTAAACATCAATAAAAATCTTTACATATCTTAAATGTGTCGCTAAAAATATAAAAAGTGTACGATCCAATTTATCATACGTTTATTTATCAGACTAATTTCTGGTCCATAAATCAGAAATAATAAAGACAACGTGCGCCGTCTCTCGCTTGAATCTATTTTATTTTAATATTGTGTTATATTATAATAATGCAACTTTGTCTTTCACCGATGGTGCACCGTTCACAATACACACGACTGAACTTAACCCGCAATGGACATTGTCTCGAGGTACACATCGGTATAAAGCAAGATGGCGCAATGCATAAGTAATGCAAGCGCCCCGACACCTCACACTATGTAGCGATTCGACATTGCCTTCTGAAACATATGAAAGTTTAATTCAGTAAACCAGGTTATTTTATGTTCATTCTCTATTTTTAAACTTAGTTTTGTCTGTTCCGTCACATCTTTTCTGAAATCAGATGTTGTTTATACAATTCACAAATATGTTCAGTTGGGATGCATGTTTAAATACACATCTTAAATTTAAGTCTCACTCTTGGGTGAATACTTTTCATGGGTACCAAAACCCTCTTTGAAACATGGTGAGTGCAGTAATTGAGTTTGAAAGGTGTCGCGGTCGGCAATCAGTGCATATTGACGACGAGTTCTGCTTACTGTGAGGACTTCCGAGTGTCGACGGCCGCGGACGCTAGACCTATTACTTTACTTAATGGACACTCTAAATAATTTTATCTTAGAATTTGAAAAAGCTTTAAATTGTAAAGAGTTTTTAAATGTTCTCAAGAAAATTAGGGAAGGATTTTTTTATCAAAAATTTAATTTTGAGACCCATTACTCAGTAAATATTAAAAGTAGACAGTTAATATCCCAGAAAAATAAAATAGTTTTCGTGTAAGCCTCGAAGAGAAGGTATTATTTTCTTGGAGACCTTGCATTTTATACTGTCTTAGTACACCTTAGGATTCCTTAAAAATTACCAAAGAAGCATCCTTGGACAGTATTTTTAAGGAAAACTTTCATAAGAACACTATAATTTTCCCTGTAGAATTCTGAAATATTTTTAAAAATATACTTGAAAAACTGAATATACTCTACTTTTAACTGTTAAGATGAAATTTTTGTATTTAATTCGCATACAACAAAAGTTTTTCATACCAATATGTATTGTACCATAACCAAGTTAATGCAGACAAATCATTGTCAAGTTACGTTGTATTTATAGTAATTACGTTGTTTGTTGCATCACGGCCTCTCAAGACATCTGCACAAACACTTGAATGGCTCTCTGAGGACTGTCGCCAAACAATAAGTAGTGATTAAATGTATGTTTACGCAAATGTACATAGTTTACAACCTTGTGCTCTTCATGGATACAATGAAGACCCGTGTTCGCTAAAAATGTTGTTATATTTATGAATTTGCTACTAAAATATTCGACACTTTCTGCACGTAAATGAAATTCCTTCAGATAATTCCACATACAACACGGACATCTCTCTTTTATATTTCTTGGCCTTCGAAAGCCTTAAAACAAAGTCGGTCGTAATGAAAATACCTGAGAGTCGGGAATAACTTTCACTTTATTAAAATTTGCATTCCTTCTGTTTTAACAACGCTATTTATTTAGAGTATTTTTTATCGTTATTCATCCAACCCTCTCTTACTCCGCTACAGAGGACCTTCTAGTAATATTTTAACTTTCTCTTTAAATAAAAAAACGGGTGTCCCACTTTTCTGTATTGATAGTCAAATACATTGACAATTAAATCAAACGATCAAAACCTCGTTTAAATAATTATATTTCTATATAGGTCTAAAGTTCAATGCAAGTTTGGCGCAAGTTTCGGATGCAGATGAATATAATCTAATCCTGCCAGCGACCGCGGTCATTGAATTAAACAAACTTTGGCGGCACTTTCTGAATTCGAACTAGTTGCTGTATTAAAGTCTCTATAGATACGACATGCATTAGATTAATATCATCTAATCTTCATTTGGTGAGTTTTTAATATATTATAAGATATCGATTCCACTGTGGTCCAGTTTATAATTATATTAAATAATTATATAACTCTAAACTCTCGTAATTTACACTTATTTATAAAAAAGTAAGAAAAATTATTTAAAAAAGTAGCTCAAAATGCTACTTTTGACTTGTAGAGAAAATAACAAAAATTTACAAAAGCACCCGGGACCATGAATTGTTTACACACAGAGACATCGAGATCAGTCAGCTGTAAAACGAGCTCGATGCGGACTTGTTTTCCTTGTATTTTTCATAATATAGAGTGTCTTGTTCTGTTTTTCACGGCAATTGACTGTTTAAGGACCATTAATTTTCTATTTTAAATTTAAAACCTGCTATATGTTATAGTCTGTCTATTCAAAGACGTCATATCTTTAAATTGATATGTAAACTTACAAAGATCGGTACATGTTTGCAAACGGACTATGTGCTACACAATCACTCACACAGCTGAAAGCTTTTTTTGCCAAATGTAAGAGGAAATGTTGTACTTTTGTTTTTGGAGCAAACATTTCAATAAAATAGTAAATCCTCTCGCTGTAGATCCGCTGAGTGCAACGCGAAGTTGAACAGCGGCGATGGTCCGCGGTCGTCACGGAACAACGGTTCGACAATTCAAAAGGCAATTAACATACAGAATTGTCGCTAATTAAACGGAGATATTCGTTAATAGTACCCTCCTCCCCTCTCCCTTCCAACACGCTCTCCCCCTCCCCCACCACTCTGTAACTCGCCGCTTTTAATTCGTAATAACATTACCTTTTAGGCTGGGACCCGTGATTCGTGTTTGCTCTGTAATCAACAAATCAAAGAGCAGACGGATAAGGTTGGCGCAGCGTTTTTTGCTCTTTAATAATTTAATTCCTCAAACTTCCGAGCCGAGCTGACTTACGAGTTATTGATAAATCAATGATTTCTGATCTCAGTGTGACTTATTTTTATCATATATCCAAGAAACGTAAGTATGTACTTCAAAAACGATTAATTACTTAAAGTACCAAAACCAATTTTGGAGACAAAAAATATTATTTTCTGTTCCGTGATCTTAAATTGACTAAAATCTTAAAATTTTAAAGGAAATTTTATTCACTTTCTATATATCCTGAAAGTGGAAAAGTTCTTAAGATTTGCGCAGCGAATGAAATCCACAAAATATAACTCCATAATGCGAAATCGTAAAATGCGAGCATTGTGGTAGGCGCTAATCTTAATCACGAGTGAGTCAGCGTGCTGTGCACTTTCATAATTCGGCTAGCTCCTGGCGGTCGGCCAAGTAACACTAATAAGGTCGACGCTCACACGCTGCTACTTGCCATGTGCCATGTACCGGCTACCGCCTACCGAAAAGACGTTAGAATGTCATATAAAAGTCCTCCTCTGTGACGAACTTATTATAAATGTCAAAAGTTTAAGGGACATTCGTAGTTTCGAATTCTTTGAAAACATTATATTTTGACCAAAATATATATTATGTAATTAGTACTGTTTTTCAGCAATGTAACATAAATAAATCAATTTTTTAAGATTTAACAAACTCAAAGGTTCTATTTATACTTACATATAGTCAAATTCCTCTGGTCAGAGGAATCTTAAACATCGAGACTAACAGAAACTTCAACCGAAACAACGATTTTATTTCGATTTTAAAAGCAACTTTTCCTAAAAATTACAAAAGTTTTAATTTCCTTTGTTTCTGTTCGAAGTAACTATTTTTCAATGTAGTAAGCTTGCTTCAGATTTAACTATTTTTATTTGTATTGTGTGGTGTTTCTGTAAGTTGATTTCGTTACAGTTACAGTGGTAACAACATTTCGAAACAACTTTTTGTTTCAACTAAATTATTTCATTCGTATTAAATTGAATTGTATTTAAAACGTCCCTTACTATAGAAATTTTAGTAGTCCAAGAAATGACAAAAAATATATATTTCCAAATATTGATTTAACAAATACAAACAATTCTTCTCATGAACGATCTCCAAGTAGTTGTCAAACACCATGATGAACATTATGCAGTAATGCAGTACAACTTTGCAGGATCTCGCCTGTACAATATATTGGCTTGTCCTATCTTTTATATGTATATTTATGTTTTGTTGTCTTTATATAACTTTTAACTACCTACTAAACTTCCAACTTCTGGTAAAATGTGCCTTTCTATGGATGGACGTGTATTATATAATATTTATTTATTATTGTGTTTACTTAATAGTCCTATTATACGATAGCCACGGACACATATATTATATTTTTCCTATTAATATAACATAGTCTGGAAGAGACCAATATTGAGCAATAAGACAACCTCATTGATTTTTTTTACTTATTATAAATAACTCTGGTAAGATCTACATCGGGCAGACTCGGGGAAAGTGCTATTTGTAATAATATCGCTGAAGAAACAAAAACTTATTGAACGTTATAAATAGTTCAAAAATGGACTTCCGCGATCTGAGAATCGGTAATGACGTTAAATCGTCACTAAAGTGGAAATAATAACTTCCCATGTATATTATTTTAAGAAACATTTAAGTTCGTTAGTCAAATCTCTGAGACGGTGACGTTCTATATGGAGTCTCCCCGCTCTCACGACTGCTCGACACAACACGGCTTACTCTGGGAACGTAATTCCTACAGTTTATGAAGACGTCGGTTACTCTCTCGTATGTTAATGCCGCACTCCTAGTTACTCGTGTAATCTCTTTGCAGCCTCGTTGTTATGCTACTTAGGCGATTGAACCTTAAACACTTTATTGTTATGTTCATTTGAAGGTACCGCCACAGTCGTATTTAAACCTCATAGGAATTCTCCCCGAGTTTATCGTAACTAATATTTGTTCATTCAATCTATTTTCCTTTATGCTATATATTTAATTTAAACTTCTGTTTCCATTTATGATAAAACTCCTAAATAAATAACGATAACATGTCATTAAATGCAGGAAAAAAATAGTAATTTTTTCACATATTATCAATCCTTCTCCAATTACTCGTCATCTAAAAATAATGTAATCAATTGAAACCACAGCTGTATAAGTCATTTAATTAACGGGACTAAGTTAAAGCTGTTTTATTAATCACTTTCGAGAATGTTAAAGCTGCCAGTCCTTAAAGTTTATTTGTCTTGTATTAATTTCGAACACCGTAAACATACTCTAATACAATACATTGAGCACCTAATATTAAGTTTTTATTAATATGACGCTTACCAACCAAAGGGGGACTGGACTCAAATATACCTAATTGCATTCCTTTATTGTCAATTTGATATATTTTAAACTTGTGCACAACTCAACACTAAAGGTGAAAGAGACAAATCGTTTCAAAAAAATTAAAGCGATCCCACCAAAACCTTAATTTTCACATTCGACAATATGAAACGAAATTTCGAACAAAAATTTCGTATGTAACAAACGGAAAAAGGAATACAGAATAATTCGTAGCATTATAACATCCATTGAGGCGCGTACGTGACAATCGTCGGGTGGGGGGTCGGTGGTGGTGGTTGATAGGGGTTGTCAAGGGTTTGAGGGGCTAAGGGGATATGCTGACGGGGCGCGGGCTGAGGGGAGGGTCAGGGGGTCGAGGGGGGTGAGGGCACACTTGTACTTAGGATTTATGGTACATACGTGATTGTTGTAGCGATGAAAAAGGCGGCGTGAGACGGCGGCGGATAACTCGATGTAATTGCATTATTGATTACATTTGACAACCGGAAACTTCTGTTTATACACTAGTATTTATTGTCTATTTTAAAATTATCACCAAATTATTTTTCAATATTATAATTGATATCATTTTCAATTTCATTAAATTTTTGGAAAAAATATTTCTTTCAAAATCGCTTCACCACTAGTTTTACTGAATCTTTTTCACTTTCGTTTCTAAAAATATCTGTACTATCACAGTGTTTTTAAACAGGTACAATAACTCTAGGGGACAGGTTGAATTTTATGTCACTTTTAAGTACAGGACATTCTATTTATATCTTCAATATATTATATATTTAGAACGGTTGCCTGTTTGCAAGAGGCGACGTGACTCTCGCACGTGTCGGGGGACAACCGCTAATGCAGATCCGAGTGCAATGCAATAAAAATTTTAGACTGAAGCTGTCTCATATCCGACTTTGATATTTATTTATACTTTATATGGATGCGGATTCGCTCACATTTTATATCAGTCTTATGTCCTTTTAATAATACATTGGCTCTTGGCATAAAATATCGAGTGCCATTTTCAGTGCACCTTCTATTTCATGTTTTGATTTGATATATGAATGTACTACATCATCTCTGTGACGAGTCATTCCTTAATAGCTGTATGGAACGTCTGTTACGGCATCGCAGGTGACGAGGTAGCTTTATAATAAATTCTTCCCGAGAGCCATAACTCTGCGGCCAGGATCACGGTCTCCCTCGGCCTATGGACGCTCTGAACTATAATATATGTCGCAGCCGAGCAAATCCTTCTAGAGACAAACTGCTCTGATGTTGGATTTATATTCACATGCATATATTTGTATTAAAAGTTAACTAAAATTAGCAAAATCTTAACAAGAACTTATACTGTGTGGCCATCATATGACGAACTGTTCAAACAGCTATGACATAGCAAATCATGTTACTATATAGTATAACTATCTCTCTGTGAGTATATTTCTCTCCGTTCTAGTAATTCTGTTAAGGGACAGTATTGTTTCCAAACAAGTTTAAAATCTAAAATGTCTAAGCTCTAGTTGATTATAGTCTAGGACGTCACTTGTATTAACACGGATAGTTTGAAAAGCTCTTAGAGAGAGGAACTCAAACTTGTCCAGTGGACAGCATTGTTCCCTCGGAGCTCGGATACAAGGCACGGAAATGTTATTAAATATTATATTACTAAACCAAAGGATACTATTCACTTTATATAAATAGAAACTTAATTTTTATCTGAACCAAATGTTTTAAAGTGTCTTCGCTCGCTCATGTTCGTCAGTTCCAAGTTTTCGGAAGAATAAGTTATCTTATATGTCTTACTATGGAAGCCTATTCACCACCTCTCCAGTCTAGTAGTGTTACATAATACTTGAACTCTAAAGTAATTGATTTTTTATATGTACACTTCAAAAAAATTCAAAACTTATTGATTATTTCTAAAAAATATGAGATGGTTTGAATTTACAAGCCTAAAAAAGTGTGAAGTCAAGTATTGTATCGGGTTAAGAAACTTATTGAACAATGAGAAATATTCAGTAGATGTAAATAGAATAAGGAGTGTGCTATTTGTTAAAGAGAATACAGT
This sequence comes from Danaus plexippus, assembly GCF_018135715.1. NCBI lineage: Eukaryota > Metazoa > Arthropoda > Insecta > Lepidoptera > Nymphalidae > Danaus > Danaus plexippus. The sequence continues at coordinate 159,593 of NC_083537.1, read as the reverse complement.
GAGTGTAGGAACAGAGCGGCGCGCCCGCCTTATACTACTTACATAATGACAAACAACTAACAGGGAATTCTTTATTAGTCTAAGTTTTAGATTCAAAAGAGTATTCTAATTATACGCAGTGTTTATAGAGCGAGGTAGTGTATCAATATTGGTGTCTTAATGAATACTATTCAAACTAATGTGTAAGACATATCGATAGGAGTACGATAGCAAATAATGTGTCTGTTGTTTCGAAGTGCGCAGTCGTCGATATAGAGAGTACAATGACCGCTCCCTGAGGAACTGTTTGTGGGAACAGTTCTTGTTCTAATATTTTTGTATTCGGTATAATGTGAAAAAATTGACTCCCTGCTGTGGTTCATTATGTTTATAATCTTTAGAACATATACTACGCTACGCAGGTGCCATAGCTCGTCAACGAGTTTTATCAACTCTGCACTCTGAAGCTGTAAATAGTTGTTTACTAATTAACAAAAGATAAAAAAATCTTTTTTCAAACAAAAAAAACAAGAGAAACGATGATGCAATGGAATTCTAAATTAATAAATTATAAATTGATGAAGAATCTAGACTAGCAATTTATTTTAACATGATACGCAGGCGAGACAAGACGTGCATTTTTATTTCTATAAAACTTTGATTGATTCTTGTGAATCTTTGCGATAGAATCTAAAATTTTATAAACAGATTACAGCATTACAGATTACATAATATTTTTATGATAATATATCGGTAAAAATTTATGATCCTAGTTTTTTCTGCTAATTCTTCCACATTAAAATCTTAAAAACAAAATAAAAATTTTGGTCACTAGAATAAATATTATCAACATTTTATGTAAGAATTAAACAAACTTATCTAATGCACTCTTTCTCGTTTCCAATACCGTTAAATATTCAAAAATGTTTCATTTCTAAATACCGCGGTTGTGTTTAGATTTAAACAAATACCAGCAGAAATTCATTACACTTTAGTATAACAACGTTGCATTGTTATTGGACTTATCGAAAGTTAACTATATCGAAGCTACTGGTTCAGTTAAACAAACACGGCTCCGGAAACAACTAACGGAATTGTATTAGCCCGCCATTAACACATGTAGATACTTGTAACTGTTAACTAATTCCTAACGCGAGGAGTGAAACTTACCGCAGCCTAATCTTTGTTAATAGTCAAGTTGCCGAACACAGAACTAAACAATATCAATGATGTATCTTCAACTTACACCACTGAAACCTTTCTCGTCTTGTAGGCGTTCGTGGAAATATAATAATTATTATAGACTTTAATATATTGGCCTTTAAACGAAGCGAACGCCTTGTTATAACTGAAATAATTTCAATTCATAAAAGTCAATTTTTTTGCGGTATTCATCTGATATAAGCGGAGAGATAGCCTACAGGCGGTCACAGATAGCAATTGATTCATAATCAGCGCGGCTAACGAAGCAGTCAGAGCCAGAGTCAGTCGCTCGAATCGTTCGATGCTCAGTGATTTAATATCCCATGAATCACGATCACTCGCCACCGTAACAAACAACTTCGTCTATTTGAAATTTGTTTCATGTCACGTGACGTGGCTCGTGAGTGACGTCACTACACACCCTCTATGTCCTGTCTCCGTTACAAGTTTTCATATACATAATCAGATTTTCTATATATATATATGCATTCTTTTTCCGTAAATACCGTTATAGTGTTTATGTTTTATTTTCTACATCGCATATAATATATGTCGACAATTTAAATCAAGTTAATATTTAATTTCCAACTCGATTATAGAATTCAAAGAGGAGAGCGAAATCCAATAGGTTTAATGTAATATTCGATGGGAATCCCATACTAATAAATAATTACCTGCCGTTGTCAATAAAACAATGTGTAATGTTTTAATGAATCTTTGAGAATCGATTTTGACGTTTGATCGACAATCCACGAATTCTTTGATGATAAAATAATTCCATTTGATATTCAGTTTTACAATTCGTTTCAATTTGATGTTATTATTGCTTAGACAACTTTATCTGTTTCATTTGTAACACAAAGCTCGTTTTCAATTTCAACTTTCAAGCGCAGTTCAATCAATAACTCGTCCACCTTGTTGTTTCCAAAGTTTTTATTTTTCACAAAGGTTTTACAATTAAAATAATATTGATAATGAAAGATTGTTTAAAAATAAAACATTTTAATATATATATTTTTTTTTAAGGAGGAGCTCCGCGATAACTTAACGATAAGTGTGATGAGCTTCGTGCCGACTCTAGACGACGATGGTAAACCCATCACGTGTCGCGCTGAGAACCCCAACGTCACGTCACTGTTCATGGAGACGACCTGGACTATTAACGTTGTTTGTAAGAGAAAAAAAACATGCTCTTTCATATTATTACTTGTCTTGTATTAAAGATCTTTTGAATTATATATAATTTGTTCTCAGATCCTCCTGTAGTTAAACTAAGACTCGGCAGTTCGCTAGCAGCTGGCGATATTAAGGAGGGTGATGATGTCTATTTCGAATGTCACGTGAGAGCTAACCCACCCGCAAGGAAACTGTCCTGGCTGCATGATGTAAGTGATTCAACAATATCATCCATTACGAACTAGCTCATCATCCTTTATGAAGCGTGGAGGACAAAATACTCGACCTAATAAGTCGACGCTGTGAAAATGATTCCTGAGTAGATATTTGGAACAAAAAGATGTTTCACTATACATTTTATCTGGCGAGCTTACAAAATTTCGTCTTGAAATTTTCAAAACGCTAGGTATTGAAACTAAGTAATTACGGTTATAAAGGGATCTCACTCCTGAGCTTGTTACTCGGCTCCTGGTATTGTACGAGACATCCACGAAATGTATTTCACTCGGATTGCAGCGTTGACAAAAGATTTACAATATCAAAGTAATCCGACATCGATGCGAGCAACAATAGGGAACAGAAGAGGGAGAATAAAGTAATAGAAGACAGAACACGGTCCGATAATCGCTTTGTATCGGTCGTGTTTTAATCAGCAATGTAGAGTGATGTTTTATTTTTGTTCTGGTTTACCCTTTCAGGGGCAATCAGTCGCTGGTTGTTACAGGGATCGTGACACGCATCACCGCCGCCGCCTCCTCGCCACATTATTTTTTCTCTGTATTGTTTTCGAGTATCATTTTGTCCCACTTCAGCTATATGCGACATTCACGTAATGATTGTTACGAAATACTGTATCGAGTATTAAGTATATTTTTTACATCGACATTAATGGATCGATGATCCAGGTGATCTGTAGCTTCTGTTGGAATTTCTCCTTTCTTTTGGGAATTTGGAGGCCATTTATTTCATCTGTGTTCTGAAGCTTTAGTGAATTTGAGTGATATAACAACAAGTCCAGCAAGTTACATTTTAATTAATAAGTTGATAAATTTGACGATAAAATTTATAAATCTTACGAGATAATATTATGTAAAACTTAATTCTTTGAAGAATCTCAGGCCACTTGCTAATTAAAGTCACTCAAGACTTCGTGTAGCGCTATCTAATGTATTTAATGTAACGCAAAACATCGTTTCAGGTTCAAAAATATTAATTGTAGTTTTTGTGGACAAACAGAAAAAAACTTTAAAATGTATAGTATCGTGAAGTCAGTGCGATGTTACCAAACTTTCCCTATATGCGTCGTGACGCTGCACCGTCATGGGTGCTGTACTAGCGTGTCGCTCTCTCAGTGTATTATTTACATTATGTTCAGCGGTCTATCACTTTTATTATTCTATGATTCTGGTACGGTTTTGCGGCGCGTTCGTTTTTGTTGTAAGAATGAATTCGAACTTTGTGTTAGGTTTATTGAAATATTAATATCGTGTTGCTGTAGTCTAAACATTACTCCAGATCTATAGTTTATTTATACCCACAGCTATCTTTAATATAAGACATCTTTTTCTTCTAAAAAATTCTACAAAAAAAATCTATAATTGTTCAATCCTTAATATTGCCACACGAAACGTGAAATTCCATTTTTTCGGTTTCTTTTTTCGGACGCGTGTGGATAATATTTTGAGTTTTATTGTCGTTTTGATATCGCGCCAATTCCAGCACTCTCTGCAATATAGTAACATTTCTTTTTTCACCTCTAATTAAAAATTGATTAAAAAACCCTCTCATAGGAAAACAAGAAAAGACATGTTGCTGCTATTTCCTATTAAAGGAAATAAAGGAATATTGAAATAATAATAAAGGAATATTGAAAAGAGGAACATAATGAAATTAAAAAATGTTCATATTTCTTACCAATAAAAATAGAAACCTCTAATTGTGAAATTAATAATAGAAAAGACGTAAAGAAAGATCTTCCATATATTTGTCTCGGTTGTAGGTTTTGTTCGCCTCTGTAAAGTAATTTGTCGCTCTCGGACACGAGTTAGTGTCGTATACATCCAAAAGTTTATATTTAATAAAAAAATAGTGCAAACAATGACATCGGAGAATTACATTAATATTATAAGGTCCCTTTATATGACGATATACTGAAGTCGTTGAATAGATTGTATTGTAACGAAATTAACTGTAGTTAAATATAAAGGCCGCTGTTACTGTAATAAGGTAATATATTTGCCTTAAGTTTTGGGCTGAAGAAGAAAAAGCATTTGATGAAAATAGAACAAAGAATGATGTGGGTGAACTAAATTAATGTATTTTTAGGATGTCGCGGGGAATTTTAGCTTGTCTCATAATGTAAGTAACGGTCGCCACTCGCCAGGCCGTGATTGCTCCGGTCATCGCAACAGGGTCATTTAAAAGCCTTTCCTCCCAGAACCCAAATGTTCCATTATTAATACTAACATTATCTAACATGTTAAAATTTCTACCTGCTCAAGTGAGAGGTACAATTTATGACTGGGATCAGAAATGGATATAAATCTAAATTAACCCTACATTATATTAAAGCCCTCGAATAATGTTGAATGTGAATACGAAAAGACCATAATTACTTCTTCTCATGTCATAGGAACAGTTTACACGTGCATAATATAGTTGTTGCTGTCGTAAAATTCTTCTTGAAGTGTAATATTTTAAAATCCATTTTAAAATGATAGGATGAATAATGTACAGCTTTGTGGACTGACGTTCGCTTCGCGAATGTGTGTGGAATAAAGATGGCGGCCAGCGCACTAAATATTAATATTCACGCGTCCGCATCTGTTAACATTGCACGATCATAACAATCATAAAAATGGCTTTCGGCCTCCAATTGTTATACCCTCATGTAAGTTACAAAATCTTTTCATATTTTGGAATATAAAAGAAATAAAACGATAATGAGATCTAAGACTTCCGCGAGTATTTCATTTATTTAAATGAAACTAATATTTTTCGTATTACTATGCGTTATTTTATTATGTTAAAAAACCTCTTACTCCGGACGTTTCGGTTGCTTTGCAGCAACCGTGAATGACATTCACATCTCGTCCGCTCGTGATCACCGTGATTTAAGAAAAGTTCTTCGTTGGACAGAATAATTTAAAACCTGTTACTGTTTTCAAATTTACACGAAAGTCCCCAATATAAAATTGCTACCGTCTCAAACGTTTTATGCTAAACAGAATTCTCGTCCTTTATCTAAATGTGACATTGTTTTTACGTTAAAAGTAAATCTGCTTGAGAGTTCGCTTTTAAAATGATATGATATCAAAAACATAGTCTACTCCTTTTTCTACCACATTCCCTTCCCTTGGTGGGTTTTCTTGCAATCTATAACAATCTTATATACACAGTCCCGCTCTCGTTACATAGTAATGCTGCGTTATTAGCCTTTTTGTTCCACGAGTCCCTCGAGATCCTGTACTTTTATAAAAGGGATATTACCGTATAATGAATTATATTCCGACCGCGGGTCGTGCGTTATTTGCTTCACTGCTCTTCACGTCAAACGTAATGTACAATTTTTGAAGCAAATATCACACAAATACTTCCTCAAAGGACCGAGGAGAATACTCCACTGAGATTCCGAGAGCTTTTAGGAAACTGAGATGAAAATATTAAAGATGTATTAACATGACGACTCTCATATAGGTAAGTTTAACGCAAGTTAATTACAACCCTAAAATTTTATTGAAAGTCTTAAGTAATGCACAATGAGGACCAACTCACTTTTGAAAAATTACTTTCCTATTTTCTAAGTTAGCTTCTGAATTTCGATGAGAGTATTGTTCCTGTTCCGAGAATCGGTACAGGGGATTGTTTCTCGACATTTTCCATTTCAATGAAGGAGCCGTCTTGAATCATTTCAAATAATACAACTGACGGTCACTGTTATGATAACTTTTTGAATAAATTACTGATATCAGTTCCCGAGTGTACGTTGTGTTTGATCTGAGAGACATCTATTAATCTCGAATGTAAATGAAGGAAAGCATAAATATTCACGCCTCAGAGCCAACAGCAGACTTGGAAATCATCACCAAATACACGAATGTGAATAAGAAAAATGGAACATGTCATAAAGACTTGTCTTACTATGTAATATTGAATGGAATCTATTGTTTTGAGATATGATTCTTAGTGTTAAACTAAATAGGCTCTATTTGTAGTTGAATATGCAAAAAAGCCTCGTACGTGTGATGATAAAAGGAATATCGTTGCTTTGATATTTGCTCCGCTCAAGGAACCTTCTTTGATGTCGATGATTATTTTAATGGTATCATATTCTTTTATTCTATATGTATGCAAATATTTCGATGTGACTTATTTGCCTTTTAACCAAAATAATATTCTATTATTGAATTACGTCCAAAGAAATATTTATTTTACTATAAGAGTATATTATTATACCCTTGTTCTCAACTTTCTTGAGGAACACTAAAACATCCACACACATAACATAAGCAGGAATCACAGTTTTTATAGTTGCTGAAAATACAGCTATGTACGATAGTCAAAAATTTTTGATTGTTTACAATTTTAAAGTACGTCATTTAGTTTTTACGTCGTGTAGTATCTTGAAATAGAAGTACTTCCCCTGAATCCCCACTTAATCTATTAAGGTGGCTTTGAATTGGAGGGCTTAGGAGTGTCTCCCGACATGGCGCTCGCAGCTCGAGTTCAGGACTTTACAATATCCCTAGTATTTAAGTTCGCCGGCTACAAAACAAACTAAATCTCATTGGGTCAAACCTTAAAGAGCAATTTATAAACTTAGATATAGTTTCATACTTACATATATCGAAGTAGAAATCGAACGGCAAAAATAAAAAGTTAATATGGAAATGTAGGTATCTATTAAAGTGTGTTTCGAAAATTTAAGTCTTTTTCTATACGTATGAGAAACAATACAATATCCCAGAGGATATTTTGTGCGTCGGGCTCCAGACCAGACATATTGATGCATTCTCGAATTTTAAAGCGCGTTGTGATAATAGAGCTTACGTTTCCTTGTGAAACCAACCTCCCTAAAGACCATACCATCAAGGTCAATAAATATGATGAGCTCACTAACGAACTCACTAGAAATAGGTTCGTCGCGAATATGTACGCGGTATAACGGCTAAATCTCTCTACAACCTACTAAAAGACTGGGGCTTGTCCAGAATTAATATCAAATTCATTTTTGGAACATACTTCAAAGGCAGCCCGAGTAAGGTCTTTTCAATTTTGGTTAGGTTGGAAGAGGAGCTTGGACGGTGGAAGTGTGTTAGATAGGGTCCCTTTAAACCTACACCTGGGTCGCAAGTCCCAGGCACCGTTAAAGCTTCTCGCCCTGCAACGCGATGGACCTGGCACCCGCACGGTGAATGCAATGATTGCTAAGATGATTTTTTTTTTTTGATGTGTGCGTGTTCTGATAACATGTCCAAGGCGCACTACGGCCGGTTTAAGTCAATATGGTTTCCAATATACTTTGCTAACCATGAACATAACATGGACGTTATTGACCATTTTTTGACAGCTAAAGAAGTTTTAAAATAAGAATAAAAGTTCGCTCTGTTTAATGCTAAGCTTGTGTTGTTGGTTGTACAACTGACACACAGAAATACAAATGTAAGTAACGTTATAAAACCACAGATAAATGACAACTCCCCTTTCATGACATGCCAAATGATGCTACGTTATTACTTATGACTGTGTTTGTCATTTGGTTGACAAAGCACTTGTAAGAAAAAAATATATGTATATATATATTTATATATTTATATTCACATCCAACACATGTGTATACTTTAAATGTGTATGTGTCTATATTAAAAAGGTAAGAAATAAATTAGCTTAGATTAATTCCAAATTCAGGCTACGGTAGTACATTGGTAATTTTAGTATTTCGCATGTAGTCACTCCGCCTTTTCAGGACTAGGAATGATTTACCTCAATATATGTATATGTGACTATCAATTAATAATCTTTAAGTCAAGTAACTCCACAATGAAGTTGACATAGCATCGACTCCGCAGTTTCATAATTATCATTTTTCATGTATGAGTTTTTTAATTTGAATGATAAACTCGTAGCCGTCAGTTATTTTACGCTAAAGGCTTCAAATTTTAAAAAGGGAAATCTAAAAGCAAAGTTGCTTATCTTGTATTTTCACTTTCAAGTATCCATCAGATATATTCGGTTTTATTAAATTATATACTAAAATATAAAAAGCACTTCAGCGAATTGTAATTTTTCATATTATTGTAATTAAAATAAATCATAGAGATATCCATGAACAAAAAATCTATTAAACTCACTCTGACGTTTTCAAGATCTCACGGTTTTTGTACTTGTAACAACATTTGAACAACTTTTGTCTTCTTGACGCATTCCAAAACATCATTCAATCGTTTCTTTATTCTAAGTTGTCAATACTTGTTATGTTAGATTCCGTTTCCTAAACACTAAACATGGCTCACATCATTGTAGCTCAACCTGATTAGAGGGATTTTTAACTTATTTGTTATCTTTATTCTGTTTGAAATCAATATTAAATCTAGACAGTTTTAAAAGACATACTCGTACTAGTATCATAAGTTACTTGCCCGATCTTTATGTTACCCTTACGATCATAGTAAACAACGAAATGGCAATATGATAAGGAAAATCGTTTGAGATATTTTCTTTTTTGTTTAATAATGTTAAAATTTATTCAGTAATAATTTGACTAATTTTGATAATCTTCTTCCGTTTGAAAGCTTAATCGTTCACTTAAAATCATTCAATACTTAGTCTTCAGTCTTTTCTATTTCATCATAAGATTGATATAAAATTTGTGTAAACGTATTCATAAGCTATTTTTGACAATATCACTTCTATGCATTAACACATTAAGCGCCAAAATGCAACTAGCAGTATTACAATCTTAAATCGTTTATTTAAGTGAAACTAATATTTTTCGGATTACTACGCGTATTTTATTATTTTAAAAAATTATACTCCCGACGTTTCGGTTACTTTACAGCTACCGTGATCACGGGCTGTTTATTTTCTAATTATTAGTGATTCTACATCTTGTGGAAACTTTTAAAAGGGTGTACTCGCATGAGTACAGCGGCTACTTAGGGGTGAAAAATTTCAATGCACTCTCATTCTATATACAGTATTTTCAAACAGGTTTCACGTTGCCAGCGTTATCTCGCATAACAAATCGTAACTGTTCCTCAAGTTTCTCAAGACAGTGGCCTAACACACCGTTCGCCTGATCTGGCACTGTTGAGGATGAAAAGCGTCTTTAACTTGGTTTTGCATCAATAGTACGTTGCTAGATTGCGTCTAAGTAACAACTGGTCCATATGATCGTCGTGACTGAGAATATATAAACGCCTAGTACTAGCTATGGCCGTGACTCACATATAGATGAATAGTAATTCTGTAGAGAAATAGTGATTGGTCAAGTTCATGTATTCCACCCACTCTTTTATTTTTGAATATCAAGGATTACCTGATTACAAAATAGAAATATTTGACTTGGATGAACTAAATATTGCTTTGAAGTATCGCAAATAATAAAAAGTAGACTTAGCTACAGTGGCGGGAAGTCTTGTGAATATACAATGTTCCCATTGACACAATTTCAAATCTACCCTCATAGAATCTCAATATTTCAAATAAATAATAAAAGAAGATATTAAATTACCTGCAGCAACTTATTTTATTGTTCCAATGTAAGAGCTAGGATACAAAAATTAACTGTACTCAAATGAGTCCGGCGGCGTTAAATGGTTCATACAGCGCTAAGAAAAAAGCGAATTTTCCATATTTTGGGTCTTTTACTGATAGTTACTAAGTCATAATTTTTTAACTAAAATGGTTTCAAAAACAAATACGAACAGAGTAAGGCCTCGTGAACTCCGCAATCGTTTGTATCAAAAAATATTTTGGCATAGAGCCATAATTTAAAAGATAACCAAATATTAATAATAGTTATTATTTTTAACGAAATCAATACTTATAAAATGGATATTAAAAGATTATCGGCAACGATACCAACTAATTATTCCATAAAAAGCACTTGTAAAGTTACTCCTTAAACGAAATAAGGAATCGATTGTGTTCTTGCTAAGAGCTACCAATGAAACGTAATAATTTATACATTAATTTACCTCCCAAATTTAACAAGGATGCTCGTCAATCAGAAGAAATTATGAAATTCATAGATGCAGATGAGTCGTGCTCGTTCGGGATACTTTATTAATATTCTCCGCGCCACCACCTTCTCATGGAAGCCCGAGGAGCTACGTGACCAACAAAAGCCAACACTTTTATATTCTTGCATCATTTTCATATCAATTTTTATTCTTATACTGTTGAAGTATTGTAACGAAACTTAGGACGGTAACTAAATCTGCGGATGGCATTAAAGATAGCATACTCATTTTAAACGCATAAAAATAATACTTGGAGATGAATTGTTCATTGTATTATTTTCAAAATAGATATAATTTTAGGGTTGCCTTTGTGGCGATATTACTCGCAATCTCGAATAAATTATATTCATCAACGGCGCTTAGAAAATAGAGGCACGGAAAATATGTCAATATAAGGCTTAGAAAATAGAGGCAAGGAACATATGTTATTAAACAATCATCGGAAAACTTTAGAAAACAATACAGGCTTTTTACAGTAACAAACTGCATGTAATTGAAAATTAAAAGCTACTTGTGGAATAGTAATCCCGTATTTCCAATAAACAAACGATGAAATATCCGTTGTGTGAAAAAATCTGAAAATGCTTCGAAATTGGACTTTTTAATAACAATAATTAATAACGAGTTTATGAAACATCAATTCATGAAGTTTGTAATCCTACAATTATTCAGTTGAAGTGAAGTTGATAGCTTACCTTCACGTTTAACTGACGGCTGCTCGGAGAGCAATTCATATATTAAATAATGATGAATTTAACATAAAACGTAAATAATGAAAGAAGTGAGATTATGATTCAGGATGAATAGTTAAAGATAAAATGAAACTATTTAAGAAGCAGTTACAGAAATAGGAAACTGATGTTTACCGAGTTCAAGAAGTTAGAAAGTTTCGTTCCGCTGCTTATACGACTACTATTTTAAGCAAAAAGTTCCAAAGTCAGAAACAACTGGGATGGCAGAGAATCTTGTATTAACCTAAGCTCCGCATAATTACACCAAATCGGAGACGTCGATTATTGAATTAACTGAATAGGAAACGTAGCTTAATACAGGCTCAAAGTTGCCTCATTCTATTGCCAAAATGACAGAGCCCGGGACAAAGGCTCGATCCGGATTTGCGACGAATGCGGAGAAACTTCGACAATCGACGCCTCTATGTGTTAAACCCTATCCATTCCGAACCAGCGGAGTTATGCCTGCAACTTCTCCCTTTTGAAATTTAAACCGGCATTGCAGTCCCTGATTGGAAATAAATTATATGTTAAAGTTGTTAATTAATACGACGAATTGAATCCTTAGAATATTTTATGTTATTCAGTGAACCTTCATTCGATCCGCTTTTAGTAATAGAAAGCAAGTTGGATATTTAATAGCTCAGTCTTAATTAATTACAACCGGTTTTTAGACTCATGTAAAATAAAACATAAATTTTTATACAAAGATATTAGCATAGATTTTAGTGGAATTTAATATTAAATTTTCATTTAAGGCATCCAATAATATCATAAAGTAGGTGCAAACAACTAAGCATCTCATAAATTTATTTCCAGGATGATAAAATTAAGTATAGCCAGTCGCCAGTCGTCAGTCGTCAGTCGTCAGTCGTACGTCTCTAGCCAGCTTTCGTCTGCTTACAAACCAAATATCTGAGTGAAAGGTTCAGGTTGCTGTTTTTCATTTCGCTTATTTCCAGTTACATCCGGATTCTCATAACAAGTTTCAGTGATTAAAACAGTGTGTCTCTTCCACCGTCCCAGTCGCCATGACAGACCTAATTACATTTCCTACTCTTTGAAAAATGCCCCGCGTTATCATACGTAATACAAATAATGTTTTTCAAAAATTGGAATAACTCTTGCTGAAAATTTTATTAGATCATATTTTTTAGGGGACGTTATCCAACATGTATTAAAGGATTGTGAATTTTAATTAAATTATAAATCTCAAACACGTCTTAGCTTTTACGGTACGTTAAATAATTGAAATCTATTCTTCGGAAAACGCTAAAACGATCAGAAACTAGAATGCTTAAAGAATCAGATGTTGTTATCTACAATAAAAGTTCCGCTTCATTTTCTCGTAAAATTCCTCACTCACATAATACAAATAACAAGCGAGCTCGCTCTTCTATTAAGACACTCATATACTTGATGACAAATGTAATGTGTCATCACATTTTCTTTATCAGAGAATGCAATTATGTCCATCCTTGTAATTAAAGAACGCTTTTTCTAAGCCAACTCCGTCGCAGCAGTATTTTCAGCACTCTTTTTTATTTCGTGGCACTTTTTTTAATCTTGTTTGTAAATTATGAAAATATACCTATATTTAAATAAATTTTAGAATGGTATTAATGAATCTGCATATAATTAACAATATCATTATTATTGTAAATTAATAATAGAGTAATTGTGTTTAATAACTAATTCCACGAAAGGTACGTACTTAGTCTTTAATAGTAGCTATTGCGGCGGTCGGACCATTGATTGTGATCGTCCCATGTTGGACAATCCGATTGAATTATTCCCTTTTCTTTCATCGATGTTGGTCTGCTTCATTGTACTAAACAAACAAATTAATGAATTTTAATAGATAATAATATATACATGAATAGTCCTAACTTACATAAAATTATATAATACACATTCAATACTGTAAACTATATGGTTTTATTAATATATCTAAAATAATTTTGCACCATTTTCCACATTTTAGTTAACCCAAATACTAAATTGAAACTTGTTAACGCGGGCAGTCCGTTTGTGCGTACTAATTATTTATTGCCTTCAGCTCCCTGATGCTTTAGTTGACAATAGGTACCTTGACACTCGTATTCACAATGAATACTTTTTCAATCGATAGTAAATTAAAGGCAAAAAACCTTTTAATTTTTTTTTATATTTATATGCTTTGAAAAAGACGAAAACGAAATTTTTACTTTATAAGTAGATATTGTCCCCTTATAACTTCAATACCTAAATAAGTTATATAATACAAGAACTTGTAGCAAAATTTCCTTGCCAAGGCAGCAAACTAAATTTAGTTACGTGATTTGATTGATTTTAAATATAAAAATATAAAACTTAGTAAATACGATTACTTAAAATTTCTAAGTAAAAGAAAAAAAATCAAATGTTGAAAAAATTCTATGTCATTGTCGTGTTCTTATTATAGACGGTACTTGTCCTTCGATACTTTATAACTTTACATAATTCGTCTATAAAAAAATAAGACAAATTTTGTCCGACAAGTGACTTCCACGATTACAAATAGTAGTATATTACATAAGCTTCTAATTGAACGTTCGTTACTCTTGGATGGTGTCTGGAATATTCGCGGATGGTGGACGCCAGCGGATGGCAAGATATGATTTATTGCCGACTCGCCCACGCTATACTGACACGGCTCGCTGGCTTGTTAAATATTTAAAACGCTTTCAAGTATGAAGCTAAAACAACAGTTTGAAGCAATATATTAACAATGAAAACCTTAGTGACTTTACAACGCTATCATTGCCCGTATCATTTATTATAATAAAATTAGCAACTTCACTAAATTTAACTAAAATAGAGAGTTAGAGGAATTTAGAGAATTATATGTAGAGAAATTTTGACCTGTATCTTGTCAAACGGATTCAATAATAAATTGCCTCAAGAAAATATAAAGTGTTTATATGAAATATATACACACCTATCCAGATCTATGTGTATACGAGTACATTCTTGATACTGTAAATTATACCATTCTTCGGCATCGTTCCCGTGTGAGACGAGTTTTATTTCGTTAACATTTAGACATAACAACTGATTATAACTATGTATATTGATATTGTCCGCATCCTATCAGGGAATTTAAATTAATTATTTGTTTCTGGAAAATCAAAGGTTCGAAAGGAAGAATATTTTAATTCACATCTGATTTTTTTTAATATTTCAACCCCTTTTTAAATGTGCACTTAGTTTCAACAAAACAAATTTTGTGTTCGAATTGTATTGTGCTCCTTCTCCGACTTTATTATTTGATATAAAATTTTACCGACGTGCATTTGTAACGTATTTACCATATTAGAGACTGCAAAATAAAAGATCTTTAACTTCTAGTTTAAAAATAAATATAATGCTAAACTTATTAATTAATAATGTTTCTTACAATAATGGTCCATCTAATGAAGGAGATGAACAAAAAATAGATAAAAAGATAGCATTACGAAGACATGAAAGACCTTTTGTTCATTGTGTTAGATACAAGGCCGAAGGTGAAAATAACACCATATTTCACGGAACGTAACACTTGAAAATATTTTAAAGACCCCTGAAACCTTTCGCTCCGTGAACTCCCTGGCGGACTATTACCTGCAGTGAACTCGTCTAAATCTTCAGCTCACTTATCTACTCAAATAATTAGAAATCCTTTTGTTAGCAACAAGAAATAATCAGTCCTTTGGAGCAAGAGCAGGGGCCGCTTTGTCCGCGCCACTGACGCTTTTGTACAACGACGCCCGTAATGGCAAGCCCTTTTGTGAAAATAATCATATTCGCCTAAATATCTCCCTTCACAAGGACGTTTGCAACTTTATTCAGTACTCGTTTTTTAAAGGAGCTCTTCTGTTTATGGGGAAGGTTTTATTCTAAGCAGGTGTTGGTGGTATAACAGCAGAAACATTTTAACAGCTAAACAACGCTATTATTGTTTGTTATTGTTTTTATTCTATGGTAGGTATTCCGAAGGTGGCAGGTTCATATGCTCCTCGTGTCAAAATTTTTCATTTTATATTTTCTATTTGAGGCGATACTTCTTAGCATTCAAACCATTCACCGTGCTGATGCCGAGTCCATCGCATTACAGGGAGAGGAGCTTCAACAGTGCCTGGGACTTGCGACCCAGGTTAGGTTTAAGAAGCCCCCATCTAAAGCGCGTTATACGCTCACCTTCACCGTCCAAGCTCCTCTCCTTTCGTAACCAAATTTGAAAAGAGTACAGTCCAAAAACGAATTAATGTTGTTATAGGTGTTAATTGAAATTATGTCCTTTAAATAAACTGTACTATACATTAATAATCTTATATCGTTCTCAGGATAGGCAGCTGGCACACAACGCCACCGCTCGCGTCTTCCACAGCAACCAGAGCCTCGTGCTGCAGAAAGTAACGAGGCACAGCAGCGGACGGTACGCTTGTTCCGCACTCAACGCCGAGGGAGAGACTGTCTCTAACGAACTGCACTTCCGAGTCAAATGTAATGAAAACTATGTTAATAATAGTGTATTTAATATTAATACATATATTCCAAATGTTGTTTTCTCTCATTCAATGTTCATAAATATTACTTCTTATATTTTGTATAATTAATAGAAATCTATTTATGGATGTTAATATCGAAGTTTTTATGTAATTAACCTGATTTTAATAGAATAATTTTAATAAACTCTGAATATAATATAATTCTGGGTAGTCTAATACGTAATTTATTATTTTTGATCAAATTCTTTTATGTTTGAAATCATCCCTAAAAATATTTCAATATAATTGTTTATATCTCCTTTACGATATAGAGATAATAAAATTTTGAAATATTTTCGGTTGTCTTTGGAATTCATATTAACTCGGCTACATCAGGACATTTTATTTAAACGTTTTAGAAGATATAAGTACGTAGGTAATGTAGAAATAACAAATTGAATTAAAAATAATATATGCAGCATCATATCGTTCGTATACATGATTGTATAGAATGAGATCGGAGCGATGAATACGAAGCGTATCATTTGCGTATCTCATTATAATGTCACGGAAGCGTCTGATGGATTAATTAGTAAGTAATTTCTGTCGAAAAACAGAACGCGGCGACCCGCGCGAGCCTCAAGATGGCGTCATTATCGTTAATCTAGTCTCCTCCCTGACAATAAGCAGCTGAGCGTTAATACTAGTTAATTTAAATTTTTTCCCATAGCATATTCTCAGCAAAGGAATTCTAAACAATAGTCAATTAGAGCGGTGGATTGGGAGGAGGTGATTAAGCTCGGCGCTGCTGAAGTATAAATAAGGGGCATAAATTCTGAAGCTTTCTTGTCCGAAGAAGGCGCAGGTGGGCTTCACCTCGCTGCGTTCGTCCTTCGTCGTAATAACAGCGATCTATTTTACTAGTCGCTGTACGAACGGGAAATAGGAACTCCAGAGAAATATGCCGCGTTCATAATGTTTGATTACAGTAAGAGGGAGGATAATACGTTTAATATTATTTGTTGGTTCATAGAGATTCAATTTATTAATGCTATATTTCTTCTTGTGTTATCTTTGAGAAAGTGTTCTCATGATAAGCCCTCAAATTGATTGTACTGCATGAGGTATGAATTTGTTTATTGAAAACAAATTATGAAGGTTCATTGTAAAACGCACATGCCCGCCCTGCACGGTCCGCCGCGGCCCGCCCGGCCGCTCTATTATTAATCGGGACAACCGCGCCGACATAATTGCCCCTTGGCCTAATTCCTAACTTGTAACTATTCCGACACTGCCACGTCATTGACACTATGAGCAAGGTCAAGAAGTTGTTCTTAGTAAAATATAGATGTTATGTAATCTTTACGTGATAAATGAATTTGTGTAACATGTATCGTGGTATATATGTATCTACTTCAATGACTTAGTATTCCTGAGAGGAAACAAAGTAACGAATAGCGTTAATTTGGACCCTCTACTGTAAAAAGCCGACCTTGACGGTATAACATCCGTCTCGATCGAGCTCTCTGAACTTCAGCTTAATCGTCCACAATTTATTAAAGGTTCCTAAAAGAAATCAACGTTATTGTAACGAAATTAGGCATCGAAAAAATAAGCGTAATCTTGATGAATGTAAACAAACAGTAATTTGTTAAATAATTTGTTCTCGAACTTTAAAACAAATTCAATTGCAGTTTTTACTTCGAATCGTTTGCGTGTATTAAGCTTCACCGTTTTATTTTTACATGAAAACAGTATTACACCTCTAAACTAAATCAGTCCGTAAGGTGAAACATTCAGTAAATACAATAGCTTACATAGAATATTATGACTGTGCATTACAATCAAGTTTTGCTTCCAATTTACTTGATAGTTTCACTATCTTCGACCTCACCCGCCGGCCTCACCTCAATCGGAGACTCGTTTCAATCTACGGAAGCGATGGCCATTATAGAGATAGTTAAATTGCTAGATTCGAATACGATAATGCTTCCTCATTTTCCCAAACCGATGGAACGACTATTGACACGTAAGTCGTGACTCGGCTTTCTTATCTGAAAGTAAAATCTTTGTACTTCAACACAGTCGTTTCTACAGAGATTTTGCAACATTTTCAATGAGTTGTTTTATTTCAATAATTTTTCGGTAAACTGTCTTTTCTTGATTTCAATACCAATGCCCAGATGCGCCCTCGTGTCGCAGCGGCGGTGTGTCAGTGGTCGGCGCGGCGCGAGGCGAGTCCGTGGTCATCGTGTGCGAGGTGGACGCGGACCCCCCTGCAGCAGTTTTTAAGTGGAAGTTCAACAACTCCGGCGAGACTCTGGATGTGGCCGCCGACAGATACACCTCCAACGGCAGTGCTTCTAGTTTAAAGTACGTTACGAATTGATTACGAATATCCCTAATAAAAAAAACCTTTTATATTAGGTCCATGATGACGGATAATTCTCATTAGTGGATAACTGCTCGTTTGATTGCTTTTGACGTATAAAAATAGATTTTAGAAGTTGTTGGGTAAGATCCCTTTAATTAAGAATCAACTTTAATTCTGTTAGACCCGAGCAAAAAATTAAACTCAAATAAGACGTTTCTGCGTTATCTACAAAAAGTCGAATAGAAATCGAATTTCATGAAAAGCCTACTCATGCAAATCCTTTGCAATTGAACAAGTTTGTCGAAATGAAAAGTTTAATCAGCGTGAATGTTTGTTATTCAGTGATTCGGAATTGAATTTCAAGCTTGTCAATTACACAATCTGGATTAAAATGTCCTCCAACATAAAAAAGGGGTAATTTTTACAAAAGGACTGTTGAAAATTTTAGGGTAAAACTTTATTAACTATGCAGGTAAGATCAGATATCATAGTTCCTACTGATTCAAAACAGCTATAAATATATACATCAGCGCTTAACGTGAAAATGTTTTTGGTATAGATATACACCAGTAGCGGATTTAGACTACGGCACGCTCTCTTGCGCTGCATCCAATGAAGTGGGAGTCCAGGTGGCTCCCTGTATATTTCAAATGGTCGCCGCTGGTAAGATTTTGTAGACCGTTGATGTTTTTAAGTTTAATTTTAGAATAGCACTGAGTGTTTTGCTGATAACAGGTCAGAAGATGGTCACACTATGTTTACGCTAGATCGATTCAGAGTAGCTTTAAAATTTACTTTTCTATTGATGAGTGAGAATGTTAGAATACATAATAAAAATAAGTTAATTAAAATCAAAATAAAATATTTCCGAAAACTTTTTTTACTTATATCTGTATTATCTCTAACAAGGACAAAGTATATAGATAACAGTAATTATTAAGTTGGATAACTTCGACTTCTATTACTATTATTTTCTTAAAATCTCATAAACAATAATTTCTGTTATCAAAAGGGAAGCCACACGCACCTCGTAACTGCACCTTATGGAACCAGACGGCCGATTCAGCTGAGGTGTCTTGTGTTTCGGGTTTTGACGGAGGACTACCGCAGCACTTTTTACTTGAGGTGTACTCCGGGAACGAAGATAAGCCCAGGTAAGGAAATACAACTACAGTTAACTAATCTTTATCATGTGTTACACTTCTAGATGTACTCTTATTTCTCAGATAATTAATTTATAAATTGACAATTCGATAGTATAATCTATTATGTTCTGTGTATAGAATTGGGACGAGAACGTTGTTTCCCTTTATTTAAAAAACATTAGTTTTCTGGGACAATTTGCTGAAATCCTCTTCGTTAGCATTTAATCAAATTCATAAAGAGAAACTTTCCATTTATACAATAACATTTTGTTAAAAGGTGATGTTGTGGAGCACGTTAAATGTTACATGGTGGGGGCCTGAGGGAGGGGGAGAGGGAGGGGACGGTTTCGGAAGGGCGAAATTGTTTTTAATATTGCAGAGGCAATCTGCTCACGCAGGCGGCGTCGCTTCGCGTGCCCAGACTTACCACGCTTACTAAAGTGCTTGATCTCGTGACATTCATGTTAGGGATTGCTTTAGAATGGCAATTACTATCTTGGTCTCTTCAAGGGCAGCCTTTCGTAATGAGCCAATATAAAGGTGTCGTTTTAATTAGAGTTAAATTCAAAATTAAAGCAAGAGTGTCATATTAGTGCGAACACATGGGGAACGCATTAGGTACTATATAATTCCATGTTCATAACACTTGTACGGGAAGGGACGTTCGCATCGCGAAGGTTGCTGTAGTTAATTCATAATGAACGCTGTACCGCCGAGTTTAACGAGCACATATCCGGAGCAATTATGGAATTTGATAAACGGACATCGCTTACACAAACATTTTCATATAGATACATCTTTGTCACTAACTAATATACTAATGTTTTTTACCTAAGTCAAATTTTAAAAGATATATTTACAATATCTTCATACTGGTAAGAAAATATATATTCCTATATCAAGTAGTGCTTTTGAAAACTGATGCTTATTAAAACTTTATATAAAATGAAAATATCACAATAATTTAAGATCAGGCTCAACTGTCTAAGTAATAAGACTTATACAGTTTTATTGAAATATATTAATTATTTTTTGCCCGGGGCGAGCACGGGCGGAGCACGGGTGGAGGGCCGACTGCGGACCTTTATCGTTTTATTTATATAGATTATCTATAATACTTAAACGATATACATCTATATTTAGGAGCACTATATACAATTATCGACCTAACAAGAGGCTGTCCACCTGACTGACGTTCATCCTATAAAAATACTCCCACAAATTCTCTGTTAACCTGAGACTGGTTATCTGGCTTTACATTTTAATCCGCTTACGGCCACTGTTATAAAAGGAAGTTTCCTTTCATTCTGGATTAGGTCCCGTTCTTTGGTACATTTAACTTTTGTTACAAATGATTCCCCAGTACTGGTCAAGTGATGTAATACACCTTGTGACGTCACGGACCAAGCAAACATTATTGTTATTATTTAAGTATTACATAGTTTTCCTATCTTCTGTTAACCAGTTATTATTAACGACGAGAAATAAACCTTAATTAATCACGACAAATGAATAATCTGCGTGCTTTATAATATAGAGAGAGTGAGAGAGTGTCGGTCACCAACACATCACAACTTGCATTTCTTCTGTTTCGATTACTTTATATTGTGTATTATTCATTACTCATATTATAGAAATGATAAAATATAAGAAGTCAACAACACCTTAGGTATACGAGAAATACTACTTCACGAAGGATAGTTTTTGTCTTTTCTGTTTGTCTACTTATGTATATAAAGTTAAAACATGGTATACCTAAGTGAGTGCCAGAACACATTTTGGTTTAGTACATGTACTGGTACATAAGGAAATTAAATCATATCCGGAAAGACGTAGTAAAGTTAGACTAAACAATATGCTAAAATATCAAACCTTTTAATGTCGGAATCTTATAAATTCAATCTTAAAAAAACCCCGCTACCACGCTCAGAGGACGAGCTTTAATGTAGGTTGACGCAATTTTAACTTTCCTTCATATATGTCGCGGTCCCATACAACCTACTTAGAATTTAATCTTCAATCTATTTATAAAACATCGTTATCGTTAGGTAGACAATTTGAGAGCATCTTTAATAATTATTGATATTTCATCATTATTATAAAGCTTACTTTAAGCCTCTTACAGATATTGTTTATTTTGAGAGATAAGTTTCCAGTACAAGCTTCACAGAATATTATCAAATATAAATTGATCAAAGATATCGGAAAATAATTCTAACGACCTTTTAATATTATGTTTAAATAATAGCCATTTTACTCCCACGCTTTACTTCCAAATAATACAGTTAACCTTCCATTTGTTTATATTGCAATAAAATTATAAAAAAGATACTTCCCTTAGAAAACATATAATATTCATTTATTTGACATTGAATAAAAACGTTTCAAATGTAATCAAATTCTTCAGGAAATTAATCTCGTCAATACACACTACCAACCTTTTTTGGAGCAATTTTGGTAACACCAATATATAAATTACACCTTTGGGTAATAGCAATACCGTTATTATAAGTAATGTTGTCTTTATTGTAGAAATAATATAAACTACTGTCCTAAGAAATATAAGCTCTTTACAGACTCACATATCTTTGGAGAATATTTCTAATTACATGTCATAATAATAATTTCCAAGGATCGTTAAAACTTTACTCTGCCATGTGGCTGAGTTCAGATAGAAAAGTGCAAAGCGACTAGAAGACGACACCGTAGAAGGTGGACGGTTTTGATCTGCTGTGGCGGATAAAATTTCATTCCATATTTTGTATTTCCTTAATACCTTTAAGGAAATTATGTACGGGAGAAAACAATTTTTCAATTACCAATTCCGACATTAAGATTTATATCCTTTTTGTAACTTCCGCACGTAAGTGCCATAATAATGTTCTATTAATGATTAATTAAGTCTTGTGTTCATTATTAGTTTTTCTTTTAAACCACACGTTCATATGAAAAAAAATGACAGTGATAGCCACAGTATGTTTTGGCCGCACCATATTCCACCGCTGCCCAGCATGAGACGGGCTACCTCATGGGAGTAACGTCCTCGACCACGTTCGTTGAATGTTTTCAAACGAGTCTTCGATTTGCCAAACTGTTTTCGTGTCATCCACTCCATTAGTATCCTAAACCTTTCTGTTGGGAATATAAATAATAGCAGAATAAAAATCTTTTTCTCATCTGTTTTGAATTTATGTTTAGTTTAAGAGTAAACATCTACGGACTTATTTTTGGTTGAGAAAATTTCGATCATGGACGAATGCGTAAATATTATAATTAATGCAGTCAACATAGGGACAAGTACCTGATAATTGCTCTTAATGAGATAATTATTTTAAAACTAACCGACGATGGCATGTGTAGCATATGTATATCTTACAAGAGCTACTTCTCACTTCTTCTTACACTTACCCTGATATACTTTCGTCAGAGTGAACCTCACAGCCGAGGAACCTGTTTGGACGGTGCGAGGGCTGGAGTGGGACGTGCGATTCAGGCTGGTGGCTGTAGCCGTCAACAGCAAGGGCCGCTCGGCGCCAGCGCGGCTTGATGATCTTCTGTTCCCCGACCCGGAGAAGAGAACCGGTTAGTGATCTTAGAAATGATAAGAACACTATTTACTTATATTTATATATAAAAAAGTACCCATATCAAAAAAATTGAAAAATTAGTTGAAAAAATTAAATCTAAACACAACAGTGTATCAAGAACAATGGGACGTAAGCTGTTCAGATTACCTTGTAAATAGTTTTGCAAGAACTTAATCACTTGATAATATCATTATGTGAAATGTCCGTCAGCAAACTTTAGTGACAAAAAGTTGTTCGTTCTGAAAGCATTGGAATTGTGTTTAACTTTCCTATCGTCGCATTTTGGCTCTTATCATGGCAATTATCACAATAAATATTATAAGTGTTCTTTTTTTTATATTTTTCAGTTTCAAAGCTGTATATATTTTTATACTTTACAAAAGACAAATGCAATATACTCATAGAATGAATCCAACAACTCTTTTGCCGGGATCACCAAGTGAAACTCAATTTGTCTGCTAAGACGGGGTCCCGCGGGAGAGGCCCGGGAAGTGCTGCCGGTAGACTTAACCCGCGTGTACACAACTTGGAAAATTTAATATTTGTATATATCTGTCAAATGCGGTTTTAAAAATGTATACATTAAAAACTAATAATTCACTGATCAATGTATCATCTGTACAATTTGGAGATTCAAAGCTTTTATGTACTCTTAAATTCCTCGTCTAAAATCGTCAAATAATTTTTCTATTATAATATTAATACAAAAACTCTAGGATATTTGTCGTTAACAAAATTTAAAACCTCGTGTCCACCCAGGCTTACCCGAGAATTATTAGTCAAAATATTAGATCCGAAATATAGTAACGAGGAAAAGTGGCTGAAACATTTGGATGATTTGACGTCGGCCTCGAGCGCGCATTATAATAGCGACCGCAATAAAGGATTTTGTACCGCCTCGAGACCTCGATAAACGACTCTTACATTTGTCTTTTTGATTATTCAATTGGTGTCACCTTGTAGCGTTAAAGAGCGCCAATTACTTAAACGGTCTACGATTTTTTAAAGCAATATACATTTTCTGTCTATACTATAGCTGGATTTTATTCCTGATATGAGTTCAAATAGAGATATAGTAAGTAACACAGATGATTGTAATAAGCACTTAACCTAAATCATATTATACAAAGAACCTAATCTTAAGATCAAACCTCATCACCTACAAGGATAAGTAAAGAATTCGGAAGCTCTACTTCTCCTTGGCTCCGTCTTAAGTGATCCTAGTTTAATTAAAAGCCACTGGATTGTGATTAACCAAAAGCTCTTTCTATCTAAGGTTCAGTGGCACAACACACTGACCTTATCTTAACTTAACAGGTAGTTTTTATGACTCTTCAGATAAGTTATGAAACGAAATAAAAACTTTGTCAAATTGAATATATTTAAAAGTGTGATATATTCCACATGTGTACTTATGTGACGAAAAGCTTTAATATGTGGTCATGCTGATATTAAAACGGAACACTGGCTGTTCTTAAGAATAAATTCATGCATGGAGCTTTTATAATATTTATGATTACAGCAAGCTTATATAGTAAGAGCTATTGGAAGTCATATTCCCTTTATTTTAATTCTAGCCTACAGATCAGTCTAGTTCTATGTAAAATCGGTGCGGATTGAATGTCGTCAACTTTTCCTGAACTTTAAGGAATAAAGTGAGTTTTTGAATTACGATATAATCAAGACACATGAGTTGCCAATAACTTTATATAAAATAAATGTAGAAAAAACGCTCCATCACACGTCACATGACGAAATCCCCTGGGAACCTTCGACGAACCTTTAATTTCTCGCCTGAGAAGGCAACTTAGGAAAAGGTTTTTAGCACCGGCCCTTCCATCTAGTTTGGTCGTTTAGCCGCCCCGTGGGCGCTACCGTCATATCATCCCTATCATATCACTACTTATTGACACTTCAGTCTTTTCAACATATTTTTCCATTACAGTCTCATTAATTGAATCTATATTGAACACATAATCAAACCATGGCTCGTAATATTTCCGATTCTATAAATTCAAGCCTGAAAAATCGTGGTTTAGTGGAATTTCATTTATAAAAATCTACATATATTTGTATATTTAGTACAAGGTGTCTGAAATGCACTGAGTACTATCCTCGCAGCAGAAAAGATTACCCCTTAGAAATGTATTCTTAAATAAATATAGATGGTAAAATGCCAGTAACGCCGCTCCCACGCAATATATTTATGCAAATACGAGACCGAGTCGCGAGTTGTAAACCACTACACGAGTTACCTCTTCCAGGTTGTATATTGCCTTTACAGTAATTGATATCGCAAGTAGTAAATATATGGAAATATCTGTTACATCAAAGATAAACAACGCTTTTAATATTTAGTTACCCGCAAAATCGTACATTGTATTCTAGCTGTGGCCGGTGACTGTGGCTTGGAGTGAAGTTTATTGATCACTTATTTATCACATCACTTTAAACTATTTACCTGTAAATTCCGATAAAACTATTTGATTATTACAGCGTGTAGTAAATATAGCACGAATGCACAATAATTTTTGACCAAGGATACTTTATTAGCCAGGAAGATAAGCATACCGCACTTTCACCTGCTTAGCTGCGAATGTTGCTGACTTTAATAAGGATCAAGAACTTAAAGGCACATTTGACAGTCTCAGTTATGTTTTAGATAGAAGCACACTCGATTATATATCAAGGAATAGTGAAGTATAACTAATCACCAAGGCCTTATCTATGCGCATTGTATTTTTTCCAACTGACTGATAATTGGGATACTAGAGGGTTCCTCATACTTTCACGATGACGAAAACCATATTAACGGACACTGACAAGCTGATTCACTTAAAGCCTAGCTCCAATGTTAATATTGATAATATCCTTATCTTCAATATCTTTGTCTGCGACAGACCAGGGTGTGGATGATGATGGATGGCATTAGAATTATATTCAAAGCAGGATCACAGGTTTTGTGCACAATAGAATGAACTGCTACTTGTTAGTTTAATACCATAGTTATAAATTGTAACAGTTTACGACACTCGGAACAGAACCTGACTTCACGAATGAGAACAGTTTCTATTAGAATTCGAAGTTCCACATGTAGAGCTAAACTTACATCACCTACAATTTACGTCTAATGTATGTAAATAGCTCGGGTGGCGGTAGTGCAAAGCGGTGTTTCGGTGTGTTTCGGCATTTTGCGGCGCGTAATAAACACCGACTAGTGGCGGCCATATTAGTGCTTAATGAGGGAGTGCACATGATACTGTACGGAGACGGAACGACTCACGACTTACACTCATTATCATCTTAATGGATGATCGCTCCGGATTTAGTTGCAGGATGCTGTTCAAATTTCATTCAAAGAATGTTTTATGACCTCGGACTCATTAAATCGGTAATTAAACTACACAGAGTAATAGAAGTTGAACATGCTAGAATAGTTAACGTTGAGTTTTACCAAAGTTGAAGGTAAAGCATCTAATTCCAGTAGCCATCCAGGCTTAACATGAAGAAGCTTACAAGCAATACTACTTAGTATACATCGAGTGAAGCACCTAATATTAGTCGAGCGGCGACCTGCGACCTACTTAAGGAATAAAAACCAGCTCAACATTATTTTATACTTTTGATATGGGACACAATATTTCCTAATACATGGTGAAAATGAAAAAAAGTGTTAAGTTTTATAGGCTCCATCTATATACAAAGTAATATTAGTTCAGTATATATATCTTGTACTTCAGATGTTTAATGATAGGTTTCAGTCAGGATATTATAAGTTGCTTATTATTACATATTTTTTGTGTTATTATTACATTTAAAAACGTGGTTTTTAGTACGTGAAGAGGGAGTATACGCATCAATACTGAGCTATCGACGGTTCAACTCCACCGGTTATCCTCCTCTGTTAACTGATTTTATACATAGTTAACAGACCACACTATGTTAGTGACCAGTTTGACAACTTTATATTAGTTTCATATATTATGTTGATAGTCTTGTATCGATGCAAGAAAAAATTATATACATGAAAATATATTACTGGTACATTATACGTTGCAGAATTTTATCTTATTTTACTATAAATAAACTATATTTTCTTGGGGTTTCCCTTCCATTTCCGAGAGATTCTTGAGATAAATGCCAAGGTAGTTACGGAAAACTTTATTCGCGTCGGCTTCGAGGTTTTTCGTGTTTGCGTTTTACACACACATTCAACTATACGCAACTATACAACAGATACACAGCACATAAAACTAGGATAGGATCATTGATAGTGACATAATATAACCATCGACATTGAAGCACACTATTCTCTTTTACAAATACAATTTGTTTTTTTTTAAATTAACATTTACAATTTAGAATATTATTCCGTCCTAATAACAAAAAATAAACCTTACTTTTTAGTTTATTAGTTCAACTCGTTTCCATGTCCTAAACCTTCCACTATTAAAAATCAAATTAAATTTCGGCACATCTCTGGACCACACATGTAATACAAACAGAGGCGGTTAAAACGAATGTCATCCATATTCGTAGAGGCGAGGAAACACCTGAGTAATGTCAGATAACTTTAAACATGTTATTGATAAGCTAACGTGCGTGTCGTATCGTATCCGTCTCCTCCGAGGAAATGACGAGCGATTAGCTTTTTATGTATCCTTATATTGTTGCATTAAAGTTTTAAATATCTCTACAGACAGGATGCTACCATGGATAAGTAAATCGGAAATATGTAATCCGAGTCTGTTTGTCAATAAATCTTGATTATTAAATAAAATCGCTCATTTAATATATAACTATTTGTCGTACTGGGTGGTCCGTGAATCAAAGTTTATTTACCTCAACTGGAATCAGTGTTTCTAAATTACCACCTTGGAACAAACTTTGCGAAAATAAAACAGCTGAATTTTATGTTAAGTTATGGTTTTTAGAGGTGCTTCAAGAACTGTAGGCTTGAGTACAGATCCTCGACTCCAGCTGGTCCTTCAAGACCCACTTCAAGCTCCTGGGGCCGAGATTGTTGGGTGCAGCCGCAGCACTTGGGCGTATACTCCCGAACCTAAGAGGGCCCACATCTTCATGCCAGCGCCTCTATCTAGGTGTGATGCAGTCTACAGCCCTGTACGGGGCACCGGTGTGGGCAAATTCGCTCAAAAACCAGAGCATTGCCTATTTGCGTGCTGCGCAAAGGGTGTTGGCTATCCGCATGGTACGGGGCTATAAGATCATCTCCGCGGAAGCGGCTTTCGTGTTGGCTGGATTACTGCCATGGGATCTGGAGGCGAAGTCCCTCGCGTTACTATACCGGTGGCGCGAGGAAGTGAAAGCTCATGGACAAATGCCAACCCCAAACGAGGTAGAGGCGCAAAGAAAAAAGTTCCGTGGTGCTATGAGGTTGGAATGGATGTCAAGGCTAGCTCAACCGACAACAGGCATCCGTACAGTTGAGGCGATTTATCCGATTCTACTTGAGTGGCTAAATGGCGACCATTTGACGCCTACTTTCCGACTGACCCAGGTCCTTTCCGGGCATGGATGCTTTGGAAGGTACCTTTGGTTTGTCGCTCGAAGGTAGCCAACTCCAGTGTGCCATGGGTGTGGTTGCGCTGAAGATACAGCGCAACACACCCTCGAGGAACGTCCATCCTGGGCCCCCGAACGAGCAAGCCTCGTCGTTAAAATAGGGGACGACTTATCATAATCGACCGTAGTTAAATCTATGGTCGATAGTCCTAGGTTATGGCAAGTGGTCCTCCCCATTTGCGAAACCGTCATGGCGCAAAAGGAGACAGCGGAACGGCTGAGGGAAAACGACCCAATGTCGAGCCAACAACGCCGCAGGGAAGTCGGCCGTAGGTGACTCGCTCACGACCGCCGCCTTTCTCTTTAAGGAGAACCCAGGGTGGTAGACACGAGGAGTCTGTCATGCCAATTCGACGAGGTCCTCGAGTGGAATGGCGTGCCGTCCCACGCTGACACGCCTCTGGAAGCATCTATAAATCCATCTTGCGTTGGATTCGCGATTGGACAGCCATAGTGGGAGGCCGCGGGCTGGGCGAAAGCGTTACCGCAGCCTTCCCTACCTTTGTGGCGAGGAGGAATTACGCTGGTTTTTAGTGGGTAGACTGGGCGCTTTATACCTACGAGACCCACATAACCACAGCTGCCCTCCCCGGGCTGAGTAGTATCCGAAAAGCATTTTTCCAGCTTCACCAAAAATAAAAAAAGGCTAGAGTACGGATAATTATTTCAGCTATAAATATTGCTCAAAACAAAAAAAATTACACACGTTACAATAATAGTGATCCAAAACGTATTCTGTTTTTGCAAATTCACAGAGAATTTTACAAACTAAGGATCTTCACCTTGTGCCAAATGAAAATAACAGATAAAATTGTGAGCAAAGAAAGTATAACCTTTAATAGTATCTTACTTATTCCATTAAAAAGTAATGAAACAATAAACGTGCACGGAGTTTGTTCCGTTCACTAAGCGGTGAGGTTCAGGCGAGAGATGAGTTAACGACGAATACGAATTAATTACAAAACCTAAAGACAACAACTATATAATATTTTTAATTATAAAATCATTTACAATTACAAATTTTTAAATAGTGATGATGGAATGTTTTTATTGCTATTATTGGTATTATTTAAAAAAGGAGAAAATCCATGTACTGAGAGTCGAACTCAAATTGGTACAGAAAGGGAATCTAAACAGGGAAAACTATTTTTTGGATTTGAGTCACGTTACTTATTTTATTTCGCATTTTACCAAAGTGCCGGTTACTTAACTACAGACGTTAAGGAACCGATGAAAGAAACGAGCTGGCTTTCCTTTCAACATATCAGTAAAATATAATTTTATTTAAATATATTCTTTAAAAATTCTTGAAAATGTTTATTACTTGAATCAAATTCATATTAACTCCACTTTATCATCACAACATAGATAACATTCATGTGCTTGCACGATCAAAAACTATTAAGTAGTAATATGTATAGATACGTAACGAAAGTTTATTCATTATGAGCGACGATAGTCGAGGATAACTTTAAAAATAAATATGTAACTAATAGCAAACTTTATATTAAGTGTTTAAAATACTTCCAATTAAGACGAGAACATTACACAGACGGAATGAATAAATAAGAAACGGAAAGGCTTATGTCTGGTTGACGTGTCAAAGAGGACAAACATATTTTAGTAGAAATGAAACGTCACGACGATTCACGTAAGGAAAACGGAAACTAATGCATAACTAATATTTATTTAATTTTTGACTTTTTCTGGACCTGTCCTTAATATATTTTATAATAATGTTCTGACTCTCCAGACTATTGTCGGACATACTCTTCTTTATGGACGAACAAAGCGGGTCCATCGGAAAACTAACTGACAGACTCGAGGACTTCATGGATAATTTGTCCTTTTAGCAATACTAGTTACAGCTAGGAATTAGATGAAAACTTTGAAATTTGTTGAAACAATTTTGGAAAAAGTAATTTGAAATGAGCCGAAATTATAAATAACAATTTGAGAAAATCTTGGACAGAGAGCTGACGCGGAATCATATTGGATTACTTTTCTAGATTTTGAAATAGTTCTTTCTATGTACCGAAAAAGTAATCGCAATGACTTCACAAGGCGATAAGAAAATCCTCTTTGAAATTCCAACGCAAACACACCGATTGTTTTTGTTCCAAAGCTGAAACCAATCGGTGGGATTAGTATGAAAGCAACCCTTGCAACTTTTTCACATTAAGTTTTTCTAAACTAAGTGAGCGGAACGACTTTTTTACATTATTCCCCAACTTTC
The DNA here is from genome assembly GCF_018135715.1 of Danaus plexippus. Taxonomy (NCBI): domain Eukaryota; kingdom Metazoa; phylum Arthropoda; class Insecta; order Lepidoptera; family Nymphalidae; genus Danaus; species Danaus plexippus. The sequence continues at coordinate 128,846 of NC_083537.1, read as the reverse complement.
TGTACCAAGAACCTGCTCGAATTGTCGTTGAAGTGCTCGGATGCCTCGCAAAATGGCAGTCGGTAAGGTTTACTCTGAAAAGAGCTGCTCCCGCTCCGATAAGAAAGTAATTACTAGGTACGGCGGACCACTGCCACTGCGGCTTCCAATACGTTTGCCTATTAAAACTTCGTATTAGCTATTATGGACTGACCTAGTTTGAGTTTGCGGCTGCCGGCTAAATGTTTTGTTTCAGGTGCATTTGATACTCCGCCGTAAGAGAATATGTTTTACGGTTTAATAAATATATTTAATAAACGTCACCTTCACTGTATTCAAAGAGATATGAAGCTATTTGGTATGACGAGGAAGAAATGTATATTCACATATGCTACTTCTTAAAAAGATGGCCAAAATAATTTGAACATAAAAAAGCAACAATTTTGCGATGCAAATTATATTACAGTACTAATATTCATTAAAACATATTTCGTTCCCTACACAGAACACCGGTAGCGATGCGTCCTTTAAAGATTCTACTTGATAATAAAAACGTAGTACTAATTATTGGAACTGATGACATGCGACTTCACTGTATACTTACTCAATTATACAATGTAACTTTATTTAAAGATAAAAGTTTTTCGTGTTGTTTCGTTTACCTCAAAAGATAATAAAGCATTGAATGCAATGTATTTTTATTTAAAATAAACTGATTGCTAGGTTTCCTGATTCACAGACGTTCGTTAGTACTTCAGCTCGTGGGATGTTCGTTTCGTATTCATTTCATGTAATGACTTAATAAACGCAACTCAAGTCTTAAAGTGATTTTTTGTTCACTGAACGCAAACTTTAGTTCCAAATGTCAAATTATTTCGTTTGCATCGGTCGTTGTCTCGTTGAGTTCATGAATAACTTTGCTTCTATTTGGTTTGTTGATACAAATAAAATTAACCTCTGCCTGTGATGAATAGTTCTACAATTTAATTATATAATTTTCATCCTGTTATGTCAATAGAATTTAATAAAAAAATATGAGCGATCTTTTAAGCTTAAACCCGACGTGGCGTCGTAGATTCTCGTGAAAATATAAAATTTACATGCGGAGGACGCACCGGACTGGGTTTCATTAATTATTGAAGATACCGTTACAGCCTCCGCCCATAACGACGTGTTATTAGAATACACATTATATACGTGAGATATGTTTTGTAAGGCTTGTATTAACATATTAGTGTTAAATAAAATAAAACAGGAGAGCGCCTGTTGTATAATACATTAATGATTTGGAAACGAATATAATTTTATAAAAATAATTACTTTAAAGACTGTATTCTGGTTATTATTTGTTATAAAATTTCATGTAGATCTATTTTAAATAACTACTTCGATAATATTACTACAATTATAAAAGAGAAATATTTTCCTCTTTTCAAAATATGTTATTACCAAGATGCGTGAACTAAAATATATTATTTTATTTGTACTTCTACTTAGACAAAGAATTTATATTCATTTGTAAAAGGTTATTTTAAGTCATAAGAAGATTTCCGACTTTGTTATTTTAAAATTGTTTGCATGTATAAGGTTTATAGTAAAACTATAAAGTTTCATTGTAAACCTTTTACCGCTTTTAAGAGGACAATTAATAAAAGACAATAAAGTAATTAAAGCGATCACAGTATTGTGATCTTGTTGTGTCTCGACCAGAGAGGATTAGTTAGCAATATATTTCGTTCTACTTTAATTTTCTCATACTTACATCAAACGCAGCTGTAATAACATTTATGAGCCCGATACTATTTATGGCGTTAGAAATATTATGTTAGAAAAAATGTCTTAGGGTCTAATCACTGCTGCAATTTTAATATTTTATTTCTAAAAATAAATTTAAAAAACCGAACGCACGGTACACCGCGAGTGACAGGACCATAACAAATACTCAATATGATGAATATATAGTGTAACTAACGTGAAGAAATAAAGTATTTGCATTTAATTGTAACCGATCTAATAACGTTTTAAGTCTAGGTACTCGCACCCCTCAGCCCATTTGTCCAACACTTCGTCCCATGAATTAAAGCTGATTAATTAATTCAATGTCCGTTCAAAACATGAGAGCCGGTGGCTTGCTGTTACACAATCATGATTCATCTTAATAAGAACAGAATATTCATGAAATCCAAGTCTATAAACAACTTGTTTTATTTAAAAGTTAAAATGTTTATTATAAACACCGTTATTGTCCTCGTAATGCTGGAGTTATCAATAAAGGTATAATCAAATTAGGATTTAATGTGTCTAATTTTATAATCAAGTTCTTTGTGTACCAAATATTTGTTATCAGTAGTTATTAACCACACAACGATGTCGTCACTAGTCTAACTGAACTTTGTCCATATTATGTATATCGTATCAGTGTATCGTATTTATGTCCAAAACATCAGAATGTCTCTTATTTAATTCAAACGTTTTAAGTGACATTGATGTCCGTGAGTAGCCCTGGTAGCGGTGGTATCCGGAGCGCGTCGCGAGTCTTGTCCGATGCCGCCGCAGTCCACGCGACCACATTCGAATTAGTTCCACGTTCGTCACATTCACATCGCACATTTGACGATAATTGGAATACCTCGAACATACTGCGCTCCTCTCGGCTCTCCCCCGCCCGCGCCGACACCGCCGACACCGCCGACAACGAAACAACCCTCTCAATTAACATCATCGAGACTTGTTGTGAGCTTGCGAGTGTCACATATCCATTAAACATTCCAAAAGGACACTTGAAACAAAACTATAATGAGTTGAAAATTATATTTCAAATTGTTATAACTTTCGTTGAACAACAATTTACGACAGGACAGTTTTGAACTTTGTGTATTGCCCAGTATCTAGTTATAATTTCCAAAAGTCGGAGACGGCAGTCAGTTAATCAATTCGAGAGGCGATGTCTCATCGTCGCAGCTTTCGGGGCGACCTTATTACGAGGAGACTAATTAAAATTAATAATACAGTCGAAGAACGCGCGCGTTCAACCATGAAGTTGGTAAAGCTCTCCAACTTGGCTCCCTTGTTTGTTTGAAAATGGCTCCAACTGACATTCTGCACTTTCGGCTATGAATTTATAATTTGGCGGGTTTCGGTATTTATTTAATTAAACAAACACATTTACTTTGCCTGTATCTTCGAATTAAATAAGCGGCTAATGTGAATATATGTTCATCGTTAGTACGGCGCGGGGTCAGCAGAGTTGAAGAAGGAAACATAGCAATCTATGGTAACCACCTTCAACAGTAAAATCGATGAACGTTAGAACAGTCAATTTGACTGTGTCATCTGACCGAGACCGAGACCGAGCTACTTACAGAACAGATAATTTAAAAGTTCCTCACGGATTCTAAGCAGACCACTCTGTGCTCGGTTCTTTTCATACTTATAAAAAAGGATGAAGACTACTAAAATGAATAGAGTCGTATGAATTTTCCTATTAATATAATATAAGTGACTGTTGATGGCGACGTATGAATGTTCGATGCTGTTTCAGCAATGTGTGGGCCTTGAGTTCTGACTGTGACTTCACTTCATTTTAATTTTATCGATCATAAAAGATACATTTTGTATAAAGACACATAACACCCATATTTTACTAACTTTGTTCCTTTAGCCTTGAAACCAATACCTAAAACCATGCGACCGCAGTCGCAGGCCCAAGGGTATATTTTAAAGGAATAAAATATAGAACAAGAACCTTAAGTCAGGAATATTATCTAGTAATAACCATGTGCGCTCAACTTTAAATACCCCTTGTATTTAGTTAGGATCCTCAAGTAAGCATTCAGACTATTAGAAATTATCAGTGAATATAAAAATTGAGAATCTTGGGGAAAGAGTATAAAACCAATATTTTATTCAAATATTGCATGATTTTTTACCAAATTGAGATGAAAATCCCGCCCATCTCAGATCGTAATTTTTGATAGAATCTGTTCGCTAGAGATTACTCAAAGAGTAAATACAACATTTGTAAACTAATGATACAATTAATTTAATCTTTAATTTTACTTTGACATATTAAAGGTGAATTAGTTTGACCAAATCACAAGAAACAAACCATGAAGTGCACAATAGTCTACGGTGTAAGTGCATTCAATATTTCAAGAGGTTCCAATCTTACACACTACATTGCTCAAAATTTGGTTTTGGAACTCAGTATTCGGGACTTCGCCTCCACAACAAACTATATCCTAGTCTTCAACTTGTTTTATGCTTTATTTCAAGTAGAATGATATACAGATCGTCCGTGAAGATTCAAGTGTGGCAATCTAGCCGCTCTTTAACCAAGCACGGCAATGGTAACGAAGTTTCGTTTTAAATATGTTTTTAAATATCATTAGTTGAATTATGGAAATACGTACCCAGTAACCTTAATATTTGAATAAAATTCGTACTTTCAATCTTTTGTATGCGTGTCATTACAAAATAGATTTGAACTGTTTCGTTACCCAACTTACTCGTATATTTTAAAGAGAGAAGTTAAAATTTGGCGTATGGTACAGCAACCGACAGCGGTCTGGGAGCCGGCGCGGCAAGTGCGGCGGGGGCGACGGTCGCCGGGGCGTGTGCGGCGCTCGCCCTGGCAGTAGCGGCCTGGCGCGCAGCCAGGCGACGAAGACAACCCAGGAAGCCCTCAGCCCCCTCTCTCTCACAACACAAGAATGATCACGACGATGCCGAACCCGACCTCATACCCAACAACTACTGTGAGTACGTCCCTGACAGACCCCGCCGACCTGAATGGTTTTATTTTTTAATCGAGAGCATGTTTCAAAATTAATTTGTTAATATATTACATTGAATACTACAAAACGCATATTAATGAACCTTCGGTTTGTTTCCGTGCCGCTATATTTATATTGAGTACACTCACATGAATATTGAATGCCGAGGGTTTTATGAGCTCGTGCACATCTCTTCGGAATCCTCTTCCGAAGCTAAGCCGCTTTTTGTAAACACGCATTTATGTTTCATTTGCGGGGTGCGCACATCTGTTGCATACATTTTAAACGAAGGAAAGCAGTGGCGTATCATATTTTATAAAATAAGTTAGAACTGATATAGAACGTTCCCGTAGCAACAACTTACTATTACTTACGAGTATATGTATATTAGTTAACATATGTGCTTGGTGTCCTTCCGAAGCTATCAACATTATATAACATTTTCATTATGATTATTTTAATTAACGTTCACATAAGCTCTTCATTTTTATGAAACCGGTCCTAACAGCTTCAACAGTAACTCTTCCCAAAGACTGTCTTGTCTCATTGTCGGGCCATCTTTGTCCGTTGTATGAATATTTGAATGCGAGATATCTCCGTTTCATCTCAGTTGCGGGCACAAACAACGGTGATGCGATCCCGAGAGGAGCCAGTTGGTCCGCCAGGGCTGTTCACTTAACTTAAAAACAATTAATGCCTTAAAAGATAGAAAAAATGCTTTTTAAAAAGACGCATACACTTTTATTATTAACAAATAGATGAGAAGATCCTGTTGTCCCGAATGTCTTGTAACTTATCGATTAGATGCTGATGTTGTTAATCTAGGAAACATCTAGAATGATGTAAGCACATTTTAACTAATGGTGGGTACATTTTAAAAGTAAATTCATATAGAATACGATCAAAGATAGAAGTTATGTCGTATTTATGGAATCCATGATGTGTGAAGGAATTACAAAACAATGCTTTAAATATTCATTACATTTCTATACATTTAGTTCTAAAAAGCAAATGTATGTTTAAAATAAAAATGAACACAGCCCTGTGTACCGCTAAAAGAGTAATGGACAAAAGTGGACTCAACATCACTCCACAGTAAATGTATGGGACACAAAATCTGATTAAAAAGCAATGTCGGCCCGGATACTTGTTTGATGTTCCTGTGAGAGTTTTATTATTCAAAAAGGTAAAAGTACACGATGCTCACATCTTTACTCATATCTTATAATAGAATTCACGTCATTTCATATTCTTTTAGTCAAATTTAATACAAATCTGATTATATTAAGGTTAGCAGAAGACAACACATAAATCTAGATCGGAATATCATAAAAAAAATCGTAGATGAGTAAAGAATATAACAAATGTTTATGTTCAGTTAGCAAATTATTATTCAGCAATTAATAAGAACACAATCATATTCGTATAAATAAAAACTGTTTATTACACAAAAATAAAAGATTTCCACTATATTTTTTAGTGTAGGGATCGACGCGGCGATGATTCCTCTGGCAAGTAAAGAGCACATTTCCATTGCCTCACTCGACTTTTATGTTTTTATTACCAACTTCTACATTCACTCCCCCTGACAGCCAACACGGACACCGCTTTTTAATCAACCAAACTTGTATCATTTCACACTATTTAATGTGTGTGTAAACGGGGCATTCTCGGACATGTTACATTTATTGCCAACAATAATTTCCAATTTCAAAATCGCTCCAGGAAGGTGTATAGTCAATCTTTAGTTGAATCAACTCTTTACAGTTAAAACCTTCTTAAACGTTTTTCATAAATACTAATAAATAAAATGAACGGGGAATAGTCATAAAGTATAACATCGTCGAAGCGAGTTTTCGTTCACATTTGAATTGAAGTCAAACTAATAAAGTGAAGTCATTAGTGGCGGCGGTAACATTGAATAATTGAGAAGCTATAAGGATATAAGCCGACAGTATTAGAGGAACATTACGCATGCATGGAGCTCTGTATTGTCACCGCGATTTCGATATACTGCTACGCGGTTATAGCTCATGTTACCGAAACATAGGGACGAGACTACTCCGTTCACAAGTGGACCGCATTATGCTAGATATCAGCATGTGGAATGGCTATTACTTTTAGACGCCGAATAGTTTTAGTCCAGTTTCATACTTATTATAGTCATTTAAAAAAAAATCCTTTAATAAGTTTCCGTCAACTGTAAATACATTCTCACACGAAAAAAGATGCACTACTTTGTATTCATACGCATGTTTGCGGAAGTTTTTCTTGTGGGTCAGATTTATGTAGAATAGTTTCATTAAAGAGAAGAGTCGCGTCTAGAAGACACATTGTCTTTATTGCCATAGAATTTTTCGGTTTTCGTAAGAGTCTGTTTATGATCTTCCTGTATCTTTATTTCTGACGGAAATCGAGGAGAATATTATTTCAATACAGATATTGGATTGGACAAGAGACGGACGGGTCGGCCTCAGAAAAACATCTCGCTATCATATTAATGGAACTATTCAATTAGATTTTATTGTTAGTGAGAGAGACAGCATTTTGATTTATAACTTCTCAATTCAGCCAGTGACTATGAAAACTCTTATAAAGCAGTGCGAACTATGTTGTTGCACATATTATATTGTTTTGTATAATACACTATATTGTTAATGAATTATTATTGAAATACTCTATCTAAAAACAAATAAATATTTAGAGAGTATTTGATATTCCTTTAGAATACATGATTTATAAGATTTGATTTATTTTGTGGAAGGTTCGATATGTTAATAAAGTTTCTAGTAATAATCTCGAGGTCGTCTCACACCCCCCGACTGCCCATATATAAATATATAAATATATAAACATGCCGAGCATTTTACGTTAAAGTGGAAAAGTTAAATTGTCGTTCGTCCTCTCAGGCGCCTCGTCAGCTCCTACAACCCGCTATAGAATATACGTTGTCACGACACTTACATAAAAGTTTTAGGATATTAGTTTATATTTATCTCGTTAACATAAAATTGTGTAATCCCTTAATAACAGACAATAGACGATATATATGTGTATCTAAGTAAATAACATTTTATATGTGTCTTAAAGTAACTATTATGACGCATATATCTTCTCAGATCTTATTTGTTAATCTATGTGTCAACTAGTGGCCAGTCTCCAGCGATACTAAAGACTTTTACCGATGAAGTCTCTAAACCTGATACATCACATATGTATGACTCCCCGCCTTCCTCGCTGTTCTGGACGTCATTGTATAAGTGTTTCCGGTCAGAATCTCTGTACACAAGTTATATAAAGAACATTTATCGCTAAACAATCATTTGTCAATGTGTCAAAATGCGTTATATTGTCGGTCGTACGTCGCGTTGTGAGATAATTGTCTGTTTAAGTGAATTCGTATCGTGTGGCACGCGAGCGGTCGCGGTGCGGCAGCCGAGCGGCGGAAATAGAACGGTAGAAGGGTGTTAGTGGAGGGAGGGCTGTTGAAACGGGAAGAGAGGGTGATGAGGGGAAGAGGAAGAGGGGAGAGGAGTTGCTAACGATACGCGATAATTAAAGCCTAATGAGCATCTCCGTTCAACTCGCTGCCAACTAACCGAGCCCGATCGATCTAACTTACAGGGAAACTTTTATTAGCACTTTTAGACCTAATTGTTTATTTTTGCCAGATATCAAACTTCCTTATTTATAAGATATTAAAATTCAAATCACATGTGTACGAAAGTTTTCTATTCCTAATAACAAGTTGTTCATACAATGTCCAAGTGGTGTAGGTATATTATTTTATTAAACAATTTCACTTCCTCCCGGTCACAAAACTCTGCTTCAGAAACCATGTTTTTTTTATTCTTTATATAAACTGGAACACTTAAAAGATACATCAAACCCTCTGACCAACTCTGTGATCCTCTGCGCGTATTATTTTAATAGGTTCATGCGGAATTATCGGTGTCGTAATTCGCGTTACGCCCACTGCGGTCGGAGCCCACAAAAATTCTGGCAACAAAATATTTTACCCCGACACATTGTACGCTAGCGTTTGTTTTTAATTTTAGTTCTTATTTTGAATGCAATAAGGTCGACGGCGAGAGGAAACAAATAACGGCCCGCGGTTAAATCACGGTGTGATAACGGAAACTACTGTACCTAATAGCTGGACGAACGAAACTGTTTACATAATGTATAGCGAGCGTTTGAATATACAGCCGCTGGGGTATTCATAATATTTTATTTATTAAAGTTATTTTAGAAAACTGCAATATCATTACATCATGATCGGTCCTTTTTATTTTAAATAATACTTTCTCGTTTTATTTCAATCTAATTCGTGACGAGAGATGGACCCGCTTGTTTAATATTCCTTGAAATGTAAATATATTAAAATTATGAAACTAGATTAAATTCTGATATCACGGCTCCCGATGATTGGTTATTGATATTGAAATCACAATAAATAACACGATACGTAAACTTTAACGTTATATTGTGAAATTATACAAATGTATAATTTCAAATCTCTAGGTCCGTCACTTGCAGTATTGTAATATAAGGCAAAAAATTCGAAATTTAACAACCGATGAAATATAAAGAAAGGTCATCTCATATTCATAACGGCGTGGAGCTCGAGCCCACGGCTATAAATTGTTCGGTAATGAATGCCGTTCTCGCCTCAATAAAAACTCCCGCATTATATGATAGAGAAGGATTTATGCCCGCCGCAGCCCGCCGCTGACTATTCTAATCCGTGGTAGGCGGCAAAGCGCGACGATTCCCACTACATACATTAAACGACTGCGTCTTCCGTTCCGGCAGAATTTAATATATTAAACTTTAATAATAATATCTTAACGAATAACATCCGCCATGTACAGGACAGTCTGAGAGACAGGACGAGCTCTGCGATCCGCCTCCTCTAAGAAACAATAGTTGTATTTAATGAGAGATTGTTCTCTTGAAATTCTTTTATTCTCATGAAATTCTTTTGTCAAGTATAGTTAGTATAAATCCAAAAACATTGGACCCGCATTTTGAAAACCTCTGTAAAATATGTACACCCTTGTTTTAAATTGTTAGTCACAGTATTATACTTAAGTCAAAATCCATGGATTAATTTGCAAGCGAAAAGAAAATCCAACACCCAGTTGCGACAACGACGAAAGATATTATTGAAAAATATTTTGATATTGGCGCGGTGCGACGTTCATGAATATTTATGCGGTCCTGAATATTCAAAGGCACTCGCAATTGAAAACAGGCCGCGGTCCTCTCGCGGAGAGTTTGGGACGAGTGCCCGCCTCATTCATCTCACGATCACTGCTGACGATCTGATGACAGTCCACCGACCGACCACAGTCCAAACCACATTCTACCTTATGAAAGTAGTGTTCATGGATATACAAAAACTTTGCCATACTAATAAAATCAATCTAACATAGCGTAATAGATATTTATATAGATGGGGATTTAAAAAATAAAAAATATAAAGTATTAGCTAGCCTTCCCAAAAATACACTTGCAAACTTAATCAAGTGAAGTTAAAACTAGAAATAATACTTTGAGAGAAATTATTCAAAAATTATAAGCATCGTGATTGAGATTCATGGGCTCTGCGGAAAGATCGGCGACGCTGCGGCAAAGCGGCACAAGCCGAGGTAAAGTAAAGCTATTAATGAAAGCAATTTGAATAAACTTGGGCACATTAGCGCCGCCCGCGATCCCCGCCTCTATTAATTATTTCTTGCGACTTGCGTCGTCTCTCTGTAGTGATTAGTCTGCGGCCCGACCACCTGCGCGGAACAATGCTTCATGGAAATTTCTGTTATTATTTAATGAAACTTCGCAAACTTTCCCTTACAAATAAAAGAAAACTCTAACAATAAAATGGCAATACTGATTTATTATATATATATATATATATATTATTATATATACAATGTACCAATATATATATTCAGCAACAGAGATCACGGGCAGACGAGATGTGAATGTCTGTCAGTTTGTCCTGTTATTTATCATCTACCGCCAACGATTTCTTAATTTTCTGGCGTACCGCTCTGGATGCCGGCAGAATGCGCTTACGGTGTCGCGAGGTCCTCCGGTGTGGTCACGGACATGAGATTTTATAATTTTAAGGAGGGAGTCCGAGGAGTTGGCCAGATTCCAGCCATCTTATATATATTTTTTTTATGAGAGAGGTGGCAAACGAGCAGATAGCCTACTTGATGGGCAGTACTCACGTCGCCCCAAGACATCCACAACAGGTCTTATGTTGTGGATGCGTTGCCAACCTTGGTTATTTTGGTTATAGGAAAAGGTAGGGGTACAAATAAGGTTATGGCAGGAAAAGGTGGGAAAAGGCAACCGGCTCTCTCACTCATCGGACGAAACGCATTCATTAAAGGTTACTTCAAAGCGATCTTCTGGAAGAGGGTGTTGCTTCCCCGGTCTAGCCAGCCAATATTCGAGCTGTAGTAATTTGACCACAGCTAGGCCGTACAACGTAAAAATTCGTATTAATTAACTTCGGTATATACCTGTCTTCACGAGCGAGGATTTGTGGTTTATCAACAGAATGTAGTGCCTCGGTTTGTCCATTGTGTGTTCACACACTGCTGACTTTGAAGCGCGCCTAATTTTGATGTCAGAGATATGTCTTTCACCCTTGGTCCGATGCTCCTCTTTTTCTGTCCAATGTATGACAAGCCACAGTCACAATCGAGTTTGTATACACCCGCTTGTTGTAAAAGAATGGTACTCTTCATAGGTGTCAAGAATTGATTCACTTTCTTGTGTAGTTTCTTGTGTAGTTTTGATCGAAACCTTCCATAGGATGTTGCCTATTCTGTCAGTAACTGCTTTCACATATGGTAATATCGCAGGTTGTCGCTCAACTGTTGGTTGCTTTAAATGGTTCTTGCGATCCTGGCGAGGCACAGGCTGGTTTTTGGTAGTGAAAGCATGTTTTACATACTACAGCTCAGCCTCTAGATGATCAGCATCACAAAGGTGTAAGGCTCTCTGTCACAAAGATTTGTCAACAGTAGCTAACTGGATAGGATAGTGGTGTAAGTTATGGTCATCTCGTCTGCTCGAGGTCACAATTGCTGAAAAGTAACCGAAACGTCGGGATTATGTAGTTTTTAAAATAATAAAATACGCATAGTAATAGTCCAAAAAATATTAGCTTTATTTTAATGAATAAATTTTAAATCTCATTATCAATATATTTCTGACATAATTTGCTCTATACAAACTAAACTTGAAAAAATAAATTTCTGTTGCTATATTCCGATTAATCTCAAACAAAATCTATTTATGCTGTTATGTTTATAATATATCAAGGTGTATGAGTATAGTGACAAACAGCTCTCCGTACCGATATTTATGTCCGGTCTCAACCCCTGAACGCGTTGGCCACAAACACACGCTCCACTTGTTCGCTAACTAATGTCCTTTGCTTTCTCTGTTGTAGCATCTTTGGATTTTGAAACCTAATGCTAGTTTGGACTTTTATTTTAATTTTAAATATTTAAAAAATATCTACTGATATCTTATCATTTAAGAGCTCTCTAACAAACAAAATTAAACAATATACTTACATATAATCCATTGAAGTACAACCGTTTATGGGGAAGCAAAACTAATTAAAACTTCACAGAATATCCAGACACGAACTGTAATTGCTGAGTGCGTGACAATGCACTTGTCGTAATTAACTATTTGTCATCCAAATTAATCAAGTTCTTTATCTGAGGAAATTCAACATCAAAACTACTCAGTTATTTTAAACGTTTATTGCACGTTCTCGAAAATTTACTGGCTGACTAAGACTGGACGTCTTAACAAGAAAACTTTTCATATTATTATATAATAAGGATCCATCCATTAAAATGAAATAAACTAACACATCCCCTAATGTATTAGTGAATACTAAAGTAATGCAAACAAGCTGAGTGTTTGTTATAAAGTGTCGTGTCAGCGATACTAAATTTACTGCAGTGCTACACTTCACAAACGTGCTGCTAAAGTTTTATCTCAAGCTGTCACGATGCTGTCGCGTCCCCGCTACCGGTGATGATACTGGACTTTCGATTCCAGATTATTTGGTGGAATTTAAAGAATAAAATTTTGTAACTTATATAAAGTATACTAGTAGAAGCTGTATTATGCTTATAGTTTTTAAAGTAAAGGTATAAAATAAACCCAACTACACATTATACCTATGTATATTATAATAATTATATTTCTATATATAACTTAACCGAACTTAATTTCATAAAAACATTTGGTTTACTGTAAACTAAAGATAATGATCGACAATATATATAATTAGAATGTATATGTTTATCCACACACATAAATATACAAACATGGCATGTAGTTTTGCAATGTTGGGAAATTATTTTACTGCAATTGGGTAAATTCACTTCATCCGAAGTCAGAATGACAGATGATTCCCTCTTCTATTAGCTAGATTCAAATTTCAAGATATTTATGGAGGACTGCAGCAGTGAATCGCCATGTCCAATTACTTATTTGTCCGTCCCCAGCTTATGTCGCTCTAGTTCGGGCCGCTCATTAATCAATCTTTTTTCTTTGGGAGAGAGCAAATCTCGCGTGCAGCAAGCAAGCTGGAAGATTTATGCAGCCTTCTCCCGCTCCACTGACCGCAGCCAACGCGTTAATGAATTTGACCATAAATTGTCGGCATGAAGTCCTAGTACATTAGTCTTAACCTAAAACTTTTTTTTATTAATATAACTTCACTTATTTTCAGAAATTTCTCATTATGATATGAATGTTCTGATACATTCCCGATATCTGAGTTTGCACTTATATGAATAATAACGGTTTTCATTTTAAAGTTTATACATTTTTGTGTGATAATATGCTATTTATGCTTTTCTCCTGGTACAAAACATTATAAAGCCTTATGAATTTAACACTATAAGCAGTAAGAACAGTTCTCAAATTGAGAATATTATAATGTGTTTGTGTATTTTTGTAGGTGAGACGTCGAGCGCCCCGTGTCTCGCTGCATCATCTCCGGGCCGGACTGCACCTGCGCCGCACGATACGCCGGTAATTTCATAATCATTTCAACTCCAAAGTTCATTAGAAAGCCTTAATTGTAATTAAGTGTTTAAAGATCGTTCTCATCGTCAAAAAATACACTTTAGAATGCTATGTACATATATATATATTTGGCAAAATATGATTCTGCCACTCTTTTACATGTTTTGTACATACTATGTATGTTTCGTTTTGAAGTTGAATATTCAACACGTTCTATAATCGACGAGTTTCCGTTAAAAACCAAACTAAATGAAATCCCGATCTGCTTAACTCCGTCCGTCGGGCACTCAATAAACAAAACGGCAATCCATTTGATCGATCGCCCATTAGCTGCGACAACAGCCATCAATCGGCCCGTTCATCTCCTAAAAGCCCAGGGTGTTCTTGCCAGCTGATTGAGGGGCACCTACATACTTGTTACCTGTCATTCGTAATATTATATCATTTGTTATCTTGGTAACATTACATTATTTTATTTTATTGCATTTTCATACTTTGTTATAGAAGGAGTAGTAATCAATCTTAACGTTTATTAACAAGGAACACAAATAAATTTAACTATAGTATTTTTTTCCGAGATATTTTTAAATTCACTTATAGAATACTATTTCATCTCTGCATCTATCTATAGAACGCTATTTATCTAAACATGAGATTAGAGAATTCATCATGCCCTATACAGTGGGGCTAACTTAATAGAAGCGTCCTTCTTAATGTCGGATGTTTTTGGTCATGATAATTAAATTCTTCCCTCGTTCGACTGACGCGATTTATTGACATAGATATTAATTCTACAATTTTTTTCACTTAATTGCATTGTTTTTTATGTTTTTATTTTACGTACATTCCTATGCACCGAATATTGCAGAACTTTTTCCGTTTTTGTACCCTGAGAGTTACTGTATTTATATTTATCCACCTTTATATAAGTGTACCTTATTCTTGCAATTAGAAATTAAAAATGTATTTTTATACGGTACAATTTCTTGAATACTAACTATTTCATTCTGTTTTAAATACTAGATTTGTTTTATCCTACCTACTATTCAATTATTACAAACATGGACACGCAGTTAAATTGACGAGTCTGGATCTTTTAGTGATCTTTATAATCACAGAATAATTTAAAACCTAATCTTCATTGAGACTTCAGTTAAATCGAATTTATCCAATATCATAAAGAATCGAAAAGTACCCAGTACCATACTAAATGTTAATGGAATCTGACGAGCCTTGTAACATAAAGCAGTCAGATCAGTAAAATAACATGAGTAGTACTTTCTTAAGACTATAACATTTCATTTTAACACGACGCCCTAAAGCGAGGCCGTAAACGCTGCGTCATATAAACCTATAAGTCTGTGAGTGGAATTGTCACTTGCGATTTTATCTACATAGAAGTCAGTTTTATGTCCGTCGATCACAAGTGTGCTATCTTTACTGCGGTCACTCTGTAACTTTCCTTTATGACGGCAGATAATATTTGTGAAGTGGTCCCTGAGGTTGGCGCTAGTAACGTCGCGGCCACTCGCTGCCGTCCCGAGCTGCCCAAGGGACACGTATAATAAGGCTTTTGTTTTACTGCTCGTATATCTAAATGATATTTTTATGACGGCATTCGATTACGTGATGATATTATTATCTGATCGCCGATTAATATTAAATGAAATTAATAAATGCTCACTGTAATCAATTTAGAATATGTCGACCGCAGTTGCTATTGGAACAGGGCGGTAATGGCGCATCTATATTCATGCTGCAGATATTTAATGCAGATACACGATATTATAAAATCCCTCTTTTGTAAAATCGCAGAAATTCCCAATTCTGTAACATTCATTGTACATTTTAAATACAGCTAAATGTAACTTTTTCAAAAATAATAACCATATCCCAGAGAAGATGTGGTACCTGGCTTCATTAAATAACCAGAGATAATTCAGCATTAAATTAAATATTTCGTCATCGTCTCCACATTAAACTTTATCGTGTTTGTACGAGAGTTACTTCGGAAATTTACTTTGGCAAGTCCTCATCAAACAGAAACATAGAACTCCGGCTAACGAAGTTTGGAACCGATAAAGCGCAAAACGAGTAGAATTTTAATAGCAACTCGTCAAACGCTTAGTCGACGAAGGTTAATCGCGCTGTGATAGGACATCATTTAACTTTGTTGGAGCTTATATCGCCTCAGGCTGCTAACTTATCTATTGCCGACCTTTCTGAAATCAGATACTCCGGTATCTTGTCAGAAATTAAATTTAAGACCTTATAGACTTTATGTGCTTGTCCAACTTGGATTAATTACTTTTGGTGTGTTCTACGTTTTACATATTTAGTTAATATTGAAATCTTGTGAGAATTGACCTAGAGCATATATTTAACTAAAGTAAGCGGTAAAAGCAACTGAACTTAACGGTTCTAAGTGCAATAAATGAGATGAATAGTTGTATTAAAAGGAAGGCACGCCAAACGCAAGATGGAATTGATTTGTGAGTCCAATATTCCAGTTATCGTCTGATATATTTCGACGGCATCACGCGCCGGAACACTAAAATGCATCTGTTCGTAGCAGCGCGAGTCTTGCACTGTGTCACTATAAAGTATTTCTACAATACGAGTATAACTCCTTGTATTCTGGAGACCACTTCATCGACGATGTTTTGTTTTGAGATGGACGTAAACTCTATTACAATTTATTTTGAATATACATTTATTATTTTCATATATAAAATGTACGTGTAATGAGTCAATGTAATGAGTCACCAAATTTTTGGATATTTTAAACCTTTCTTTATGAAAAAAGACCAAAGATACTCTGAAACATATTTTGTTTTGCTGGTTTATAAAGTGTGGGTTTTGTAAAATATTTTAACAAATTTGTGGATTCTGCTATATTTATATCAATGAAGTATTCAAATTTTCTTCATTAAAACAGATTGCAACGGAATAAATTAATCATAAAAACCATGTCAAAGTTTAAACACGCCTTTATTAAAAACTAAACTACACGCGACGTCCATAAGAATCTTTATTTTTTTTAATAAAGTCACTCAGTGTTCTCCGTGCTGATGCTCACGTCAATATTTCGTTATTATTATTGTATATTGATGAAGATGCTCCAAATATTTTATATTAAATCGTTAAACATTAAACATTAAAATTGTCAGGTAATTTGTATCAGGAATTTTAAAAATTAATTTCACACGGAACCGTCATCATCCCTCTGGTTCTTTGTATTTTTGCTTTGTATTTTGGTTTCCGTCCTTTATTAACATTTTTTCTTCGTAATTTTTATATTGTTGAAAAAAAAAATAAGAAGCCGTACTTAGCGGTCCCGTACAGAGATTGTTTTAAATCTTTTTTTCATTTAAAAATAAGAAGGAGGCGTAACTTATTTTTCTTGAAAGTTCTAATATCAACCTTCTCTTCGCTTCCTGCATTCCAAATCTTCTGTTAACTATTTGCTAAAGCCTTGAATCAACTTCCTTGACGTCAACTTCTGACGCCTATTTATAGTTCAATAATTGCATAAATGATTTAAACATACCGATCAAACGATTCAGTTTTGGTCATAAATGGTTTTGCTAATAGTTTGCACGAACTTTCGAAATTTATTTTTAATAGTTTTTTTCTAATCAAATTCTATCTCATTAATAAGATCTGTGAAGATCGATTACCTTAAATGTAAATTTAAATAAATCTCCGTAACTTATTGACCCTTACCAGGTTATGGAGGTCAAGCCGCGTTCACTCTGATTAAGGACACGCCAATCATTTATAAGTCGACCGGAATAGATATCATGATCACATCAAACTATTAGATGTCTTAGAGATCTATTTATATTTGAATGACACTGTTTAATGAACTTATGTCTGCTGTTAATAGTAAGATTTAGTCTATTCAACAATCGCGTCGTCACATAGGTCAACGAATTCCTTTCCCGAGGACACGTTTTAATTAATATGATAGTTTTATCAGTCTCCTTTTGTCCGCTTAACTCTTAGCAGATTTGTCGCTTTCGCCTTAAATCACCTTAAATCGTCAGCTACAACTTAAATTTATATTTTTAAAGTTTAAGTTTAAATTAAGATTTATAAAAAGAAGTAGGTAAATTATAAGAAGTATGTGTACTGTTATTTATATTTATTAGAAATTTCTACAGCATCCTTTGATTTAAACTTTGTGAGTAATCAAACAATCCTTAGCTCGTGATGCAGCGGTTATTGTTGACATTGTTCTGCAAACGGGAAATGTGTGAATAATTAAATGGTTTTACTCCAGGTCTTGTCAATGTATTTAGCGCTATCAAAACACTAGCTTCGTTTTTATTTAAGATATTTAAATTACCAACCAGCATTGAGTCAGCGGGACGTTGTTATAATGGAGGTTTAATGTAAACTGTTGTCCCTGCAGGCGTGTAACGGTCCTGGTGCCTCGTGGACGTGGGGAGCGCGCGGGACCCCGCCCGCCGCTTGTCTCGGGCGCAGCGCATCCGCCTCGCTGAGACCTGCACCCGACCTCAACGTCGACGCCATAAAAGAGAAACTCCTCGATCACCGCATCCCAGAGTCCTGCGTCTAGAAGACTACGACCCACCTGCGAGTGTTATTGATTGGGACTGATCGTACTCGTATCTGGTTATCATATAAGAACATGAATCAGTTACCGCCTTCTCTTCAAAAAAGAAAACAAACACTCCGAAAAAACCATTATCATTAATATTTTTGATTGGTAGTAGGCGGCTGGTGCGCGACTCGTGTCGTCTCTCTAATTATACAACTGTCTCCTCGTATCTCCTCGCTCTAGAGTCGGCTTCACTTTGGTTGTTTATACTCAAAGGCTAGCCGACGACGTCTCACGTCACCTGTCCTATGTAAATGTTGTAGCTAAAGCCATTTGCAGTCATCTAAGAGAAAACCTCATTTTTATTTTAACCCAAATTACTTTTATAAAATATTAGATAATTAAATACGTGTTTTATCGTTTAAGTTAATAAAAAAAATTAAAATCTAATATCCATAGCTTATTACTATTATAATTCGAAGACTATAATGATCTGTTATTTTATTTAGATAAATCCTGTGATGTAAATATTAGGTTGTAAGCGACTGATTCTTTGCCACTTTTTTACAAGTCTATAAACCTAATCTATCAAATGCCGATCGATGGTCGAATCCGAGTGGATCGTTCTGTGTACATATGAAGTTCGTGACATATTCGATTATAAGACATCAGAGAAATAAGATTTATGTGGCAGAAGTTTCACTTGTAAACATATCTATAAATGCAAAGTCTATGACGCAAAATATCAAACATTTTCTTTTGTCTGTCATTGAAAATGAAACACTGACGTTTCTTCTCTATATGTCCATGAGTTTGTACCTACATACTTCTGCCACGTACGATCTTATAATAATTCTGCTCTTTAGTATAAGAGAGTGCATCTTGTACAGATTTCGTGACGACGATAAAATGACCCCGACGTGTGCTTTATATCATATCCTCTAAACAGTTGATTTATAACAAACTGTAACTATCAATACAGACTACTGTGAAACCTAAACTAAATACATACTAAAGCTATAATATTTGACGTTTTGTTGTGTAAATGTACAATTCATTGAATATTTGGTAATCCAACGACGCACATGCGTATTGATTTCATAGTGTTTGTCAAACAAGACAATAAAACTAAATTCTATCTAATATCAGATATCTCGCTAACATATCAATTAATAGTTTTGAGCTCAAAAGGTTTACATATCTCCGTCGTCAAGTATTAAAGAAAGAGTTTCAAGCGCTTAGACCAATCACAGCGATAGTATCAGCGGAGTGAAGAGCTGCTGACTCATTGACAGGATTGGTGGCCTTAAACACTCGGCCGTGATCGGTTCCTATATAGTAATTGATAATAAGTCGAAACTTTTACTTAATTTCTAATGATCTAAGCCATACTAGGCTGGTGAATGTCGGTTGTCCGTCTCACTCAAACGCTAAGTTAATGTCTGATCGCTGTATTGGCCCGGGAAGCGCCTCCGCGGAGAGACCATAACGAAGTCGAGCTTTATTTTATCCTCGACCGACTGATCTCATAACATGTCATCTCGTGGTAGACTACTTTTAGATAATTAAGTGATTTGTTAATATAAATTTTAAACAACTCAAAGAGTTCGCCCTACTGTTGACTTATTTATTTTGGACGAGATTAAAGGTTGTCTTGGAAGTATATCATGAGTTTTATTTGCCCTTATCCTGATATTATAAAAGTCTCCCGTGACACGAGGTGAGCAAATAATAAATATATATATCGGCGCAATTCCTATTATTGAGTAATTAATAATTGACGGTAGTTGAAATTATCAGGAGTCACTCGCATAATTACCTGCATAGCCATCTGTGCAAGTGTAGTTACAACAATGACTGTCGGTTGGTATAAGTAGAAGCAAGAGTACAGATCAAAAATAGTCTCGTTCGAGCCGTTGCAGGAATCATACCTCTACGAAGTAAGGGATTCGTCAATTCAGTTCAGGCAAGTCAAGTCAATTCAGACTATGAGGTTACCTTCAGTAGCCTCAGAGTCTGACGACAGTCAAGAATAAAGTCATCGATGACTTCAGTTAAGATGACGTCACTCTTTAAAAAAAAACAAAGTGCTTCTAACATCGACATATATAAACGTTTCGTTTGCTTGTCCTCGCGTTTATTTGGTTCAATTACTTCTGCTAGTGATTTTACACACAGAAAAATGTTATTAGTCCTACGCCCTACGTATTTCGAATATCATCAAACTGTAATTTTAATATAATAGTGTTATTAATGAAGTATTCTCAGGTTATATTTTCATTATATTATCATCCCAGGCTTGTTAACATTTTGATTTTAACATTTTGTTCATTTTAAATATTAATGTATACAAACAGTCCGTCATATCCAGGTGACTGCTTTAACTACTTTAACACTACCTCCATAGAAAATAATCAAATTGTATAACAAGGCCTTATAACTTTTACTGCCATCTTCGACCATGTTGATTTCAAGAGGCCAAAAAGTAGTTCTAAAGTGAATTTCGGGTCAACAGCAATTAAATCAAATATTTGTCTAAAAGTTTTTATCTCAATGCCTCCCTATGTTTAAAACAATTCCACTGTGTTTTGGTTTCATAAAATCGCGTACATTTTTTAATGTATACATATATACTGACCTATGGAAACTATTTAACCTATCTGAGAGATCTTGTAGACGCTCAGTTCATATTATTTAATATTCATTTATTTTTGGATAATTTATAATAAAGTTTTGATTGAATTTTTAAATTTTCAATTTATATATTCTCTTTATTCTATTTCTGGATATAGATATATATCACTTAACTTGTAATGTTGATAGAAGAAACATAAACAGAACATAACGTGTGTGTCGATGATCCCTAGAGAGAGGTCTCTAAGGCAAGAAGAAAGAAAAAGAATTAAAGATTTGATTCTGCAGTATTTTAAGTATTATGTTAGTGGAGATAGGTCGGAGAGATTAGTTACATGTGTGTAGGAAGTCGGGATTTTAGTTCATTATGAATGTTTATTATTTACAAATACAGCCGCCGGCCGCAACACAATACCTGCATCCCATCTCTCGTTTCCGTGTCATTGTATCGCCATGGTTACAGCAACACAAGATTCATACGTAGCTTCCGGAACATCATCTCACCCCTCCCCCCTTTTACCTACTTTCTCTCCTCCATCGCCAACGAATCCTTCTCTCCTCCTCCCTTTGCCGCGACTAAACTTACTCCAACGATAATGGTAATCACAGAACACAATAGAACAAAAACAAAGGCCCTTGTAAGTTACTCCGATGATTTATGCGGCATTGAAATAAAATTAATTTCAGTGTGACCCAAATAACGCGAGAGATATATTATGAAGCGGCACTCATATAACATTTTAATTAGTCATTCCCTTTTCGATATGTAAATATTTCAGTATCCATAGTCGTTGCACATTCCTCTAATTGATGAATGTGAATCGATAATGCAGTTCCATTAGATATCATTAATTAGATGGAATTCGTTCGATTGATCAAAGTTAGTTTATCATATAAAATGAAACTGGTTCAATTATTACGCGTGTAGATTAAAGCTCGAAGCCATAGCGCAAAAACATTACTGTGGTCGCAATCGTACAGTACTTCCAATGTTATATGAAACTGTCTTCTGATTGCGTAAGTGTATTAAAATATTCTTCTATGATACTAATCATTTTATTGCAATAGATTGCAATAGGTCTAATAGTATTTTCAATCTAATACATTTTACGTTGGTGAGCTTAAGTTTTTTGATATCTTCTATTTCGATTTGATAACAAACAACAGAAAGCGAGAATGTCACGTGCGTGGGATCCCTGTGAGAGTCGTCTCCGCCCTCCACCGCTCGATCCACAATACAATGCAAATAAATATTAGCGGTCGCCTCTCCGGGAATTCAATTACATAGTCTTAGCTCCTTTCCTCTTACAATGAAGCGATATTGTTTCCGAGTTGATTCTCTCGTGGACGGGATGTTGTTCTTGATACTCGAAACCAATACCTATTATGGGACTTAAAGAAAAACGCTTTTCTCTCTATAACGAAGATTTGATACTTTCTTGTTCCTTAAATGGATTGAAATCGATCTTTGTCAGTGTTATTTTTATAAACTGTACAAATCTTCGTCGTTTCGCTCAGCCACGTAGCGAACACTACGGAGCTTATCAATTATATTAAGATGGAGCAGTTTGTATTTGTGACACGTTTTATATAACATTTATTGACTAAGTTCTCAATACTTATTATCTTCTTAGCAAATTCTCTAAACTGTTATTGATCAAAGTAATATCTATTTATAAAATTGAAGGACACGCACAATTATCTTTAAATTTTATTCCATTGAACACAAGATATGACGAGTAAATAAAAAAATATAACACACATACATTTTCTACTTACTACATAAAAAAGTATTTTATACGAATGCAATCTTTTTTACTTCATTACATCTTTATGACAATTTTAAACAAGTGTCGTGAACTGGATACAATAAATAAATAGCAGGTGGCTTATTCTATATTCCTAGTTAAAATATTAATCGCCTGTGTAGTGTTGCATAGATGAGATCAGATCCTCGTTTAGTAAACCTCGACACTCTCCTGATGCATGACTGTGTCCTGTCTAAACATTTCTACATCTGCCTCGCTGTCTGCCTGGATTAGTTTAGTACGACCTTCCTAAAATACACACAAAAGCAAATGTTGCAATATATTTATGTACGTTCAAAACCGGGAACTAGTTTGAGTGTATAAATAGATGACCTTCGGATGCATAAGTATGAAGGGCAGTTCGGCGCTGAGCTCTCCGCCGAGCGCTCCGAGGTACAGTTTGACCTTGACGCTGTAGCTGACCACGATCCCGAACGCATCACGCTGCTCGGGGTCCAACAGACTGGAACAGTAAAATACAAGTGAGTTGCACTGACGATGTTCGAACATATGCTCGGGGTCCAACAGTCTGAAACAATCGATCAAACAAGCATTTAATGTCCCATTCTAACATTAGTTTCTTCACTAGCAATAAGAATTTGGAAATATTTCAATATAATTTCAGATGCAGAACAACCAAAGATAATCAACATGTTAAGCAAAACCTATACAAGCTATTTTATCGATCAGAAATTTTGACAATTGCCACAAAACAAAATTGAATGGAACATTTAGAAATTGAACTCACAGCGTGGTGGAGGCGAGCGTGGTCTCCTGTCTTTTGAGCTGAGCGTCAAGCGCGAGTCCACGGCGGTCACGCAGAGCTCCCAGAGTAGGACGGAGCTGGACTACTTTCTGCATGTTGGCTCCTGGTTGCAGTGGGCAACCATCCCTGGGAGTCAACGTGTAGCAGAGATGGGTATTATACGATGAAAATTATAAATACAAAAAGTGATCAAAATAATACTAACTGTGTCTCAATTCCTGTGACAACATTCCGATACTGGCCATTCTGAAACAGGACGATATCTACAGATTGCAGGATACTCGCCTTAATCTTCTTCACCACTTTGTTGCTGTGGTTCCTTATACTTATGTTCACTGCAACTGTCTCCCCGTGAATATAAAGCTGATGACGAAATAATTTTTTTTATTAAAAAACTTATCACTACCGATCCTCTCGAAACCGTTAAAGTTACGAACTCAAACTATAACGTAGTCATACGACATGAAATGACTGACGGTATAGCTATTTATATGGATATAATCACCTGTTTATCTAGAGTAAGCTCCAATTCAAGTTGCCCCGGGGACAGCACGAAGTCCTTTCGGACGACGGTGCAGGGCTGTGGCCCGGGCTTATCCGGAGCAAACTGAACTTTGCGGATACCGAGCGCCACAGTGCTCCTGAAAATTCATTGTTCATCTTTGTCCACTTTAATATTATAAAGACCTCGCTTTTATAAATTTTGATGTTGGACCCATCAAATTCTGAAAAAAGGTGCACTTAATAGGTCTTTTAACTTGTCCATTTCTTCTAAATAGATTTCCAGTTACAAATCACTCAATGTAAGTTGTTTGACCGTTTTTTATTTTCACTTATCTCTTAGATGCAATTGTTTTACTATTATATCATCTAAGATATTTTTTATATAAGATTATTTTTCGATCCTAATCGTTTTTTATTATTTTACGTCTGTATATGTAATCCCGACGTTAACAGCAACCTTGATCATAGTCTGGATGCCTCATCTGCCCATAGTATCCGGAAAACTTAGTTTATTTTTTTTTCTTAGCTAAAGATGCCTTGCCTCCTATGTGAGCGGTCGATCTCAGTTTCTCCCACAAACAACTTTACGTAGTAGTGAACTCCGCAGGGTTCTCCTTCTTCCTCCAGTCCTGGCTGTAGCGTTACGGATCCAGGCGAACCCGCCGGGAGGGTTAAGCGGAATGGCAGCGCCCACTGACCCAGCTTCCTCACTAAGCGCTCCTAAAAACACTTCCTTTTACTTTTTATCAATATATCAGTGGACTACCGATAGTATAACAATGATTTTTATCAAGGTAGTCCTTACTTTATGATAATGATTATTGCAATTTTTTTTTATTTTATTAAGTTTTTAGACCATTGAAATTTCATTGCATTCGATATTCTTCTTAAAAACATAAAACACAGATCACTTATCTGTATCATGAAACGTGTCATATCTAACCGATAACATTTGTCTGTTAGTATTGGTAGTACGTCATAGTGTAACGGGACTTATTGCTGATTGTTGTGACGGACGGGACGGACGGGACGCAAGTGCTAATATCGAATGTATTTGATTTGTCCGCAGCGGCAGTCACTCGGGACTTATCTAATTATTACTAGCGCAGCTCGTTAATACGGAGCGGTTATACGGTGAAAATATTAAATTTCGATATTTTGGTTACATACAGAAGGGAACTTTATATTTAAGAGCCGGCACTGAGAACTTTGACTATTGACCGGAACATGTTGCCAGTGTCGACAAATTAATTCAAATGTTAATATTTCCGAAATATATTTTCATATGCTAAGGTCATTGTTAAAATTTACTTTCATTTATATTTCAGGTGTAATTAAGATGTACCGATGATCGTTATATCGACTCGCTCATTATGCAGATAATGAAGTTTTTAGGAAACAGTTTATTATAAATACATATGTAACAAATAACTGTAATAGACATAGTCACCTGTGTTCGTGTGAGTTCGTAAGGACGTTTCTGAAGCGGTGGATAGACTTGTTCAGAGGCGAGATACAGTTCCTTATAGAAGGACAAGCCCATCACCTCGTCCTCCTCGCGACCGTACCTGAAGGTGCACACCACCTGAGCGAACACGCGACGATCTCGAACGTACTCCTCATCCACGACCACGATGCCGTCTGGAGAAGATATCGCTTAGGAACTTAAGTATACAATTTTTTTCTCAGAAAATCAGGGCATTAAAAGTATAAAGATTCAAATACTAACATTTATGTAAACCATAAGTATCTTTTACTTTTCTTACATATAATACTTTAAGGAACAGATATATGTTCAATCAATTAGGCAACAACTGCTGAAATAGCGAAGCCACAATAAAACAAGTAGTGATGAATTGCAATTGAAACAGCTCAGAAGTAATTTGTAAAAGTGCTGCGTTGTTGAAATACAGTTTAGTAAGTAGCGCTATTAAAATCGTATCTATTAAGTCAGGTGGGAGCGGCAGCGCTCATGAGGTCCGTCTAGAGCGCTAATGGCCATCTCCATCAACTCCGGAGCTACAGGACCGGACCGATCCAGCCTATGGCAAATTCAGCTTCATATCTTACAATCTGGACTCAATCCACTGTTATTGTAACTACATATGCATTATGCATTGTGTTATATGTAAGAGAAGTTACTTTAACGCTTATAGAATTATCATGTTTTTATTGAACAGGTCGTACATGAAAGTGGATTTTTAATTTTAGACGATTCCTTCATACCTATCGGTTCTACATACGATATATGATCCACGAAGTCCCGCTTCGCCATATACAAGGTAAGCTTTCCGTTGGGAGAACATTTCTTGAACACTTTAAAATTATACACCATTTTAAAGGCTAAACAAGAATAAGAACAACTAGGAAACTTGCGTAGTGTTCGAACTACAGTTCCGAAGTGCGGCGGCAGGTGTGACTTGTTCTGATTTATAGAGGATTACTTAGCATGAGAGGTTTCTAAAGCCCAGTAATCTTATTTGTCTCATTAGTGGCACGCGATGGGCCTCGTTTGTCCGAGGCTCTCCCACACACACCAGGGCCTGATAACATTAGGCAATATAACACATCTGAATTAGATTCAAGTTAGTGAAATAATATTAACTTCATACCTGGTAATACTAACCCTGATTCGAACTCACTCTCCTCATGTCGTATGGTAAAATGTAAATCGGTTACACATTACGATACCTCAAAGTGGTCGGTTAACTCAAAAATGTTAAAGTCCCCATCTACTCTCGAGCAATGTTAGGGGTTTGAAATTATCCTTTTATATAAGCTTGCGAAATCCTTAGAAGAAATTATTTAAAATATATTGATACAAAGAGCTTTATATTTTCTCATATCTGAGTAGTATGAGTCCTGTTTGTCCTCGCATTTCTTGTTTATTATTATTTATCCTTTTCCACTAAATTATATATTATAAAAGAAAATAGAAATCAAGTTTTCGATGTCTGGAACTAGTGTGTGGACTTTGTGAAAATTAATCTTCTTAAACGACGTCATCAATACAAGGACAATCAATATATTATAAGTACAAATGTACGCAGTCCACGGATCATCGCCGGGCATTCATAACATATTTAAAGCTGACATTTATATGTTATAAAACTAGCACTTCCCAAAACCTGCATTGAATGAATTCAATTGAATTTGCTCATATAATTATTTTTAATTATATTTCCGTTAACGTGATTTAGGAAATATTCATCAGTATATATATTTACGTTCGAATTAAACGTAATATTTGATTTGTTGTAAAGGTTTTGATGAGGCTTCATTATTATTTAAATGTTAATGTGGTATCTCTTCTAGTCTATTAATATCGAATACATCTAAATCTCTCTGTTATTATAATATCAACACAATGCATGTATGACTCTATTAATGATGAGTTCATATTATAACACATATATATACCCCATTAAATATTACGCAAATGATGAACATCCTCAACTACTATCGGGGGTCTTTTTTTTACATGATGAGATCTAAGACTTTCGCGAATATTCATTTAAATGAAACTAATATTTTTCTGATTACTATGCGTATTTTATTACATCTTGTCTGCCTGTGGTCAGGTTGCTGTAAAGTAACCGAAACGTCGGGGTAGGTAGTTTTTAAAATAGTAAAATACGCGTAGTACTCCGAAAGATATTAGTTTCTTTTTTTATATTTTTTAATGTTATATACATATACATAATGAGTTTCTATGTCATTGAAATTCTAACCCGGTGCTCGACGTGTCATCGACCTTGTACTCTTTCTTCGTCTATAGAAGCATTCTCAAGCGCGCGCGCAAAGTTCATTAACCTCCCCCTCCTCCTCGTATTTCTCTCGTACAATCACAAATGCAAAGATCCATTAACTAATTCTTTTATGGAAATCCTAAGAACAACGTGTGATGGTCGCGACAAGTGTTTGTTGTAACATAAAGCTAATATTATTGTTTTTATTGTGAACCGGAATGCTCCCGGTCGACGGGCGAGTGGAGAGTATTAGTGATGAGTCATAGGAAAGTGTGTTATGTTCTTGAGGTGTGTGACGTCATCGACTCGCGCGCATTACTCGCACCACTCGCGCCGCGCCTCCTGCACGATCAACGACCGGCCATGTCTTGAGTGTTCAGTGTTCACAGTCACTAGTCAGTACCAAGAGAGACGGACGAGGAACGTGTCGGACTCTACTCGGTGGACGTACAGTGTCAGAAATGATGTTAAACAGATTATTTTATTGTATATTTGCGTACAGTGAACATTATCACAGCCAAAAGTGTTGACGGTCCCGGCAGTGAGTGAACAGTTTAAAGAAAATCTAAACTGTGACGTTTTATGAAGTGGAACGCCTTGGAAGTAGATAGCGTCTCGGTTTGTTTGGTTTTAGTGACATCGAAGATTCATCAGATAATAAATCACCAACGTATTGATAACTCTGAGATACTTTCGGATGTAGCCGAGGATGGCCGGCTGTGAGACACACAATGCTACAGGTGTGACCGAGTTTATAGTGTAACAGTTATAAATGATAGCGTGAATCAAAAGCATTATTATTTATAAAGAGACGAGTCATGACAAACTAAATGACAAAACCTCATTATTGAAGTACGGGTATACATGTAGGTACACAATCACGGAATGTCATAAAATATACAATAAAAAAATATGGACGATTTGAGAAGCTCCTCCTTTTTTGAAGTCGGTTGGAAAATAATAATGTTATCTGTACATATATTTCTTCAGCAAAGCAGTATAAAATGTGTGTTCCTTCTATGTACGGGACGTGTCGTGTGAGGTCAGCAATCCGTCCGTGTGTTCATCACGATGAGAATCTTTCATTTCCGTTTCTCAGGAGGGTGGCGGACGACACGGTGCCGGACGTCCGAAAATCTCTATTCGCTTTATACGAACATCATACAATTTTACAAACAGAAAAATTTTCTAATGCTTCGCGTGTTCTGTATAATAGTATTAGTCAATATACTTATAGATTTCTTACAACAATTGATAATATGACAGAAACGTTTCCGATCCCCGGATGATATCAATGTATTTAAACGGATCTATAATTTAAAACATAATGGAAATCGTGCTCATAACACGCTATTCCCGTTCAGTGTTTTATAATATTATATTTAGTTCAGGTTTAAAGTTCATGTGTGTGACAACAAAATTTTTATAAATAAGACGGTAATTGACGTCAAACTCTCGTTCAACACGCCAAGTATGTAAAAATCAATACTATTTATAATTTCTTGTATTTTTAATGTCATCTTTGTACTGACTGTTTAAACTCTACATCTGGTTATGATATATAAAGGTGTGGTGGAGTTGCGAGAGGACGCTCCGCTGACAGCGAGTGCCACAAGCGCTCGCCTGTGCGCGGACGGACCGCGTGCTATAGTTGGAGCGTTCGCCGCTCTCACAGCCGCTGTCACTGTGGCCTTACTGACACAAATATATTATGGCGATTATGAGGTATAACATTTAAATTTGGGTCATTAAATGTATTGTTCCAACAGTGAAGAAACATCGACTTAAAATACACCAACAACTTCACGATAAAAATAAGAATTATTTGATGCAAACAAAGCGATCAAATATGAAATTGAATCTAGACATTTTGCAATTCCTTTGTTTTGTATAAATTTCTCTTTAAACACAGTTTTGCGAAATCAGAACATCCAGTTAGTTATTAATGCATACAGGGCTAGTTAAACAAACTCAGTCTCGATTGTACTTTAATCTTAAACATAACAATGAACATAAGAATAAATACTTTTAGTATTTAATTTCATAAAATGTTTATAAGAGCCCGCACCAACAATTAAATATTCACTTAAATTTAGGTTTATTTATAACTTTTATAAATTCACGAAATTTGTATACGAGTCGTGTTATGAAACTTTTTAAACGACTTAATTAACTTGAAACTTTTTCTTTTTTTTGAAGAAAATTTACCAAATATCATAAATTTCATAAAACAATGAGGTCCAACTGACCGAATATAGAACTCACTCGATCGAACTCACTAAGAATAATTTAATTACTTAGTCCATAAGAATAATCGTAAATTTGTACGCGGTAGAGCTGGGAGCGAGAGATATAGGTATAGCTAAATCTCTCTTCAGCCTACTAAAAGACTTGGACCTGTCCAGAACTAACATCAAGTCATTCTTAGAACGTACTTCGAAGGCAGCCCTAGTAGGTTCGTTTCATTAGTTTAAGTAGAGAGAGGAGCTTTGACAGTGGAGGTGAGATGAGTGTTACACCTGGGTCGGAGATCCCACGCACTGTTACAGCTCCTCTCCACTAATACTAAGAGAATACTAAGAGGTTTCGTCTCTAGATGGAATTAAACATATCTACTGTTACAATCGCAGACAGATAATAAAATTTTAATGTCCTTATTATTTTATTATCAATATTTAAGTGAGAGTATGTATTAATATTATAATCGTATTAATCAGTGACGTAAGTCTCAGGTGGTGCCGCACGGTTCAGTATCCTCGTCCGCTGCATCCTGCTCGCGGGCGGGCGCGGCCACACTGCTCGCGGGAGGGCGGGCGGTCGACGCCGCTATTGCCGCCGCACTCTGCCTCGCTGTCCTGGCCCCACACCGCACATCACTCGATGCGTATGTTCATTATCTTCAATTTCGATACAGTTTTATCAAATTATTAGACAGAAAGCGACGAAGCTGAAGTATAAATAGATTAATACGTTATAAACAGTCAGTTAAGAAAAAGAATACGTTATTATAATTTTAACTACTTACGCTCTGAAATAATTGGTTATCTTTGAAATAGACGACATCTGTCGTGGAACAAGCGAACTAAACTACTGTGTAAGAACCCATCGTGTGAATGGTGTAAAACTATGATACACATCATCAAATGATTTCTGTCTCTGACTGACTCCCTTTGCACACGACTGAAATTTGTTGTGTAACACCATTGGTGAGGTATAGATAGCGTTGTATTCAAATACTGTAAAAGAAAAAACGATGGAAACACCAACTAGGACAAAGGAAACAAATAACTGAAATCACTCACATGAAATAAATTTTAATTGCCGAATATGATGTACAACGCTTTAGTAGATACCGTCGCACTAGCAAGTAACAAGTCATAAATTCGATCGGTCCATTGAACAATTCTATCACAGTGCAGCGAGCCCTGGCTGCAGCCGCTGAAAATAGAGACATCTCTCATCCAGTGCTGACGATGAAATAGACGTTTGAAGATTCACTAAATCCTTTATTCACGTCAGGCGAAAGGGCCTTTAAACTAGAGGAAGATATTAGTTTTTACAATGATTTGGAAGGATTTTGAATATGGACATAATATTAATGTTATCGATGAAAGAAAGGTTTTAAATGAGATTTTTGGTTTATTACTTTTCAAAATCTGAAAAGATTAAAGTTACGCATTTACATTAACGAATCTAATCATATGCGTATGTACATATGTTCAATATATCAATGGCCTTTATTGATTTCTGTATGTTTTGCGTACACATTCTAAGAAATAACATTTTTTGGACCATACAGTTACAGCGAATTAATGGTCGTAAAGATAATTAATGTTTATTTATCATTGTTTACGAGTTAGGTAATTGTCAATAGATTGACTTGTCTGTGGGTATTGTAATTTATTGGTCTCTTTTCTCACCTATTTGTCCTAATAATTGCCGTAAGGCACAATAATTACACGGTTACTTTATCATACATAAATTATATGCTTCTAGTAATTTAGTTCTTTTCTTTGTTTTACTTCGCTAAAATAAGAAAATGCCAGTTGTTGATGAATTATGTTTTATTTATCATTATTTCAGGAGCGGTTCTCTGGTGTACTGGGAGTACCGGTCATCACGGGGTCAAGGTGCTACGGTCGTGGAGTGGGGAGGGCCGGAGGAGGAGCAAGCTGACCATGAGACGAATGTGACAGACCGACCGCCCCGCCTATTAATGGCGCTGTCCGCGCTACATGACCGGCTCGGCTCCAAGCCCTGGACGGAGCTCGTGCAGCCTGCTATAGACCTCGCCAGGTTCATACATGTACACATATAACATTATTTTTTGTGAGGTTTGATTCCTATGTAAATCATTATTTTTTTCCATCAACGTACACATGTTTTATACATGTAAGTGTATGTAGAGTGATAAGGATGAAATTAAAATACCGTGACTCTATTAACCGTAGGTATTTTTCGAACGTCAATCACGTGTAGACTTCAGTGTTCGTGAGCCATTTATCCAGACAACCATTTCATTATTTGAAGGCTTCTACATGTGATACCGCTTCCTATAGGGAAGGTTACGTGGTTTCAGAAAGCATGTCTGCAGCGGCGTCTGCTCGTGACTTGCTGGGCTTCACGACCGGCGCCACACGGACGGAGTCCGCGCTGGCAGATTACCTCCACACCTTAGTACATAACACTAGTAAAGGTGAACAATCCATTTTATTGAATCGTAAATATGTATATTAATAAGTATTTCATATTTTCCTCTCCAGGTCTGTTTGTTCTATAACAAATATACTAAATCGGGAACTAAATTAACTCCAGAGCTGTGTTCTCTATGGTCGTGTTCGTCGAGGGTGCGATGGCGGCCAGGTTCATTTGTGTCAGCCGGCTCGTGGCGCGTGTGGTCGGCGGGCTCGGGCGGGGAGGAGGCAGCCGCCGCGCTCCGTCAAGCGCTGGAACCGACACCAGCTGATACGGGGAACGCCTTCCGACGGTTTGAATTAATATAATAATGACTATAATAAGGGACTTTTAAGTGTTATTCACGGTCTAAGATAATTTAAATTTCTAAGCTGAGTTGCTGCAAAATAACTTGTTAAATGACGTAGTAAGATAAAAGATGTGGCAAAATACCTTCAAAGTCCTTCATTTAAAGGTTGAAAAATTTATTATTATCCCCCTTATACGATATTATTGCATTATCCTATATATTGTCTTAGTTAAATTAATTTAAAAACTGTGTTTACCTCTTGTCGACTATTACACCAATAGATCACTTTTACAGTGTAGTACAAAGTCTCCTGGAACAGAAACAGTCTAAGTCTGCGGCTAGTCAGCCTACACCGGGTGGAGTCGCTTCGGGACTTGCAATCGTCGATCCCCTGGACACTTATCTAGCACTTGTAACGTAAGTTTTATTATTTAAATTCAAATAAACAACGAACCTTTTGATTTCGTTTTTATAATCCTTCTTTGATCGCACTGTATAACAATTTTCTCTCAATGATAGCGGTCTGTCTGTTCCTTTCGGATCGGGTCCAAGTGTGGGCGGCGCCTGGACTAAGGACGAACCCACCGCGCCACTCGATCTGTCCCCTGCTATTATAACCGATGATCACGTCTGTGGTTAGTATACTAGTGCACCATCAACACAAGTAAAACCAAAGTGAGGTTTTAGTAAACGCGATGAAACCAAAATGAAATGCTTTGTCCCCCCACCTTTAAGATCCTCAAAAAAAAAAACATTGGCCTGTTTTCTTTATCCTATATAAAGATTATATTTAAATCCACCAATATTAAAATAATAATGTACATAACACAAATACAACCTCAAATACAACACCTCAGAAAATTACTATACAATTATTTGCAGACCTCGTAAATCATATAAAAAACATCATGAGTGTGTATTACTCTTTATTCAGGTACTCGATACATAATCGGAGCTGAGTCCAGTGCAGCTCTGGCCGAAGGTGCGGTAGGAGCTCTGGTGGAGGGCGCGACGGCTGCCGTAGACTCGGTGGAGAGTGCGCGCGCTGTCCTGCTGCCGACCGGTGAAGTGGTGCTGGAGCCCGGACGAGGCGTTCCACTCGCACCTCCCGGAGCCACTGCAGTCCCCGGCCCCTCCTATCCGATAGCCAGCGAGCTTCCTCTGCCGCAGCCTGCTCTTAATTTTGTCCAACAGCGCGGAGACGCTCTCCTCTCGCACGCCGACAGTCGGGGCGGCGGACTCGCCTCACGCTTCTGATACACATATTATTACTAAAATATATTATTGCACGGCTTCTATGATTTTTTAATTTTCGTTCCGGGCTAAAATCAAATGACACTAAACCGACGTGTACCACGGTATAAAAGAGTAACAATTACTCAGATTTGATTTTTTTTAAAGTTGTAATCCTGTAATATTAAATAAACATGTCATGATACCTAGAATATACATACTTAGAAGATAATGATCTCCTCAGTGACCAACGGTATGGGTTTGCCGAAATCGGTCAACTTCTTCTGGTACACACCACACAATTATGGACGAGACCTGTAGTGAAAATGGTGAAGCTCTCGCAGTTTCGACATTTCGAAAGCTTTCGGCAGGGTCTGGCATATAACTAATAGCCTTATAACTAAGTTTTCTAGCTATGGCATATCTCCTGGTCTGACTTCCTGGATTTCTGATTTTTTGAGAGACCGTGATCGTCGAGCAGCTGTTAATGGCTGCTCATCTTAACTCATGGCTTTCAACGATGGGGTTTCTCAGGGGTCTGTCCTCTCCACAAGATCTGCTTTTACCGGGTGTTTTTAGTTATAGAGTTGACTGCATAGTTCTGGAATGGTATGAACCCAGTCCTCGAGTCAGTCGGGATCAATTAGAGTAAGAAAGAAAGGCGATGGTGAAGTGAATGGGACGATGCTAATCTTGTGAAATTTAACGCCATCAAAATGCAAGCAAGTCTTTTCACCGCCAAGAGGAGTCCGTTTACGTTGACTCCAACTTCTCGAAGTCTTTCCTTGGAATACTCTGACCTTCTTCAGTTATTAGGTATTGAAGTATGCTCGAACCTTAACTTTTTTTTATTTATTGTGTGAGAGTTCCTATTTCTTTGTACGTTTTGTTTATTTTTAATAATAAAAACGTTCTCCTGATAAATCTGACTGGTAGCCTTCAACTAACTAACTAACGGTATTGTCAGAAGTATTTCCGAAATAATATTCGTAATGTTGACTCCGGATGTTTGTTTTTAAGTCGTGTCATTATCTTTATTTAGGAACATAAGTTTCAATGAATCAACTGCTTATGTTTGTTAAACCTCAGCTTTCTATTTTTCAATGTTCTTTATAATAATGTCTACTGATTAAAATATTCGCTTCGGACAGCAAATTCCTATCAATAGTCGTTATTTTTCGTATCTATAACACTAATTCGATGGCAAACTTTATCATGCTATATAATAAAACAATTCTTTCGCCAACTTCTTCCGTCTTCTAGGTCCAACCAAGATATTGCCTTTTATTTGTGGTAATTAATGCCGTGTATTATATTTTTATTTGGTAACTAATATAACACTTCAATAGTATGTTCTTGATAAACATTGACTATGTGAATAACCAACAATGCAATATATTTGCGCACACGACACAGAACATGTGATGTTCACATTTATTATTGCAACTAGTAACGACGCAAGCGATCAAGAAACATCGCATCAGTGTGAGTGACGCAGAGTAACACTGAACCCGAGATGAGCACTTGTTGCATAATACAATCCAATAACTCGCTTTACATACTACTTTATATAAAAGTTATTTCAATTAATATTTACATACATGTTTACTTCCACCTCCAGGTTAACACATTCAACAGTGCGTAGACAACCTCAAGGTTGAATTAATTTTATTACAAACGCAATGTCAATGATCATAACACTTTTTATCGAACCGATAATGATATCAAATATTTGCGTTAATGTCAATAGAAAGGTCAGTCGCTGTTACAAGACATTAATATGCCGTTCGTTGAGCCAACCAATGGGACTAACACATTGTAATGTGCGAAGTAACACACGAACTGTTGTATGCTTCGTCAATATTGAACATTTATATTTCGACCGTGATCTGCTTTAGCTGAAGCAAAATAGTATCGAGAAAATTAATTGTGTAGATTTAAGTCAGTCAGCGGCGCAACCTCATCTCCATAACTCATTTATAATTGATATAATTATTTTTGTTTCGTTGGAAGTAGATGGCATCATATTCAATAGTTGTGTAAAACGTGTATGAATGATGTAGTGTAGCTCTGATGAATAATAAAACAGAACATTATAACGGACGGACAGAACCACGTACACAGATGTTAAAATATGTTTCACATGTTATTTAATTTATAAAGCATAACGTATCATTTCTCTTGTCTCGCCACTCGCCTCTCGCCTCGCGCCTCGCGCCACTCGCCTCTCGCCACTCGCCTCGCGCCGCTCGCCACTCGCCACTCGTCAGCCGTCACCGTGACATTTGGCGATGCGAACCTTGTACCTAATGTATTCCACGTCCGCACATAGCGCGGTCGTTCCACTCCGCCTCTGGCTTCCAACGAATTTATTAAGACTCTAATTGTTATAAAATTCCGAGGTGCTAATTGTTTAAAACCTCACGTACTCGCACTATCCGACGGTTTCGACTCTGAGCTACCTTGATCACTTCAATTACATTCCTATTCCACCATGATGAATACTTTTAAAAAAAGTTTTATGTTTTGTCGTAATTATTTTTCTGCTTTTCAAAGTCTAATGATATTGTTATTACTGTTAGTGATTGTATCTCAAATATTAAGATTAATATCAAAGCTTACATTCAAGAAAAATACATGTTTTGGTGAACGTTGGTCCGTTTGTTGACTATGAGTACTAGGAGTGTCGAGCCGGCGTTCGCCGCGGACTGTGGCGTCGCTCACTTGACTTCTCGAGATTGTTTGTTTGTCAAGTGATGCATCAATGCGTCAGTACTTGTTATTGCAATCTCTCGATAACTTGTCACATATTATGATATTAGAACTTTTATAAACCGAGAAGGTCATACTCTACATATGCAACGGAATTAACACCATTTTATAATATATTTAACAATCGAGCCTTCGAAGAACCCGGAAGTGTCTTGAGATAGTCTTTAAGAAGAAGAATTTGGCGATAGTAACCTCTGTAGTTATATACTCATTACTCATGTGACATGAGAACTATAGGAGAATCTGTCCATGAATATATTTCAAGATCATTCTGTATTAAAATACGTCATTAAGTCTATTATCTGATGGCGTAGTGTTTTAATTTGAACAAAATTAAACCAAACGCGGAGACTTTTTGCGTTTTTAGTGAATTTTATTTACAAAATATTAATCTCATTAACTCTACGTTAATGTTAATTTACTTTAAACATTGTAATGTTCACTTAACTTTATATATATTGTACATTATCATATACATACAAACACACATACACACATACCTAAACAAGTCCATATATGTAAATATGTTATTTTTTTAATTGACGTGTTTCATTTGAGTCCACTATTGCAAGTCGTGGCGGCTCAAACACACAACTTGTGACGAAGATTTTATTCGATATTTCAAAAACAGTTATTATCATCGTCAGCTTTGAAATACGAGTATATGGAGATATTCTGCAACTACTTTTACTTAATTAGCCATACTTATAGATACATCAAGGACAAATTTAAAAGATATATATAATAGAAGATAATTTAAAACGAGATGAATTATATATTAATAAGAGGTATCATAGAGCTGTTGAAGTGTGGATGTGCTGAGGTGGAAGCTGATTTACAATAAACACTCAGGCAGGAGGCGACTACGAATATGTTTGTTCACATTATATAACATGTTTCCTCCTGCTGTTTTATTACCTTTTTTACTCCAATATCACAGCAAAAAACATATTTTATTTTAAGGTAAAAACTAGTTCAATTTAATATTTTTCCTGTCGGTTAACTAAATCTCTTGATGTATCTCTATACTCGTATAACTCAAACTTTTCTAGTTCACTCAGTGCAAATGCGGTTTGGTTGTGATTTCAGTTCAACTTCATATGAAATATATTCGATGTACTTAATTTCGCAATAAAACAAATCTTCACGACCTGTTCATGATCGTTATGATGTAATACTTTCTGTATGTTCAGTGAGTATGATTTACTTTAACATGAAAGTCCTTTTTGACAGAAAAAGATATCGCGCACAAATAAGTTAATTGATTGCTTACAATCTGACATTCAAGTCGGTTCAAATGGATAGATAACAATAATAATTCCTAAAGCTATTTTCAATATTCTACCAACCTTAATCAAAGAATTGGACTTAACACAATTATTTTCGAAAACAACACACATTATTGGAATTACATATATCAAAGAGCCATTTTTTCTTCCTTTGCCATGTCTTAGTGTTAGCGTTATCGACAACGAACAAATTCATTCCGAACCGTTTTCACTTTTGTTTGCACTTTTTTGGAACTAAGTGCTTCGATAACATGATGGCTAGATGATTGGACGTGCGTTTATCCATACAATAACTTTTATAAAACGGAACTTGGTACAAATATATTCATAGTAAATTACGCAGCTTCAATACATCTAAAAATTACAATAATTTGTGTGCGGGGAAAAACTCGAGGAGTGTGTGCGGAAGTCATAACGCGCGCTTGTTACGTGACAATAGACGTCGCGTCGCTATTAATTAGCCTGACGTCAACTGAAACATTTGCAAGTTTTAAAACGAAAACATTTACTTCACATTATTGTTTTTTACATTTAAATTCTTAATCAAAATACCTTCTGCTTCTAGAACACTTCATGATTAGGAGCGTAAACAGCTGCGTAGTTAGACCATTCAGTTTTAATGATTCTTTTTATGTTCTTTATAACAACAACTGTCCGCCATAAAATAAACTGATTAATTATAATTAAAAGAAAATATATTTTCTTTTTGCGAGGGTCGTTAGGGATGACGACCGTCATGATTCTTCCAAAAGTTATTCAAGTCTAGCATTTTTTAGCTCCTTTTTTCAAAATTAGTATTATTAGAATTTCTGTTTGAGGGCAAGGACAGGTGTGAAAGTTTTATTTTTCTCGCATTATTTTCAAATCCAGTCACAGGTGGACCTGGCAATGAGTTTCTTTTTATGACTTTAATGTTCATCTTAGAAGTTCAGACTTCTTGTGACGGTAAATAAAACAATTTGAAGGAAGCACAAGTATGAAATTTTGTAAAATATTCACAATAATATGAAAGAGCTGTACCTAATTAGCTTTAGTTGTAAACAACGGTTATTGGTTATGTTAAAAAAATATATATTTTCCTGTGTGAGTGCCGTCAAGCATCGCGAGCAGTCGCAGAAACAGTGAATTATAAATATTTATAATTTCATGTTGCCCCATACCAAAGACCACTTTAAAATCGAGCAATAAAACTATTGTATTAACACACACACACACACACACACACACACTCACACAAACACACGTGTGTTTCATTTATATTTTATCTAATGCTGTTTGCGAAACATATAGCGTCATGACAAAATTAAAGACGCCTACGACTCGAGCGCCGACTGTTGTTATTGAAAAAACTCGCTCGGAATGTGGAGTATAGTCTAAATATTCCAAGGTGCTTAAGATTTCTCTTAAATTATAAATAATACTTTCATTTAAAAGTCTTCAAAACAGAATGTAGCTTTAGTCAGTTTATTAGCTATTACACATTCCTTCTTCAGTGTGAAGTATGGCTGTACAATATGCATGTTGCTTAGTTCCACCTTATATATTTAATACACGTGTTTACGTTTAAGACGAGGAACGTTCCTTACCTTTTATAGATCGTGTTTTTTTAAGTTGCGGAAAATAATGTGTATGGTTGGTTTCTCGTGGAGTTGTTAATGTGCTTCTCTGTGCTTATTTTAATGTTAAGTTTATGATGGGCCCCAGAAGGGTTTTATTTATAAATAAGTTGATGTAACTAATTAGAAAATAAAGTTTACGTTCTAAGATATCAACGGACTGTGAGGTCCTTGGTAGAGATTTTAAAAGTAAGTAGGATGAGATTAAACGATTTCAGCTTTTTCCTTACGGGACAATTTGGCAACTGGCCTTTACGACTTGTGATTATTTTCGTATTTCTTAAATAAAATCATATAATAATTTGTAAACATTTAATATATTAAATATATCATTATTAGACGCAGCGGAACTTGGTTACCTTGACGCAACGAACGGACAAATCTCTAACTTACCGCAACCTGGCGATGTCTTTGTCCTCTTTATGTTTCTTTGTTTTTTATATTTTGTCTTAAAATCTGCGAGAAACGTCTCTTTGACTTACAAACTATAAAAGACAAAACAACAATCGTAGGTACGTCCACTCACGTTAAGCGGTCGCCGTAATCAAATAAAAATAATTTTATGTGCTAAATAGTTTATGTAAATACACTTTAAATATATAAAAACTCTTTCTGGTTCAGAAAGTTTGAGAACATGTTCTTCGGATCATTTTCATTTCAAAAGTTTCAAGCCCTACACGATCCCATTTCGTAAAAATTTTATAAAAATCTAGAATTTTGTTTTATTAAAAAATAAAATCTGCCAAATAGTCTTAATAGAAGACCTG
This sequence comes from Danaus plexippus, assembly GCF_018135715.1. NCBI lineage: Eukaryota > Metazoa > Arthropoda > Insecta > Lepidoptera > Nymphalidae > Danaus > Danaus plexippus. Next base: position 88,325 of record NC_083537.1, on the reverse strand, counting down.
AAATCTATAATAATATACTATTTAGAAAACACATTTGAGAAAAAATTGGCAACCGAGCTGAAAGTGCTGCGAAGATATTTATGCGGCTTTTTTTGTTTATTTTCCTTTGTGATGAAAATTAACAATTTTAATTGGTTACATTGCGTCATCTAATAAAATTACTTCCAAATTAAATAACTTCATTCAATTGATGAAATTTTAATTTATTCTAGCATTTGGTTATAGGTACTTCATTTCGAAGAAAGTTGAAGTATTTTTCTGTAAAATTATAATTAAAATATTTTTTTGTACCTTCAGTTTGAACGTAATTCCTTGTTAAGTAAGTATAGAAACACAAGCCTATTAAAAAACTTGCGTTTGTTGAATGACGACACAATATTTAACATCGCCAAAGTGCACTTTAATGTTGAAGTAATCTTCATAAGATTGATAAGGAATTTGAACAAGCCAATAAAATAATAAAGAGATAGCATTCTAATGTAATGCCGCTAATACAAGTGATAAGGAGTCTTATCACAACAAAAAGGGCAAAACAAATTCCACGCATTTACAGTAGGTACCTATTCGGAAATATACTGAACCACGTTCATAATAAATAGACATATATTTCACAATAAAACCTTCGACGCACGTTCCAAAAATGAACTGATGTTAATTCTTGACAGGCTTAAGTCCTTTAGCAAGTTGTAGAGAGATTTAGCTGTTATACAAATACAAATTTACAACTATTCTAAGTAACTTTGTTAGTGAGCTCGTAATATTTGTTGACCTAGATGGTGTGGTGTTTGGGGATGTTGGTTTGCCAAGGAACCGTGAGCTCTATTGTCACAACGCGCTTTAATATACAAGAATATAAAAATCTGTCCAGTCTGGACGATGACGCACAAATATCCTATGGGATTTTATATTGCTTCTCATACGTATTCATCATTATAGTCCAATCCGAAGCCGCTTTAATGATAGAGTAAGGCTTGAAGTTTGATTTGGTAGCTCTAGTGCCATCTCTCACAAAACCTTTTGATCGCTGGTTTGTGGTTATTTCTTTTTGCGTTTTTGCTACCGAAATACTAACCGCTTCACGTATTATTTCTAAAATTCTATCGTGACGACGCGAGTATTGACCGCTATCCAGGGTTATTCTACATCCCACCAGCAAATGCTTAGCAGTTCCAACTGCCTCTCCGCAGATGTACCAAGTTTTTTCGGTACCCCATCTTAACCCATCTTCTTAAATTATTTTGAGATAGGAGTGTCATGTGGAACGCATTGAGATAAAATTTTAGTAGTGCTGAAGACCCATCATGAATTAAAATGCGCCATTTTAGTGCTAATGGGATGCAAAAATCTCCTATGTGTAGCACTCATTCTGTATTTTTAAGCTAAAGATCTTTAATATATCCGTATCTTTGACCTTCCTACTTCTTCCTAACCCAACTCTGTTATTTTGTGCTTCTATCATAAACTGTTTCTAGAATTGAAGTCTTGATTCTAGCTCTAGGGCATCTTTGTCCTTTGGCAGTAATGTAATCACGTCATCATCGGATTTCCCCAGGATATGTGTCTTGGAAACTCTTACGTCTTTATAGCGCTCCGATAGCCTTTTTAGATTCATCCCAAAATTATTACGATGCGTTAATAACGCTGAAGAATCAGCCGATAACGCAAGCCCGAGCCACAACTTCAACACCTTTATGACGCTTGCATCTAACTTTGACAAAAGGGTTTTATTAAAATCATAGACGAGGAAAGGCCAATTTAAACCTGACAATTATCTTAGATCCAAGCTTGTTTGACGTTACCCATCGGTTGATTATCGACCTTGCTAAGATCGTTATAAAATACCTATATTATCTATCTTACAACCGAGAAATTTAATTTAATTTTTTTCAACGAAATTAAATTCATACAATATAATAAAGTATATTAATAAGAGACTCTAGAAAGATTTCAGTAGAAATACATGTCGGAATAATATCCAAACCGTGGTTTTTAAAAGGAGTGAGTCAGCATAACTGACGTCACCAATAACTTTATTCTTGATTGTCATCAGGCTCTGAGGTATTTAAGGTAACCCCGCAGACGGTTTGACGAACCCCTCACTTCGAAGAGGTCCGTACCCTGCAACGGCTCGAGCGAGACTCTCAATAATCTGTACTCTCGCCTCTATTTATACTGACATTGTTGTGACTACACTTGCACAGGTGGCTACGCAGGTGGTTATGCGGGTGACACGTGATAATTTCAACTAGCCTCAATTATTAGTTATTCAAATAATAACAATTGCGCCGATATACATACACCCATAAAGAGCAATATAATCGATCACATCTCTCCTTAGCGCCTACCAATTTCCTAAAATATCAGACTAACAAAGCTATCAAAGAATATATGAAATCAGAGAAAATGATACAAAGCATCCACCGCTTCTTTGCGAACTGCAACGATTTGGTTTCTGAAGAAAATATTGAATGTCTTCATTCCTATGACAGCCACAACCTATTTCCACTTTATACCATGCAATAAAAGCTTATAATAATGACAATAAATAAAAAAACGACAGACGACCCGTCTTAAAGTTGAAATGAAACAAGCAAGAAGTGAGATCGTGAGAGTTGTCCTAAGATTAACTAATCTTCACTCTTGACTCGTCTTTATCAGTTACAATTAAAATTGTCTTATTCATATAGAGGGAGTTTCCAATGATTCATTCCTATAATTTACGCGATACTCAATAATAAAATCTAATGATCAATTGTTTTCATTTTCAAAAAGACATTATTTTTAAACTGATGGTTCCATTACTAACATTATCTTTTACAGTCGCACACACACACACATACACACACATGCACACACACACACACACACACACACTGTCTATTAATTATACGTCGATATTAATATAATCAATGTTCTCGTCCAAATAAAATAATTTTTGTTTGAAATCGTTTCATGTGTTTGTATTTCTTTGGATATTTAAAATACAAAATGTGAAACGAATGAACTTTATTTAAATAATCTATACATAAATATGGTGTCCTTCAGACGATAACCTTGAGCTAATTTTGGAATTAAATGTTTAAGCATGTAAGAGCCAGAGTTTCGGAAGTCTTTCAACATTTTTATTTAAATAATATCACCTGTTACTAAACGTGTTCCTTATAACGTATTAATTCATTATTATGTATGTAGGATATAAGATCAATACTAAAATCTAAGAAATCTTACACAGCGCCATCCGTTCAGACTTCGATTACAATTGAAAGCAAGAATTGAAACAGACTTTACTGATTTAACAATAAAATCGATCCTCACAGAAAACTAGCGAGGATTAATTAATAGTTTGACACGATGAACGAAGTTATGACCAGCGAAAATACTTACTGTGGGAACTGTTTAGATTTTTGATATATTTTGAATAATGACATAGTTTAACTCATTATAACATATCACAATTTAAATTATAAATTTGTACGAATTGAAAAAACCATTGTGAGGTTTCTGTTCTTAGTAAACTGATTTACCTCAACAACAAGTTGTATCGAGAATATTTACCGACCGGTTATGTGGAATCACCATCGGTACCTAATAAGAAGTACACGTTGTATAATCTTAAGATAACTTTCCTTGTTTAGTTCAGTATTATAAATAATTCTTCATCTTTTCCACGTGCAATATACATTCCTTATACAAATCTAATACATACGAGAATGACACGACGGAAAATTATATTAGTCGATTGGGAATTCCCTGATGCTACAGAAGACTGTTTAATCTACTTTGTTACGAAAATATGAAAATCTATTTGTGATACATGAGTCGTCTATAATAGAGCTGGTCGTCGATCGCACATAAATAAGACTGTGGCTGGAAACAAACAAACCTGGAAACAAAAACTAGTTTTGAGTAAAAATAATTTTATGACTTTGGATTAATTCCAAATGTTTGATAATTTGCATACAATTATAAAATAAGCGAATTTTTCTTAAATTTATTTTTAAATTTAACACTTATCACAAGGTCAAGTGATTGTATTCTCTGGCTAGCAGAAATTATAGAATAAAAATGAGATTTTCAATATATTAATAAGTAATATAAAGGGTCCTTTAGCTTTTCTCAAAGCAAGAGAATTCAAAACATATCGACAAACATGTAATTAGTGTAATTCACTTGCTCATGGAAACCTTTAGTAATAACTCAGAGTGAAAAGTAAATTGATATAACAACATTATTGGCAGTCTACTTCAGAGACGTGGAGACTGGAGTCAAAAGTTTTACTTTGCTCGATTATACTTATGTTTTTAGTCAACCTTAAGGAAACAATAACAAAAATTCTTATAGAAGCAAGAATTTTTCTCGCTAGTAAATAGGCTTCAAGTCACCGTGCAAGTTTTTTTTTATGTTATGAACATTAATTTTAAGAAATAAAATAATAAACAAGCAATTTTTTTGAAGTATATAATAACGTCATTCACAAATTAAATCCAAAGTTTTTTTTTAATCTAACAACCTGTTGCAGGGTTGAAGTAAAAAAGATAACAAACTTTGTGAAAAACTATCCTATAAATTTATGATGGCTTTTTAAACAATATTTGAATTGAAATGCTGGACTATCTTCCCACCAATTGGTATTGCTGAAACGTCGCAGGCAAACTGTTCCCGTCCTTTGCTGTGCACGTAAGGAAGGAGGAGACATATCGCTTCATTCCGGTGCGAGGAAGGTCCAAAACGAAAGAATGGAAACCCACCGTGCTTATCGTTGTCCGAAGATAGAACTTGCAGTTGCATTAGCTTTATACTCAATGAACCGTACAAAAGGTTAAGGTTCTACGATACCTCAATACCTAGTAAATGTAGGTGTTCAGAGTAAGTATAAAAGCAAAGTAAATAGTAAAAAGACATGATTGTGTTTTGTCAGCCTCCTTAATTTTGCAAGATCGGCATCTCCCTCATTCCGTAGTGTATTACTCAGCACAACAAAAAAGCATCTGGTAATAAGAGATCGTCAGTGTGCACCAAAAAAAAGTTGCGGAAAGGACAGATTCATGAAGAACCTCATACGTTGACCGCTATTGACTCAGACGAGGAGCCTCAACAACTACTTGTAGAGCACGCTCCGTCAGAAAGTCACAAATCATGAAAATCAGAACAGTGAATGTGTCATAGCTAGAAAGCTTACTACGTGTGATAGCTAGAAAGTTTACCATGTGTCATAGCTAGAAAGCTTACCATGTGACACAGCTACAAGACTATCCTGCCAGACATTGTCGAAAGCTCCTGAGACGTCAAGTAAAATCGCGAAAGCTTCCGTAGTAACCGCTATTTTACCTACAACTTCTACTACGCTACTTGTTATCAAAAGTAAAAAAAAAATTCACCACTTTAGTTTCAATTAAGTATTTAGATATCTTATACTGATTCTTAAAGTTTCTTTTACCAAATAGCTTAAAACTGGCAATAAAAGTAGATGAGTACTCTTTGCTAAAGGAGAATTTACAATATCGTCACAAGCACTTTCGCTTGTCAGACAAGACCTAAAGTTTATAAAGTTGGTCCTGAAATACCTAACACTATCTATCTTACAAAAAAATTAAAAAATAAATAAAAATGATAGATCTGCAGCATCTACACCTCAGTAACATCTCAAGGGAACATGAACTCTCTAGCTCGCGATTAAATCAAATGAATAAAAAACCCTCTTCATAAGGAAAATGGATATTAATGGACACTAAGAATCTCGATATTTTATTGCGTTTAAGAAGAAGGTTCGGAAATTTGGAACATATTAATAATATAATTTCCATGAGAAAAACTTATGTTTTCGTGAAGCTGTATTGTTCTAGCTATAAATACGTGTAAATATGCCTACACTGGATGTTGTATTCACTTCACATGTGTTTACCCAAAACTTCTTCATCACAACGTAATAGTGACGTTCTTTCTATTTGTTTTGAACTGCACAAAATTATGATGTCATTAAAGATAAAATAGTGAGCAATACTAACCTTGAAAATCCTTGACGAGATATCAAAAGATTTATTTGTGGCCAGATTTGTAATTTGCAATCTTAGAACAGATTGTGTTGACAGATATATGAGAGAAAAAAATATATGTATGTAGCTATGTGAGAGCGTTCGTCACAATGTGTTTACAGAACCTGCACCGGTTTAACATGCTCGTGGTTCTCTTTAGTATATTAACCACATAAAAACGGTCCACGAGATACTTAGTGATAACATAGCTCGAGTTGGAAAACATTTAAACGCGCAAATACCGATATCGGTTATCATGTAACGTCATTTTTATCTATTCAACGAACGGCAACTACACACTGTTAGGGTTCAGAAACGTCAGTTGCTCTGTACTTTTTATGTCATTTAACTATGATCAGTATTATTAGGTTTAAATCGATTTAATATTTTAGGTTTATAGCACCTATGTGCTTATAAAATAAATTGGAGCTTGTATGAAAAATTATGTAATTGTTTTATTGGAGAAATTACAACTTTTTTTAAAAGAACTTCGTATTTCGATTAGCAAATGCTCCATGAATAGCAGATGATGTCCATGCACTTCCACTATTTTATAGTTTCAACAACTTCATGTCGATTCATGTACACCATTTTTTGTTTTTATAAAGCAGTTTGTGATTTTACCCTTTCTTGAGCATTTTGACTTTTTAAGTTATTTCAAGTAAACATACAAAATTTTGTCAATCAAACTTTAGCCGTCTATTAAGTAGGCAATTAATGATGACTTCCACCGAGCACCTCAAGTCTTTTCAGTCAACTCTGGTTTTCCTCGCCTCGAAATCATAACAATAATTGAAGTATTTCTGGAATTCAGGACTAACGTGACACACGTCTATTTTCTCGCTTTGTTAACAATAGAATGTTACCCGCACGGTGTACCCAGGGAATGCTGAGAAGTCAACGAAATCGACCTTTGATCGAAACAATTGAAGTTGTCAAAAAACCAGCGACGACAATTAATAAATCAAACACACGAACGGCACATGATTATAAATAATTCAAGACGAACGTGAAAAAAAGAAAACAGAATAATTTAGGAAATCTTCACAAGTACATATTTTTCGTATAAGACTCATGTCACTTGTTCTATTTTACATTTTACTCAATGATTGCGGTAACTTTGCAGTACCCTTGGTCATGGGAATCTCTCAAGTTGTCTTCTTATTTATCAACCGCTAATGATTTATTTTCACGTACTGTTCTAAATGCAAGAAAAAGGTTCTGTATCCTGAAATATTAAAAGATCTTATACCACTGATATACCCTTGTCCCAGATGTAAGATAAAATCCAGCTATATTCGTTTTAATATGAACACTTCGTTCTAATTCAATTGTCTTTGGGATACATTTTTTGGTATATACTTCTTTTTAAGGGGTGGGCTTGCGATTTTTCACATCTTATGTAATGCTCTGCTTTAATAATCCCACACTATTAACTTCGGCATACGTATTGTACTATTTTTATTTCTTATATATGTTCCTTAATCCTTGAACAACTACTCCTCTTCGTTGGATCGATGTATGGTAAGCTTCAGTTAAAATCAAGTTTATATACAACAACTTAGCGCAGAGAAATGAAGCTCTCAATTGCTCTCAAGAATTGGGTCAATATCTTTTGTGATTTATATATAGTTCAACTCCCTTCACGTGTGGTGAAATGGCTAGTCGTAGCCCAAGCGTGGATAACTTAAAAGGGCTTTTTGAACGGTTCAATTTCATGCCGTAAATTAATTGAAATAAAAATACATATTTTTTGACTTTCACTGCTCTGTAACCTTGAATAGATTTTGGCCATTTTTATGTGAATAAATATTAAATTGAATTTACTTTAAAAACATTAATTATTATAATAGTGATCTCATAAAGAGTACTACACTATATTCAGGTAACTTTCAGAAATCTGTGTTCAGGCGATGTTTAGTATTATGATATAAACTACTACTGAGGGCACTGACCTTTACATAGGCTTCGAATAAATTAAAAGCTCCAGTAAAGATTGAAAGTTAGATACTGACGTAACTGCACGTAACATAACTGTTCATTCAGTTATATTGCAAAAGCTTGAGTGTGTGTGTGTGCGCGTGTGTGTATAAACAGTAAAAGTACGTCGATATTATATATTTTCTTACAATAAATAAAAACTATGTTTGGAAATCTTAATGTTATGTGAAACAAGGCCTTGAGACGAATAGCTTTAAATCGAGATTTAATGTCCCCGATATGACTTTTGGTTTTTATCTTAATTCATATCTGAAACGGTTTAAGGTCAATGTTATCAATTTGACTATATATAGCGCTGCCTCGACCGTTATAAAGGAATGGGTTTCCCCGAATTAATGGGTTGTGGGATGAAAACCTTCGTTCCGGTAGACCGCCACCCGACTTCGGAGCGTTCCTCTAGTCTCGAGAGTTCACGTTTTCTATTAACATTTATAATTAAACAGATATGTATGATAGTTAAAACGTAGTCGAACACGGGCGGGCGCGGGGCCGAGGGTCGAGGTGCGGCGCGCCGGGAGGCGCTTGCGGCTCCGTGGCCGAGATGTGTCGAGTGTCGTTTGTAGTGCTCGTTGTTCGCAGTTCAGTGTGCAGTGTTTACGCAGTAGTGAATAGTGACTGGGGAGTGTGTCGACTGCACGACCGACGACACAGATCAACCTATCCGTTTATATTATCAAGACACAGTTTAACACCCGCCAAGTTTTTTTTTTTTGTTATTTTTATTCAATCGTTAGAAATCCATCGATCCTAAATTTGACCGTTGTCGGAAATCGTGTATGAATTGACCAAATGTAAACTGTTAAGAGTTTGGATTGAAGTGGAATAATGTATTGTGTATTGTCGTTTGAATAGTGTTGTGTGTGGACGGAGACAAAAGGACAGACTTACGGCGGACAGAATACAGCGGTTGGGCCCACGAGACCGGACCTGGACTCGGTATTTTGGTACGAAAAATCTTCATATGTAATTTGAACTTATCTATATTATAAAGAAATAGTCTTATATATTTTACCCTCTAAAACTCTTTCTGAAAAAAATTCTTTCGAGAACCAAATTTCACAGCAACTCTTAGTAAACCTTCTTAACGGTGTTTCAAACATGAATACGAGCCGATGTTGGTACGATTTATTTTAATTTAACTTCACATTGTTACGTACACAGCTGTCGATACTGAATGCCAACTCGTAATTGTTTTATTTATAAATTTCAATTAATTATCTTTCATTCGATAACACATTTGATATGAACACAAAGAGATACCAACTGTCAATAAAAAAAAACAATTAATAATTTCAACATTATTAAGCATCAAAACTATCGAAAGCGAGTCTTTTGAGATAATAATGAAAATATAAATATACAGTTATATCATTGTCCAAACAATATGCGGCCAGGATTTTCTGTCACAATCGGATTATTACGTGTGGAAACCAACATCATCGCCCTGACTAGGAGTTGATTCATAACCGATCGCACGTGAGGTGTCAGCTGGCGGCCGGCGTCGTGCGGCGCAATTAACAAACGGCTTGATCCGTCGAGGAACACAAGTCGGTCTACGACCAACGGCAGGTGTCGCAGACCAGGGTCATGGCAAATGTTATGTTTGAGATATGACATTTCAGTCCACTTTATTTATACGAAGACGTAGTTCGGCCTTTATACACGACGCAAACTTAGTTGTACCGGACACAAACTTAGTTCAGACTGTAATTAAATTAATTAACTTAAATAATTTTACTCTACGTGTGTCTCTGAACTCCCAAATGGTTGACCGGATGGTGGCGCCAGAGATGGTTTAGTTCACACACCAGTCCGACAGATGACGCTGCGGCCGGCATCTAGGTTATTTAAAATGAAAAATCTTAAACGCAGGCTACATACTTTATATATTGTTTTCACACACTTTATCTTTCTCCCGGAACGTAACTGTAATTTTCACTCAGACAGACTCGCCAGCAAAACTAGTATGTTATATAAGGTACGCCAATTTTCATATCAAATTTCAGCTATAAAACTAATCATTATAATAACTTTATTTAAAAACACTTGAAATTTAAAAAAAAAGTCAAGAGATGGCCTCATTATGTGTTTTTTATAAATTTTATTTTAAATAAAATTACTTTCCATCTTTAACCTTTGGCTCTCATCAATATTCATTAATTTAATTATAATTAACAAAACAGACAACAAAGACTTTTAAATACTGTACTCTGCGCACAGTCACAAAAGACGTGAACAGGAACTGACAGACTCAGAGTGACTAAATCAAGTAACGATATAAGAAATTGAGGCTTTTACCGTTTTTTTACAGCATTAGTTCCATAAAATCTCATAACTATTAATAATTAATTAACATTTTTTACAGGCGGCGTATCCATTTAATATTAAAAAAAGCACCGCGGCCACGAATGAAGCCGCGAGCCCCCCATGAGGTACGTTTGCGTGTGTATAATTTATGTTTAGAAGGCTTTAGATAGTCACACTTGAAGTATGTTATGAAAACATATTCCAGCCTATCTGTCCTTTGAAAGTTTATAATAACTCCGTTCGGTGTACAGTCCGCGGGAACATTTCGCGGAGACACACACAACGTTCATATTCATAAAGACTGAATAACGTACATCCGGGTCCAACTCAATATTACAAGCAGACTTGTAGACAGTTGCAATATAAACAGAGACCAGAGTTTGGCGAAAGTAAAAGTAACGAATGAAATCAATGAATCCCAAATCTTACACTCATCATCATCATCATCATCATCAGCCTATAGGAGCCCACTGCTGAGCAAAGGCGTCTTCTCACATGGAGAAGGTTAGAGCATTAATCACCACGCTTGCTCAAGACGGGTTGGCGATTTCAATCTTATAATTTGAAATTATAAGACCAGGTTTCCTCACGATGTTTTGTCTAATACTCTAAGAACTATGTGGTGTCTAAATACTCTAAGAAAGTACATATGATTCGGTAAACATCACATTGGTACTTGCCAGGTTTCGAACCCGCGGCCTCACGTATGAGACGCGGGCCTTTTAACCTCCAGGCCACCACGACTTTTCTTCTTCTTACACTCAGTAATTACAATACTCTATATGTATTTTTCATGTTAAACAGGAGACACATCATCTGCATCGTATTCATCTTCCTCGTCTATAGTTGTTCAGGTGAGTCGTGGTGATTAAAATTATAAAAAAACTTCTACATATTATTCTTTATAACATATTATTCTTTAATCCAAACAGGCCAGCACGAGGAATTCGTCGCTAGCGGAAATGAAGATGCCGGACCGGTGCTGTCGGTGACAGCGTGTGTTCCGGGAGGCGGTGCAGCAGCTCTGGTGCAGGTCGCTGTGTTGTTGCTGCAGGCAGCAGGGGTGCCGGCTCGAGGCCTGCCGCCGCCCGCCTCCTGCCTGCCTCCTCATGCCGCGGACGGAGCCTCCTGCCGCGACGCCGTCGTGTCCGCACTCACTCACGGCCGACTGCACGTGTCGCTGCTGAGCGTGGCCGCCGCCAGTGCCTCCCGCCTGCGCCCTCTCCGGGACGCTAACGTGGACGAGCTGGGTGACGTGACCCCACCGAGCCGGCGCTTGTGTCTAGCTCCGGCCCCCTTACACTCCATTCTGGACCTCGCAGACCCGTCTATAGCAGGTCACTACTACCTGCGACCGGACGAGGTCGGCTCCATTGAATACTCTTTCACAAATGACTCTTCTTCGAGGTTAGTTCTCGTTTAAATTAATGCTTCATATTATATAATAGCAGTTAACCTAATAAAAATATTTAAAAATATCATTTTTGGCAGTCGCGGTATGACATCAAGGCATAATTAACGTATAGTGAAACTACACCATTTAATAGGATTATTGGTTGAGTTGAACCAGTGACTAATACTAAATTAACTAATTATTTTAAGCTCACTTTGATATTGTAACTGGTTCCTGAATTCAATTCAAAAAATTTTACTACTTTAATATTATAATATTTTCATACCTTTTTACCTCATAAAACGATAAATTCAGATCTTAAGAAACAAGTTTGAGTCTAATGATCTAACACAAAGAACTTTTGTAGTTTCAATACTCCTATTTTCCATTCTAGATACGATGGATCCACAGTTCTAAGCCCCGAGTGGTGTAAACCTTCTATCAAATGTGCCGCTATTTTGACAAGTGATATGGGAGAAGCTCTTATACTTTATAATACTATACAAGAGCAAAATCTGTACGCTGTTGTTTATGTACTTGGAGATAACTTAGCAACAGTAGCTACTAAACTAAAAGGAAAATTTATAATTTGTGATTGGGCTCCCGACACCAAGGAGCTATTGGGAACCAGAAGTCTTGGCCCACCACCATGTACACAGGACGCCGACAGTTGCCCTTTCGAAAGCCGTCGACTAGTTAAACTTGTCAACACCAGAGCCTTGGCCTTGCTACCGGGTGCAGTACAGGCTTTATTTCGACTCAGTATAAGTACAAATGAAATGCTAGAATTAAGAAAATTAGCTCGTTTTTCGGAGCCCAAAACTGCAGCTCTCAGATTTCTCTTCGCTCACCCTACTAAAAGAGTGATTAGGGAAGTACGAGTCGTGGTCCTTATACCAAATCCGACACCACGGGAAGCTTACGATGCACCATCACTGGTTGCCGCGTCAGCTTTAGCGGAAGCCGACTTGGAGGCTCACTGGTCTAAGGCTTCCAGATTTAAGGTAAAACATGAAAACAATACCCTTGACGTCCAAAAACGTTTTAATTCTCACGTCGAATAAAATAAGTACTAGCAAGCTTTCTTTTTTCATTAAAGGTGATAACTCACGACGATCACTGTGATGCGACGCATTCCTTCCAATACATAAGTGACGCACGCGTTTCTTCCGATTACTTGGAGTTGTCTGCGGTGGCGGGACCCGCTTGTGGAGCAGCCTTCGCTGATGTCGCCCGCCAGTCCACGTCTCACGGCCTGCTCGCCATTTCGTACACACCACAGGCTCCTCCACCCTCACCTGCCGCTGCCCTTACTCTGCTGGCGGCTGGTGATTCACGCATGTATGCGTCCGCGCTTGGCTCGCTGTTTGCCGAGCTAGGGTGGAGGCGGCTGGCAGCCCTCAGCGAACCGGCCACACGAGCGTCTCTGGCTTCCGCTCGTCTTCAAGCAGACATCGTTGCCCACTTGGAGTTGCCGGATGACCGCGCTGATTACGAACCTGAAATCTTTATACAGGTAAAGATCTTCGATAAAATAATAAGTTAGGTAAATAGTTTTTACCTAGTCAAGTTTTCGCGACATCTATTCATCCGATTTTATATTTATGACTAAATTATACCGTGCTGAATGCTATCGTGCATTTAACCTTATTATATATGTAAACTTATATTATAGAATACAATTCTTTTATCACAAATGGTAAAATAAATTACAATGATAGTGGGCAGAGCGCGTGGTGAGAGCTGACGGCCGCGTCGTATGGTTGTGTGTCGAAGATGCACGGGCAATGCGAGCTGCGCTTTGTGCAGGGCTTGCAGCCGGTCTGGAGCCGAGATCTGGAATCGCCTGGTTGCTGCCAGCGGCGCTGCCACCCTCCGCGTATAGAGTTGGACCTCGTGATGGGTGCTCCCAAGACCAGCTCGACATGATGCTAGAAGGTCACATAAGTGTCGCTCCAAACTGGTTGTTGCCTTGGCTCCAGAATGCTGTAAGTTTATTTATTAATGAATATAACATTTTAAGATAACCCTCATGAGGACTGTCTTTTTATTTGTTAATTTCTCTTGATTTTTAATATATCCCTTCATTTTATATAAAATATGAACGGTGATAGATACGAGCGTTCATCCACATTGATCCAAATATGTACATACAAACAGTGCTAGTTACCGAAAGACTTGTACTTAGTGTTGGCCAAATGCAAGAACAAGACGGGACTTGGCCAGTCTTGGTCTTGGTCTTGCCTTAATACACCTGGTCTTGGTCTTGGTCTTGGTCTTGTCTTAATACACCTGGTCTTGGTCTTGGTCTTGGTCTTGCCTTAATACACCTGGTCTTGGTCTTGGTATTGTACTCCCAGTCTTGATCTTGGTCTTGTTCTTGCAGCAAAAGTCTTGTAAGTCTTGCAATTACCTATTAGCCTGTCGCTTTTTATTCAACGTTACTTTAGATATTAGAACAACGCAACAGAGTAAGATCATTTTGGGCTTGAATTAATATAGGCGTGATAAAGACTAACCAAATTTATAATTGTCTAAACATCTCATGAGAAATTCAAAAAATCAACTGACTCCGTTTGGGGTTTGAACCCACGACCTAAGCAATCAGTGCTGATGATCCAACTAACTAACCAACTGAACTATCAACTGTGTCCCGCGGGATTCCGTCTGTTTCTTAATAAACGTTTACATTTAATAATTTTCAATGTACTAAAACATGGTTTAAACATGTAGAAAACAAATTAATGACATTAACTTGACTGTATTTTAAATGTAAATGAATATTTTCAAAAATAAATTGGGATGCAACAGTCAATATATCAATTTATTTATTTAAACAGTTCTCTCATATGTTATTATATTCCTGCTCCTAAAGAGTACATAAATATTATTGCACGCTTTTTACATTATTCGATTACTTTGGAACACTTGTACTCTGTGGCGGCAATCAAACGGTTTCAAATATTGTGCGTGCGGCGCGACGGAGACGATTCTTTGTATGCGCAATAGAAGCCGCCGCACGCGTATCTTAACGTTGTACTTCCGAATAGCTGCAAAATTTCTATGAGAGTTCAGTACTTGACCTTTGATGATGCCGACAAGGCACCCCTCACTTTTACACACACAAAACCTATGGTCTTAACTAGGGATGCACTCTTTTTTCTTTTAATGGATATTTTCATTCGCATTCGTAATTCGCATAAGTCCAATTTTCCAAAAATAAAATCATATCATTTTACTCCTCATAGAGTCCCTAAGCGAAGTCGAGTCCCTACCCCGAACTCCTATACTTACTCCCTGAAACGACCCGCAGTCTTAACTACAGGACACAAGAGTCTTGCAGTGTCGGTCTCGCTAAAAATATTCGGTTTTGGTCTTGTTCTAACATTTTTGCAAGACTGCAAGACCAAGACCGATTTGGGGCCACACTACTTGTACTTAATTACTATATAGGCAAATGTTTCAACAGCAACATTAAGTATAATTTTTTTTATTGTAGCATGGACGGAATTCTTCTGTAACTGCAGACTTGAAGGAATCGAGCGGAGACAGTGTGTCTAATTGGACGTCCCGATGGCGAACTCAGTGCGGGTTCATAGACGGTGGGTGCACAACTCCGGGACCACACGCGGCCCTCCTCTACGATGCCCTTACATTGTGGGCTAATACGCTCACCGATCTTTTCCAGACTAACTCCACCAAATTCTACGACCTGCATAATCGACAACTTCTCCGGTATAGTAGAAGTCATAAGATTTCTATTATTGTAAAATATTCTATGAGCATACAAAATATGTTCATTCTCATACATATTCAAAAAACCCATTTTTGAACACCTTCTTTGTTCCTAGAACAATATAATATTCCTAAAACACAATAAATAGATTCTAAGAACGCTACCTTAACCGGTGTCTATATTACTTATATTTTACTTTATTCCCAAAACTTTAAATCTCGTAAAAAGCGTTCATTTACATTTACTGCTTCGAAATCACTTTAAGGTCTATTTTTGTGCAAAATTTATTGAAGAATCCTATGATACTATCAAATTTAGGAATTTGTTACCTTGAAAATTTCAACGGAATTTTCATAATAATCAATAAAGTAATTTATTTTAAGTCCGTTACGTAAATTAGGAAGTAATATTACAATTAAAACAATTTTTAGAATTACTATAGAACTGATAGATTTGGAAGATACAAAAAGAAGTGTTGTATTTTGTTACATACAAACTTTAACTCATTAATTATGCGATAAATAAAATTCAAAATAAAATAAAATTAAACATCTAATTCTACTTTTATCAAACTATCTCCTTTATGAATTCAGATCCCTCGTCAGGAAAGCTACTAAAACCAGTTTCGTGGGAGAGCTGACCGGACGGTTTGAATGGATGGCTGTGAATAATGAGGACGACAACGGTACGGCGTACGCTCGCTCTGCTCCGCTGGTCATACTGCAATGGAACGGAGGAGTTAGACGCGAGGTTGCACATTGGAACCGTGGTCGACTAGAACTAGTCTTGGGTGCTCTGCGGTGGAGTACGGCGGACGGACGCGCCCCGCGTGACAGTTCCGACCACTGTGCTCTTCAAACCATCGCAGACATCCTTGGAGGAGATTGCCGCACAGCTTTTATCGTTTTAGGAGTTCTCATGTTGTTATCGGTCACTGTAGCCCTGAGTACCACCGCATTTTATTGCAAGAAACGAGCGGAAAGAGAATATAAATCTCGGCTAGAAGCATTAGGACTACATCCATTAGTTCCGAAGACTGTAGGACTTGATCGATGGGAAATATCAAGAGAACGGGTGGTTATAAATCGTAAATTAGGCATGGGTGCCTTTGGAACCGTTTACGGGGGTCATGCACTTCTTGCAGAGGATCGAGGATGGACTGCAGTGGCGGTCAAGACTCTGAAAGCGGGAGCAACGACCGAAGAGAAACTCGATTTCCTTTCGGAAGCCGAGGCAATGAAGCGTTTCGATCACAGAAATGTCATTCGACTTCTGGCCGTCATAACGAAGACGGAACCTGTGTGTACGGTCATGGAGTTCATGTTGTACGGGGATCTCAAAAATTACCTGCTGGCTCGACGGCATCTGGCGTGCGGTGGAGAGGACGCAGACGAGCAGGTCTCAGCGAGGCGCTTGACGGCAGCGGCACTGGACGTGGCGCGGGCTCTTGCTTATCTGGCACAGCTGCGGTATGTGCACCGTGACGTTGCCGCCCGAAACTGTCTCGTCAGTGCCCGCCGGGTCGTCAAGCTGGCTGACTTCGGGATGACCAGACTTGTATTCGAGAATGATTACTATCGATTTAGTAGAAAAGGAATGTTGCCAGTACGCTGGATGGCACCAGAGAGTCTAGCTCTCGGAGTATTCTCACCAGCGTCGGACATCTGGTCATTCGGCGTTCTTCTCTATGAGATCGTGACGTTCGGGTCTCTTCCCTTTCAGGGACTTAGCAATGCCGAGGTACTCACGAAAGTGAAGGCTGGACACACGCTCGATCTACCACCAGGACTGAAGCCTCAGTTGTAAGTATTAACAAAATTTCTTCTATCACGGACGATAACATATTCACTTCATGTATAAAGAGGGTAACGTGTGGCGTTTGTCTGACGTAGGGAGGCGCTCATCAAGTCATGCTGGCAGCAGGACAGCAAGTCGCGACCGACGGCGGACGAAGTGGCAGCGACGCTGGAGGACGCGCCACGACTATTGGCGCCGTGTCTGGACGTACCTCTGGACGCCCTGCCTCTAGACGCTGAACCACCGTGGCGTCTCCCGCGCGACCGCGCTGAGGCTCGCTGGTTGTCTTGGGCCGCTCCTACCTCGGCCGCCACCGATACCACCTACCTCAGTGCTGAAACGCAGCCACGGGACACAGACGCCTTTCTACCCTGACCTCTGAACCGTAGCCTAATTCTAAGGAGATAAGAAGCATTCCGAATTTTCTAGTCAATATTCAGTAATACATTTATTTATAGCTAGCTCATTGTTGGTCAGCGTTACGACTTGACGTCATTGAATTGACGTTTAAGTGGGATGAGATACATTTCATTTCTGTAAAGATATTGAATGATAATAAAGTTAAAATAATATAATATTCGTTTTTTATGCTGTTCCAAGTAGAAAACTATTTTATGTGTGTTTCGTAAAAAAAATATGATTTACTTAAAAAATATCCTGTATTAGAATCAAAAGCCTTTCCTAAAACACGATATAACTCCAAATTAATAAATTACTTTCATAAATTATTTTGACACAAAGTATCACGAAACTAACATTTTAGTAAATAAGACTAAAAAGGTAATAATATATCATTGAACGCTCTGGTAATCAGAAATGTTATTATTAGTCTCGACTTTAGAGTCTAAAGTATTTTAGGGAGGATCTACAATTCAGGCAAAACCTTTAAAATACTCTTACAAAAAACAACCAATCTTTTTATTGGATAACATCAATGGCTTTGTCTAAATAATTTAGAAGAACAGTAAGTAACAATTAGGCCTCAATAATAATCGCTCGTTTCGGATTACTACGCGTATTTTATTATTAAAAACAAATACATACTCCCGTCGTTTCAGTTACTTTGCAGCAACACGTATTTAATGTTTTGTTATAAAAGGTGACTAAGGAGTTTTTTTGTTAAAAATTTTAATCTCATATCTAGAACAAAGAAAAGAAATCAGACGTCACATCACACAAATAAAATTTACATCACCTGAATGTCATTGCAAAATATTTGACATGACGGAACTTGTATTAGCATCAAAATGACTTGACACACACATCATTGACTTACATATCTATTTTTAATTAAATTACATACTTAATTTTCTGTTTAGTCATGGTTGTAAAGATTTTTATTGTGGCCAATGTATGGATTCAATTTTTATTTATAGCTTAACATTTTTGTTTTTATTTGAGGATTGTTTTTTAAATCCTATTTCCAGCGAGGAGTGATGAGGTACGGCTAATTGTGATCATGTTCATGATATTTTACTTATTATTATGGAATGTGTATGTCTTTACGTCATATATATTTACACAATGCTGCTAATAATATAATGTCTAAAATTTGTACAAACGTATTGACGTTCTAATTATCTGATCTCAAACATAAAATGTATTAGATATAATGATATCCAAGATTTCGTTAGTACACATTTAAAATGAAACTGTTTTTGTCACATGCTACTCGGTTTTTATTACTTTTTGACCATTTTGCATGATCACGAGCAGACAAGATGAAAGTGTCTGTCAGTAAGTCTTCTTATGTGCCATCTTCTTCTAATGAATTCTTGATTTAACTGCTTACTGTTTTTTGAAGTCTTGTAGTGTGGTCACAGACATGGGATTTTTTATTTTTGATGAGGGATATCAGTTGTTATATATTAATACCAGCCATCTTTTCTATTGAAAGTAGGGTGTTTTTTTTAAGTTCAATGGCCTCACAGAATAATTTCTGTAAGTAGCAGTCTTGCAAGCAAGGTCTGTTGTTTGTCAAAGCAGGCGTCTTATTCATTAATTGTGTGTTCACACACCACTGACTATGATGGACACTTTTTAATACTTGAGATATGTTCTTGTGCCCTTGTATTGATGCTCCTCCTTGTTTGTCCAATGGAAGACAAGCCATAGTCACAATCATGACTATAAACACTCACTCAATCTAATGATACTATTAATTAGTCTGAAGAATTGGCTAAATTTTTGATTGAGACCTTCTTCAGGATGTTGTGTATTCTGTCAATAAACTTCCTTCACATGTCCCAATAACTACAGATAGTGCTTAACTCTAGTTGTTCAATATCAATAATAAAAATACAAAGAAAACTTAGAGAATTATTTACCTAAAACTATACTGAATTACATCTTACTATTGCTAGTATTAAGGTAAGAAAAGCTATAGTCATATTTTTAGGTATCATTGTGAAGGTACCATCTATAAACCATTTATAAATTAAAGGTCTGATTGAAGTAGAACCAATAGCTTGTTCCTCAAAGTGCACCACGAACAATATCACTGACAACGGAGGAGACCTATAAACTACTCACAGCTCCATCTACTTTCATGTAAAATCATCCTTCCATATTATTATCTCTAAACCCTCACATTTTCGACAACATATAAACTAGTAAATAATGACTACATCAAAACTGACCATACTGCCATTGTTTATCAATTTTAGATGTTTTATATCATTAACAAACTGGAAGGAATCCCTAAGAAATGATTTTATGTGACCCTAGAGCGGTGATAGTATATTTGATATAAGTTTGTACTAGCCCATGTGTAAATCATTCTGGCTGACAATTTTGGATAACCGATACACTCATGATGATGATGATACACATAATTTTATATCTAAACCAACTTTCTATAATTCTATATCTAACACAATTCCTCAACGTTACAAATAAGATCTCCGAATTGTATTTTTAATGGTACCGGTACATATTGACTTTTCTTAAAAATTTAAATGTTTTTTTTATGTAATGTTTGCTATGACACATTGATAAAAGTTACCGGTGTTAAGTGTTTATGTTAGAGGTGGGCGATTATGAGAGATACTAACGAAATCATTCGATTATGAAAATGTCTCGAAATATCTCGATTATAGCAGTTAGTAGTCAGTCACAAGTCGAAAGTTGATTCACATTTCACACTATTTAGTAATTAGTATTTACTATTTACTCAAAGCACAGCCGGGTAGGGAGAGATAAGGACAACACGATGCGGTTTTCGCTCGCATGGACGTATAATAATTATAAAAAAAGCGTGCAATAAGATTTACGTACTGTTTAGGAGCAGGAATATAATAATATATGAGAGAACTGTTTAAATAAATAAATTGATATATTGACTTTGACCACAACATATATTTGCAAATATTCATTTACATGTAAAATACAGTCAAGTACTTTAAAACATGACTGTATTTAATGTCATTAATTTGTTTTCTACATGTTTAAACCATGTTTTAGTACATTGAAGATTATTTTATGTAAACTTTTATTAAGAAACAGACTGACTTTGCAGGTCAAACTTAATAGCTCAGTTGGTTAGTTAGAGCATCGGCACTGATCGCTCAGGTCGTGGGTTCAAACCCCAACCGATGTCAGTTGATTTTTGAATTTCTCATGAAATGTTTAGACATTTATTAATTTTGTTGGTCTTTATCACAGCTATATTAATTCAAGCTCAAAATATACCTATTCTGTTGCGTTCTTCTAATATGTAAAGTAAAGTTTAATAAATAGCGACAGGCTAATAAATAATAGGTAATTGCAAGACTTGAAAGACTCTAGATACAATAACAAGACCATACCAAGACTGGCCATGTCTCATCTTGTTATAGCATTTGAGTACTCTACATAAAATATAAATGATAAAACTGAAAACACGATTAGTAGTTCTTGTTACTAATATCACTCGATTATGAACACATATTAGTTACTAATCGCATAATCGATTATAAACATTGGTAAGACAAAATAAATCGATTATGCCGATATCTTATAATCGCCCACCTCTAGTTTATGTTGCCCGATTTAAAAAGTACCTAGAATAATTATTGCCACAACTAGGTACTATTGAACTTAATCGTAATTATGTCAGTTTATTTTTATTAATCACTTTATTGTTTTTAGACTGATTATGTCCAAAATGTTCATGTTTATCAATTATTAACCACAGCTGGCGAATTCTTCCTGGTCAATTACTGATATTATAATCGAGATTAAGAATCTTTTAAAAGAATATTTTTTTATAGTATAGGTATTTAGGTACTTCTGTGTAAATTACATTTTTAGTTTAATTTTCTTATGGCATAAGAATATACTGATATTCTGCACGATACGACGACGAAAGACTTGCCAGTTGACAGTTGTACCTGAAACATCTATAAAAATATGTTTTCTTCACTAAAACGAATATTGTGCATAACACGTATTTGCGGCGCCATCTGATCATTAAATAATTTTGGTTCATACTCATTTAATTCAGTTGCAGCACACGTCTTTCTATTGCTATTTCTAATAGATCGAAATTAGTATGTGAATTATTCTTTTATGATCCAGGAAGCCTAAACAATCAACAAAGTTAAATGAAATCTCATAAAACTTACCTCCGATTGTAATAAGTCCATCAATATGCAATTTGTTTAATATGTCTTCACACAAATCATTTCAAATTTATTTCTTAACTGTAAGGGTTCAGATGGCTGGATAGTCGTGAGAATAATAGTTTTTTTTTTTTGGCTGGCTCGGAAATGACAGCGTATGACATGGTATTTTACGATGTTCATCTCCCTCCAGGAAGCCTAATTCTTTGTAAGCGTCATGATAAGCTTGGAAGATTATTACTGTCTGTTAACGGTCCTTAGATGTTAGTCAATTAAAAAATCGTTTCTGTGCGATCAGTCGTATCCTATATTTTATGGAAGTCATATCCTATGTTCTTAATATATAACGAATTAAAAGTCGGAGAAACTAATTCGTCTATTTCCAATTTAAATTTATCACACCAAGGCGAACAGGAAAGTTTTGAGGATAAAATATTTTAAAACAGGGAGTAGCCGATAAGGGTCTCAGTTATATTTGAAATGTGGTGTGTTGCGTGATGTGCTCGCTGGTTTTATTTTTGTTGGTGCTGGTCTTGTCCTGGGACCGCTGTTATCAAAGTCCGTGTTCGCTACTTCTACATCGACTTCGTGAGCGACCCACAGGTGATCAAAACCTATTTTTTTTAATAGACTTTTCTTTACAATTTAGATTTTGTTTTTATTTATCAATTTTTGAAACAATAATTCTATCACACTTATACATGTCTTCGTGACACACACTGTGTAGTACTACAGATTTGTAAATATTACAACATGCGTAGTGATTACGAAAATGTGCACCAACGCCTATTAAATTTAAATTTAAATACAACCTATGGTTACATTTTTTAAGAAACAAGTGCATTAAATATTTTTAGTCAAAACTCAAACTTTCCTAAGTAAATTTAAATTAAATTATCAACTCATTATATAGTAAACATAATAAAACATTTTGAGAAATAAGTTTTGCAATAGGTACTAACTTAAAAACAGAATCTGTCAAATAAGGAAGTTGTAGCAGTTTCATATAAACTAGAAATAAGTAAATTAAAAAAGAAAAATGTTTACAGTAAAAGTGTTAAATATGTATCTATGTACATTCATATTTGGATTGTTTTGTTTTTATTTCGAACTATAAATAACATCTTACTATAAAAAGTGGCTATAGTAGCAAACAATTGATGAGATTGAATCACAGACGAAATTCCGATTATAAGTGTAAATCATTGAAAACCTAGGACATGCGCGGGGTCTCTAGGAACACCCACTGTATAGGCAACTGTTTTCTTAACAAACACGCAATGCTTTTGCATTGCAATATTTTTTTCCATTGACAATCCTGGACCAGCCAAGTCTTTCATTTTGATTTCTTAGTTTGTCTTCGAAATCATTTTTGTACAACAAGGCCTTTCTTCCGAACCGAATTTGTTTACTTAAAGAACCATTTTAACTTAGTTAAGTCTTTAAAGTAAATGTAACCAATCTATGAACCTCAGCACATATTTATTCTATTCAAGTAAGTGTGCACCGTCCCATCAATCGCCTTTTTTTCATCATATTTCCTGAGTCCCAAGAGGAGGTTACAATGTTGGAGTATAAGTCATCTAAGACACACTCATGATCACGGCTACTACCTAACCTTTAGCACATTCTGTATATTACACTGAAAAGTCTATCAATTTCATTTTTTCATATTTCATTGCCTTTTGTTTTTTTCAATTTATTGCACTTCGCTTTTCTTTGGCCCAAAAAAAATCGGGTTAAACTGTAAAGACAATTATATTTAAAAAGTTTGGCATCAAAAGGTGCAGGTAGCATTCAACACCTTATTATGGAAAAGCAATCAGGACGTAGCGTATCAGCTTTACATAAAAAGTTCGTATTCGCATTGAGAACCTTTTTACTGGATAACGGAAGATCGAGTTCATCAAACTGTGCGTGAGAAATATCAATTGTAATTGAAGAGAAATGGAATTCTAAACGGTAGCTGTGGATATGATAAAGGTGTCCTCGCAACTTTCCGACTTAGTCTTTAAAGTTTAGGTTAGATTAATTTTGGATTTTGTCGCTTGTGCTTTTCACAAACTACAGTTACAGAGACGATTTTTATATAGAATATATAGAAGCCTCGAATATATAGAAGCCTCGAGAGCCAAGACGCTGTAGATAAGGGTACAGATTACTTCTCAGTATCTTAGTTTGTCATAATTCTGCAAATCATTCGAAATTAAATTTTAATTTTAAATGCCAATTATTTAATAATTATTTTTAATTAAATATGTTCTTGGTACTTTTTAATATAAGATTTTCTACTCCGCACTTATTTTGGTATTGAAAATTATAACATCGTTAAAAAAAGATGGTGACGCTTATGCAGATACTCGTATTTTGTATCATGACAATAACTATATACTATAGAGGAGCTGGCAGTTCTGGTGAATGGACATCTTGTTGAGGTTGTTGTGTGGGGTGGCGGCGGGGCTCCGAGGGCGGCGGCCGCTCTGCTGCTGGTGGCTCTTCGAGTCCGAGGATATCGGTCGCATCTACATGAAGCAGCCCCCGATGTCTGTGGCCTCCTCGACATCTCGGACCTAAAAGAGTAAGATTAGTTCTAAGCTCATTTATACATATATGTGATAATACCATGATCATACGAAACTGGAATTTTATAGAGCTGCCGTCGTCGCTCCAGCAGCGACGGTGCCGAGTGAGGACTGCAGACGTGCTGGCCTCGAGTTACTGACGAACTTTTTGCAGCCTGCAGCGGTGTCTTATACTTTACATCTTTGGGCTCATGTGCCGTCGGATCGATGTCGGTCACAAGCTGGACAATGGAGTTTCTATAAATATTATAAAGACATTGATGAGTGTGGATTTCTAAAAGCAAAGTTTTTTAACGAGATTACTTATGGGTGAGTTTATTTTTTTTATAGTAAGCAGTATATACATATGTATAATATATAATAATGTACCTTAATACGGTTATGAATTTAGATATATAATTGATGAACACTTTCTTAAATAGTTACCTTTTAATTGATATGCAAAAAAGTTTATCTTCGTTTTCGACTTCATCCGCGTAAATTTCAGAATTAGTAATAATTAGCTTTTACCCGTGACTTCGTACGCATTGGATAGTTTTTTTGTATAGTAGTATGAAAAAACCTGAGCTGTACTTTTTTGTACGTATGTTTGAATTGTGCCGAGATGGGATGAGGCCATACTAAGTGTGATTGTCATAGGTTAGGTGAGGTTAATACATTTTAAGAAGAAGATAGATTACTGCAATACATTTTTATATACGATGTTTTTTGTTTTTCCTTCCTTGGCCAGAAAAGTACTTTTTCCCATGAGAATGCGTTGTTTTCTCGCGGTCAAAAGTAACTCATGTCCTTTCTTAAGTCTCAAACTATCTCCTTACCAAATTTCATTCAAATCCGTTCAGTAGTTCAGACGTAAAAGCGATTGGCCCGCCTGAATTTTCCAATGGGAATGCGTCATTTTCCCGTGGTAAAAAGTAACCTATGTCCTTTCTCAGATATCAAAATATCTCCATACCAAAATTCGTGCAAATTGTTTCAGTAGTTTAGGCGTGATTGAGTAACAGACAGACATACAGACAGACAGAGTTACTTTCGCATTTATAATATTAGTATGGACTAGTATGGATTACTGAATACTAATTGATAATAAAACTTGTTGAGTTCTTAAATACGGTAGATGTTGTTGGCCTTTATAACTACGATCGTGATTTTTAACTAATTCTAATAAATTACAAACAAGTATAATATTAAGTTACCTGAATAATTAATTAACTTAGTAATAAATATACTTCACAGGTCATGTAGTAATTGTTTTGCGGTATTGACTCGAAATGAGAGCTTGGTCGACAATCAAATAGCAATGGAACTACAAACCCGAATCGACGCTGCGGAGCTGTTGTTACAGGTCGTGTCTTTTAAAAGTGACTTCATTATGCGCAAAACTATTTCTGAATTACGAAGACTCCAAAAACCATTTCTATTTGTTGATGAAGATTTGTGGTCTGATACTTTTGAAATGGTTTACGTTCAGCCTCCGCCGTGCGTCAGACATGTAAAAAATTGCATTCCCTTCATTAAAACTATCGGTAATCTTCGACTTGGTAATGGATGGTTCATGTATCAATTTGCACCCCCAATACTAGAATTAGTCAATGCACTTTCGCCAAAATCTAGCCAATTAAGAGAAATATTAAACATAGAGAGTGCACAGAATGAAAGCCACATCGAAAACGCCGCTTGCTCGTGGGCCCTGCAGCACGTTGAAGAATTTAAGACTCTTATATTACACGACAAGCTCGAACAGAAAAAAGTTTTCGCTATCAAAATAATCCTGTGCAATCATGACCCTTTAAACAAATATTTTGAAACTATAAGCGATTTAATTAATAGAGATGAGTTTCAAAATAATATTACACATATTGATTATAATATTTATAAGAACACAATAAATTGTTTCGACGAAGAAGATTTTAGGCAAGTAATAACAAAAAACGCTCAAAAGAAAAATGTGGCTGGGGTCATAGCTTGGAGTTGGTATAAGGGGACCACAGGTGCAGCGAAGGTAGCAGAACAAAGTCAACTTCCACTACTTCTGGCAGGAGCCGTAGCCGACGAGATACCACTCGGGTCAGCTGTTCGAGCAGCCTCAGGGCGTCTCTCTGATTTAACAAGAGCTTTCCATTACATTTTGGAGAATTGTGGGTGGTCACGGATTGCCCTTTTATCAGATGATTCAGTTTATTCAAGAAGTTTCACAGAAGCAATGATCAAGCAAAAGAATCTTCTGTATCGTGAAGTTATAGTAGACTTCAAAAATATTTATATAAACTTAGATGAATTAAAAAAAGCTGACGCACGTATATTTTTATTAAATGTAAATTGGAGCCTCTCAAAAGACATTTTAAACGCTGCTCTAAAAAGAGGGATGACTCCTAACAATGGCTTCTCATGGATAGCTCGGGAATGGCTGCCAATACAGAACAATAACACAGACTGGGCTGACATGTATCACTTCACTGTGAGCCTGGGTTGGCGAGGAGAACAACTTGAAGGGGGATCGAAACATTTGCAACAAAAGATTCGAAATCGGTTACATGTTAAAGAAAGTCTTGAAGAGTTTCCAGGCATCAATTATTTATCAATGTTTGCAGATGCGCTGCTTCAATTGGGATATAGTTTTGCTCGATTTTACCAAAACTACCCTTCTTACAGATACAATTTACGTGGTTACGGAACTGCCTTGTAAGAAATCTTATTACGAGTATTGTTATAAAAATATTATCCAATCGGTAAAATAGCTTATAAATATATCTCACATTTTTATTCGCTTTGTAAAGATTACTGTAGACGAATTCAATATGTTTAAAAATTATTTTTTTACTATTAAATTTTAATTTTTAATTTTATTAATTTCAGAAAACTATCAGAAGTTTTTGAAAATATGACTATTAATGGAATAGCACAAAATTTAAGCAACAGAAACTCTAGCATCGAACACCCGCTTGTTTTTATTAATAAATGGTGGGGAGTGAGAACAAAGTCCATAGGTATATTGCAAATTACTGACAACTACATCATGGCTCTTAAACCAACAGCATCAAATTTCAAGGACTTAATAAATAGGCAAAAGTTACGGGATAGACCTATCTGCTGGACCATTAGCACAGGCGATCCTTTCACACCTCGCTGTCAGGACGTAACCATAATTATTGTGACAGTATTCCTGCTTATTTCGGGAACAGCCCTTTACATTGCTCGACGAGCTCGATTGAAACGATTATTAAAACGAGAATTAAATATACTAGCGAAACTGCTGGAGAATCGTAAACGTGCAG
Organism: Danaus plexippus; assembly: GCF_018135715.1. Lineage (NCBI taxonomy): Eukaryota > Metazoa > Arthropoda > Insecta > Lepidoptera > Nymphalidae > Danaus > Danaus plexippus. The sequence goes on along the minus strand of NC_083537.1, from coordinate 60,601 downwards.
TCTCGTCACTGGATACGTATTTGGTTGATCGTAATGCCATAAAACTTTTACATGAAATAGGCTCTGGTACATTTGGGAGGGTCCATTTTGCCGAACTTCATCGATCAGGTCGCAGTACGGTGATCGTAGCGGCCAAACAACCCCGACAAACCATTGGACCGACTGAAGAATGTGAATTTCTCCACGAAGCGTACATCTTGGCGCCCTTGTGTCATGATAATATAATACGACTTGTTGGAATATGTATAATGAATGGACCTCCTATGGTTTTAATGGAACACGCCTATTATCTTGATTTGAAGCGTTATTTGACGGAGCGACGACATTTAGTGAGTAACCGGTTTAATGACAACACTTCCGATGCTTTGGATGAGGTTTCGGATGAATCACTTACTAGACTAGCCCGAGAAGCGGCAGGAGCCCTGGCGTATTTATCAACAAGAAGACTAGTGCATCGAGACGTGAGAGCTGCGAATTGTCTTATTGATAAGAAAAGATCCCTCAAACTTGGAGACTTCGGTATGGCACGCGAGCTGGACGACAAAGTTCCAGTGTACGCTTCGATACGCCGTGCCTTGTTCCCTGTGTTGTGGATGGCACCCGAAAGTTTAAAATCCGGAGTATTTTCTTTTGCAACAGATGTTTGGGCTCTCGGAATACTTATACTAGAAGTTGTAACACTCGGTGCACGTCCTTACGGTGATTGGCAACTATCTCGTGTATTAAACTATGTGGTGGCCGGTGGAATTCCTCCACTTCCTCCGGATGTGTCAAAACATACGTATGTACAATACTTACATATTTTAAAGAAGTATATTTATTTTATTTCTTTATTTTCTTTGTAAGCAAATGCAACTGTTGCACATAATGCGATCTCGTTGCTAATATGCATCATCAATTAGCTCAAGTTATTGATATAGAAGAAAAAGCGTATGATGCTGAGAAAATGTTTTAATATATATATAAAGATTATATAATGTAAATAAATAAAAAAAATTTAAGTGGTTTATTAAATGACTAAAGAGAGCATGATAAAAATTAAATTTGTCTCAGTAAGGAACGCTGATTTAGTTATAATTTTTTGTTCTTATTTTTTATTTAAGGAGCAGTTTGTTACACTCCTGTTGGGAACGTCGAGCAGAAAGCAGGCCAAATGCATCATGGGTGCATAACCATTTAACTCAGTATCCTCGATTGCTCTCTCCTGCTTTATTGAAACCGTATCCACCCGATCCTCTTATCGCTTATATGGAATAAAGTACATTATTTTATAACATGAACAGTTTTTTTTTGCCTACATACATTTAGTATATCAATAAAATGCTATATTTATCTCCTTTTTTTTACGCATAATAAGGTGTTGTATAATATGAGGTTAGGTTTATTTGAGCATCATATTTGTTAATTGCTACTCTGATATTCAATGATACCTATAAAAAGTACGATTATTTAGCAATTTATAGTCTGCATTGCCTTGTAAATGACGATAGCAATATATTTATAATTCTGGCATTGACAGACAGCTGACAGAATGGCGTAAACGATTCTAGTGACGTTTTTGGATTGTTTTTGCATTTCTTTCTTGTAATAAATAAAACAAGACCATTATCATATCAAACTGAGTTAAATTGATAGATAACCAGACAAAGAATAAAAAAACAGTGCCCATGATTTATATATTCAGCGCTTGAGACTTAGATATTCCCATTTTACATTTATCGGTCGTTTTAAATATTAAGTTAATTAAAACTAACAATGGGTATCTTTGGAACCTCGTCTCCATTTGATCAGGATGTAGGTAAGTGTTACTTTTTATGCTTAAAAGAAAATCTGATCATCATTACTTTCTTTCGAATTTCACAATTTCAATACATTTTACAATGTAAATTTGTTAATGATTCATATAATCCCTCACATCTATTTATAGTTTACTTAAACTGATATCACAAAAGTTCTTCTTTATAGCTTGTTGTCTTTTTGTAATTGTTATATCCAAAAAGGAAATAAACTTTGACAAAGCCATTAATTTGAAAAGCATATTTTATTATTTGTTTATAAATGATTGATAAAGTTGAATTGTTATCCCATCAAAATACTGTTACAAAGGAATCTACTATACCAGTTCTTATCTCAGTATCATTACCTTACAGTTTTGTTCTTACTATGAAGGAGACATCACAAAACATGTATTATCTGATTTCTTGTAATTTCTTTTATGTACTTACACATTCTGTGACAGAATACATTCAAATGTGTTTAAGAAACTTTAATATTTGGCTTGTTATAGTGTGTCTATGACTGAACCAAGCTACTAATGATGTCTTTTATAGTTCTATGAAACGATATGTAAATAAAATTTAATGTTAACCATGACCCATAAACGATCATGAACAAATTTTTTCATGTAGTTACTCTGGGATGTCCCCGTCCGACCCCCTTGGGTTTGTCAATGAACCAACCTTTAGACTTCTAATGTCACACTGAAAAAGAATCCCCAAATCTGTTATTTGTACTTTGTTGAAGTAGATTAAACCATTTAATTTTCTATCCAGAGACAATATGCTAGTTGTTGACAAGTGAATTATTTAAATACTTATTTTCAAATGACATTGTTGGTTACGGTTAAGTTTTTCTCTTAAAATGTGTTGAGTTTTGTCCTCCTTGTTAAAATTAATCACTAGTAGTTTAAGCTTGATGGTACTGATTTGAAGACAGAAAACAAGTTACAAGGAACTTGACTCAATTCTTGTTATTTCCCTGATGTTGTTATTGTGATACACATAGTCACTAGACCTTCTTTTTGTTTTTAATGATTTTAAAATGTCTTAAAACTTAATGTTTTTAATAAAATTATTGAATACAAACAGCACACACTGGGTGTAGGGTGTAGGGTGTTCGGAGGTTACAACATTGGCACTTTACAATGACCTGGCGTCATAAACAAGGCAGTGGATAACATGATCTCAATGACTGTCTTTTTTATATACTTGACCTAGTCATGCATTTATATGTTCTAATAAAAAGACTTAAATTTAAAGACACCCTTTCATATTTAAAACAATATTACCTTTTTAATCTCAAAAAGCAATGGCGGCTATTTTTAAGGGTTACCGTTTTTTTTTTCTGACATTAAAATTAATAATGAGGAGACTAAGAAATACAATGAGTCGGTCATTAAACAAACAACCAGTCGTTATGTTGATAACTGCGTTTGATTATAAATTAAATTTTATTCCTCCCCATTACAATCTTATTCAGTATTTTTAAAGATCGACATTTTAATTCATTAAGTTGCCTTATTCATGTCGCCTATAATTGTTGTTAGTAAAAAGTAATTTGTTACTTAAATTATAAAAAAATCACAAACATTTCCGTAGCATGTAAATATTTAGATTTTAATTCAAATTGGGTTATAATTCAAAATAAAAAAAAATTATCGATGCCCTAAGAAAAAAGTGGGTATTTTATTATTTTGTTGCTTTCTACTTCCAAAAGTACTTTTTATGAATAAATGACGTAACCGATATATTTTTTGCAAACTTGGCAACCTTCCAATATATACATTATACACATCTCATATCTACTGGGCATGATTTCTTGAAATGATCAATACGAAATACAGAAAACTTTTAAAAGTCGGATTAAAAATGAAATATGTGCAAAAACAGAGAGAGCGACCAGCGAGAACAACACCAGCGAGGAGTGGGGCCTCATCCTGGAGATCTGTGACCGAGCGGGCTCCGGGCCCGCCGCGGCCCGGGACTGTCTGCGGGCCGTGCTGCGGCGGCTCGGACACGCCGACCCGCACGTGCAGGTGCACGCCGCTACTCTCCTGGACGCGTGCGTCGCTAACTGTGGCCGTGTTTTCCACCTCGAAGTGGCGTCGCGGGACTTCGAGGCCGAGTTCCGTCGCCTGCTGTCTCGCGCCCAGCCTCCTGTCGCCGGCCGTCTCCGCGCTCTGCTGCGCAAATGGGCCGAAGGAGAGTTCCGCGACGATCCCCAGCTGGATCTCATCCCCTCCCTCCACGTCAAGCTAAGCGCGGAGTCCGGCGAGCGCGTGTCGTCGGCCGCCGCGCCCGCAGCCGACGCTCAGGTGTGTTCACCGTCACTGACACGTTCGGTTGTCATTGTGTAGTCTCATTGAATTTCACTATTTTCATGTGACGCTTTCTAATTCCTCTTTTCAAGCGTGCGATGACCCAGTTCGCCAGTGCTAAAACGGTAAATATGCTAATATCTAAACATGCCAGTAGTTCTTCCCGTAAGTCGACACTTTCCTGGCACGTAGTTTTCCCTAATTCACATTTTATGTCCACCTCGAGGACAAAGAAGCTTCCGTGAAATAAACATCCACATTGATTCTTGTGTATAATTATCTTAAACAAGGGTCTTTCACAGACCGTCCTAACGGCGGCAGAAAGGCGTGAACAAGAGGAGCTGGCTCGCGCCATCGCATTGTCGCTGCGCGATTCGAGTGGGTCCGGGGGGGCCGCGGGGGCCGGGGCGGGGGCCGCCGGGGGCTCGCTGTATCCGCGCGTGGAGGCTGAGACTGTCCCCACCCCGGTAGCGATGAAGGTGCGCGCCCTATACGATTTCGAGGCGGCCGAAGATAACGAGCTTACTTTCCTAGCGGGAGAAATCGGTGAATCCTTCATTACTACATGTTTCGTATATTGTTTTTATTCCAGCGTGATATGTTTATACAAGTGTGGTCGGTATATTGTATGTTGTAAGAGATACATATGCCCGCTGTAATCCTGTACTTTAGAATAAATAAGTTTTTTGATATATATTAAAGTGAGTAATTTATTTTTACAGTTCACGTGACAGACTCCAGCGATCCTAATTGGTGGAAAGGTCACAACGAGCGAGGAGAGGGTCTCTTCCCCGCCAACTTCGTCACGTCCGACCTCACCGAGCCCGCGCCCGGTAAGAGACGGCCATCTCTGGAGTTAACAAGAGAGATGACGAGATCCTCACGACGCTCACTTGGGACGCATCTGTTGCAGAATCCGAGAATCGATCGAACTCGGGCAAGACGGTTCAGTTCGCGGAGAGCGCGGGCGGGGCCGAGCAGCCCGCGCGTATCGACGAGGCCGTCGTGGACGAGGCCCTGGCGCTGCTGCACGAGGCTGACCCCGCCGCCGACGACGCCACCGGGCCTCGCCTGGCCCGCGCCGAGGCCGCCGCGCACGCCATGGGTGCTCTAGTGGACGCCGCACTGGAACGCGCGGACCGCCGCCACGCTCGCCTCACGCAGCTCAGCGCCGACCTCGTGGACGCACTCAACCTCTACCACGACCTGATGCGCGCGCCGCCCACCTTCCTCCCCCCTATGCACTACGCCCCCGGCCCGGCCGCGGCCACCCTGCCCCCTCCTCCCCCCGGCGCCCTGCTCCCCGGCCCGCTGCCGTCCCTCGCCCCCCACCACCCGCAGCCGCCGCGGTGAGTGTGTCGTCGCCCGAAGGAGTTCGTTTCTCGACATGTTCTAATGACTCCGTTGTGTTTCCAGATGTTGAACGACCGCCGTCGGCGCGAAACGGCGAATGTTAAAAAAATATATATTCTTCATTCCTTCAACTTCTGTTTATAAATTGTTGCGATGTTTGCGTACCTAGAATATTAATATATTGATTATTTTTTATTCTCCCGCTTTATTTCACCTCTGACCCTTCCACTTCACACTTTGACTTTGAATAGTTTTAAAAGCTCGCGGACCAGACCTACGTGTTGTTTTTATTATCTTTTAAAAAACGAACAAAAGTTTTGCCATCGGGTCAACTTTTCTATTGTAATAAATGCATTTTATGTCAACTTTATTAGCTCATGGTAACATGTGCAATTCTACATTTTTAGAAAGTTCTACTGAAAATCGCCCCTTCACAACAACGTGTTGAGATAATAATCAATTGTTGTGTACAATATAGAGTATTAGGTGCAAAGCCGGCGTTTCCGAAGGAAACATGAAGGCAAATTATTACTTTTTATTTGTGTTTATGCTACCGCAGCTTGCCATTAACAGGATTAGAAATTACAAATTAGTATCGAAATGAGAACTCTGAGGAAAACATCGAAGTCGAATACAAAGAATGGGTGACCACCAGGTTGCATACCGGAGACTTCGCACGATTGTCACGGACGACTTCAAGGCCAAAGCGATAACACTGGAAGCGACAAATCGGTTGTAGAAGCAGTTGACTTTGGACGAAAAAATCGCCGAGAACAGATGTTGGTCGACTTCTTTGACGCTCAGGAAATAATTCTGATGAATTTCTTTAAATAAAGAGTGAAACGCGCAGCAAGACGTTATGACCTGGGTGGCGTGTGGCTCCGGTGTGCAGCCTAGCCTAAACTGGGCCACTTGGTGGGCTCTGGAAGTCGCTTATATGCAATAGAACGGACTGGTATGTCTCGATTATTGATGGATATTTAACACAGGATTATAGTTATTAGGTTCTTTACCTAGTTATTGTTCAAAGCACAGGTTATAAACCATACCTACATAGGGAATAATGTAGATCTCCTTTAGTAGACCTTTAAGTCTTCAAAATCATTTTAAATCATAACATTAAAGTTATTATTCGCACTTCCAAGTTCTAAATAGTCACTTAACAAATATTTAAAATAGTAGAGTACATAAATACGTAGCTACTTAAAGAAAGTATTTAAAATTTATTAGTAGGTACGTTCATTTCTTGAAAGTGTGTGTTTAGTCTCTTCATTTATACTTACTAAGATAAGCCAGGCAAGTGTGTAAAACTTTCACTTTAAATCAACTCTTTCTCTCTATTATTACATTTTTTTTTGCTAGCCAATGCATTCCATGAAAATTAAGCTGCAGAAAAATATTTGAATTAGTATTACGGTGTGGCCACAGCCGAGTGCGGCGCGGTTTGCGACGCGGCAAGCTTTGAGCAGTAAAAACAAACGGTACCGTGTGGCCACAGCCACGAGCGGCGTGGATTGCGGTGCGGTTTGCGACGCGGGTAGACACGGTAACCGTGTGGCCATAACCAAGAGCGGCGTGGGGCGCGGTGCGTCGGAAGTCGCGGCGGGCGATGTGATTGGAAGTGATAATCTTCGCGGTAATCTTAGTGGTAATCTTCGCGGCGGTGGAACGTTGAATCTATTTTCTGTTAATAATCTATTTAATCCTGAAAAATAAAAAGTGCCTCCATCACTTTGTTTGCCTTTCCCGCCGACTTCTATAACAACAAACTTGCAGTCTGCATGTGACACTCCTTGTAGGATTAATGAAAAATATATTTTATAATTAAAATATGCACTTCAACTATTGGGTGGATTTATTATGTGGAAATGTTTGCCGTCTGTCGCACCCGAACAGATAGGAAATTTGCATCTTGAAAAAAATAAATTTGCTACACTTTTTAACTTATCACAGGTTGGCTGCGGCATATGTATTTGGGTCAATTATTTCGAAATAGCTTCTAGAGTTTGATAAATAACTGTGGCAACTATACTTCATCCTAATCGGTAAGATTGAGCCAGAGACTTAAATGATCCACCGTGACCGAAAACCCTAAAATAAAAGAAAATAAAACATTATATGTATACTAATGTACGGGCTATGAGTTAATGATTGGACTATAGCTTATAAAAAATCTGCTGTTCCATAAAATAGAAATCAATGATGATAATTACATAATGGAAGAATCTAAAAGACGGGTACCGCAAAGAACTCAGAAAAGTTATGAGATCTAAGATTTTCGTGAGTTTTATTCATTTAAATGAAACTAATATTTTTCGGATAAACTACGCGGATTTTTATTATTTTAAAAAACTACATAATCCCGACGTTTCGGTTTCTTTTCAGCAACCGTGATCACGAAACGTACCTATGTTAAGGTTAAGGTACTGATTATCAGTCTCAGTGGAAGTATATTAAACAATTGTCATTTTTGAAAGACGAATATTTGCCCACCGTGGGAGAGACTAACTTAATACGAGATACATCTACTGAAGATTTAACAGAAGAAATGTCGCCGTCAGCTTTAGAATCACCGCTGCCGCCGTCAATTTCACCAGAGCCATCAACCCCCACCTAAGAGCCACGACAACAGACTAATTCTACCACCTCGAGACAAAATGCAGCACCAAATTCTTCCCGAAAGTTGTTAAAAGCAGATGAAATCCGTGCTGATTATTTAGAAATATAGAAAAAAAAATTGAAGTTATTGGAAGCTGACTTAGCAGGTGAAAAAGACATTCCCAGGTCAGATGACTATCACTTTTAATGAGTCTATTGCCAAATATGGAGAAGCTTAAATTTTTGCAGAAAATGAGACTGAGAAATAAATTCACTCAATCTAACGAACGAACGAAATTAGTCTGAATCAATATCCAGGCTATGAAAGCTTTTACAATCGACCTCCGCCTTTAGACAAATAATTAAAAACTTAATAATTTACCAAATGACATGCCAAAATATAACTATAATCAAACCTAAACCTGTTATTGATAATTAAATAAATAAATACCCAGTGATAAACAAATTAATACTTTAATTTACCTACATATTTACCTTAAAGTTAGAAACAGCTGTTCTATAGGTGAAAAATTTTTCTTGAATTTAACTTTAGCTTCAAGTCTTCATGTATGTGGCCGAGTATATAATCAAAAGTTTCTATGCTTGCCCTCGTATATTCAAAAAATCTATCGGGAAAGTTCCTATATTCATTATAAACAGTGTGAAATTCGCCAAGTTCTCTCCTTTTCTGGTTAATTGGGTGCGCTCCTATTCTTGACTGAATGATATCTTGAGCTAAGAACGCACTTGTTTTAAAAGTTTAGTCGTTTCCTAGTCCCACGCTGATGCCGCCGTGATCGCTAACGGTGTGGCCACAGCCAAGAGCGGCGTGGGGCGCGGTGAGACGAGAGTAGCGGCGAGCGGTGTGATTTGCGGTGGTATGTCACAGCTACAACGCGCGGTAGAAACACAATTATTTGTTTTGGTCGAGCGATGCCCGAATATATCCACCGATGACCACATATTGAAAATTATCTGTTAATTTATTCCAACAAACACCTAATACTCGTACCATGCTATGCGTATGCTATCACCCTTGATAGTCACGGAATTACCACTGTTTAATTTCTGGTTCTCAACATGATTAAAAAATTCCTGGCTGTTGCTACTCCACTTTTGAAATTCAAATACCCCTGCTTTCATAAGTTGACTCATGTCGTTGTAAATTTGTTTGGCTTCATTTACTGTTTCGCAACCTGTTATTAAATCATCAACGTAATAGTTTAATATTGTTATATTTGCTTCTATTGGATAATTATCCTTCTCTAGTTTTGCTAAAGTTTGTAGTGTTTTGACTGCCAGGTATGGCACAAGCAGTACCAAAAGTTACTGTTATTAATTTATAATGTCGAATTGGTTATTCAGGTTTACTTTTCTATAGAATTCTTTGAAAGTCCGTGTCATCCTCATGGAAAGGAACCTGTCTATACATTTTTACAAGCAGATGCTATTATACCAATAGGATATTTGCGCCATCTGAGTAATATGTGACGTAAGTCTTGTTGAAGTTTAGGTCCAACTAGAAGATCGTCGTTTAAAGATACATTATTTGTGCCTTTACTAGAGGCATTAAAAACAACTCTGACTTTGGTTGTCTCTTTATTTTCCCTAGCAACTGCGTGATGCGGTAGGTAGACAGCCTTTGGATTTTTTATATAATCTTCATCGATTTCTTTCATGTGGTTTAACTTCACGTACTCCTCTATAACCTTGTAATATTCACGACATAGATTAGGGTTTTTATTCAATCTTTTTTCTAACGAATTGAGTCTTTGAGTAGCAATTTCATATGAGTGACCATATTGGCATGGAAGATTGGTTGTTTTAAAGGGTAATCATACTATAAATTTCCCATTTTCACGTCTTACAGTAGTTTTCTCATATAAAGCTTTTCTTCTTCTGTTAAGAATTTCTCAATACTATTCGGTTCATTTTCAATGTCCCAAAACCTTATTAGCAGTTCATCTTCTTTCACTTGTACATGTAAAGTAGTAATTTTTTCACTATTAAGCTCTTGAGACACCTTTCTTGATAAAATCCAACCAAACACCGTATTCTGAGCTATTAAATTACTAAAGGGACTCTTCTTAAGTCTTGTTAATAAAATATCTCCAAAGACGTTTGCACGAAGTAACATATCAACACGACTTGGATTCGCAAATTTAGGATCCGCTAATGGTAATTCTCTTAACTCCAGCCAGTGAGGTATACAAATCTCTGTGCTCGGCAATAATGAAGTGAGAGATTTTAACACGTGGGCCTTAACAACTATACTTTTTCCAGCATTTTGGCGTGATTCAACTTCAAGAGTAACTGCATGTTTTATCATTCTATAACTATGTCCCAAACCCGTCACAGAGCCAGTTACATGAGTACGTTTTAAACCTAACAGTTGAACAGTGTCTTCACAGTGGCAACTGTTCCTCGGCACTATTTATTTTGAGGTTTTGGACACTTGCACTTTCCTTTGGTTTAATATTTGTGTTGCCTTGGTTTGTGTGTGCTAGATATTCTCTTAACATTGTTTTATAATGTATGAAGCATTCTTGGAAACTATCTTGCATATCCTCCTTGAAGTACTGATCCTCAGATGCTTTTTAAAAATTTCAAGACGATTTTGATTAAAACCTCTTCCAATTTTTCGGCAGCTTCCATTCTAGCCACTAAGTAACTAGATTTTCCTCTAACTTCTTGATTTGCCTTCTTAAAATTGTGGTTAGCCTTTCTTAATTGGTCAAGTAACTCTTGCTGGCCTTTTATTATTTTCTCCATTTTAGATAAAATTCTAGGCAATTTAGTTTGACTATAACTTCTAAGTCAATATAATATTCAGAATAATTATAAATCCCTACTGAAATAAATTTTCTAAGCCCATATAATCAAGTTGGCCGGTTGCAAGAAGTTTCTAAGTTCACAAACAATTCGTTGAAATTTTACAAGTCTATAACACGAAAATTTTGTAAGTCCATATAACACCGCTGCACAATTATTCTAATTCCACAACACTTAATTTTTCTAAGTCTACAAACAATTCGTTAAAGTTTTAGAAGTCCACAACGCTGAAAATACAGCTACACAATGTCCACACTTATAACCTTTATATTGTACACTGTAATATATTACAAGTTAATGTACTCTCGGGGTTTTAAGGTCCAAATCCACTTAAACTTTTACAGTTCACAACACACCCTTATGTTTTATCACTCACGGTTCACTTTCCTGTCTTTTCTCTTGTTCTTCCTTCTCTTTCCCCGGTTTCGGCACCAACGTTAGAAATAAAACACTATTTCAAACACTCGTATATTTACTCGATTTTTTGAACTCAACTAATACAAAAATCAAAGTGGTTAAGCATCCAATACTTTGCAACTTACTATCGCGATCTATAATACTAAGAGTCGCCATCTATTGAAGGCTAATGGCAAACAATGATATACAAATTCGCTCACCCACGGTGATACTAAGCAAAATTTGCTCAGAAAAATAATTTCCCATTTAAAATATCAGTTCAAAACTTCAGTATGATTATTATTTGTTTTTGTTCTGAAATGTCACGCACGTTCTGCAATAAATATTTAGGCTTAAATAGTTTCACGTCGTGGTATAAGCCCAAACTATGTAAAAATTGATCTTTGTTTTGAGCAAATTGTCAGCGTTGAGTCTATTTTTATTTTTTAGACAGTACTTACTCTAGCCCAATCCATAGTTATTAACTACAATAAAAGCTTGGGGGCAACACGAAAAAACTTCTGCAACTTGAAAGAAGACAAAGAGCTGTCTTGAAAGTAATGATTTTTACTATCAGATAATTAAATAATTCTTATTTTCTGGAACGTTCTTCCCTTACTTAAATTGTTTATTTTGAATACAGTTCTTCGGAAACACGAAACCTTCATCTATGATTGCAATCTCTTCAAAGTTAAGCGAAGAAAAGGCAAATTATTTTCTATTGTAAGTTGTAGGCTTCTGTTGGTTAAGCAACATCAAAATGTTCATTTATCTATATTTATAAAGAGAATGACGAAACTTCTTAGTATAGAGCCTGGGACTTGCCACACAGGTGTAGGTTTAAGAGGCCCCTATCTAACGCGCGTTAAACACTCACCTCCACCGTCCAACTACATGTCGAAGAACCATGTCCAACTTGATTATTAAGAGCTGTGACTTCAGCAATGCTTTCGTTACTACCACTATTTCCACCTGTCGGGTTATCCATTAGTAATTCCTCCTGGACAGCTCTCACACTACTCTGTCTTCACCACCAAAGTCTCTGAATATAAATGGTTTTTGTAGAGTCATTACATTTACTCTTAATTTTAAATAATAAGTTTAGATGATTATTCGTAGTAATTCAAATAAGCAATAATCTTTACATAAGTTTCGTAATCAATTATTAAACCAACTAAACCTTATATTCTTACTTAAAATCTATAGAAAACATAATTGAATAACATTAATTACAAAATGGTTAGTGTTTAAGTTTGTGTTTTACTAAAATTTACAGAATAACTTAACTTAAATCTTTACATATTACAAATCACGATACGAATTGACATTTACTATTCTTTAATAAAAATCATACAACGGTGTATAAAACAAATATTAAAACAATTACTAACGCCTTGACTTTGTTTATGTCACATCTACCCTCTAAAGTGAAATACTTATGAAACTACCCCTTATAATGGTAATTTTTTTTTGTCATTGCGCTTACAGGCTCTAAAAATATTTTATTGACCTTTTATTGATCTTTGTAAAGGCTCTAAAATACTTTTAAAAGCGAACATTTTCTGTTGCACATATTCCTCCAACATCAAAATTTATAAATTAATTCTCAAAATCAATAGCGGGTAGGTAGGTAGGTTTTTTTTTAATTTTTGTACACATAGGGTAAATAAAACAAACACGGTTATAGTTTTTTTTTTTTTTTTACTAAATATATTGACTACGGGTAAATAAATTTTCTGTACACATAGGGTAAATAAAACAAACACGGTAATAGTAAAATAATACAGACACATGAACATAAAAATGTTGATAAAATTTGGAGACACGACTAAAACTAAGCGATGAACTGATGAGGAGCCCGAGGGGCTGGAGGACTTTTGCGATTTGATACAGCGATCCTCCAGCTCCCAAGTGCAAAGGGTGATAATGAGGGTGATAGATGAATGAAACTTATGCTAACTTAATATGTAAGAGTCTGAGCCGACAAAGATTAATAAAAAGAAGTAAAAGTATAAGGAGACAATTAATAATTATAGCTAAGGGTGGGGTAAAATGTAAACAAAATTTCTTATGTCTAATAACTACAGCTGATATTAAATAAAAATAAAGGAGAAGGGAAAGTTACAACTATTCGATAAATCTTAGTGCTAATTATAAGGTAACATAACATTTAGAAACATAACATTTAAATAATATATGCGTTTGTCAAAAGTATATGTACATGTATAACAAAAGGAAACAAAGAAAGATTATTTACATTAATTGGTTATGGCTGCTGGTGCACGTCCAGTGACAGCCAAATTGTAAAGATTTGTATTTACATGTGAATAATTAGTTATATACATAATTTTTAGTTGAGATGGAGCAAGAAAGAAACGGAAAAGAATTTACATTGAGGTTAAGTGTTGTTAAAAGCTTTGAGGTGGTTGATAATGTATTCGGAAAATTTGATAAAAGATATGGTAGCTTCTTTGTCCTCCAGAAGGGAGGCCATGTTGAACGGAGAGACCCCGGCGTGGCTGCAGATAATCTGGTGGTCGGATCTCGGGGCGATGAACCGCGGGCAGTCCTCGAGCACGTGACCCATTGACTGCACCGTGGTGCCATCGCACGGACAGACAGCATCCTCCGTGACCTTAACCCTGTGTAAATATTGCTTTGTGTAGGCGTGTCCTGTAAGTGTCTGGGTAAGTGTGAATGTGTTGTGAGCAAGTGAGTGTAATTTAATGATGTGTTTAATTGTAGGGAGGTGTTGTTTAGTGTGTTGTCCTTGTGGCTCGCTCTCGTATCGAGACTGCCAGACTAAGGCGTGGAGTGATCGTGTATAGTGTTTTATAAAGGTGATGGGAAATTGTGTGTAGTCCGGGGCTTTGTGGAGCTTAGCCGCCCGCTTGGCAGCGGTGTCTGCAGCCTCATTCCCCACTATGCCCACGTGGGCCTTGACCCACGCGAACTCGATGGACCCGGACGTGTGGTGTACTGTCGAGTGTATTTTCGCAACCAAGGGGTGTGTGTTGCTGCGGTTCTGGATGGCGAGAATGGCAGCGCTGCTATCTGAATAAATAACCGTGCTTGTATGTTGGTTGGAAGAGGCCCATTCGCAAGCTTTGAGGATGGCTAGAAGCTCAGCCTGGAAAACAGTACAACTGTTGTGGAGCTTGAACTTCTTACTGACAGGATTGCGTCCTCGATCATAACTGACGAAGGCCGCCCCGACCGTACCATCCTCAAGTTTGCTCCCATCGGTGAAGGTGTGGGTGGTGTTAGGGTGAGCTCTTGACTGAAATTCCTGGACCTCGTTTTGGGTCCAGAACGTGTGTGAGTCGTATGTTTGTCTGTGGGCTGGATGAAGGAGAAGATGTGGAGGAGTTGGAGACTCCAGTGTGATGTGAGCCGGAAGTAGTGGGGACGAGCCGGTGAGGCGCGTAGCTTCGACCCGGTTCGCCTCTTTGACCTTAAGATCCAGGGGGTGAACAGGGCGAGTGCGAGAGCAGCAGAGGTGGACACTGTCCTGAATCCTCTGATGGCCTTTAGGGCGAAGGCTCTCTGCATAGACAGGAGTTTCTTCCTCACGCACTTCTTATCGGCCACATGTCCCCACACTCCGGCTGCGTATGTAATGATAGGCTGGATCACCTGCAAGTATATAATGCGTATGTTTTCTGGGTGGGCCCCCCATGTATGTCTGCAGAAGAAGGAGAGTCTGTTGAAAATTTTTGTTGCTTTGTAGACGATGTGGTTGATGTGTTCGCGAAAGTTAAGTTTATCATCCAGAATCACACCAAGGAACTTGATGCTCTTCTGGAAGTGAATTGTGTGCGAGTCCATGGTGATGAGTATTTGTTTGGCTTTGGCGCTGAATGCTAAAGCCTGTGTCTTGGCGGGGCTAAAAGAGAGCTTGACACCTTTGCCCCAGCCGGTGATTGTGTGGAGTGCAGAGTTAATGTTAACCTGCAAATCAGACGCGGTTTTCGCTGATGCAACCAGCAAAACATCATCCGCGAAGGCCTGGAGTTGACAGCCCGGAGGCAGCTCGATTTCCAGGAGCTCATCGAGGATAATATTCCATAGGTGAGGGCCACAGGTCGAACCCTGGATGCAGCCCTTGGACATGGTCTTAGGCACCCTGGAGCCGGAATGGTCAAGCATGACTGTGCGGTTTTGTGTGTAACTGTGAATGAGTCCGTAGATGTTTAGTGGACAGCCGATATGCCTGAGTCTGTGGAAAAGGGCAGGCCACCAAGCGTTATCGAAGGCGGTCTTTATGTCTAGAGAGACGGCGACTGTGAGTAGTTTGTCAGTCTTAGATCTTTTAATCGAGTCAATGGCTGCGTAGATAGCAGCCGTCGTGCTAGTCTGTGGCCGGAATCCGAATTGCTTCTTGCTCAATTTACCGGCCTTATCCGCGGCGTAAGTCACCCGGCCGATAAAGAGCTTTTCGAGAAGCTTTCCGAACACCGGCAGCAAACCAATCGGTCTGTAGCCTGTCAAGTCGGTATGGTCAGTCTTGTTTGGTTTTGGGATGATCTTAACGTATGCCCTCTTCCACTGTCGGGGGAAGTGTTGGAGTGACCGACATCTGTTCATGATGTCTGTCATGAGTTTGGGAATGAGTCGGAAGAACTGTAAACAGATGTCGGAGGTCAGTCCGTCGAGTCCAGGTGCTCTTTTCGGGTGCATTCCCTTGAGTGCCTCCAGAATCTCCCCCTCAGTAAAAGGGGGGTCATCCGGAGTCTCAGGAAGTTCCCTCATGTGAGCCCGTAAGTCATGTCTCACGTCCGTGTCTGTTGAGTCGTCAGGGTAGAAATGGTCAAGTAGGGCTTTGGCGGTTTCGGCTGTATCTGTGATGTAGCGGTCGCCGACCTTAAGCGTGACTGGTGGGCGTCGTGGAGCCGATTCCCTGAGAAGTCTGTTGGTCAGAGACCAGACATTCTCCTTCGTTTGGAGTTCACAGAATTCCTTGAAGTGGGCGGTCGACTCCGCTTTAAGTGCGGCGGCGTATCGCTCTCTGAGGTTGTGTAGATGTCGGGCCAGGGCATCCACCGGTTGGTGGGATTTCTTGGCCTCGTGTGATTTGTGATGGGTGTGTATGACCTCCTGCTTGTGAGCCTCTAAGGCCTCTGTCCACCAAGGAGGTTTGCATTTCGCTCCGGCCGATCTGACGGGCATGGAGTCCCTGCAGGCGGTGTGTATACATTCGGTGATGGTGTCGATAAGAGACTCAAGTTGTCCAGTGTCCAGTGCTTGGATGTCTAATTCAGATGTGTCACTGCTCGTGAATTGTGTGAGAATTGACTCCTTGAAGAGGCGCCAATTCGCTTTGTTATTCTTGTAAAGGAAGGTGGTTGTGTTGAGATGTTGAGAAGTCTGTGATTTGTTTTGAGAATGCGAGTGTGTATATGTGTAGTCGATTGCGTTGTGTTGCGATGAGGGACAAGCGTCCAGGTTCACCTTCCAGTCTGATACTTGTCCGTAGATTAGTGACGAGACAAGTGTGATGTCGATTATGGAGGAGCGCGCGTGGCCGTGGGTGATAGTTTCGAATGTGGGTGTATTGCCCACATTGCACACCTGAAGATCGTGAATGAGAGAGAGGTCGATGATATCTCTCCCTCTTGCGTTCATGCGTTCGCTCCCCCAGAGTGGGTGCCAACCATTGAAGTCGCCACCGATGATGCAGCGGGTGTTGGTGTTGTTGCTGAGAAGGTGTTCTAGTGAGTGTAGTGTATCCGCCTCATCGGCACTGGGCTCGATGTAGACGGAGGCGATGAGTATCTGTTGGTGTCTGTGTAGTGCCCGAACCACACATAAGTTAGGGGTAGAGAATTGGGAGAGCCCGAGGAATGCGGTCTTGGTTTTGGCCAATATGCACGCCTTGACCCTCCCATCAGGTCCGCTAGGGAACTGAAAAATCCCCGACCTCGATGCCCTTTCCCGTGTACGGCTCAGACACCAAGGCTACGTTGTGTTCGCTTTTGATAAAGTACGTGATGAACTCTTTAAGAGAGTGTTTGGATCTGTCTAGGTTGCACTGCAAAATTTTAATTTGATGTAGATCCATAATCGATTGAATTCAGGGTTCTGGATTTGACTGTGCGTAAGATGGGGCATGTCTGTGACGTAGCCTTGTGTGTGGTGGGGTGAGTATTATTGAATCTGACATTGTGTTGGGTACAGTTGAAACACTTAGGAGGGTGCGGAGTATCCTTGGTTGGACATTGGTCTAGTGCATGGTTGTCTGATGCACAGTGAGAGCATCGTGTGACTTCAGTCCGGCAGTGTTTTTTGACGTACCCGAAGCTGAGGCACTTCTGACACTGTAGGAATGGGGAAAAGTCTTCCGCGTGGACCTTCTGGAAGTCCAGGCAGACTCTCCCCATTTTAACTATGCATTTCCAGATAGCTGGATTAGTCACAAGGACGGCGTTGTAAAGGTGAGTGCTTCTGTTGTTGCCTCTTTTGAAGCGGAAAGTGATGTCGGTGTCGTTGAAGGTATGGAGTTCCGGGTTTTGTCGCAGGAGGGTGCTCACCAGATCCTCAGGTGCCATGTCGGAGCTGACTCCCTTCAGTAAGAGCATTGGTTTTAGTTTCCTGGCTGGTTCGGCTGTCACTGGCGCGTCTGATTTGCTACGAAGCTTCGTGAGAGCGTCGTCGCATTGCGCCTATGTGTCGAACTCTACTCTGATTTTATTGTTCGAGACCGGTGAGACCTTCGCCGGAGCATAAGTGCAATCTCTGAAGGAGATGCTCTTTTTGAAGGCCTCAACGGCCTCCTGTCTACTTTTAGTGGGATGTTTAGTCGCGACTAGGATGGCGGGGCGGGTGACTGGGATGGGTTTGGGCTGGACGGGAGCGGGGGGTGTGCGCCTGACGGGCTGTGCCGGGCGACTTGCTTGTTGTGCATAGGTGGGGGTTTGGTTTGGGGTTGGGTTCGAGGCGGAGGCTGGAGTATTGTGGGGAGCACGAGCGTTGCGGGTCTTGGCAGGGGCGGCGGCGGCGGCGAGGGCAGGCTGGGCCTGCGCGGGGCGGGAGTGCAGAGCCTTGAGCTCCTTGAGCTCGGCCTGCACGCTCGCGATAGATTGGGCAAGCTCTTGCACCGATGTCACTATGGCGTCCTCTACGGGTGCCGTGTTCAGGGAGTCAGCGGGGGCGGAGGAGGCAGGCAGCTTCGCGTGCATCGAAATCGCCTTTCTTATCTCCTCCGCCGCCTGCACGATGTGTGTTTTGGCCGCGGAGGTGACACTCTTATTTTCGACGACCGTCGTGATGATGGTCGCCGCGATTGCTGTAACGACGCTGTGCAGCGAGCCAGCGTCACTCACGTCCTCGGCCAAGGCCGGGAGTGGCTTGGGGTTGGAAGGGGGGGCCATAATGGCGCTCGCAATGTCTTTTAATAACCCTTACACTAGTCACTCATGTTTCTTAAACTTAACTAAATTACTATGTTGAGGGGGAGGGGGTGGATTCCCAGAGGGGAGGAAATAGTCTATATGGATAGGGATTAGTAAACAAGGAACTATGTCGAAAGAATTAATTAAAAATGTTAATAAGTCCCGGAGATATGGAATTTAAAAGATTTTTGTAAAAACGAAATTACGTAATTAAAATTGAAAATTGACTTTTTTATTTGAAGTGCTAGGAAAGTGTTTGATATATTTAATGGGAGATTGCATGGAAAAAATGATTTTGGAGACGGGTTTAGGTGTGTGGGAGGCTTGGAAAATTTTTTATAAAGGGAAATGTATAAAGTCACTGATTATGCTTAAAATTAAAAATGAATGTCACTAAAGTCTTAATATCTTTGGTTGTAATAGCCCGATCTTTGTGTAATTTACATTGAATTGTAGCTGGGTTTATAACGAAGATAATTATGTATAATAAGTCCACGCGAAATAAACAGAATGACTTATTGTATAGGTTTGAAGTGAACTAAAGTCGTTAAAGTTATTGAAAGCTTAAAATTAAAATATTAAAAAAACTAATGAAGATAAAATTAAAAACTAAACGCTAAAATACTAAGTAAAATGTCCTAATCACTATAAATGTTCGAAATTCGGAAAAGCTATTTTCCGAGCGCGTTTTCCGCCACGTGGTTATTTATGTTTTCTGAGTTTTGGAATTGAAATTATCACTGAAAAATTGTGTTCAATACCTCAAAAGAAGCGTCTCACCGAGCCCAATCTAATGATATAATGAAAACACGGGGTGATCGCTTTACTTTTTGAGGTATTTGCACTAGTGTCACTGTTACTGCGTGTTTTATAGTTAAAACACTGCCGAAACTTTCCGTGCCCCACACTTTCTGTTTTTTTTTTTTTCGGATTCGTCAAAACTTTCTCTACAAGATGGTGTAATTTATTTTTACGTCACTGACGGGAAAAAATATCCGACCACGCCCTAAATCACTTCGGTGCAAATATCTTCGGGAAATAAATAAATAAATAAAATAAATAAATAAAAAATAAGAAGCCTTTTATTTCTTGTTACAAATACAAATATAGGTTTACAATTCAAAAGAAAAGAAAAAAAGAAAATAAAAGAAAGATTAACGCAAGATTTGAATTAAATAGAAAACGCCGTTTTTAGTCTTTTGATAGTTATATTTTTATTGACTCATAAAGTAAATAGGATAGGGTTATGTATGGAATAACACATCGGACAAATGACCTCCACGGCTTTGCATGCACATGCGCACTCTTTTGTCGAAATTTTCCATGACCATTCTGCATAAATGTGGCTGAATTTCGTTGATGCAGCGTTGAATCTCTTCCTTTAATGCATGGGTGGTTGTGGGCTTGTTGACATAGACTTGTGATTTCACCCGGCGTCGGGACGTGACGACCCCATCGCCCACCGGCTTTTCCGGTGCAGTCAGTCACGGGGAGGGGGACCTTGACCTCGTTTTGGGGTCTCGGTCCGGGCTGGGGGAACAGCCCGTAGAATGAAAGGCTTGTGAATGTGTGATGGATGAATGCTGATGGATGGGCTTATACGGCCCCTAATCTTTGGTTCTGGTGCCCGGCCTTGGGATGCATGGCGAGCAGGCGGCTCGTCCCAAGGGCACCAGGTCTGGCCCTACCTCAAAGGGTCAAAACAAAAAATGGAAAATCGTGTTGAGAAAAATAGTCCCCGGGTGGGTCCCGGTATTATTGCCGGGGAATCCCACACTCCCGCTTCGGCGGGGGGTCGGCCCATGTATACGGGGGGTGCCACCAATACGATCGGAGGAGAAGAAGAGAGGAGAAGTAACGATCATGGCAATATGACAACGGATTCCGACTTGCAAAACGTTTCGGCTTTGGGCATTAGGCCGGGCTCGGCGCACCTTACCGTGTCGAGACCGGACCCTGTAAGCGATGTCGAAGAGACCAACGCTCGCAATCAGTTTGAGCGCGAGTTGGGCCTCGGAGCCGCGTCGCGCATTCCGCGCGTTCTACTCACACGGCTACCAATCGGACTGGACAGAAGTGATAGAGATAGTGACGACGATCTCTCTGACTCCTCGGCCTTCAGCGCTATGTCGCTGGAGTCCGGAAGGTCATCAATGACCGGAGCAGACAGGCCTCGCAAGAGGAAAACAGAAAGTGACGGGATGCACGCCTTGAGCAGAGGGGCGGCACCCACTTCTAAAAAGGGACGTAGGCGGCCACCAATGCCTGGCCAGTATGTCGGCCTCGCGACGGCCCAAGCTGCCTACAACAAGGCGAAGGAGGAGGCCCTTCGGCTTCAGGCCGAGAAGGATGTGGCCGAAATAGTTAAGAGAGCGAAAGAGAGAAGCGCGTCAAGGAGCGCAAGCCCTGTACCGAACGCTGCTACAATTGAGAATGTGTCAGCGCAAACCAATGCCGCTCTGACTAAAAGTGTCGAGGCCTCGTTGGCGAACATTCTGATGGTCGCCACGAGGTCAGGAAATTTGAAGGGCACCTTCACAAAATGCCTCAAAGAGGCGGTCGTCAATATAAGGACGGCCGTCTCGGAGTTGAGGGAGCGCTCCTCTTCGGAGGAGATCAAGCGGTTGGAGGCGCAAAATACGCAACTCCTCGCACAGGTGGCGGACCTGCGCCGAGAGATGGAGGAGTTGCGCCGACAGGCCTACCGCCCGGCCGAAAAAGAAATTCGCCAGCTGATGGACGAGGTTTCGAGAAAAAACCTCCAGACCCTCGGCACAATGCTGGACGCCAGGCTGGCCGGCATTGAGGACCGCCTTCTGCCGGAGCCTCGAAGACGGCCTGCTCTGGCCGTAGAAGTAACAGGTGCCATAGAGGCACCGAAGCGGAAGGGCCCAGAGCCCCAAAAGGTGACGGCTGCCCCCACATATGCAGACATCGCTGCGGTTACAACAACCGCTGCAGCCGCGAAAGCGGCCCGCCCTGCGCCGGCCAGGAGGCGACATCAAACAAAGCAGCCATCATTGGCTGCTCAAGAGGCGGCGCAGAGAAATGAAGGGGCCACATCCAGTCCCTCTACCGCCGAAGGCCCGCACATTACAGACGGGTCACGAAAGGCGAGCAAGAAGAAGGGGGTGGCTACTCCAGCTAAAGCCACCCCAAAGAAGAAGAAAAAGAAGAAGAGGAAGGTGAAGCTTCGTTCACCGACCACCGCGGCAGTCACGCTCACCTTAGCAGCGGACGCCGCGGAGAAAGGGGTGACATATGTCGGCTTGCTGACGCAGGCTAAGGCGGCGATCGACTTGGGGGAACTCGGCATCCCCAGGCTCGGTTTCCGCTTAGCCGAAACTGGTGCGCGCGTTCTCACCATCGACGGTGAGGGAGCGCAGGAAAAGGCGGACGCCTTCGCTGAGCGGCTGAGGTCCGTCCTGCCCTCAGACGTCGTGAAAGTCGCCCGTCCGGTTCGGAGTGCGGAGATCCGCATCGCCGGGCTGGACGAGTCCGTAGCGACCGCCGACGTCATCCAAGCGGTCGCAAAGGAAGGAGGGTGCTCGGTTGGGGACATTCGGGCGGGTAAACTGGTGGTCGGGCCACGGGGCGACGCGTCCGTATGGATGCGCGTCCCGGTCGCAGCCGCCAAGAAGCTCAGCAGCTCCGGGCGGCTGATGGTCGGCTGGGTGTCGGCGAGGGTGGTGCTGCTGGCCGCGAGGCCTAAGCGCTGCTTCCGCTGCCTTGACACCGGCCACGTGGCGGTGAAGTGCCAGCACCCGGAGGACCGTAGCCGGAGATGTTTCCGGTGCGGGACTTCGGGTCACAAGGCGGCCGAGTGCGAGGCAGCGCCAAACTGCCTCTTGTGCGAGGCTGCTGGCAAAGCAGAGAGGGCACACGTGCTGGGGGCAAGCGGCTGAGTCGCAAGGCCGTCTCTCCCCGGCACGAAAGCAACAAAGACGCGAAGGGCACCAAGGAAGGCCCGGCCTAAAAAGCCCAAGGCCAATGGCGGAGGAGGAGCGGTTCTCGCCCCGCCTGCCATGGAATTGGACGCCTAGCCCGTGGGCGGCGATCGGGGGATCGCCGCTCACATCAAGAGGGCCCGAGAAGCAAGCTCCCCAATGTCCGGGGAGCTCTCGGAGAGGCAAGCGGTGGCACGTCACCAAGCCGCCGCACTGGGCAGAGCCAAGCCCGGACGAAGCCGGGAGAGGCAAGCGCTGCGGGGTCTTGGTAGTTAAACGGTTCCCACGTCCCCCGCGATAGCGCAGAAAGAGGACATCGGGGGGTTTTAGTGGGTAAGAATCCCACATGCCCCGGTCGCGTCCCCCACGCGGCCGGAAGTCTTACGAAGATTTCCCCCCGTCAACAAAAAAAAAAAAAAGACTTGTGATTTCAAATAACCCCATAAAAAGAAGTCTAATGGTGTTAAATCACACGATCTAGGAGGCCAATTTTGATCACCGAAACGAGAAAGTACACGACCTGGAAATGTCTCATGCAGTAATTGAATTGTTTCACGGGCTGTATGACATGTGGTACCGTCTTGTTGAAACCACATACTGGACACATCAATATCATCCAATTTTGGCAGAAAGAACTGTGTAATCATGTCGCGATATCGAGCACCAGTAACAGTCACTGCTTGACCAGCATCATTTTCAAAAAAATATGGCCCAATTATGCCTCCAGCCCAAAATCCACACCATACAGTCACGCGTTGTGGATGCATTTGTTTTTCGACAATCACATGTGGGTTCTCCGAACCCCAAATGCGACAATTTTCGCATCCAGTGTGTGCCTGCTATTTTTATGACATCGTCTGTCCATCGCGTATTTGGCCTACCTCATCTTCTGGCCCGATGGTCCTAGCCATGACGTTGTCGTTTTGGTCCAGCGATTATCTTTGAGTCTGGCTATGTATCCAGCCCATCGCCATTTTAGCTTCTGTGAATAACTGAGTGCGTCGATAACTTTAGTTTTGTCTTATGGCGGTATGGCGGATTTTTTGTATCTTTTTGATTTTCAGGATGCTTCTCTCCATACTTCTTTGCCTTGCCTTGCCTTCTTTGTCGTAGATGTTTTTTTTTTAGGACTTGTATGTATTCCAAAGGTACTTCTTGTGATATTAGAGCTTCCCAGATCGATGAGTCGAGTAAAGTATAGAAAGCTTTTTGGTAGTCAATAAAAACTTTATAGAGTGGTTTGTTGAACTCTAGGAATTTTTCTATAAGCATTTCTAGCGAGTGGATGTAATCGACTGTAGCCCGCCTGTTCGAAAAGTTAACATTTTTCTTTTGTTGCTTTCAACCTTTTTTCTAATAATGACGAGAAAAGTTTATATTATCTGGATCTCCTTTTTTCTTTTTTTTTGTAGAGCAGAATGATTTCCGATTCAGACCATTGGCGTGGAGAGTTTGTACTGGTCAGTATCATGTTGACCAGTCGTGTGAGGGATGTAACAAGACTCGTCAATCCTTAGTGCGTGCTGATATAATTTGCTTTGTGTCTGTGTTTGCGTTATTTGTTAGCCCTTGTGTTCTTTTTAGGCTGATATCAATTGCATTAGTTATTTTATCGTAGCAAGCCTAAACGGTGTCTCTATCATTCCCGTGGTCTAGCAAGTCTGTTGACAAGTTGTTCAACGATTCAATATAGGTTTGAACTTCTTTTTCGTTCTTTATCTGAGGCTTGGGGCATCGGAGTGATGGTTTCATTTTGTTTGGGTTGACCAATTTTGGCCTTAAAATCGGCCATGACGACTATGTTATTTCCTGAGAGTCTTATGACATTGTCAACGGAACTGTAGAAAAGCTCTAGTTCTTCTTCTTTTTTTATTTCAATTCTTCGTATTTTATTTCCATTGTGGAAACTTTTCCTCCAACGTAATTTATATATTTTTTTTCGTTCCTTTGTCTGTTCTTTTTTTTTTTTTTTTGGGTTTTTCTTAGCTTATTCATAACTTCTTCCATGATGTATTGGTTACATATACGGTAT
Source organism: Danaus plexippus (assembly GCF_018135715.1). Classification (NCBI taxonomy): domain Eukaryota; kingdom Metazoa; phylum Arthropoda; class Insecta; order Lepidoptera; family Nymphalidae; genus Danaus; species Danaus plexippus. The sequence goes on along the minus strand of NC_083537.1, from coordinate 35,956 downwards.
TAAAGTGCCCTAGTTACATTTTTTTCTTTTGTTGTGATACTTGTGCTGCCCTGTTGTGGTATACGGTCGTAATAGTTGCAACAAGATTGTCTGAAGTACGATCGATCGATGGTATGGTTTAGTGGTGCAGCTACTCGTTACTAGATGACGTTAGTTGTTCCAAGTTTGATATTGTAGCTACTTAGAGCTAGATGGCGTAAGTTGATGGTAATGTATCTATTTACTATGAGAAATGAGTCATCTAACAATTTATAGCATTTATTTATTTATTTATTATTATTATTTTTTTTTTTTTTTTTTTTTCTTTGAGATTTTCTAAGCTTATTCATAACTTCTTCCATGATGTATTGGTTACATATACGGTATTAAAGTGCCCTAGTTACATTTTTTTTCTTTTGTTGTGATACTTGTGCTGCCCTCTTGTGGTATTCGGTTACAGTTGCAACAAGGTTGTTTGAAGTACGATCGATCGATGGTATGGTTTAGTGGTGCAGCTACTCGTTACTAGATGATGTTAGTTGATCTGAGTTTGTTTTTGTAGCTACTTTTTGGTAGATGGCGTAAGTTGACGGAAATCTATCTATTTACTATGAGTAATGAGTCATCTAGCAATTAATTGTTTTTTTTTTTTTTTTTTTTTTTTTCCTATTTTAATCAAAGTTCACAAGTTCTTGCGGTGGGCGAATTCGTACTACAATGTATGTAATGGTAGGTAGGTAGGTAGGTAGGTAGGTAGGTAGGTAGGTAGGTAGGTAGGTAGGTAGGTAGGTAGGTAGGTAGGTAGGTAGGTAGGTAGGTAGGTAGGTAGGTAGGTAGGTAGGTAGGTAGGTAGGTAGGTAGGTAGGTAGGTAGGTAGGTAGGTAGGTAGGTAGGTAGGTAGGTAGGTAGGTAGGTAGGTAGGTAGGTAGGTAGGTAGGTAGGTAGGTAGGTAGGTAGGTAGGTAGGTAGGTAGGTAGGTAGGTAGGTAGGTAGGTAGGTAGGTAGGTAGGTAGGTAGGTAGGTAGGTAGGTAGGTAGGTAGGTAGGTAGGTAGGTAGGTAGGTAGGTAGGTAGGTAGGTAGGTAGGTAGGTAGGTAGGTAGGTAGGTAGGTAGGTAGGTAGGTAGGTAGGTAGGTAGGTAGGTAGGTAGGTAGGTAGGTAGGTAGGTAGGTAGGTAGGTAGGTAGGTAGGTAGGTAGGTAGGTAGGTAGGTAGGTAGGTAGGTAGGTAGGTAGGTAGGTAGGTAGGTAGGTAGGTAGGTAGGTAGGTAGGTAGGTAGGTAGGTAGGTAGGTAGGTAGGTAGGTAGGTAGGTAGGTAGGTAGGTAGGTAGGTAGGTAGGTAGGTAGGTAGGTAGGTAGGTAGGTAGGTAGGTAGGTAGGTAGGTAGGTAGGTAGGTAGGTAGGTAGGTAGGTAGGTAGGTAGGTAGGTAGGTAGGTAGGTAGGTAGGTAGGTAGGTAGGTAGGTAGGTAGGTAGGTAGGTAGGTAGGTAGGTAGGTAGGTAGGTAGGTAGGTAGGTAGGTAGGTAGGTAGGTAGGTAGGTAGGTAGGTAGGTAGGTAGGTAGGTAGGTAGGTAGGTAGGTAGGTAGGTAGGTAGGTAGGTAGGTAGGTAGGTAGGTAGGTAGGTAGGTAGGTAGGTAGGTAGGTAGGTAGGTAGGTAGGTAGGTAGGTAGGTAGGTAGGTAGGTAGGTAGGTAGGTAGGTAGGTAGGTAGGTAGGTAGGTAGGTAGGTAGGTAGGTAGGTAGGTAGGTAGGTAGGTAGGTAGGTAGGTAGGTAGGTAGGTAGGTAGGTAGGTAGGTAGGTAGGTAGGTAGGTAGGTAGGTAGGTAGGTAGGTAGGTAGGTAGGTAGGTAGGTAGGTAGGTAGGTAGGTAGGTAGGTAGGTAGGTAGGTAGGTAGGTAGGTAGGTAGGTAGGTAGGTAGGTAGGTAGGTAGGTAGGTAGGTAGGTAGGTAGGTAGGTAGGTAGGTAGGTAGGTAGGTAGGTAGGTAGGTAGGTAGGTAGGTAGGTAGGTAGGTAGGTAGGTAGGTAGGTAGGTAGGTAGGTAGGTAGGTAGGTAGGTAGGTAGGTAGGTAGGTAGGTAGGTAGGTAGGTAGGTAGGTAGGTAGGTAGGTAGGTAGGTAGGTAGGTAGGTAGGTAGGTAGGTAGGTAGGTAGGTAGGTAGGTAGGTAGGTAGGTAGGTAGGTAGGTAGGTAGGTAGGTAGGTAGGTAGGTAGGTAGGTAGGTAGGTAGGTAGGTAGGTAGGTAGGTAGGTAGGTAGGTAGGTAGGTAGGTAGGTAGGTAGGTAGGTAGGTAGTAGGTAGGTAGGTAGGTAGGTAGGTAGGTAGGTAGGTAGGTAGGTAGGTAGGTAGGTAGGTAGGTAGGTAGGTAGGTAGGTAGGTAGGTAGGTAGGTAGGTAGGTAGGTAGGTAGGTAGGTAGGTAGGTAGGTAGGTAGGTAGGTAGGTAGGTAGGTAGGTAGGTAGGTAGGTAGGTAGGTAGGTAGGTAGGTAGGTAGGTAGGTAGGTAGGTAGGTAGGTAGGTAGGTAGGTAGGTAGGTAGGTAGGTAGGTAGGTAGGTAGGTAGGTAGGTAGGTAGGTAGGTAGGTAGGTAGGTAGGTAGGTAGGTAGGTAGGTAGGTAGGTAGGTAGGTAGGTAGGTAGGTAGGTAGGTAGGTAGGTAGGTAGGTAGGTAGGTAGGTAGGTAGGTAGGTAGGTAGGTAGGTAGGTAGGTAGGTAGGTAGGTAGGTAGGTAGGTAGGTAGGTAGGTAGGTAGGTAGGTAGGTAGGTAGGTAGGTAGGTAGGTAGGTAGGTAGGTAGGTAGGTAGGTAGGTAGGTAGGTAGGTAGGTAGGTAGGTAGGTAGGTAGGTAGGTAGGTAGGTAGGTAGGTAGGTAGGTAGGTAGGTAGGTAGGTAGGTAGGTAGGTAGGTAGGTAGGTAGGTAGGTAGGTAGGTAGGTAGGTAGGTAGGTAGGTAGGTAGGTAGGTAGGTAGGTAGGTAGGTAGGTAGGTAGGTAGGTAGGTAGGTAGGTAGGTAGGTAGGTAGGTAGGTAGGTAGGTAGGTAGGTAGGTAGGTAGGTAGGTAGGTAGGTAGGTAGGTAGGTAGGTAGGTAGGTAGGTAGGTAGGTAGGTAGGTAGGTAGGTAGGTAGGTAGGTAGGTAGGTAGGTAGGTAGGTAGGTAGGTAGGTAGGTAGGTAGGTAGGTAGGTAGGTAGGTAGGTAGGTAGGTAGGTAGGTAGGTAGGTAGGTAGGTAGGTAGGTAGGTAGGTAGGTAGGTAGGTAGGTAGGTAGGTAGGTAGGTAGGTAGGTAGGTAGGTAGGTAGGTAGGTAGGTAGGTAGGTAGGTAGGTAGGTAGGTAGGTAGGTAGGTAGGTAGGTAGGTAGGTAGGTAGGTAGGTAGGTAGGTAGGTAGGTAGGTAGGTAGGTAGGTAGGTAGGTAGGTAGGTAGGTAGGTAGGTAGGTAGGTAGGTAGGTAGGTAGGTAGGTAGGTAGGTAGGTAGGTAGGTAGGTAGGTAGGTAGGTAGGTAGGTAGGTAGGTAGGTAGGTAGGTAGGTAGGTAGGTAGGTAGGTAGGTAGGTAGGTAGGTAGGTAGGTAGGTAGGTAGGTAGGTAGGTAGGTAGGTAGGTAGGTAGGTAGGTAGGTAGGTAGGTAGGTAGGTAGGTAGGTAGGTAGGTAGGTAGGTAGGTAGGTAGGTAGGTAGGTAGGTAGGTAGGTAGGTAGGTAGGTAGGTAGGTAGGTAGGTAGGTAGGTAGGTAGGTAGGTAGGTAGGTAGGTAGGTAGGTAGGTAGGTAGGTAGGTAGGTAGGTAGGTAGGTAGGTAGGTAGGTAGGTAGGTAGGTAGGTAGGTAGGTAGGTAGGTAGGTAGGTAGGTAGGTAGGTAGGTAGGTAGGTAGGTAGGTAGGTAGGTAGGTAGGTAGGTAGGTAGGTAGGTAGGTAGGTAGGTAGGTAGGTAGGTAGGTAGGTAGGTAGGTAGGTAGGTAGGTAGGTAGGTAGGTAGGTAGGTAGGTAGGTAGGTAGGTAGGTAGGTAGGTAGGTAGGTAGGTAGGTAGGTAGGTAGGTAGGTAGGTAGGTAGGTAGGTAGGTAGGTAGGTAGGTAGGTAGGTAGGTAGGTAGGTAGGTAGGTAGGTAGGTAGGTAGGTAGGTAGGTAGGTAGGTAGGTAGGTAGGTAGGTAGGTAGGTAGGTAGGTAGGTAGGTAGGTAGGTAGGTAGGTAGGTAGGTAGGTAGGTAGGTAGGTAGGTAGGTAGGTAGGTAGGTAGGTAGGTAGGTAGGTAGGTAGGTAGGTAGGTAGGTAGGTAGGTAGGTAGGTAGGTAGGTAGGTAGGTAGGTAGGTAGGTAGGTAGGTAGGTAGGTAGGTAGGTAGGTAGGTAGGTAGGTAGGTAGGTAGGTAGGTAGGTAGGTAGGTAGGTAGGTAGGTAGGTAGGTAGGTAGGTAGGTAGGTAGGTAGGTAGGTAGGTAGGTAGGTAGGTAGGTAGGTAGGTAGGTAGGTAGGTAGGTAGGTAGGTAGGTAGGTAGGTAGGTAGGTAGGTAGGTAGGTAGGTAGGTAGGTAGGTAGGTAGGTAGGTAGGTAGGTAGGTAGGTAGGTAGGTAGGTAGGTAGGTAGGTAGGTAGGTAGGTAGGTAGGTAGGTAGGTAGGTAGGTAGGTAGGTAGGTAGGTAGGTAGGTAGGTAGGTAGGTAGGTAGGTAGGTAGGTAGGTAGGTAGGTAGGTAGGTAGGTAGGTAGGTAGGTAGGTAGGTAGGTAGGTAGGTAGGTAGGTAGGTAGGTAGGTAGGTAGGTAGGTAGGTAGGTAGGTAGGTAGGTAGGTAGGTAGGTAGGTAGGTAGGTAGGTAGGTAGGTAGGTAGGTAGGTAGGTAGGTAGGTAGGTAGGTAGGTAGGTAGGTAGGTAGGTAGGTAGGTAGGTAGGTAGGTAGGTAGGTAGGTAGGTAGGTAGGTAGGTAGGTAGGTAGGTAGGTAGGTAGGTAGGTAGGTAGGTAGGTAGGTAGGTAGGTAGGTAGGTAGGTAGGTAGGTAGGTAGGTAGGTAGGTAGGTAGGTAGGTAGGTAGGTAGGTAGGTAGGTAGGTAGGTAGGTAGGTAGGTAGGTAGGTAGGTAGGTAGGTAGGTAGGTAGGTAGGTAGGTAGGTAGGTAGGTAGGTAGGTAGGTAGGTAGGTAGGTAGGTAGGTAGGTAGGTAGGTAGGTAGGTAGGTAGGTAGGTAGGTAGGTAGGTAGGTAGGTAGGTAGGTAGGTAGGTAGGTAGGTAGGTAGGTAGGTAGGTAGGTAGGTAGGTAGGTAGGTAGGTAGGTAGGTAGGTAGGTAGGTAGGTAGGTAGGTAGGTAGGTAGGTAGGTAGGTAGGTAGGTAGGTAGGTAGGTAGGTAGGTAGGTAGGTAGGTAGGTAGGTAGGTAGGTAGGTAGGTAGGTAGGTAGGTAGGTAGGTAGGTAGGTAGGTAGGTAGGTAGGTAGGTAGGTAGGTAGGTAGGTAGGTAGGTAGGTAGGTAGGTAGGTAGGTAGGTAGGTAGGTAGGTAGGTAGGTAGGTAGGTAGGTAGGTAGGTAGGTAGGTAGGTAGGTAGGTAGGTAGGTAGGTAGGTAGGTAGGTAGGTAGGTAGGTAGGTAGGTAGGTAGGTAGGTAGGTAGGTAGGTAGGTAGGTAGGTAGGTAGGTAGGTAGGTAGGTAGGTAGGTAGGTAGGTAGGTAGGTAGGTAGGTAGGTAGGTAGGTAGGTAGGTAGGTAGGTAGGTAGGTAGGTAGGTAGGTAGGTAGGTAGGTAGGTAGGTAGGTAGGTAGGTAGGTAGGTAGGTAGGTAGGTAGGTAGGTAGGTAGGTAGGTAGGTAGGTAGGTAGGTAGGTAGGTAGGTAGGTAGGTAGGTAGGTAGGTAGGTAGGTAGGTAGGTAGGTAGGTAGGTAGGTAGGTAGGTAGGTAGGTAGGTAGGTAGGTAGGTAGGTAGGTAGGTAGGTAGGTAGGTAGGTAGGTAGGTAGGTAGGTAGGTAGGTAGGTAGGTAGGTAGGTAGGTAGGTAGGTAGGTAGGTAGGTAGGTAGGTAGGTAGGTAGGTAGGTAGGTAGGTAGGTAGGTAGGTAGGTAGGTAGGTAGGTAGGTAGGTAGGTAGGTAGGTAGGTAGGTAGGTAGGTAGGTAGGTAGGTAGGTAGGTAGGTAGGTAGGTAGGTAGGTAGGTAGGTAGGTAGGTAGGTAGGTTTTTTTTTTTTTTTTTTTTTTTTTTTTTTTTTTTTTTTTTTTTTTTTTTTTTTTTTTTTTTTTTTACTAAATATATTGACTACGGGTAAATAAATTTTCTGTACACATAGGGTAAATAAAACAAACACGGTAAAAGTAAAATAATACAGACACATGAACATAAAAATGTTGATAAAATTTGGAGACACGACTAAAACTAAGCGATGAACTGATGAGGAGCCCGAGGGGCTGGAGGACTTTTGCGATTTGATACAGCGATCCTCCAGTTCCCAAGTGCAAAGGGTGATAATGAGGGTGATAGATGAATGAAACTTATTCTAGCTTAATATCTAAGAGTCTGAGCCGACAAAGATTAATAGAAAGAAGTAAAATTATAAGGGGACAATTAATAATTATAGCTAAGGGTGGGGTAAAATGTAAACAAAATTTCTTATGTCTAATAACTAAAGCTGATATAAAATAAAAATAAAGGAGAAGGGAAAGTTACAACAATTCGATAAATCTTAGTGCTAATTATAAGGTAACATAACATTTAGAAACATAACATTTAAATAATATATGCGTTTGTCAAAAGTATATGTACATGTATAACAAAAGGAAACAAAGAAAGATTATTTACATTAATTGGTTATGGCTGCTGGTGCACGTCCAGTGACAGCCAAATTGTAAAGATTTGTATTTACATGTGAATAATTAGTTATATACATAATTTTTAGTTGAGATGGAGCAAGAAAGAAACGGAAAAGAATTTACATTGAGGTTAAGTGTTGTTAAAAGCTTTGAGGTGGTTGATAATGTATTCGGAAAATTTGATAAAAGATATGGTTGCTTCTTTGTCCTCCAGAAGGGAGGCCATGTTGAACGGAGAGACCCCGGCGTGGCTGCAGATAATCAGGTGGTCGGATCTCGGGGCGATGAACCGCGGGCAGTCCTCGAGCACGTGACCCATTGACTGCACCGTGGTGCCATCGCACGGACAGACAGCATCCTCCGTGACCTTAACCCTGTGTAAATATTGTTTTGTGTAGGCGTGTCCTGTAAGTGTCTGGGTAAGTGTGAATGTGTTGTGAGCAAGTGAGTGTAATTTAATGATGTGTTTAATTGTAGGGAGGTGTTGTTTAGTGTGTTGTCCTTGTGGCTCGCTCTCGTATCGAGACTGCCAGACTGAGGCGTGGAGTGATCGTGTATAGTGTTTTATAAAGGTGATGGGAAATTGTGTATAGTCCGGGGCTTTGTGGAGCTTAGCCGCCCGCTTGGCAGCGGTGTCTGCAGCCTCATTCCCCACTATGCCCACGTGGGCCTTGACCCACGCGAACTCGATGGACCCGGACGTGTGGTGTACTGTCGAGTGTATTTTCGCAACCAAGGGGTGTGTGTTGCTGCGGTTCTGGATGGCGAGAATGGCAGCGCTGCTATCTGAATAAATAACCGTGCTTGTATGTTGGTTGGAAGAGGCCCATTCGCAAGCTTTGAGGATGGCTAGAAGCTCAGCCTGGAAAACAGTACAACTGTTGTGGAGCTTGAACTTCTTACTGACAGGATTGCGTCCTCGATCATAGCTGACGAAGGCCGCCCCGACCGTACCATCCTCAAGTTTGCTCCCATCGGTGAAGGTGTGGGTGGTGTTAGGGTGAGCTCTTGACTGAAATTCCTGGACCTCGTTTTGGGTCCAGAACGTGTGTGAGTCGTATGTATGTCTGAGGGCTGGATGAAGGAGAAGATGTGGAGGAGTTGGAGACTCCAGTGTGATGTGAGCCGGAAGTAGTGGGGACGAGCCGGTGAGGCGCGTAGCTTCGACCCGGTTCGCCTCTTTGACCTTAAGATCCAGGGGGGTGAACAGGGCGAGTGCGAGAGCAGCAGAGGTGGACACTGTCCTGAATCCTCTGATGGCCTTTAGGGCGAAGGCTCTCTGCATAGACAGGAGTTTCTTCCTCACGCACTTCTTATCGGCCACATGTCCCACACTCCGGCTGCGTATGTAATGATAGGCTGGATCACCTGCAAGTATATAATGCGTATGTTTTCTGGGTGGGCCCCCCATGTATGTCTGCAGAAGAAGGAGAGTCTGTTGAAAATTTTTGTTGCCTTGTAGACTATGTGGTTGATGTGTTCGCGAAAGTTAAGTTTATCATCCAGAATCACACCAAGGAACTTGATGCTCTTCTGGAAGTGAATTGTGTGCGAGTCCATGGTGATGAGTATTTGTTTGGCTTTGGCGCTGAATGCTAAAGCCTGTGTCTTGGCGGGGCTAAAAGAGAGCTTGACACCTTTGCCCCAGCCGGTGATTGTGTGAAGTGCAGAGTTAATGTTAACCTGCAAATCAGACGCGGTTTTCGCTGATGCAACCAGCAGAACATCATCCGCGAAGGCCTGGAGTTGGCAGCCCGGAGGCAGCTCGATTTCCAGGAGCTCATCGAGGATAATATTCCATAGGTGAGGGCCACAGGTCGAACCCTGAATGCAGCCCTTGGACATGGTCTTAGACACCCTGGAGCCGGAATGGTCAAGCATGACTGTGCGGTTTTGTGTGTAACTGTGAATGAGTCCGTAGATGTTTAGTGGACAGCCGATATGCCTGAGTCTGTGGAAAAGGGCAGGCCACCAAGCGTTATCGAAGGCGGCCTTTATGTCTAGAGAGACGGCGACTGTGAGTAGTTTGTCAGTCTTAGATCTTTTAATCGAGTCAATGGCTGCGTAGATAGCAGCCGTCGTGCTAGTCTGTGGCCGGAATCCGAATTGCTTCTTGCTCAATTTACCGGCCTTATCCGCGGCGTAAGTCACCCGGCCGATAAAGAGCTTTTCGAGAAGCTTTCCGAACACCGGCAGCAAACCGATCGGTCTGTAGCCTGTCAAGTCGGTATGGTCAGTCTTGTTTGGTTTTGGGATGATCTTAACGTATGCCCTCTTCCACTGTCGAGGAAAGTGTTGGAATGACAGACATCTGTTCATGATGTCTGTCATGAGTTTGGGAAAGAGTCGGAAGAATTGTAAACAGATGTCGGAGGTCAGTCCGTCGAGTCCGGGTGCTCTTTTCGGGTGCATTCCCTTGAGTGCCTCCAGAATCTCCCCCTCAGTAAAAGGGGGGTCATCCGGAGTCTCAGGAAGTTCCCTCATGTGAGCCCGTAAGTCATGTCTCACGTCCGTATCTGTTGAGTCGTCAGGGTAGAAATGGTCAAGTAGGGCTTTGGCGGTTTCGGCTGTTTCTGTGGTGTAGCGGTCGCCGACCTTAAGCGTGACTGGTGGGCGTCGTGGAGCCGATTCCCTGAGAAGTCTGTTGGTCAGAGACCAGACATTCTCCTTCGTTTGGAGTTCACAGAATTCCTTGAAGTGGGCGGTCGACTCCGCTTTAAGTGCGGCGGCGTATCGCTCTCTGAGGGTGTGTAGCTGTCGGGCCAGGGCATCCACCGGTTGGTGGGATTTCTTGGCCGCGTGTAATTTGTGATGGGTGTGTATGACCTCCTGCTTGTGAGCCTCTAAGGCCTCTGTCCACCAAGGAGGTTTACATTTCGCTCCGGCCGATCTGACGGGCATGGAGTCCCTGCAGGCGGTGTGTATACATTCGGTGATGGTGTCGATAAGAGATTCAAGTTGTCCAGTGTCCAGTGCTTGGATGTCTAATTCAGATGTGTCACTGCTCGTGAATTGTGTGAGAATTGACTCCTTGAAGAGGCGCCAATTCGCTTTGTTATTCTTGTAAAGGAAGGTGGTTGTGTTGAGATGTTGAGAAGTCTGTGATTTGTTTTGAGAATGCGAGTGTGTATATGTGTAGTCGATTGCGTTGTGTTGCGATGAGGGACAAGCGTCCAGGTTCACCTTCCAGTCTGATACTTGTCCGTAGATTAGTGACGAGACAAGTGTGATGTCGATTATGGAGGAGCGCGCGTGGCCGTGGGTGATAGTTTCGAATGTGGGTGTATTGCCCACATTGCACACCTGAAGATCGTGAATGAGAGAGAGGTCGATGATATCTCTCCCTCTTGCGTTCATGCGTTCGCTCCCCCAGAGTGGGTGCCAACCATTGAAGTCGCCACCGATGATGCAGCGGGTGTTGGTGTTGTTGCTGAGAAGGTGTTCTAGTGAGTGTAGTGTATCCGCCTCATCGGCACTGGGCTCGATGTAGACGGAGGCGATGAGTATCTGTTGGTGTCTGTGTAGTGCCCGAACCACACATAGGTTAGGGGTAGAGAATTGGGAGAGCCCGAGGAATGCGGTCTTGGTTTTGGCCAATATGCACGCCTTGACCCTCCCATCAGGTCCGCTAGGGAACTGAAAGATCTCCAGCCCTCTAACGGCCCCGACCTCGATACCCTTTCCCGTATACGGCTCAGACACCAAGGCTACGTTGTGTTCGCTATTGATAAAGTACGTGATGAACTCTTTAAGAGAGTGTTTGGATCTGTCTAGATTGCACTGCAAGATTTTAATTTGGTGTAGATCCATAATCAACTGAATTAAGGGTTCTGGATTTTACTGTGCGTAATATGGGGCATGTCTGTGACGTAGCCTTGTGTGTGGTGGGGTGATTATTATTGAATCTGATATTGTGTTGGGTACAGTTGAAGCACTTAGGAGGGTGCGGAGTATCCTTGGTTGGACATTGGTCTTGTGTGTGGTTGTCTGATGCACAGTGCGAGCATCGTGTGACTTCAGTCCGGCAGTGTTTTTTGACATGCCCGAAGCTGAGGCACTTCTGACACTGTAAGAATGGGGAAAAGTCTTCCGCGTGGACCTTCTGGAAGTCCAGGCAGACTCTCCCCATTTTAAGTATGCATTTCCAGATAGCTGGATTAGCCACAAGGACGGCGTTGTAAAGGTGAGTGCTTCTGTTGTTGCCTCTTTTGAAGCGGAAAGTGATGTCGGTGTCGTTGAATGTATGGAGTTCCGGGTTTTGTCGCAGGAGGGTGCTCACCAGATCCTCAGGTGCCATGTCGGAGCTGACTCCCTTCAGCAAGAGCATTGGTTTTAGTTTCCTGGCTGGTTCGGCTGTCACTGGCGCGTCTGATTTGCTACGAAGCTTTGTGAGAGCGTCGTCGCATTGCGCCTGTGTGTCGAACTCTACTCTGATTTTATTGTTCGAGACCGGTGAGACCTTCGCCGGAGCATAAGTGCAATCTCTGAAGGAGATGCTCTTTTTGAAGGCCTCAACGGCCTCCTGTCTACTTTTAGTGGGATGTTTAGTCGCGACTAGGATGGCGGGGCGGGTGACTGGGATGGGTTTGGGCTGGACGGGAGCGGGGGGCGTGCGCCTGACGGGCTGTGCCGGGCGACTTGCTTGTTGTGCATAGGTGGGGGTTTGGGTTGGGTTGGGTTCGAGGCGGAGGCTGGAATATTGCGGGCAGCACGAGCGTTGCGGGTCTTGGCTGGGGCGGCGGCGGCGGCGGCGGCGGCGGCGGCGGCGGCGGCTTTCACGGAGGCGGCGGCGGCGGCAGCGGCGGTTACGGGGTTGGCGGCGGCGGCCGCTACGGGGGCAGCGGCGGCGGCGAGGGCAGGCTGGGCCTGCGCGGGGCGGGAGTGCAGAGCCTTGAGCTCCTTGAGCTCGGCCTGCACGCTCGCGATAGATCGGGCAAGCTGTTGCACCGATGTCACTATGGCGTCCTCTGCGGGCGCCGTGTTCAGGGAGTCAGCAGGGGCGGAGGAGGCAGGCAGCTTCGCGTGCATCGAAATCGCCTTCCTTATCTCCTCCGCCGCCTGCACGATGTGTGTTTTGGCCGCGGAGGTGACACTCTTATTTTCGACGACCGTCGTGATGATGGTCGCCGCGAGTGCTGTGACGACGCTGTGCAGCGAGTCAGCGTCACTCACATCCTCGGCCAAGGCCGGGAGTGGCTTAGGGTTGGAAGGGGGGGCCATACTGGCGCTCGCAATGTCTTTTAATTACACTTACACTAGTCACTCATGTTAATATAATAATAGTCTTAAGCTTAACTAAAATACTATGTTTAGGGGAAGGGGGTGGATTCCCAGAGGGGAGGAAATAGTCTATATGGATAGGGATTAGTAAACAAGGAACTATGGCGAAAGAATTAATTAAAAATGTTAATAAGTGGCGGAGATATGGAATTTAAAAGATTTTTGTAAAAACGGAATTACGTAATTAAAATTGAAAATTGACTTTTTTATTTGAAGTGCTAGGAAAGTGTTTGATATCTTAAAAGACAGAGGGCAAGGAAAAAATGATTTTGGAGACGGGTTTAGGTGTGTGGGAGGCTTGGAAAATTTTTTATAAAGGAAAATGTATAAAGTCACTGATTTTTCTTAAAATTAAAAATGAGTGTCACTAAAATCTTAATATCTCTGGTTGTAATAGTCCGATCTTTGTGTAGTTTGCACTGAATTGTAGCTGGGTTTATAACGAAGATAATTATGTAAAATAAGTCCACGCGAAATAAACAGAATGACTTATTGTATAGGTTTGAAGTAAACTAAGGTCGTTAAAGTTATTGAAAACTTAAAATTAAAATATTAAAAAAACTAATGAAGATAAAATTAAAAACTAAACGCTACAATACTAAGTAAAATGTCCTAATCACTATAAATGTTCGAAATTCGGAAAAGCTGTTTTCCGGGCGCGTTTTCCGACACGTGGTGATTTACGTTTTCTTAGGTTTGGGATTGAAAATGTCACTGAAAAATTGTGTCCAATACCTCAAAAGAAGCGTCTCACCGAGCCCGATCTATTGGTGTAATAAAAGCAGAGGGTGATCGCTTTACTTTTTGAGTTATTTGCACTAAAGTGTCACTGTCACTGTGAGTTCACGGTTTTATAGTCGAAACACTGTCGAAATTTTTCGTGCCCCTCACTTTCTATATATTTTCGGAGTCGTTAGAACGTTCTCTAGAAGATGGTGTAATTAGTTTTTACGTCACTGCCCGGGAAAAAATTTTCCGACCACGCCCTAAAACACTTAGACGAAAATATCTCAGGGAAATGTTGCCGGAAATTTACAAACCGGGTATCAAAATGAAGGTCTCGTGTAGACGCTTCTTTTGATATATAAAACACACGAGGTCAAGGCGACAAATCGGAAGCCGCACACGATTAAACACTTTGTAACACAGTTTTTGAAAGTTTTTACTAAGAATAAAATCACTCTTCGCTATTTTAAAATCACTGTCATGTAGAGCTCGCGAAGGCGCAACTTTTGATGTATCGTGAGAAACTCTAGCATCACTTTTGCCACTTTCGCGATTTTTCAACTACGGAGACGGTTAAAAACGATCCGTTCGCGACGGCGGACGGCTGCAGACTTAGAGGTAGGTAGGTAGGTAGGTAGGTAGGTAGGTAGGTAGGTAGGTAGGTAGGTAGGTAGGTAGGTAGGTAGGTAGGTAGGTAGGTAGGTAGGTAGGTAGG